>NC_133330.1:73730615-74935615 GCF_042186555.1 Aquarana catesbeiana | reverse complement strand
AACCTTCTCCAGAGTGCTCAGGACCTCAGACTGGGCTGAAGGTTTACCTTCCAACAAGACAATGACCCTAAGTACACAGCTAAAATAATGAAGGAGTGGCTTCACAACGACTCCGTGACTGTTCTTGAATGGCCCAGCCAGAGCCCTGACTTAAACCCAATTGAGCATCTCTAGAGAGACCTAAAAATGGCTGACAGAACTGGAGAGGATCTGCAAGGAGGAATGGCAGAGGATCCCCAAATCCAGGTGTGAAAAACTTGTTGCATCTTTACCAAAAAGACTCATGGCTGTATTAGATCAAAAGAGTGCTTCTACTAAATACTGAGCAAAGGGTCTGAATACTTTGGACCATGTGATATTTTAGTTTTTCTTTTTTAATAAATCTGCAAAAATGTCAACAATTCTGTGTTTTTTTTTTGTCAATATGGGGTGCTGTGTGTACATTAATGAGGAAAAAAATGAACTTAAATGATTTTAGCAAATGGCTGGAATATAACAAAGAGTGAAAAATTTAAGAGGGTCTGAATACTTTCCGTCCCCACTGTATATTGCAGGGCTGATGCTAAAATGGCATCTGAGCAAGCGCTACAAAGGGCTCTTAAATGAATAACTCTACAAGACTGCGATCTTCAGGAGAAGATGCTGAGATCAACTGTAAGTGGTATTTCATCACAGCTGGCAAATCAGATTGTTCCTTTCCATGAGTGGTTGTCATTGAGCACTGAAGGCCCCTGTTAGTGGGTGCATTAAAAGTCTATTCTGCCCTTTGCACCCAAGCATGATTATGTCTCTTGGACACTTGTCCACAGCCATGGCAAACAGTTAATTGTACTGTGGAGGCACAATGAAAAAATTTCTCTGACATTACAGGTGTCATGTAAAAATCAACCCAAATAAGTGAGATGACAGCCTAATCAGGCATTGATCTTAAAGTGACCATGTCATCTGTTTTACCCAATAGGTCACCTGTAAAAGAAGCAATAATATGCTTACTTTTTTGAGGCATTGAAAAGCTACCACATCTCTGCTCCCTTGTTGATGCAAGTATTCTAGACTTCCAGGTATGTAGAATATTTTCTCACACGTCAGCCACTGTGGTCCCTCCCATTGACTAGTACAGTGATGGTGAACTTGGCACCCCAGATGTTTTGGAACTACATTTCTCATGATGCTCAACTACACTGCAGAGCTCATGAACATCATGGGAAAAATGTAGTTCTAAAACATCTGGGATGCCAAAGTTTGCCATCACTGGACTAGTACATCATTACAGGATAAATGAGCCAATGAGGGGAACCACAGTGGCCGATGGGCGAAGAACCTATTTGACGCTTGACAGTTGAATAGATTCTGCAGCTTTTCAATACATGGGCCACCAAAAATGTAAGTATAATTTACGCTTTATTTACAGGTAACCTACTGTGGCCCTGTGGTGACAGAGTCATTTTAAAACAAACCTTTGCTTTGGCTATGCAGAGTAAAACACCAGGAGTGCCCTGGCCTATGCAGAACCACTTACTCAGCTGTCCTTTAGTTCTGCACCATCAAGCCATTGTGAGCAAGGAAAGTAGCTCTGTGTAAGCTCCACGCTGCTCTGGTTACATAGTTGCATAGTTAGGCAGGCTGAAAAGACACAGATCTTAATAGAAAAAATTAGGGAAACATTATCAAATGTGTGAAAAAATATTAATGAAAACAAATTTGATAGATATGTGCACCCAAACGCCTAGGACAGTTGCCTCTGAACAGTAAAAAAAAAAAAAAAAAAAAAAAAAAAACTACATTATATTAGTTTTCTTCTTGGTTTCTATGGTGGAGTGGAGGAGTTTAACTGGACACAGTTATGTAGCATGAGGCTGTATATTTTGCAACATTTACATTTTTGGTAAACTCATTCAATGAATACAAGCTCTGCAAACTGAGATAACATGCACTGCATTGATGCATTCACACAATTTCACAGTAACCATGGGATGAAACAAAGTTCGGGAATATTCCTTTATCCCATTAAGGCAGTGAAACTGCCAAACGGCAAGCCAGCCATTAGGCGGTTTGCCGTCACAGCGTGCAAAGCATTTCTTTTTCTTTTTCAGGTCCAGCGGTGGCGGCGTGATTTTTATTTCTTAATAAAGGAATTGTTAAAAACTGTCACTATGTGTTTTTATTACTTTTTGACACTTTTTTGGTGAATGGGTAGGTGTACTATGTACACGATACTCATTCACATAGGGGGGGCTGGGATCTGGGAGCCCCTTGTTAAAGGGGGCTTCCAGATTCTGATAAGCCCCCTGCCCGCAGACCCCCACAACCACAGCCCAGGTTTGTGGGGAAGAGACCCTTGTCCCCATCAACATAAGGACAAGGTGCTTTGGGGTGAGGGGGCAGAGCCCTCCCTGCCCCAAAGCACCCACCCCCCCATGTTGTGGACATGTGGCCTGGTATGGTTCAGGAGGTGGGGTGGCACTCACTCCCCCCCCCTTTTCTGGCCTGCCAGGCTGCATGCTCGGTCTGGTATGGATTCTGGGGGAGCACCACGCCATTCTGGGGGGGACACCAAGCCGTTTGGCTTTCGGGTCTGGTATGGATTTTAAGGGGAACCCCACGCAGAAATTTTTTTTTACTATCTTTACCGACAAATGTTTATTTTTATTCAGCTGTCAGCGGGGAAGCCCATTGACAGCTGAAGACTCATCGGTTGTCAAGGATGCCGCGGCCCCGCTCCTTAATAACCAGCTTTTACTGTGCCTGATTGAGCAAAGCTTTGCCCAATCAGAGCGCAGAATGCACTGTGCAGCGTGCAGTGCATTGCAGGACTATCGGCGGGGCGAACGCCTGTCAAACGTCCTGCAAATGCTGGTGTTCCCCGAACAGGGCGAAAAGCCAATGTGTAGCCAACACTAGTGTAGGTCGAAATGTGAGGTAAGGGGCCAGAGTATGAAGTGGTGGTACAGTATACTGTGGTGTTAGATATTATCATTCTTCTACACGCAAGATTGTTTTAAAGTATTTGGGGCACCATTTCATGCAAGATTTTTCTGTTTGCTTACATCTTTAAAAGATTCATATATATCACAATTTTTGATCTTTGTTTTTTTCTTGCTTATTTTCATATATTTATAAGATATATACATTTTTGTGGGGAGGGGGGGTACACTATTATTATTATCATTGTTTGCACAGATTGATTTATTTAAGTTATTGTGGGCCCATACAGTCAGGCCCATAAATATTGGGACATCGACACAATTCTAATCTTTTTGGCTCTATACACCACCGCAATGGATTTGAAATGAAACGAACAAGATGCGCTTTAACTGCAGACTTTCAGCTTTAATTTAAGGGTATTTACATCCAAATCAGGTGAACGGTGTAGGGATTACAACTCAATCGGATTCAGGTCAGGTGATTGACTTGGCCATTGCATACCATTCCACTTCTTTCCCTTAAAAAACTCTTTGGTTGCTTTCGCAGTATGCTTCGGGTCATTGTCCATCTGCACTGTGAAGCGCCGTCCAATGAGTTCTGAAGCATTTTGCCGAATATGAGCAGATAATATTGCCCGAAACACTTCAGAAATCATCCTGCTGCTTTTGTCAGCAGTCACATCATCAATAAATACAAGAAAACCAGTTCCATTGGCAGCCATACATGCCCATGCCATGACACTACCACCACCATGCTTCACTGATGAGATGGTATGCTTTGGATCATCAGCAGTTCCTTTCCTTCTCCATACTCTTCTCTTCCCATCACTCTGGTACAAGTTGATCTTGGTCTCATCTGTCCATAGGATGTTGTTCCAGAACTGTGAAGGCTTTTTTAAATGTTGTTTGGCAAACTCTAATCTGGCCTTCCTGTTTTTGAGGCTCACCAATGGTTTACATCTTGTGGTGAACCCTCTGTATTCACTCTGGTGAAGTCTTCTCTTGATTGTTGACTTTGACACAAATGCACCTACCTCCTGGAGAGTGTTCTTGATCTGGCCAACTGTTGTGAAGGGTGTTTTCTTCACCAGGGAAAGAATTCTTCAGTCATCCACCACAGTTGTTTTCCGTGTGTGATGGAAATATTGGATATCATATTTATATCAATGAGATTCAAGTGGACCATTGCAAGGACTCCAATTTAAACTGCCTTGCCTCATAGGATGTGTATGTGTATATATATATATATATATATATGTATATATATATATATATATATATATCTACGTGTATATGTGGGTATCTATGTGTGGATATATATATTTTTCATATATGGGAATATGTTTCTTAATATCATGATAGAACAAAGCTCACCTTAAGAAATGTAGTTACCTTGATTTGAACCCGAGAAGCCCTAGAGGTGTTGATTAGATCAAAGGTTATTGGCAGACCTTAAGGCATTCATTCTTCAGGGGGCCATTAACATGCTTCCAATACACTGATGGGAATCAGGGAAGGTCCCCTAGGTGGTAATCAACTCACCAGGGGCCATTAACATACTACGGTCGGGACTGTTTGGGCTAGGAGATCAAAGGAGATTGTTCATTAATTCATAGACTGGTAGGCACCGAGGGGGTCGCACTGTAACAGCAATGTCCGAGCATGAATTTTGAGACATCTCTTTCATTTGTGGCATCTTCTGATTGGTGGAGAATGCATATAAAAGGAAGTGGGCTAAATGGTTACAGGCAGTCCAGCCCGAGAACATCTGAGGGACATGCTGTCTGTGTAAAGTATCTATGTCTATCTTTCTTTCTAACCTTTTTTTTTAATCCTAGGATTTATCTTATAACTTTGTATATCTTGTATATGTCCATTGAAAACAATTATGAGTTTATGCCTGAATTAACTTAGAATTAACTTTGCAGCCTAGAGCCAACACTATAGAGATATATGATAAATTCTAATCATTCTAACCTTCTTTTTCTGTGTAAATAAATGTAATTTTTATCTTTTTTCCCTGTTATCACTCGTTTTTATTTTTATATAGACAAAGGTTTAATCACTTATATTTGTATCGTTAATCGTTTAAGTGAGGTATAGATATTTCCGTAACAAATGGTGCCCGTCGTGTGAGGAAGCTTCACGTTTGAGTGATTTTGCGGGTGGAGGACAAGTCTAACTCCAGAAACAGTAAGCATTTTTATGTCTTTGTATGTCTGTCTCCCCTGTATGAACACCCAAACTAGCAAGCTTCTTTGAACATTGTTTATCTATATTACCTTTTGTCTGTACTAATACTTTGATGAGACTGATATGAACAGTATAAGTGAAATAAAATTGTACTGAGAGTGTATGAGAAGGCATCCTGCTCGGTTGGGCCAACACTGCAGGAGGGTGTCTGCGTGAATGATAAGGGGTTCTGATTGGACGTTTGAAGGCAGTGGAAAGAAGTAGGATCTGGGCCTTTCTGCCAACAAGCGCTTCTGGTTGACCCTTGCATGAGTCTAGGTCAAGACGCTTCCCGGTCTTTGAGATCGAATTGCACCTGTGGGCCTAGTACACACTGAATGATCTTCGATGTATGTATCTATCTTTCTGTGTAAACTACTAACTGGGGATCGTAAGCTTTGTGATTAGATCTGTAATGTTGTAACTCCTACAAATCGTATTGCAATTAGGTGTGCATCAGTTAACTACCTCCTGTACTACAAGCACGCATTAGTAATAACCTTTCGTTAAGCATTTCTTTTAGAGTACTTCAGAAAAGTCCACGGGGGAGATTAAACTCTTATAGTTTGGAAAATCTCCAGGCTATTTCTTTTTGAAGGACTATAGTCAGAACAGGGAAACTAATGACCCCAAGGGAAGAGATGATAGATAGATATGGACCTTGGGTTGTCAAAGGCAACCTGTAAAAAGGTTGGGGAATCAGTTCAAGGTCCGGAGTCCGTAAAGGATGGGTAATCGAATCGCTTCAAAGAGGGTGTCTAACCGTGGGGAACCATACCACTTGACCCCGAGGGAAGAGATGATAGATAAATATGGACCTTGGGTTGTGAAATATTTGCAAGATTGGGATAGTTGGACTGGGAAAAAGTATTCTAAAAGAGGTACTTTTAAGCCGAACGCTTGGGAAGCCCTGTGGTACAATCACCGCGGGAAGATGACACGAACAAATGAAAGAGATGCGTGGAGCGCGTGGATGGTAGAATCCATGCATAGAACTGATGATGTGAATATTTTTACGGTGGGAGTTAAGGAGAAAAAACACCAGATGATGCTGCGGAGTAGGGACAAGCAGGGACAGCCACTAGAGCCACATCCCCAGAGTAGTGACAGCGATGAACAGGGGGATGATGAGGAATGGCCAGGATTGGGGCCTCATACAGTCGCCCGGTCCTTGTTGGCCAGATACTCAGAAAGTGATAGGAATTGTCATCTATCAACAGATGAAAAAAAGGGGAAGCTACAACTTGCTGCCAAGTTTAACACCCCAGTTAAAACCCCCAATGAATCACAGAAAAACTCTTCCTGTGAAGCATTGAAACCACAGGAAGGAGATAGCACAGCAAACCAGGGGGAGGGAATGCTGGAATCAGGGGAGAAAAGTCTCCCCAGTTCCAGAGACCAGATACCATCAAAAGGGAAACTTTCTTCCCCTCGGACGGAAGACCCTCCCGAATATAGTAATCCCCCATTTACGGGCTGCGAGCCAGCCTTCTCCCCTAAACGGCAGTTAACTAGCAACCCTGCTGCTGTAAGCAATACTGGCAGTTCTGCTACAGAGTACACAGCCCATGTACCTTTATACCCCCAAGTAACTAGCATCCCACAGCAAGGACCTGTGTGGTGTCACTCTGATGGTGAAAGGATATCACCCAATGTGGGCACACTGGTGTACCATGGGACTGTTAATGCCACCCTTCAGGGCACTTTGCATTTGGATAAAGTGCCCCCACCTGGCAGAAACAATCTTCCACAGTCTTATTGGGATTCTGTGACAGAATCCCAAAAGACCAATCCACAACTGATATCTTTTTCAGATGACTTATCTGTCTATCCTGTAAGAGAACAGGTGGTTTATGACAACAGTGGGAGATCCACGGGAAAGATGACACATCACGTGCCGTGGACTCCCTCTGAGATGAAAGGATTTCTGAGTGTTATCCCCCATCCAAGGACAGATCCCATTAAATTTGCCAAAGAGCTTCTGGACATCCAGGCAAGCTACAATGCAAACTGGGGTGATATGCTTCAAATAATGAAGAGGGTTTGTGAAGAAGGGGACTTGGATGAAATTCTTAGTAAAACCAATATTCCAAGAACCCTGTATGTGGACTCCAGCCATCAAGGAGATATACTCACTAAACAATTAGCACAGTTGATTAAAACAGTCTACCCTCCCCAGTCTTGGACCAAGGTGTCAGGAGTGATCCAAGGTCCAAAGGAAGATTGTATGACATACTACAATCACTTTAAACAAGCCGTGGAATCAGCTGGTGAGGACATTACTAACAGTGCCCTATCACCCGTATTGATACATAGCTTCATGACCGGGTTGAGAGGAAACATCAGAGAAAAATTGATGACTGCAAATCCAGACTGGAGAGATAAACCCCTCTCCTCTTTGTTGTCACTTGCAACTGCGATTGAAAGCAATATAGCAGATTGGGAGTCACAGAAACCTCAAAGGATCTGCATTGTCACTGATCAGTTGAACAGTGCAGATCTCGGCCAAACACCAAAAGGGAAACCAGTTTGCTTCAACTGCCACAGACCCGGACACTTCAAGAAGGAGTGTACAGCTCCAAGACAGAGTAGGCCACCACGACATGGAGAGGAAATGGCCATGCTGGCATTAAGGGAGGAAAGTTTCCAGTCAGAAGGGATACTTTCTGTCCCGCTTACGGGAGAGGATGTGGAATTAAATTTCACTGAAAGAAGCTGTAGTAAGAGCACGGGAAAAACACCGCAAATCTTTGTGGCCAGGTGGTTAGCTAATCAGTATGAACATTTGAAAGTGCAGATTACATCCCTGAAAGAAGCGCTAGAAATAACCAAAGGTACCATCCGTACTTTAGAAGCTTCTATGTTAAATTCTGAGGCTACCCACCAGCAATTAGTACTAGAAAACAAAAGATTACAGGAAGACGTTCATCAGTTGGGAAAGAGACTGAAGGATGTAGAAGGTGGGGCGAAACCATTATCTGTCAGCTTCCAGGAGCCGTTGGATCAGTTTTTAGATAGAGAAGATAACAAGGTAACTTATTTGGGTAGGTCTGAATTCAGGGGGACGTCCTCCACACCTAGGGTATGTATCAACAAGAATAAATCCCAGGAAGGTAAGGGCTCTTTAAAAATTGCCCCTATATTTTGTAAGCCGCAGGTAAAAGCTACGAGTGCAGAAAAGTCCATCCCACAGTCATCTAAAACAAAGCCCTTTGTTAAGAGATGTTGTACCACTTTAAATAAGATAAAATGCCACTTATGCGGATTACTGGGTCACATTGCGAGATTCTGTCTATCCAGTTCCAGTCAAAAAGTCGGTAAGCATAATCCATATAGGACCACAAGACGTGATTTTGAAGTATACTCTGCACGCTTCGCCACATGGCCTAGAGGTAGGAAGTATGGACCACCTGGGTCAGGGGTCCCATTCCAAACTCCTGAGAAGGGGCTAATGAAATGGGATGGATCTCTGAAAGAATTTCAACCTTACCAAACAGATGTTATGGGTTTAAGAAGAAGTACAGGGTATTACAGGAAACATGCTGATATGTGTGATGTCTAGAGTTCATCTATAACCTAGCCATTTGTGTGTGTGTGTGTGGAATATGCAATATATTTTGTGTTGTGTGACGTTTGTTCTCAGCTGCTGACAGCCCACCCAAATGACCCCCCTTCTTTCTCACCAGGTCTGTGAAAAGGTACAGCGAACTGTATTGACATGCAAATGACCTGAGCCAAGATAATTATCTGTACTAGTGAATTGAAAGATACATGTATTAAAATGACTTTGTTTTTCAGGAAAACAGTACTGGAGAGGTTCTTTGTGATGAGGTATTATGATCTGCTGACAAATGGTACTGCTAAAAGGTTTTTTTCGGATTGCTAATTTTTTTTTCAACCATGGTGAATACATTCTTTTTTTTTGGAATTATTGGTATACCATAAAACAAAAAATCCACGTGGTATTAATGTGTATTAAGTAATACATATTAATGATAAGTTGAGCTCAACAATTTTTTGGTATCTTAAAAAGAAAGTGCACTGTTTATGTAATGTAATGTATATTTGTGTTTCATATGCTAATGTATTGTTACAGGTATATAACCATTGGATTATTTTGTTTCTAGGAGGAAAATGGAATATTTATTACTAAATTTTATTGGTGTTTTATTTCTCAGATTTGATAATTGGGTTTCCTGGCTTTAAAGGGCACATCGGTCGGCTCATGTACCCACTACTGTTCAGTGATCCCTCAGTGCTGCAAGGGATATTTCTTTGCCCTTTGGCCAGTTGTGTTTGGTAGCAGAAGTTCCTTGAGTTGGATACACATTATGCAATTTTTGTTTTCCAATTTCCTTCAGATGTGTAGTATGAGGGCCTGCCTGATGGCATACAAGTTGAGAGTGTATAGTTTTGGGAGAGCCTGGAGAAGAGTTGTGCAGGAAGATTGTGTAAGATATTGCACTCTGTGTTCTGGATGGAGAGGTCATTGCTGGGAAGGAAGCACCTGGGTATTATTTGGGACATAGACGAGTTTGTTTCTGGGTCCTAAGGAATACCAATGTAACGTTAACCAGGGAACTAGAGGGTTCCTTGAACCTAACCATAGGTAGAGGTGCATTGTATACCCTGGGCATGGTCTCTGAAATCCAGGCACAGGGATGGAGTTGTGTGGGCACGCTGTATTCTCCTCAGTGGATACCCATAGGTGTCCTTCCTGTCCTAGACTCCTCGGTACCTTAACTAGTGGTCTGTGTCCTGCATGACAGGAAGACCAGTGCCCCAGAAGGTGTGCAGCCTCTATAAAGAAACTTGTGTACCTGGTGGCAGGTGGTTTTCAATCCGGGTATTCTGACTATTTCCCATCCTTAGGAAAGAGAGGCTTAATGGAGACTGTCTTTGGAGCTGGAGGTGGGACACTGGGTACCCTAACACACTATGGAGCTGGAGCTATTCAGGATCACATTGGGGGGGTCTTGTGCTACATATCAGGGAAGGGGTTAGGAAAGCCAACTTGCTCTGTCCAGCATCACTTTGCAGGGACAGACAGGTGGGGGTAGTATCCAGGTTGCCTATGAGTCGTAATAGATTGGTGGATGACTCAGTTCCAGGATCGTCAAAAATCTTACTTGCACTGTTCTCATCCCTAATGGCAGGGATGGAACATTGTGCAGATATTACGGTCAGTCTGGATACTATCCTATCAGACTCTACTGGATTACACCCCGGAGTCCATCTTGTTCTGATGGTTTGAGTCTGGACAGCCTCAGATGACTGGTACTGATGAGTGCTAGAGGAAGGTAGGGGTTGTGCTATTGGAAAAGGCAACAATGCTGGCACAGGGGGGGGTCATGTCTAATGGATGCCGGGGTAGTGTCCCAACTGGTCCTAAACAAAGTTAAAACTACTTGAGACTGGAGACCAGGGTACTGGTGCTAGTATCACATGTCTAATGATGCACCGTCTTCAGCATCAGATTAAATGGTACTCAGCAGGGTACACTACCTCGGGGAGTCTATAGTACACCTCCTCTGGCCCGTGGCATGGATATAGCAGGAACACCGGGTTGTACCCCGATCACCCCTGAAGAAAGGTTTTATAGCAAACCTGACATCCCCTTACACCTACAGAAACTTCCTCTGGTATTTGGGGCTGAGTTAAAAGCTTGGCTGATGGATTTCGGACAACAGGATGAAATATTAAATGTACTAAGAGATGCTGAGAAACAAGCCACCATACGACTCACCCATGATCAAAATAGATTAATCCAAGTATCCCACGCTTTAGACGCAGACGCTAAGATTTCCTGGTGGGAAAGTTTATTTGGGTATAGTCCGAACGCTACAGCTTTCCTAAACATTTTGCTCCACCCTGTTGTTGTCCTAACCTGTGCAGCCTTATTGCTTTTCCTGATGCAGGTAATAATGTGCATTACTATCAGGAGAATGAATGCCAAAGCTATGAGAATGTGTACCTCAACAAGGTATCTTCTCACAAGGAACAGAAAGGCCACTAACTCAGAAACAAATCTCTGAGGAAGCCAGATCCAATCCAGACCAGTACAAAGAAGTTGCGCATTTAAGAGAGGACCCTAGAACTATATTTTTCTTGTTCCAGGGATAAGCCTCTTCAATTTTTAGTAATAAAGTGCAGTCAGGTTTACCTAAATTCCAAAAGTTTTAATCATTTTTTTTAATTTTTTTTTCCTCTCCCTTTTGTTGTTAATATCTGTGTACCTGACCTGCAAAAATACTGTTCATGGGAGAGGAGTTTTTTTAGAAAAAACATTTGTTTTGTTTTTATTTATTTTTTTTTATTATGTTTTTTGTAACCAATGTATTCATTCTTTTTTATATACAGATTCAAGGCTCTTTAACAGTCTTGGTTGGAGCAGCGTTCAATCTGTAGTTTTTTCCATCTTTTGTTCTTTTTTTTCATTATTATTCCCACTATTTTTCCTGTTCATTTTCATTACTCACCTCTCTTCTATTCCTTTTTCTTCTTTAATATTATGCTCTCTGAGTTTTTTCCTTTGATTTCTATCATCTATCTTCTCAAGATAATGTAACTAAGACATCAGTCATATAATTTTTCTTTAAAAAAGGACTTTGCCTGCCCGCAAGTACCATATTTTAACTAAAGTATCCCTGGACATCCAGTTTTATGTCTTAATGTAATTTCACCTCCTCTAGTCTACCTACTACTTTAACCTGAGCCCCGTGAGCAGGTGTGGTGAACCCAGGGACCTGGCAATAACAGACAGTATTGTCTATCCCTACCATCAAGGGCCATGGATGATACTGGCTGTTGCTCCGACTCTGTACCCTGTGGGAACCCACTCTACTCGTCCACATTACACCCTTTATGAGTATTTAGTCTTAATGGCCAACACTCTGTTCCTGTCCAGCATTTCTCTGTACACTAACGTTCTCCTCTCTCTTTCTGTATTCATGCACGACTGTCTGGAGACCCGCCCGACCCCACCTGAAGAAGCAGCGACCACCAAGTTATTTCTTGAGATAAACGTGTCACGAATAAGACTTTCCTGGACTTTCCTTCACCATGCTGAAAAGTGCTGTCTCGCGGTCCGATCCAATCGATGCAACCATTACATGGTCTTACAAAGATACAGGACTAGATATGCCAGGATCCCGCCATCAATGTTGGAGTTCCGCTCCTCCAAGGCAGAGGAGTGATGAAACATTGCAATACAGACACTCATGGTTTGAATGTGGAGTCTCCAAAGGACCAGGATTTCTTTGCTATCTTAAGCCTACTTTGAGGAGTTCCGGCGTGTTCAAGAAAGGAAGAGGAGGCCGCAGTGGTGGTGGGGAAGGGTCGGGGCTTCTGGGCTGTTGTGGGTGGGTGCAAGATCATTGAAGGAGGACATAAGTTCAAGAATGAACTTCAGGGGGAAATGTGATGGAAATATTGGATATCATATTTATATCAATGAGATTCAAGTGGACCATTGCAAGGACTCCAATTTAAACTGCCTTGCCTCATAGGATGTGTATGTGTATATATATATATATATATGTATATATATATATATATATATATATATCTACGTGTATATGTGGGTATCTATGTGTGGATATATATATTTTTCATATATGGGAATATGTTTCTTAATATCATGATAGAACAAAGCTCACCTTAAGAAATGTAGTTACCTTGATTTGAACCCGAGAAGCCCTAGAGGTGTTGATTAGATCAAAGGTTATTGGCAGACCTTAAGGCATTCATTCTTCAGGGGGCCATTAACATGCTTCCAATACACTGATGGGAATCAGGGAAGGTCCCCTAGGTGGTAATCAACTCACCAGGGGCCATTAACATACTACGGTCGGGACTGTTTGGGCTAGGAGATCAAAGGAGATTGTTCATTAATTCATAGACTGGTAGGCACCGAGGGGGTCGCACTGTAACAGCAATATCCGAGCATGAATTTTGAGACATCTCTTTCATTTGTGGCATCTTCTGATTGGTGGAGAATGCATATAAAAGGAAGTGGGCTAAATGGTTACAGGCAGTCCAGCCCGAGAACATCTGAGGGACATGCTGTCTGTGTAAAGTATCTATGTCTATCTTTCTTTCTAACCTTTTTTTTAATCCTAGGATTTATCTTATAACTTTGTATATCTTGTATATGTCCATTGAAAACAATTATGAGTTTATGCCTGAATTAACTTAGAATTAACTTTGCAGCCTAGAGCCAACACTATAGAGATATATGATAAATTCTAATCATTCTAACCTTCTTTTTCTGTGTAAATAAATGTAATTTTTATCTTTTTTCCCTGTTATCACTCGTTTTTATTTTTATATAGACAAAGGTTTAATCACTTATATTTGTATCGTTAATCGTTTAAGTGAGGTATAGATATTTCCGTAACACGTGGTCTTCCGGGTCTTTTGGTGTTGCTGAGCTCAGCGGTGCGTTCTTTCTTTTTAAGGATGTTCCAAACAGTTGATTTGGCCACACCTAATGTTTTTGCTATCTCTCGGATGGGTTTGTTTAGATTTTTCAGCCTAATGATGGCTTGCTTCACTGATAGTGACAGCTCTTTGGATCTCATATTGAGAGTTGACAGCAACAGATTCCAAATGCAAATAGCACACTTCAAATGAACTCTGGATCTTTTATCTGCTCCTTGTAAAGGGGATAATGAGGGAATAACACACATCTGGCCATGGAACAGCTGAGCAGCCAATTGTCCCATTACTTTTGGTCCCTTAAAAAGTGGGAGGCACATATACAAACTGTTGTAATTCCTACACCGTTCACCTGATTTGGATGTAAATACCCTCAAATTAAAGCTGAAAGTCTGCAGTTAAAGCACATCTTGTTCGTTTTATTTCAAATCTATTGTGGTGGTGTATACAGCCAAAAAGATTAGAATTGTGTCGATGTCCCAATGTTTATGGACCTGACTGTATGTGGTTGCTGTGCATTTGAGTTTGAGGAGCCACCTAATATTGAGTTGGTCCCCTTTTGCCGCCAAAACAGCCCTGACCTGTTAAGACATGGCCACCACTAGACCTGTGAAGTTATGCTGTGATAGATCCTTTAAGTCCTGTAAGTTGTAAGGTGGGGCCTCCATGGATCGGACTTGTTTTTCCAGCTCATCCCACAGATGCTCGATTGGATTGAGATTTGGAGAATTTGGAGGTAAAGTCAACACCTCAAACTCATTGTTGTGTTCCTCAAACCATTCTTGAACCATTTCAAGAATGGCAGAGTGCCATATCCTGATGAAGGCATCCCCAGCTATCAGGGAATATCATTTCCATGAAGGGAGGTACTTGGTCAGCAACAATGTTTAGGTAGGTGATATGTGTCAAGTAACCTCCACATGAATGGCAGGACCCAAGGTTTCCCAGCAGAACATTGCCCAACGAATCACACTGCCTCCTCCAGCTTGTCTTCTTGCCATAGTGCATCCTGGTGCCATCTCTTCCCCAGGTAAGCAATGCGCATGCACCCGACCATCCACATGATTTAAAAGAAAACATGATTCATCAGACCAGGCCACCTTCTTCCATTGCTCTGTGGTCCAGTTCCATCGTAGGAGTTTTTTGGCTGTGGACACAGGTCAGCATGGGCACTCTGATTAGTCTGCAGCTACGCAGCCCCATACACAACTAACTACAATGCCCATTTTTTCTGCTTTCAGCACATTAACTTCAGGGAGAACATGTTTACTTGCTGCCTAATATATCCCACCTAATTTCAGAGGCCAATGTAATGAGATAATCAATGTTATTTGTTTAACCTTTCATTGGTATAAAGTTATGGCTGATCGGTATAGTCACGGTGATAATGGTAAAAAGGACAAATAGAGAAGATGAATCTCCTTAAAGTGGAACTAAACCCTCTTATGCTTTACAGGCAAGGAAGCTGCAATCTTGGTCTCTGTTTGATCTCCAGGTGTCATGGTGCTTCACATGTGATCAGTTATGACGTCAGCCATTTCATGGTTTGACAATTTGGTTTGAAGCAAATGTGACAGCTATCATTCACAACATGCCTCAAATGTAACTGTTTTGGGAAAATTTAATCGGTGGGTTTAGTTCTGCTTCAAAATGAAACTAAACCCTCCTATGCTTTTCAGCTGCCATCTTAGCCTCCTCTTTTTGAACTGCAACTGCTGTAGGTGCTGCACATGTGATCAGATATTTGATGGTTTGACAGTTTGGTTGAAAGCACAAGCAAATATGACAGTTAGCTGTAACTGTTTTTTTTTAGGGTCAGTTCCGTGCGATTTTTTCCTGCACTAAAAATGCATGCACAGTGTTTTCCATGTATTCCAATGGCTCTAGTTCACACCATGTAGTCAGTTTCTGGTCATTTTCCGGTGCAGAAACTGAGCGGAAACTGACTGGAACTGACTGCATTGGTGTGAACTAGAGCCATTGGAATACATAGAAAACACTGTGCATGCATTTTGTGCAGAAAAAAAAATGGTGGTCTGGTGTGAACTGACCCTTAAACTATTAAATTGATGGGTTTAGTTTCACTTTAACAGGAGCACAGGCAGGAAAACAAACATGACAGGTGTTCTAATCCCTCTCCACTCTATCCAAAAAAAAAATGCCTTTAGTGACACTTTCAATGGTTTGTCTCAACTCTCTAACTGCAATTATTGCTGGACAATTTGGTTTTTTAAAGGACGGTAAAAATAACAAACTTACTGGCCAGAGAAGGTAAAGACAAAGGAGCTTAAAGCAGAACCAAAAGTCCCGCCATGAATAACTGCAAGCAGACAGGCTCTTTATTGCAGAAGAGAATGCAATGTCTCCTCTTCAGTAAAATGCAGCTACCTGCCTGCTCACTGTCTTCTCTGGCATGTAAACTGAGCTGTGCATGCGCAGCTCAGGTTACATTGCTGGCACTGTGTCTGTGTGCCAGAATGACTAACTCTTGCACATTTGCAGGAGTGGCGTCATCCCGCCCCAGCCAATGAAGGTGGCTGAAGACCCGCAGAAGATGCCAGTACGTGAAGAATGGGGACCTTTGAAGGGAAGGTAACTTTAGCTCCACTTTAAAAAAAAACAAACAAATGCAGCCACCACATTGACATATTGAAATATTTTACATTTTGTTTCTGGGTTTGGAAAAAGGCATTGCATCTTGGTCACCTCCCTGCTTCCTGTGACTGTACATTAAGGCCTCACTTACACTTGCGGGTGAGCAGCTGTAAAAAACTTGCGGCTGAGCCATGTATTTACCTCCCATGTAGCTGCTCCCCTTAAAGGGTTACTAAACCCTCGTTTTTTTTTTTGTTTTTTTTAAATAACAAACATATCATACTTACCTCCACTGTGCAGTTCGTTTTGCACAGAGTTGCCCCGAACCTCGTCTTCTGGAGTCCCCCGGCAGTGCTCGTGGCTCCTCCTGGCATCTGGAAACCCCCTAGGAGAAGCGCGCTCCCTGGGGGTTACCGTGCGGGTGCGCACCCGAGTCCAGTATTTGCATCCATAGACACAGAATGCAGAACTCGGCCCCGCCCCCCTGGTGCCAGCTTCATTGGATTTGATTGACAGCAGCGGGAGTCAATGGCTGCACTGCTATCAATCTATCTGATCAAGAGCCAAGAACGCCGGCAAGAGAGGTAGAGCGCGTCTCTGGCATGGGAATAAACGGGCTCAGGTGAGTAAAAACAGACTTTAATATGTTCAACAAAGTATCCAAGGAGGTGCAGGCAGGCCGGATCACTGAGATGACACACAGCGGAGATATGTCCCTTCATTACACTCAGGGAGATCGGACTGACAGAAGGACATTGGAGGGGGGGGGAGTTTCCAGCCTGGGAGCAGCATGGCCTCGTCTCCTTCTGGAGGAAGCAGAGGGTTGAAGCAGGTTGACAGGAAGTCATCCCCTCGCAGCCCATCTAAGTATCTGCAGAGGTGAATGGCGGTTCTGATCCAACTTAAGATGTGGATGGCATACTTCTTAGCATATTAAAGGCTGTTTTTATGCTTACATCTGGTGAGTGAGAACCCCTAAGGGCAGTGTGACGCACGTTTTGGAGGATCTTGGTGTGAGGGGCACTAGTACTATCCAGCATTAGGACTACATGCTGTGTCTTTTGGACTTTTTCTCATCACCACCTGTCATCTATATTTCCTCATGTGTTTATAATCATATGAAAGCTTTTCATACGGCGAAGTGACAATAGCGCTGCTTTAGTATATACTAGAACTTATAGGAGTACCTGTGGACTTGATACTATTTTGCTGATATAATGTAATAATGTGACTGGTCCCCAAAAAGTGTCATTTGGGATCAGATTTGTCTGCCGCAATGTTGCAGTCCCGCTAAAAATCGCAGATCGCTGCCATTACCAGTAAAAACAATAAAAAAAAATAAAAGTCCCTAAATCTATCCCGTAGTTTGTAGACGCAATAACTTTTGCGCAAACCAATCAATACACGCCTATTGCGATTTTTTTTTTACCAAAAATGTGTAGAAGAATATATAAACTGATGAATAAATTTGTTTTTGAATATGTATTACAGCAGAAAGTAAAAAAAAATGTTTTTTTTTTTTTTTTAAATTGTCGGCCTTTTTTTGTTTATAGCGCAAAAAATAAAAAATGCAGAGGTGATCAAATACCACCAAAAGAAAGCTCTATTTGTGGGTAAAAAAGGACGTCAATTTTGTTTGGGTACAACGTCGCACAACCGCGCAATTGTCTGTTAAAGCGACACAGTGCCGTATCACAAAAAATGGCCTGGTCATTAAGGGGGCAAATCCTTCCGAGGCTGAAGTGGAGAAACAGCTATGAAGAGAGTGAGGTAAGCGTGGGTAGAATAAATGGAAAGGGTTTTTTTTTTGCAAAAGAAGTACATTAATGCTATATTAAAGCTGGAATTTAGAAAAAAAAAAGGTGAACAAAGCTGCACAGGACAGCATGATGGAGGCAGGGGTGGATCGGGGGGGGGGGGGGGTGCAACGGGGGAATTGTCATGTCATGCTCACTGTCACTGTCATGTGATGCTGCCTGCAGTGCAATCCCGGACCCCGCTCATCTCCATTGCTCCTCCATGGGAGCCCTTCCCCCCACCAGAGCACCAAACTATTTGAATAAAAGTGAGTACAAAAACGAATGAATGTGTAAAATCGTAGAATACATGTATGCCATTATTTATGAAAAAAAAATGCTGCCCTTTTAGTATTGACATTTTATTCTTGTTCAATCTTAACCTCCTCAGCTCCGGAAAGTTTTCCCCCAATCATGACCAGGCCATTTTTTGCGATATGGCACTGCATTCTTTTAACTGACGAATGCGCGGTCGTGCGACACTGTACCCAAACAAAATTGATGTCCTTTTTTCCCCACAAATAGAGCTTTCTTTTGGTGGTATTTGATCACCTCTGCGTTTTTTATTTTTTGCGCTGTAAACAAAAAAAGGCTACAATTTTGAAAAAAAGAGCAATATTTTTAACTTTCTGCTATAAAAAAATGTCTTCATCAATTTAGGCCAATATGTATTTTGCTACGTTTTTGGTAAAAATAAATCCCAATAAGTGTATACTGAAGGGGTTAACATCAGGGGCGATCAAAGGGTTAAGTGTGTCCCTAGGGGGTGCTTGCTAAATGTGTGGGGGATAGATTCACTAGATGAACAGAGTGATCCATGTTCCTGGTTAGCAGGAACACAAGATCACTCTGTTCACCTCTGACAGAACGGCGGTCTGCCTTGTTTACATAGGCAGACCGCCGTTCTATCTCTGTGTGGAGCAATCGGTGGTGGCCTGGCGGACATCGCTTCCGCCGGACCCGCTAATTGGCTCCCCCTCTGGCCAATCAGGACTGTATGATATGTTAAATACAGTTCTGTAAGCAACACCTTATTTTCTGGCAGTTCCCCTCCCAAGACTAGACTCTGGATCCACCCCTGGATGGGGGTGTACACATGCCATGACCATGATGGTTTGTGAGGTGGGCAACATAACACTTCTTCACCTCACCAAATGCCCTTTGTAAAGCCAGCAACTTAAAGGAGCAGCAGTCCAACCCTCTGCTCCCACAACATTCCATACCTCCCAACATTTTGAGACGGGAATGAAGGACACCTACTAGCAAATGTATGTAGGCATTGGACACGCCCTCTGTCACACCCCTTAAAGGAGAATCAACCAAAACAAAGGTTAATTAAATCCACAAGGGGCTTTTTTCTACCACTACTATTCCTTTATATTGGCTCTTAAAATTTACAAATGCAGCAATTTATAATTTGGATAAAAAGTTTAGCACTGGGAAACACCGTTTGAAAGATAAAAAGCGTATTTTATATAGAACTATATAGATCACACCAAAATGAGAGACAAATGAGGGGGAAAGAGGGACAGAGGGACATTGCTCCAAATTAGGGACAGTTGGGAGTTATGACATTCTCCTGCTGTCAATATGTTCCTTGTCAGCACATGTGCACTGGAGCATGCCTGATTGACTCTCAGTGCTGCCTCTTTTCTTCACATCTGAGTGCTGCTGTACAGGGGATTACAAAAGGCTAATTACAAGTTAAATTCAAGCACATACACTAGCTGCATTTAAAAATGTAAAAGTCATCATTTTAAACAATTGCATAACTTTATTCCCTGGTGTTTGTATATCTGTCTGGAGTTCAGCTTAAAAGAAAAGCCATAGAGAAAGAAATTCAGGGGAAGCCATTGTTGACCTCTGAAAATGCTATTTCCCAGCTTTCATTCTGATTTGATGCCATACATAATTCTTGACCTGGATCGAAGACACTTATAAGGAACTCTTATTTGGCTTTCTGCCACCTAATGTTTGTGGGAACTTCTATTGTATCCACCAGTCACCACCAAATCCTGATAATTTCAGCAGAACTGAAGAGGGTGACCATCTAGAACTAAGCTCTCTCAAAAGAATACTTAAAAGAGAAGTATGGGAATATATATATATATATATATATATATATATATATATATTGTAATCATACTAATCATGTGGTCAAAAAAAAAAAGGGTCCTGTGCGTGTTTAGTGCGGTGCAGGGCGATTTTAAGCTCCAGAGACTATTAAAATTGCATTACTTTCACAACTGTCAAGCACAAATCGCACCGTAAATTTGCACTCCAAACTACATGAAAATCGCACTGCATCACATTGCATCCAGTCTGAAGCTAGGCTTAAAGTATATGTGTGCCCTCATTTATACACAAATACCTTTTTTTAAAACAACAGCACCAGATGTCCTTTGGCTTCTGCTGTCTGTATGCATGACCCTCAACTGTTGAAGTCAAATTTGAGAAAACCCCACTGTATGTTTTTTAGGTGTTACTCTTCACATAGTAACTAAAAAAGGATTCATACAGGGCATTACACCCTAAACATACCCAGGCACAAGAAAAGGGGGGCACTAGTGCAACTGCCAAAAAAAAACAATAGGAATGGAATGATAAATTACATTAAAAATAGAGAGTCTTTTAGTCCTTGAGAAAGTCCATATAAAAATACTGTGGCATGAATTTCACATTATGGCAGCGTCAGCAGTCTCTCTTCCAGCAGGATTTAGAGAGGCTCCCACCAGAAAACCATGTAAAAACAAAAAAAAGAGAGAAAAGTGCCACTACCATTTGTGAAATGAAAAATAATAAATATGAACTCATGTTTACAAGATATTAAAAAGCATATTGATAAGTCTCCAGCAGGTGGCAGCCTTTCAGGACAGCAAGGAAGTGTTGTAGGCCCACGAGAAGAAGTCCACTTGTGACGAAACTGGTCAGGTGGAGATACACAGACCTGTCATCCTGCTATTTAAACTTTTTACCGATTGCCACTGTTTATGTTATTTAACTGTATTTCTTTGGAAACATGTAAGTGCAATATTTCAGTTCAATAAATTATTTGTAGGAGGTTTTACACTATCAGAGCCCCTTCTCCCTTTATTGGGTGTACTGGGAAAAATTTGGATGACCAGATTAGCAGGAGCTGGGTGTGTGATGTATACCATCACCTTTTGTCTTTCCTGGAATATTATCGGTGGTGGATTCACTAAAGCCTCGTACACACGATCAGTTTTTCGGACGACTGAACATCCGTTTTTTGTTGTATGCTAGTCTCATGTCAAAAGTGAAGAGGTTACTCACCATACCAAAATTCTTGTACAACAGAACACAACTTCAGGAGTGACGTCATGTGTTGATTAGTTTTGTATGTATTCTTTCGTTTCTGAGCAAGTGTAGTCTTCCGCTAAAGATTTTTTTCGTACCAAAACCATAGTATTAAAATGAAAATCAGACGTTGTATTCACGTACGACAAAAATTTTATAGTCTGCACATCCAGCTTTTGTCTGACGAAAAAACGTAATCGGCTGCCGAAAGCACCGTACTAACGATGCGAAAATCTGCAGATCATTCGTCGGACTAAATTTTTCGTCCAATTTTGGTATCGTATGTACGCGCCTTAAGACTTATGTGACCTTCCATAACTAGAGGGTCCGTACTCTGTGGTAAGAGTACATCTTGACCTCTGTATCGGTGGAGGATGATGGAGGATTTTTTTTCTGAATCTACATTCACAAGCACTCCTGTGTTGTTTTTTCTTTTATTTTGGCTATTTATTAAGCCATGTGTTTTTTTGAACTTTGAAGACTTTACAATTTTAGTTCTATTTGGAATTTCAGTTTATTCAGTGCAACATACTTATCTTTCTATAAAAATAGAGAGTCTTTTAGTCCCTGAGAAAGTCCATATAAAAATACTGTGGCATGAAGTTCACATTATGGCAGCGTCAGCAGTCTCTCTTCCAAGCAGGATCTGGGGAAGTTCCTACCAGCAAACCATGTAAAAACAAAAAGCAGAGAAAAGCGCCACTACCTAAGTGAAGCATTTATTAAAACATATTTGTGAAATGAAAAACAATAAATATGACCTCCCATTTACAAGATATTAAAAAACATATTGATAAGTCTCCAGCAGGTGGCAGCCTTCCAGGACAGCAAGGAAGTGTTGTAGGCCCATGAGATAGCTGTGATGATGTCATTTGACATAATTGGGAACTATTACGCATTTCTGGGCATGGCCCCTTTGTCAAACGCTGTTAGTCTTGTAGCTGGGTAGATTCAGTCTCTCTTTTTGTCTGGTGACCACTGTCACTCAGAAGTGCAGAGAAAGACAACATTTTACAGTTGCCAGTTAAACAGAAGGCGAGTACAAATCTTCCAATGAGGATACTTCTTCCAGTAAAAAACTTGGATAGGACTTCCCCTGACTTTGGAGAGACTTCCTTCTGTATTTGTTATCCCTGCATAACAGGAAATGAAGGGACAGCTTATTCACAGGACTGAGACAGCAAACCCTTGCCTACTCTAAAATAATAAAACTACTAAAACAGTTTTACATTGAAAAAATTATGGCAGAAAAAGACTGAGTAATCCATTGAATCTGCCCATTTTTTTTTTTTTTTAATCTTTTTTGTCTGACTATAGATCTATGTTTGTCCCAAGAATATTTGAAGCCATTTACTGTTGACTGTCTCACTACATCTTCTGGAAGTTTATTCTAATCATCAACTATCCTTTCAGTAAAATAATACTTTCTAAGATTAGTTTTGAAGAATTGGCTCAGGTGAGGACATCGCTGGATCCAGAGTCATGTAAGTGTCCTTATACTAAAAGTCAGCAGCTACCATATTTTGGGGGGGGGAGCCTGGAGCTAATAGCACAATGCTTTTGACACACTCATTTGTATAAAAACAGCAAATAACCAAAGACCCTGCAATTGAAATGCCACCCCTAAATTAAACCATACCCTGCAACTCAATGGACGAGGGCAGGTATAAAACCGACCACCACCCACATAATGTCCAATATTTAATATTTACGATAAAACAAAACTACGTGTAAAAAATACACAATTGCAAACTTGCAGAAGAGACATGCAATAAAGTACACTTACCTGCTTGCTTGCAATCCTCTATGGAATGTATTGTGAGCTGCACAGTTTACATTCCGGCATACTGATAGTGTGACGTCATCCCGTTCTGGCCAATTAAAACAGCTGAAGACCGGCACCTGGGAGAACCTGGGGAAAATGCTGACACCAGCGCGGTACCTCACATGTGCCGGACCGTTGGAAATAAGGAAAATATTTGTGCTTTTAGTTCTGCTTTAATACTGGATACTGTATCACCAGGATAACCCTTAGCTGTTCTATAATGGTTTGTTTACATTAGCTTTGCTCACTAAAAAGAGGATCGCTCTTCAGAGAGCATTTGACAGGCAGCGAGGCATTGTATTGCCTACTCACCACTTGCTTTAACCCCTTTCATTGCATGCAGTTGCAGGGCACTTGCAGAGGGGCCGTATTTACTTGAATGGGTCATGTTCTGTGGATGCTACGCCTGCTGAAAATGACGGGGTTTAATTCTTGGTGCAGCCATTAAGCAAAGCATTGCTGCCACTGCCTCTTTATCTAATGGGGGTAGAGGTTGGGGGGGTGGTTCAACCCGCAGGGTTTTAATGCCCCCCCCCCCAACCTCTAGCGTGAAGGAGCCTTAAAAGTAACTATTGACTGAAAGGAAATAGTAGGTATTCTGGAGGACCACTATTAGGTACACCAACAGTGCCCTCAGATATCTGGAGACACCATGAAACGAGAAGCAAGTTATGCATTCGTAAAATGTCTGCCTTTATTAGATGTGTTACAGCTTATATATGGTTCAACATACCAATAGAAAGAGGGGAGGGGGGAGTGGTTAGTAAATTATGTATTTGTATAGAAATATATAGTTATATGGTTATACAAGTCACTGACCTCTTAAGATACGTCATCATGAGTTAACACGGGTCAACAGGCCATCTGGTCATGAGTCATAAGTCATGCATCCTGTCCCATTGCCTATCAACCCACAATGATGTATATAGAGCACAGTGCTTATGCAAGCATCTTTCTAAGCATTCTTTTTCAGTTACAGATTTATGCCATCCTGTATACTTAAATGGCAGAGCATGTTTTGGGCATATTACTACATTGACCTGTACTATTTTATTGGCCAAATGATGCAGCCATCAATGCATTTTCATATAAAAAAATAAAACAATAAAATGGTTTGATCATAGATAAAATGTATTTTGCATGGAATATTACCATCTAAATAACAATGCATTCTGGGGCCAGGCCAGTCCTACTAGAAATGCCTTTTGGCCACACAGACACAGCCTAGTACACATTATTAGAAAATTGGACAAAAATATCTGTATCTGGAACGATCATTCGATTTTCTTTTTTATTAGTACACTGCTTTCAAAAGCCGATGTGCACTGTTCAGACAAAAATTTCCGAACGGACACATTTAAAAATGTTTCTTGTTAGTTATTAAAAAGACCAATTTTCATTCAATTAGTAAAGTACTTGTCCTTTAACCGCTTCAGCCCCGGAAGATTTTACCCCCTTCCTGACCAGAGTGTTTTTTGCGATTCGGCACTGCGTTGTTTTAACTGACAATTGCGCGGTCGTGCAACGTGGCTCCCAAACAAAATTGACGTCCTTTTTTTCCCACAAATAGAGCTTTCTTTTGGTGGCATTTGATCGCCTCTGCGATTTTTATTTTTACTATAAACAAAATAAGAGCGACAATTTTGAAAAAAAAACGCATTATTTTTTACATTTTGCTATAATAAATATCCAACAAAAATATATAAAAAAACATTTAGGCCGATTGTATTCTTCTACATATTTTTGGTAAAAAAAAAATCGCAATAAGCGTTTATTGATTGGTTTGCGCAAAAGTTATAGCGTTTAGTAAATAGGGGATAGTTTTATAGCATTTTAATTAATTATTTTTTTTTTACTAGTAATGGTGGCGATCAGCGATTTTTATTGTGACTGCGACATTATGGCGGACATGTTGGACATTTTTGACACATTTTTGGGACCATTGTCATTTATACAGCGATCAGTGCGATTAAAAATGCATTGATTACTGTGTAAATGACACTGGCAGTGAAGGGGTTAACCACTAGGGGGTGGGGAGGGGTTAAGTGTGTCCTAGGGGAGTGATTACTAACTGTAGGGGGATGGGCTAGCAGTGTCATTACTCTGATCACAGCTCCCGATGACAGGAAGCTGTGATCAGTGACACTTGTCACTAGGCAGAACGGGGAGATGCTGTTTACATCAGCATCTCCCCGTTCGTCCTCTCCGTGAGGCGATCGCGGGTATCCCCACGGCGATCGAGTCCGCGGGACCCGCGACCCGACTCACGGAGCTCCCGGTCGGTGCACCTGTAAGTCCATTTGCCCAGCCGTGCCATTCTGCCGATGTACATCGGCGTGCCCCGGTTGGGAACTGGTTAAAAATCAAATGAGCAAGGCTGTGCATTATTGGAAACAAAGTACGACCCAATAGAAAATGCCAACGAAAACAATTTTCATAACCATGAAAAAATTATCATATACAGGATAATAAAAGTTTTTATATCTATAAAAAGATATAAACAGAAATATGTACTGTAAATGACCAATTAAATGCTGTAATACCTACAAGGTATTGGAATACAGCTGCTTATATGTGTGGTAAATCCCAGGGCCGTTGTATAGTTACAATTTACTTAAAGCGGACCTTCAGTCATTTTTTCATCTTTCCATCTATTAAATCTTCTGCCCTTGTTGTTTTAACTTTGGATAGTAAAATATTTTTTTTCTGCCAGTAAATACCTTATACAGCCCACTTCCTGTTTCTTGTCTGCTCATTAGCCTAGGCTTATGACATCATGCACAGCTCTCTCTCTCTCTTTAACTCTCAATAAAGTTCGCCAGGAAGAGAGGGGGGGTGAGTCATAAGAGGGCCAATGTGAGCTACAGGGTTGCAGAGCTGGAGGTGTGCCTCTGTGTGTCTATGTAAATCCAGGAAGTGAACAGGCAGCAGCTTCAGCTGCCCACAGTTAAAATGGTTGCAACCAGACTCAGCGGAGGGAGATTTCTGCTGCATATTTGGCAAGTACAGAATCACAGTATATATAAAATAATATGCAAAGTGGTTGAAGGGAAGCTTCAGAATGGCAAAGATGTTTTTATTACAAATTATGTGAGCGAACTGCAGTTCCTTTTTAATAAACACAAATATCTGTGATAGTGATACAGTTTACCAGTATACTGTACAGCTTATCTCTTGGACTACAAATAAAAGCGTATGATTCATAGTTGTTATTATTAATATTATTATTAATACGATATTTTTTATATTTCACTCAATATAATTATTATTATTAGTATTATGGTTTCTACAATTACTATGACTATGAAGAGGGGTCACACGCACATTACATCACCTCTGATTCTATGCTGGAACATATGTGGGAAGTTGTCCCCTAAAAGACGTTTAAGTATTTTCGTACCTACATAGTTCCAATATGTAGCATAAGATTTTAGATTCTATAATAAACTTTTTTTTTTTTTTTATTTAAAAACTATACTCTTAATAATAGTTAAGACCTTTTTTTTTTTTTATTTATCTGAGGTCATCTTATATTTACCTGGTCTAAGTTGGTTTTATTCTCTCTTATACAATGTATGGCGCAATCTTTTGAGTAGTTAGATCCATGCTAAAATTGTTTCAGTTAAACTACTTTTAGTTTATGTTGGAACTACAACTCAATATTATTACCATATATGTGATCTTTTCTTTTGCTGCTACCATATGTACTTATGTATACTAATTGGTAAAATTCAATAAACAAATTTGACAAGAATTTTCGTACAATTAATAGTACTCTTGTTTTTAAGATGGGGCGAGCATTCAACGAAAAACTAATTTTCGTGCATCCAGTTTTTTTAATAATGCATACTAGGCTTTAATAAAGTGTCTAAATAGATGGTGTTTCTGTTGCTCCCAGTTCAGGATCATTTACAGTTTACACTGTTACCTTGAAAGAGCAGTTATCAGAACTAATCCACCCTTCAAGGCTTTTCCTCAGGATAATGATTGTTTCAATGATTCATCTGTGGCAGCCCCAGCCCTTCCTTATTCGCACAAAATCTCCCACTCCCTGTTATAATTCTAGGTCAGGCTCGTGCCATACATGTGATTTCCTCCTGGCTCTCGGACAAGCTGATGAAGGCCAGAGGTCAAGCTTCCCTCTTCTGGGCTGGGGCCTGCTCTTAGTGGGTCATTTCATACGCAATTAACAGAACTCTATCAGATAGGTGATTATTTTAAATAATGCGGTTGTATCTTCTTTCCCTTGTCTATCTGTGGCCAGGCGGAGCCCTCGTTACATAGTAATAGGAGTCGTTTGGTCATTGGGAACCTGCTATCATGAACACATCCTGCCATGTTATCAGAGTCATTAATTACTGTCTGATGCTGCCTAAGAAATGCTCCCTAAGCATTCATGAACTTGCCAAGGGCTGCAAACCTTAAGGAAATACAATTTACAGATGCTGAAGAAAAATCCTTGACGATTTTGGCACAGGTCACGCTGGTCGTCAAAGGAGAAAGTTAGCTGAGAGAGTTGACACAAGCATTTTCTGAGAATTATATTACACATTACAGGAAAGAGTGTAAAATATCCTGTTTAACACATTGTTATATTTAGTGCGCAGTGATGTCATTGTTTGTATATTGTACACGCAGTGTTCTTATGACATAAATAAACATATACAGTGGGGACGGAATGTATTCATACCCCCCTTAAATTTTTAAATATCACATGGTCCTAAGTATTCAGACCCTTTGCCCAGTATTTAGTAGAAGCACCCTTTTGATCTAATACAGCCATGAGTCTTTTTGGGAAAGATGCAACAAGTTTTTCACACCTGGATTTGGGGATCCTCTGCCATTCCGCCTTGCAGATCCTCTCCAGTTCTGTCAGGTTGGATGGTAAACGTTGGTGGACAGCTATTTTTAGGTCTCTCCAGAGATGCTCAATTGGGTTTAAGTCAGGGCTCTGGCTGGGCTATTCAAGAACAGTCACGGAGTTGTTGTGAAGCCACTCCTTCGTTATTTTAGCTGTGTGCTTAAGGTCATTGTCTTGTTGGAAGTTAAACCTTCGGCCCAGTCTGAGGTCCTGAGCACTCTGGAGAAGGTTTTCGTCCAGGATATCCCTGTACTTGGCCGCATTCATCTTTCCCTCAATTGCAACCAGTCGTCCTGTCCCTGCAGCTGAAAAACACCCCCACAGCATGATGCTGCCACCACCATGCTTCACTGTTGGGACTGTATTGGACAGGTGATGAGCAATGCCTGGTTTTCTCCACACATACCGCTTAGAATTAAGGCCAAAAAGTTCTATCTTGGTCTCATCAGACCAAAGAATCTTATTTCTTACCATCTTGGAGTCCTTCGGGTGTTTTTGTAGCAAACTCCATGCGGGCTTTCATGTGTCTTGCACTGAGGAGAGGCTTTCATCTGGCCACTCTGCCATAAACCCCCAACTGGTAGAGGGCTGCAGTGATGGTTGACTTTCTACAACTTAGGAACTCTTAGGAACCTTAAGTGCAGCAGAATTTTTTTTGTAACCTTGGCCAGATCTGTGCCTTGCCACAATTCTGTCTCTGAGCTCTTCAGGCAGTTCCTTTGACCTCATGATTCTCATTTGCTCTGACATGCACTGTGAGCTATAAGGTCTTATATAGACAGGTGTGTGGCTTTCCTAATCAAGTCCAATCAGTATAATCAAACACAGCTGGACTCAAATGAAGGTGTAGAACCATGTCAAGGATGATGAGAAGAAATGGATAGCACCTGAGTTAAATATATGAGTGTCACAGCAAAGGGTCTGAATACTTAGGACCATGTGATATTTCAGTTTTTCTTTTTTAATAAAACTGCAAAAATGTCAACAATTCTGTGTTTTTCTGTCAATATGGGGTGTTGTGTGTACATTAATGAGGAAAAAAAATAACTTGATTTTAGCAAATGGCTGCAATATAACAAAGAGTGAAAAATGTAAGGGGGTCTGAATACTTTCCGTCCCCACTGTACATATATATATATATATATATATATATATATATATATATATATATACACACACTGTATATATACAGTATCTCACAAAAGTGAGTACACCCTTCACATTTTTGTAAATATTTTATTCTATCTTTTCATGTGACAACACTAAAAAAATGACACTTTGCTACAATGTAAAGTAGTGAGCGTACAGCTTGTATAACAGTGTAAATTTGCTGTCCCCTCAAAATAACAACACGCAGCCATTAATGTCTAAACCGTTGGCAACAAAAGTGAGTACACCCCTAAGTGAAAATGTCCAAATTGGGCCCAATTAGCCATTTTCCCTCCCCGGTGTCATGTGACTCGTTAGTGTTACAAGGTCTCAGGTGTGAATGGGTAGCAGGTGTAATAAATTTGGTGTTATTGCACACTCTCTCATACTGGTCACTGGAAGTTTAACATGGCACCTCATGGCAAAGAACTCTCTGAGGATCTGAAAAAAAGAATTGTTGCTATACATAAATATGGCCTAGGCTAGTGATGGCGAATCCGAGTTCCCAAACTGCAACACAAAACCTCCCTGAGTGCCCAAAGTCTGCTATTCTGGAGACCCTTTTTCTTATGCTGGAGATACAACCTCTTTATATCTAGAAACACAGTTGATGTATAAGTCATTACAGACCCTCCTCCCACTGTACAGACCTCCCTCCCCACTCAGTACAGACCCCAGTCCCTCAGTACAGACCCCCCTCTACTAAGTACAGACCCCTGTCCCTCAGTACAGACCCCTGTCTCTTACTAGAGACCCCCTCCCTCAGTACAGACCACTGTCCCTCAGTACAGACCCCCTTCCTCAGTATAGACCCCCTTCCTCAGTACAGACCCCCTCCCTCAGTACAGACCCCCTCACTCAGTACAGACCCCCTCACTCAGTACAGACCCCGGTCCCTCAGTACAGACCCCTTCCTCAGTACAGACCCCTGTCCTCAGTACGGATACCCTTCCTCAGTACAGACCCCTGTTCCTCAGTACAGACCCCTGTCCTCAGTACAGACCCCCTTCCTCACTACAGACCCCTGTCCCTCAGTACAGACCCCCACCCTCAGTACAGACCCCTGTCCCTCATTACAGACCCCCACCCTCAGTACAGACCCCTGTCCCTCGGTACAGACCCCCACCTTCAGTACAGACCCCTGTCCCTCAGTACAGACCCCCTTCCTGGTCACTCTGTCCCCCTCCTGTATCCATCTACAATAAAATAAACATAGTAGAGACCTCAGAACAGCATGGGTATTCTTACTCCGAGCTGTGTAAATATACACAGCCGAGGAGGGGGAGACGGCTTTGATCAATAGCCACTCTGCTGTGCGAGACAGCCCGTGAGAGATGCGGCATCCAACCGGGCAGCACTGCTTCATCTTGTCCACACCCACCCCGGATACATCACCCCTGGCCCCAGAGCCCTGTGGGAAATGTAGTTCTATGGGGCAGGTGTGTGGTGTGGACGAGATACACCTCATACAGGATGGCCGCCTCTTCATCTTCACGTGCCCACAGAGAGGGCTCTGCGCGCCAGCTGTGGCATGCATGCCATGGTTCGCCATCACTGGCTTCGGCTATAAGAAGATTGTCAAGATCCTGAAACTGGACTGCAGCACAGTGGCCAAGACCATACAGCGGTTTAACAGGACAGGTTCCACTCAGAGTAGGCCTCGCCATGGTCGACCAAAGAAGTTGAGTGCACGTGCTCAGCATCATATCCAGAGGTTGTCTTTGGGAAATAGACGTATGACTTGGTTGTCAGCATTGCTGCAGGGGGTCAGCCTGTCAGTGCTCAGACCATACGCCGCACACTGCATCAAATTGGTCTGCATGGCTGTCATCCCAGAAGGAAGCCTCTTCTAAAGATGATGCACAAGAAAGCCCGCAAACAGTTTGCTGAAGATAAGCAGACTAAAGACATGGATTACTGGAACCATGTCCTGTGGTCTGATGAGACCAAGATAAACTTATTCAGTTCAGATGGTGTCAAGCGTGTGTGGTGGCAACCAGGTGAGGAGTACAAAGACAAGTGTGTCTTGCCTACAATCAAGCATGGTGGTGGGAGTGTCATGGTCTGTGGCTCCATGAGTGCTGCCGGAACTGGGGAGTTACAGTTCATTGAGGGAACCATGAATGTAAAAATGTACTGTGACATACTGAAGCAGAGCATGATCCCCTCCCTTCAGAGACTGGGCCGCAGGGCAGTATTCCAAAATAACGACCTCAAACACATCTCCAAGACGACCACTGCCTTGCTAAAGAAGCTGAGGGTAAAGGTGATGGACTGGTCAAGGATGTCTCCAGACCTAAACCCTATTGAGCATCTGTGGGGCATTCTGAAATGGAAGATGGAGGAGCGCAAGGTCTCTAAAATCCACCAGATCCGTGATGTCATCATGGAGTAGTGAAAGAGGACTCCAGTGGCAACCTGTGAAGCTTTGGTGAACTCCATGCCTAAGAGGGTTAAGGCAGTGCTGAAAAATAATGGTGGCCACACAAAATATTGACCCTTTGGGCCCAATTTGGACATTTTCACTTAGGGGTGTACTCACTTTTGTTGCCAGCGATTTAGACATTAATGGCTGTGTGTTGAGTTATTTTGAGGGGACAGCAAATTTACACTGTTATACAAGCTGTGCACTCACTACTTTACAGTGTAGCAAAGTGTCATTTCTTCAGTGTTGTCACATGAAAAGATATAATAAAATATTTACAAAAATGTGAGGGGTGTACTCACTTTTGTGAGATTTTTTAAACTAACAAAGTAACTGGGCTAGTGGAAACCAAATCTATATAAATGATGTGCTGGTAGCATGCTATGAGATATTTTTCACAGCAAAACAATACATACAACCAATGAGCTGTGCTTCACAAAATTTGTATGAATATAAAATAAACTGAAAAAAATGTGTCCAGAAAAAGTTTATAGAAAAAATGCTCAGTGCCTCAATCCAATCTTCTATATGCACATCTCACTTCTACAGTGTCTCCACCATCAAGGAAAAAACACAGAGTGCTTACCAGATGTATATGGCTCTCAAATAATCGAAAAGTAATAAAAGCATTGCAAAAAGATGTACGTTATCAAGCTGACATCCTCTTCCCTATAAGAATCTCACACCAAAGGGGTACCGACTCCCAACAGCTTCTCCGGTAATTACTCCGTGGGGGTTATTTACTAAAGGAAAATCCACTTTGCACTGCAAGTGCACTTGAAAGTAAAGTCGCTGTAGATCCGAGGGGGACATGCAAGGAAAATAAAAAACGGCATTTTAGCTTTCACATGATTGGATGATAAAATCAGCAGAGCTTCCACTCATTTCAGATCTACCCCTTAGATTTAGAGCGACTGCACTTTCAAGTGCACTTGGAGTGCAAAGTGGATTTGCCTTTCGTAAATAAACCCCCATGTGTGCAAGTATGTGAAAACAGAAAGACATTCAGAGGGTCCACAATGCGTGAAAACTGATTAACAATTTATTAAAATAGCTACAATTGCACTTACAGATAGTATAAACAAGACAGCGGTGTGTAAAATCACAAGATCTTGTAAAAAACACACTTCAAGGTCATTTCCGGGCCACTTCCAGTGAGCATGATTATGTCACAACAGGGTAGAGGTGACCGGAAGTGTGTTTTTTACTGGATCTAGAGCAGTGCTTCTCAATCTCGGTCCTCAAGTACCCCCAACGGGCCATGTTTTCAGGTTTTCCTTTACTTTGCACAGCTGCTTTAAATTAATATCAATGGCATGGTATTGATAAGAGTTATTTTATCTAAGGGAATGTAGTACCCTTTACCTTAGGTAGGTGCTAGAGTAAGATTTTTCTTTGTAGTGCAGGTAAATTTAGGCAGGCCTAGCCAAAAGCTAGGCCTGTTTGTTTTGGTCTGTGGGCTGGGAGTGGCCTAGAGTAGGCTGGTGACTCACAGCTAGCTTCACCTTTCGGTTACCTCCCTTCTGCTTCTAGAGGCTTCTAGAAGGAAGGTGGGGAAGAAGGGTGGAGCTGTCTGGGGTGTTCTAAAGAGCTCTGACCAATCCCCAACCTGGATTGGCAGGGGGGAGGCCTCTTTAAATACCCAAAGTCAGCCCAGCTGGGGAGGAGTTGTTCGGGTGGAAAAACTGGAGATGGAGTATTAGGGTCTCGGAGCTGAACAGGAAGCCCATACAACCCAAGGGGTGTCCTGAACAGGAGCAGGAGAGGACAGGGGGGAATACTTCTGGGCAAGTCTCCAGGAGGGATCCACCAGGTGTCGGTGAGTGGCAGGCACAGTCAGGAGAGCTGGGAGGCATGCCGGAGTGGACTGGGAGTGTGCAGTCTGACAGGGATGTACAGCCAGCAGTAGTCCACCAAAGAGGGCAGCTGGCACTTGAACTTTCTTTTCTACATCATAGGAGCCCACAGTCCCTGCCTGTAACAAGGTACTGTTGTTAAAGTCTGGCTGAAACCAGTGTCAGGCCTAACCAAGTGCTAGCTGCGCCTTAAGAATTGTGCTGGAGGGAAAAGGAGAGATAGTCTGCAGCAAGTGTTGTACAGGAGGAGAGTTTGTCCCAATCTAGATTGTCCCAAACCATGCAAGAATCTTTTTCCTGGGCATCCCAAGAATTCCTTAACCCCACCCAAGTTCTAATCCCTCGATAAAAGGTGGGCCACATCACACAGACGCCCCTACGGGGGGGGGGGGGGGGGTACCGATACAGGAAGTTCCCAAAACATGGCCCATTGGGGGTACTTGAGGACTGAGGTTGAAAACCACTGATCTAGTGTAATGACATCATCAGTGGCGGCTGGTGCTCAAAATTTTTTTTGGGGGGCGCAAAGAAGTTCTGAAAAAAAACCCATCAATCGCAGCCACTGTGCCCATCAAACGCAGCCACTGTGCCCATAAAATGCAGCCAATGTGCCCATCAAATGCCGCCACTGTGTCCATCAAACGCAGCCACTATGCCCATCAAATGCATCCACTGTACCCATCAAACGCAGCCACTGTGCCATATCAAATGCTCCTACTGTGCCATCAAATGCTGCCACTGTGCTATCAAATACAGCTATTGTGCCCATCTTATGCAGCCACTGTGCCCATCAAATGCAGCCACTGTGCCCATCAAATGCAGCCTCACTGTGCCCCATCAAATGCAACCTCAGTGTCCCATCAAATGCAGCCTCACTGTCCCATCAAATGTAGCCTGTGTCCCATCAAATGCAGCCTGTGTCCCATCAAATACAGCTTGTGTCCCATCAAATGCAGCCTGTGTCCAATCAAATGCAGCCTGTGTCTCATTAAATGCAGCTTGTGTCCCATCAAATGCAGCCTGTGCCCCATCAAATGCAGCTTGTGTCCCATCAAATGCAGCCTGTGTCCCATCAAATGCAGCTTGTGTCCCATCAAATGCAGCCTGTGTCCTATCAAGTGCAGCCCCACTGTGTCCCATCAAATGCAGCTTGTGTCCCATCAAATGCGGCCTGTGTCCCATCAAATGCGGCCTGTGTCCCATCAAATACAGCTTGTGTCCCATCAAATGCAGCTTGTGTCCCATCAAATGCAGCCTGTGTCCCATCAAATGCAGCTTGTGTCCCATCAAATGCAGCTTGTGTCCCATCAAATGCAGCTTGTGTCCCATCAAATGCAGCCTGTGTCCCATCAAATGCAGCTTGTGTCCCATCGATTGCAGCCTGTGTCCCATCAAATGCAGCCTGTGTCCCATCAAATGCAGCTTGTGTTCCATCAAATGCAGCTTGTGTCCCATCAAATGCAGCCTGTGTCCCATCAAATGCAGCCTGTGTCCCATCAAATGCAGCCTGTGTCCCATCAAACCCTCCTCCCCCCTCCTTCTCTGCGGGAGGTCCGGACCGGCACAGCGGCACTTACCTTGCTGTGGTGTCCTCTCCTGCGGTGTCTCCTCCAGACAGAACTGGCAGCGGCGATGGAAGAGTCCGCTCCTCATACTTCCGGTTTTCTCTCTCTGGCGCAATGGGAGAGAGAAAACTGGAAATGACATCTAACTTGGATGTCATTCAAACCATCCGGCCGTAGTAATAGATACTAAGGGTGCCGGGCGGAAGCTACTCGGCGCTTCAGGATGCACCGCAAGGCGGGACAAAAGCCCGCAAATGAAGTGCCGCGTCTGCAATCTTGTGATTGCATAGACGAGGCGCTTCCCATAAGTGCGCTTTGTCCGGCGTCCAAAAATAGTGCACTTATAGACCTTTTTTTCAATTTTTTTTTTAAAGGGCCAGTTTTAAAAATATTTTTTTTTTAATTCAATTTTAATTATTTTTTTGTGACTGCCTGAACGGGGGGTGGCACCCGTGTGCCCCTTATGGATGGGCCACCACTGGACATCAACATTTGTTTGGTCACTGCTGAGGACCTACCCAACAAAGCACTGCAAAAAACAATAACTAAAGCAGCCAATTATATTTTAGTTTACTCTATTTACAGGAGGGAAAGATGATTTCTAAATGGTTACCATATTTGACTACAGTTTTCTCATCATCATTGCACTTTGTACTTACTTATTGGATAAAGCCATTTATATTAATTCTGTTATTGGCTTATGTTAAAATTATCAGCACCTCCAAAAATAAAATAAGACATTTCTCGCAAATGGAGATTTGTGTAATATAAACAGAAATGCACCTCTTTTAGTATGATGCATAAAGACAGCAGATATTCCCTAGTGGTTCATTGTCTAATAATATTTATCAGGATTCTATATTTATGTAGAACACTATCCAATTTTGTTTTTCTTAGGGTGGTGTGGGGTCAGGTTTAATTTCCTGCCAAGTCTTAAAGCGGAACTAAAGCCATCAATTTAACTGTTTCTAAAAACAGTTACATTCAAGGCATACTGTGAACGATAATTGTCACAGTTACTTGCACTCACAGTGCTCTCAACCGAACTGTCAAGCCATCAAATGGATGGCATAAAAACTGATCACATGTGCAGCACCAAAGCAAACAAAGGCTAAAATGGCAGCTTCCTTGGCTGTAAAGGATGGGAGGGTTTAGTGCCACTTGAACTGCTCTTTGTAACCTTAGAAAGGTCAAGTCAGCTGTACCTTTTCATTGTACCTCTGCAATATGGATTCCTGATTCACTGATCCACTAGACTATTTCAACCCAAAATATAGACGGTGTCAGGGGTTCACTCCAAGTGTAGAGCTTTAAGGATGTCGCCACGCGCTTTTCCTTCATTTAAGGGCTGGTTTTGCCCATTTTTATTCAAAAGAAAGTTCAACAAATACAGTAAATTCCCTCGCAGGGGTATTCAGCATTCCAATTCTGCTACAGAAAAAAAAACAACATTCAGCCCGCTTGGCAAATAACCGCAGCTCTCCTGCTCAGGCCTTGTGCTTTAGGCCTTGGTCGGTCTCCCACAGATTGGACACTCAGCAACTCTGTGCTTATCGCTAGCAGCCTCGTGCTGCACTGGCTCCCACCTCTTGTCTAGGTGGAGCCCTCCTGACTCCTGGGCCAGATTTGTCAGGGTGGAGCCCAGAACCCTGGTCTGGTCATCAGGGCCACTGATAAGCCAGTATAACTGGCCCTTCAGTAACAATCAGCTCTACAGGGGGGCAGCTTTTTTTAAATGTATTTTTCTTGTACAAAAGGTTTTTATTGAAAATATACATCAACAGATAAGTACAAAACAGTGATGGATACATCATGAATTAACAGGTATAAGACTGCCGGTATCCGGCGGGTGGAGCTATTGTTCAAAGATTTAAGCCTGGACTCAGGCGGTACAATGCCGAGGCCAGGCGACATACCAAGACCTATTCTCATCCCGCATATTCTGGCGTAGCGGTATGGTATCAGCATATATTAATATGATTGCAAACATACATGAATAACTAAGAATTCTAAACGAGATGTTGTTGCAATACATAACGTTACATGAAGGAATTAAAAAAAAAAATAAAATAAAAAAATAAAAATATAAAATAAAGAGAAAACAAAAAAGAACCAGTAATAAAATCAGATTAAACTGAATAACCTTAAAGAGGATAAAATACCTCTGAATGTAATAATTTGTGTATTATATTAACTTTCCGGTCCTTGTAGAATTAAGCCCGAAGGCCTGAATAAGGAGAAGGAGAGAGAAGTTGAAAGTGGTAAAGGAGGGGGGTAGAAAGGAGAGAAAGGAGGGAAGGACCCTGGGGTGGGGGGAACAGAGGCTTGTTATAGGGAAAGGAGCGTTAGGTCAAATCTTGATGGGCGATTGTAAGTCACCCAGGGTTGCCATATTCTGAGGAATTTATCATGAGTGTCCATCAATATGGCCGTAAGTTTCTCATTTACCATGATATCATTCACACTATTTTTAACTGCTTCAAAACTAAGGTTCGGGGTTTTCCAGGCTCTTGCTATGGTGAGTTTAGTTGCAGTGAAAATCTGTGCTGCTAACTGACGTTCAGGACGAAGAAGTTCTGCAATTGGTTTCCATAAAAGGGCCTCAAAAGGATCCCGCTTTATGTTGGTATTAAAAAGATTACGTAATAGTGCATATACTCTAACCCATAGTCTGCAGACCCTGGGACAGGTCCACCAAATATGAGCCATCGTGCCCTCCTGTGAGCACCTGCGAAAACAGAGGGGGGAGTAAGATGGGATGAAACTTGCTAATCTAGCCAGAGTATAATACCATCTATAGAAGACTTTATACGCCTTCTCTAAAAAGAGAACATTCTTTGAACATTTAGATAGCGCAGTAGTCATGCTATGCCAGTCCTCCGGATCTAATTGTTTCCCAAACTCAGCCTCCCATTGGAGATGATAGGGTCTCTATGGAGTTGTCTTGGAATTATTTATAGCGGTATATATTAGAGAAATCAAACCCGAGGATTGGGGGCGTGATCTACAAAGGCTTTCAAATGGTGTCAGGACAAAGGGGGCAGAATGAGATATTGTAAGCTGTCGGAGAAAATGTCTAATTTGCAGGTAACTGTAATGCTCCCTAAGGGGGATATCGTGTGAAGAACGTAAGGCCGCGAAAGAATAATCTTGGTTGGGGTGAAAAACAAATGGATATCTATGAAGCCATTATCGGACCACCACTTAAATTGCAGTGGATTATCACAACCTGGTTGAAATAAAGGGCAGTGGAGGATACGAAGTAGTGGGAGATGAGGGGAAATTAGGCCTGCTGAGTACTTGACCGCATCCCACAATTTGAGGGAATGAGCTAAACAGGGACCTATTGTAGGGGGGCGATGTGCTTTAGGAAGCCAAGGAAGAGAAGCTAGAGGTGTTGGGTGTGCGTCGACCAAATCCCATAGGGGCATTTGTTGCTTAACATGAAGGTGAGATAATGGGGCGATACCCGCTGCTATATAATATGCTTGCAAATTAGGAACTGAAAGGCCACCATTGACTCTGCGCGCGTAAAGCACTTGTCTCTTGATCCTGGGCCTCTTGTGGCCCCATATAAATTGCATAAGTTTACGTTGGTGTATTCTAATGATATGGGGAGGCACTGGAACTGGCAAAACTCTAAAATAATAGAGCAATTTGGGGAGGTACGTCATGCGTACCATCGCTATTCTGCCGAACCACGAAATCGGGATTGTGGACCAAGAGGCTAGCATAGCCTCCAGCTTTCGAAAAAGCGGAGGAAAATTAGCTTGATATAATCCCGAGTATTTCGGGGTAAGTTTAATACCCAGATAGGGTAAAGAGGTTAACCACTGAAACGAAAATGCCGACTGCAGGGCTTCTAATACCGGGGGCCAAGGTTAATAGACATCGCTTTAGATTTTGCCGGATTAACTGAAAGGCCCGAAAACGAGGCAAAGGAGTCTAAGAGAGAGAATAAATTGGGGAGGGAGATTCTGGGTTTAGTAATGGTTAATAAAATGTCATCCGCAAAAAGGGACAATTTGTGCGTGGTGCCTGCTATTTCTACTCCTGAGATATCTGGATGAGAGCGTATGGCCTCCACCAGGGGTTCAAGTGCTAGTATAAATAGAAGGGGGGAGAGCGGGCACCCCTGCCGTGTTCCCCTTTTAATAGGGAAAGTAGGCGATTCATATCCATAATAACGCACTTTAGCCTGAGGGGAGTGATATATGGTTGAGACCCAGCCAGCCCAAAAAGGAGGTGCCAAAACTGTAGTGTGTAAGGACCTGTGTCAAATAGGGCCAGGATAAGGTATCCAAAGCTTTATTAACATCTAAAGAAAGAAACATTGTACCCAAGGACCTTTCATGCACTATATGTTGGATTTGGAGGAGTCATCGAATGGCATCACTTGCCTGTCTGCGGGGGACAAATCCCACCTGGTCTTTTTTTATTAGGCGCGGTAGGAAAGAATTCAAACGGTTGGCCAGAATTTTCGTCAATATCTTCATGTCAATATTGATTAAAGAGATTGGCCGAAAATTTGCCCAGGAAGAGTGATCTTTGTCTGGCTTAGGAATCATCACTGTGTTGCCAGTTAGCAAGTCCGGCGTAAATGAATGACCTCCTTTGACCGAGTTATACATAGTCGCTAGGTGTGGGGCCAGGATCTCTGCAAATTTTTGATAATACAAAGCAGTGAAGCCATCCGGACCTGGTCTTTTGCCCACTTTCAGTTCCTTAATGCACTGGAGTATCTCAGAGACCTGTATATCTCGGTCCATTAGGGAGATATGGGGTTCCGATAGGGGAGGTAAAGATAACTTATCTAAAAAATCATTCAGGCCCTGTGTTGAAGAATGATTTAGGGGGGAGTAGAGTTTAATAAGTCGGTAATGGAATTCTTCCAGAATCCGCTGAGGGTTTCCCGTAAGGATATTATGACGGGTGCGCAGGCTTATGGGAGTAAATTTCGGGATAAAGGTTCCCAATCTGTTAGCCAACTGCGCATTAGGTTTGTTTGCCTTAGAATACCATTTCTGGTGGGCCCAACGTAAGGTACGGTCCGCTTCATCTGTCAGACATAGATCCAAGTCTGTCTTGTCTAAAGCTCTGCGGTTAGCAAGGGTGGGGGTTAGTTTAAAGGCCGTCGAGGAATCCTCTAAGATCTGTTCTAACTTGCGTCGTGCCTGAATTCTTTCTCTCTTGCGCTGAGACGCTATTCGAATAACACGACCCCGGAGGACTGCTTTATAAGCCTCCCATAATGTTATTGGGGACAAGACCGAACCTGCGTTAAGTCTAAAGTATTCCATAGAAGCTTCTTTGATTTCACTGAGGATCGGTTTGAATGATAAAAGTGAATCATTCATCACCCAGGGAGCTTGTTGTGGTTTGTTGAGTAGGGAACTACAAACAGTTAGAACTGGGTCGTGGTCTGACCAAGGGACTGTTAGGATCGATACTGAATCTATTAAAGAAAGGTGTTTCCGTAACATAAACGTATGGTCGACTCTAGAGTGAGAATGGTGGGGATGAGAATAGTGGGTGTAGTCCCTGCCCATGGGATGAAACTCTCGCCATAGATCTACTAGGTCCAAATTTTGTAGGGCCCGCCAGAATTTTTTTGCCGCAGGAGGGGGGGCTTTGTGATCCGCCGGGTACTTATCAAGGGCCAGATTAAGCGTCACATTCGAATCACCCGCCAACAGGAGGGTGCCTCTTTGGTGGACCTGTAACAAGGAACAAACATGAGACAGAAATGGGCCCGGATTTTCGTTCGGGGGGTAATAGGACATAATGGTTACTTCGTTATCCTGAACAGAACCCAGCAAGAGAAGATATCTGCCATTAGGGTCAGCTATCTGTTTATTGCAGATAAATGGGACCAATTTTCGTATAGCTATAAGAACCCCTCTCTGTTTAGTAGGACCATTAGCTAAATATACTTGGGGATAATTCGCTGCAAAATATTTGGGGCAGGAAGAAGAGGAAAAATGAGTTTCCTGTAAACAGGCTATATCTATCTTTTGTTGCTTGAGGTATTTAAAAACTTTAACTCTTTTTTGTGGGGAATTCATACCCTGAACATTCAGGGACAGCCAGTGAAGGGTCATTGGGACTGAGTTATAACGCTATGGACTACTCCATCCGCACACCCCAGGGGCCAAGGGAAAGGGGAAAGGGAGGGGGAAAGAAAAGTGAGAGAAAAATAGAAAAAGCAAAGAAGAACATAAGGTATGAGAATACTGAGAAGAACTCTAATTAGTGTACGTAGTGAATACATTGACGTATCACGCCGTGGGCAGCAAGGCCCGCAATGGGGTGGGGCCATAGCCAAGACAAATATCTTAGCCATGTGCCAACCCATGGGGGGAGCAGTGGTCCGTCGGAACCACCGGCCTATAATGAAGATAATTCAAACAGACTAAGTAAAATTGACATAAAATTTAAACAATACTTAGAGATAGCAACAAAACGAACAACGTTAAATGAGTTACAGTATGAAAACCTCAGTGCAATATTGGCAATTTGAGGGTGTGGATGCAGGGGTCCCCCCTGCCCCCCCAGGGACGACAGCCACAAGACCGCCGCCCCAGAAGACGGGGTGGGACCCCACACCCAAGTCAATACGCCAGCCCCTTCACCCCACTAAACAGGAGCAAGGGGACCCGGCGAGTGAACAAAACAAACACACAACCTGAATAACCATCAGTGGAGGCTTGTCCCCAGCCAAAAACCATATACCTTTACCCCCCACCCCACCAGGGCTTAAAAGTAATTTGCTTATGCCTGATGAACCCTCTTCTCCATGAGGGCCATCAGCAATGTAGAAGTGGTTCGGGGGGCAAACTATTGTCGGAGACCCCTCAGGGAGTCTCATGTGGGTTGGTCCATGCCCAAGACCGCCATCTCACAGGTGGGGCAGCCTACAGTAGGGCAACGACCCTCCCAGCAAATCTACAGTCAGTTCAAGTGGGCAAAGGTACGGCAGGGGGACTTCCTCCAAAGGAAGCAATTGAAATCCTCCATTTAGGTTGGAAATTAGAAGTCAGTCAGTGACACACCGAACCATATGGCCAAGAAAGATGAACTGCACATCATGAAGAAATGGGACTTTTCATCCATTATTAGCTTGATGGAATCTTTGGGCCTGCAGGTCGCGCAGCGCCTGGGATCCAGATTGTGATCGTTGTGATGCTTGAGGAGGTTTACAAGGGGGCCTAGAGGGAACTGGTTGAGAATTGGAAACCTGGGCATCAGGTTGAGACAGAGGGATGTCCAATTGCAGATCCTGGAGATGTTGCTTTAGGCCTGATGGGGAGGTGGCATGGAACTGAGGACCTTGGTAGGAGAAAGAAAGTTTAAAGGGGAACCCCCATCTGTACTTGATCTGATTGGATTGTAGAACTTGGAGATAAGGCTTGAGACCTCGGCGCCTGGCAATAGTGACCGCCGAGAGGTCCCCGAATATTTGAAGGTAGTTGCCTTGAAAAGAGATATCCCTTTGTTCTCGGGCAGCTTGTAAGAGTTTCTCCTTGGTCCTATAATAGTGGAATTTGATGATAACGTCCCGTGGGGGACCTTCGGAAGGCTTAGGGGCCAATGACCGATGAATGCGGTCAAACTCTAGCTTTTCCACCGGGATCTCAGGGGCTAGTTCTTGAAAAAAAGCGGTGGCTGTTCCTTGCAGGTCCGTGATCGTTTCAGGGACTCCGCGGATACGAAGGTTATCCCTGCGGGCCCTGTTTTCAGTGTCCTCTAGCTTATCTCTGAGAGCATCTAATTCTGCGGACATTTTGTCCACCTCCTCCTCATGGCCCTCCAACACGGTAGTAGCCAGGTCCATGCGGTGTTCCAATTGATTGGTGCGGTGGCCTATCTCTTTAAGGCCTCGGACCAAGTCCGAGGAAAGCTTTCGGGAGGCAGCTGTTATCTCATCTCTTACAATGCTACGGAATTTGGCTAGCATAGCATCAGGGTCAGCAGGATGGGGACTCATGCGATCTGTGGGGAACAGATGAAGGCTTTTAGCCGGAGAACCATGTCCCAAATCAGAAAGTTGTGTATCATCATCAGGTTCTGGAGGCTCGGGCGCCATTTTAGATCTGCCTTTGCCTGGGGCCGGGGATTTGTTGCTGCTCTGCCTGTTTTTTAGCTTGTTTTTTGTAGAGCGGTACATTACCGCTTGCGGCTCCAGGTATTCCTCTATCCATTTCCTTCGCTCACGCGTATGCCCCCCTCTCGGACAATGTCTTACATAGCAAAAGAAAGGGCTCCTTTAAACTTGATGTAAATTGTTGGTCAATAGCCCTGTGGGCCTATGTAGTGCTTGTAAGGGGGTGATTAATTAGGGCAAATGATATTTTAAGTTCTGTGAGAAAGTGGGCAGCCGAGTCTCAGTAAAAAAGAAAAAAAAAGAAATGCTTTTGGGAGTCCCTGGAGTACCAAGATGGCCGCCACCCTCCAGGAGTAGGCCGAAGCCGCGGACTTTCCTAGGGAGCGGCCGCCGGATGTGCAAGGTCCGCTCCGTTTAGGCCCAAAACCCCCAGCCAGGGACAGATGTCGGTGCACAGGGGGACAGATACCCCTAAGATTGTCTCTCAGGGGGCGATGGTACTCACTGCGGTCCGGGGGGAGGCCTGTATGACTGCAGCTGAGGCCGGAGGCCTCCAGGAAACATCCGGCCGCGGAGCGGAGAGGTTTCTAGCTCCGTTTTTTAGCTGGTACTGTGGCCACTATCCTCCGGGGGTCGGGTAGCCCATGGCCGAGGTCCGGGTACCCGCTCCTTTGATGGATTATTGAGGTCGGAGGCAAAAGGACGCCAGACCGTTCGTAGGCACCAAGATGGCGGGGGCCGCCGCGCTGTTAAGTCCGGCGCCGCCGAACCGGGCCCAGGTTTGCAGTCACTAGCCCTCTGGAGCAAGCTGGGGAGAATCCAGGCACCCTAAGATGTGAACCAGGGAACCAGGGCAAGGATGGGCTGCGGATGGCGGCGGATTAGCCCTGGGTATGGAGAGCTCAGAGTCAGCACGTCCTCACAGATTCACCACCAGGACACGCCCCCTTAAATGTATTTTTCTGGTGCAGCAGCACAGGGCAGCATTACCACTGCTCCTACTAGGCTTGAGGACTTCAATGATATTTTCCTCCCCCACCCTTCAGTTCGACCAAGGGGCCCAGGAGGTGAGAGCAGTGAGGGGGACTTTTATTTTTATTTTGGCATGCATGCAGATAAAGCCGGCGCCACAGGTCCTGATACTTAGATCAATGCCGCAGCAGCCCACAGCCTTTCCAAAGCGGAGTGATACTCGGAACAGTCTGGGCGGAATGAGAGGTGGCTGCGGCCGGAGCTGGTGTGGTCGGAATTCTAGCGGTGGGTGCACAGGCATACAGCATGACATGGAAGGTACAGTCATTACAAAGTACAGCCACAGCATCAGCATATCAGAGTGTGGCTGTACTTTAGATTCTAACTGTGCTGTGCTGTATATGGCAATTCAGTGGCTGTGCTGTATATAGCAATTCAGTGGCTGCACTGTATATGGCGGGTCTGTGGCTGCACTGTATATAGCAATTACGTGGCTACACTGTATATGGCAATTCAGTGGTTGTGCTGTATATAGCAATTCAGTGGCTCCACTGTATATGGCAGGTCTGTGGCTGCACTGTATATAGCAATTTCGTGCCTTCAGGAGGCCTTTTGAAGGAGCAGTGGCTCCGAGCGCGTAGCCTTCTCTCAACCTCCCTGCTAGCCCTCCTCCCTGGACGATCCCTCCCCTGGATACCGAACCCGGAAGCAGACGGATGACCTGTGACGTCATGCACGCTCCACGTGCGCTCCACGCCGGCCCCTAGTCTCTTCCTGATGGCCACAGAAGGAGCTCCCGGCTGGTAATCCACCTTCTGCAGCCCAGCATCCCTGCAGCGTCACCACCACAGGATCAGAGGGAACACCGAGGACCACATACCTATACAGATGAGCCTTTTATATGTTTTTATCTTGTAAGTGTGTTTTTACCTGGTGTCATTAAACATCATTTGTTAATACTACACTCAGGTGGCGCTTCCTTCTCTACCCCTCTCTCATCCATCACAGAGCCAGCTCTCTGAGGACAGCAGCCGCCTAGCCTACCAGCCTACTTTAATCATTACATTACCAGTTACCACTTAACCCTTGAACTTCCAGCCTGTCCCCTATGGACTAAGTTGCTCAGCCCTTTATATCTCCTGTTATATATGGACTTGTGTATTTGCGCTTACAGTTACCAATACTCTATTCCTAAGTAGGTATCCTGATCAAATGGCGGCACGGCTTCTTTTACATGGTTTTTCTGTAGGTTTTAGGATCCCTTGCACTTTATCCGGTGTTCCTCCTGTCCCTGCTAATTTGTTGTCGGCATGACAACACCAATTGGTGGTGTCAGAGAAATTGGCTAAGGAAGTGGCCCTGGGGTAGGATGGCAGGCCCTTTCGAAGCACCCCCTGTAGCGGAGTTGGTTGTCTCTCCGTTGGAAGTGGTTCCCAAGAAGGAACCCAATTCTTTCCGGTTGATCCACCATCTTTCATATCCGCATGGTTTGTCGGTTAATGATGCCATTGACCGCGAGTTTTGTACAGTCTCTTACGCATCTTTTGACAAGGTGGTTAGTTGGGTTCGGAAGTTTGGCAAGGGGGCTCTTTTGGCAAAGATGGATATAGAATCGGCTTTCCGCCTTCTTCCGGTGCATCCCGACAGCTTCCGTTTGTTGGGCTGCATGTGGGAGGGTCATTATTTTGTCGATCTCTGCCTGCCTATGGGTTGTGCCGTATCTTGTTCACTTTTCAAAACGTTCAGCTCCTTTTTGGAATGGGCGGTGAGGGATGTGTCCGGTTTGCATGCCATAATTCATTACCTGGACGATTTCTTGGTGATTGGCCCTTCAACGGGCAGGGGGTGCCATATTCTGTTGGCCACGTTGCAATACGTTTTTGAGTTATTCGGTGTACCTTTGGCGCAATAAAAAACTGAAGGGCCGGTCACCACGCTGAAATTTCTGGGGATTGTGATTGACACGGTGTGTATGGAGTGCTGGCTCCCCTTTGATAAGGTGGAGGACATGCAGGCAGCAGTGTCCTTTGCCCTCGGCAGCAATAAGATTCGCTTGCGTTCATTGCAGTCTTTGTTGGGCAAGTTGAATTTTGCGTGCCGCATTATGCCCATGGGCAGGATCTTCTGCAGGCGTTTGGCTTCGGCCACGTCGGGGGTCAAGGCACCGCACCATTTTGTGCGTTTGTCTAAGGCACACAAAGACTATTTACGGGTATGACAGTTGTTCCTGGCACAGTTCAATGGTAGGTCATTGTGGATGGATGAGATGGTTTCTGCGTGCAACTTGGAGCTTTATACGAATGCGGCTGGGGCAGTTGGTTACGGAGCAATCTTGGGGAGTCAGTAGAGTGCTGGTGAATGGCCGGACTCATGGCGCAAGGTGGACTTACTGGGCAATCTGGTGCTGTTGGAGCTATTTCCCATTGTGATGGCGGTGGAAATTTGGCATCAGGAATTTAGGAACAAACGGGTTCTGTTTCACTGTGACAATCTGGGGGTTGTACAGGCTATTAACAAAATTTCCGCTTCTTCCCCACTGGTGGTGCGTTTTCTGAGGCATTTAGCACTGTTATGTTTGTGTCTGAATTGTTTCGTTCGTGCTGTTCATGTGTCGGGTGTGACCAATAATGTGGCTGATGCTTTGTCTCGCTTACAGTGGGACAGATTCCGAATGTTGGCGCCGGGAGCGGAGCAGCATGGCAGGCCTTGCCCGGACCACTTATGGGACATCGCATTCGAACGGTAACAAGGCTCATCAAGGATTCTGTGTGCACTGCTACGTGGACCGCATATGAGAAGGTTTGGGGGGAGTGGCTTGCACTCGAATGGGAGGTAAGTGGATGTGCTAGCGAAGGTGACCGTTTGTGCTTGGTGCTAGAATTCATTGGCAGGAATGTGGAAGGTGGAGTTTCCGCATCCAAATTGGGTCAAAAAATGTCAGGCTTGGCTGTTCGGTTTCACTTGTCGGGGGTTGGGGATGTCAACAAGCATGCTTTGGTGAAAAGGGTTTTGCGGGGCTACAGGCGGGGTAAGAACACAAGGGATTCCTACCGCCCGGTTTCATTCAGCATGTTAGGGGCTATCATAGGTGTCATGGGTGAGGTTTGTTCCTCGCCTAACGAGGCTGCGCTTTTTAGAACAGCATTTATTTTGGCGTTTTTTGGGGTGTTCAGAATTGGAGAATTGGTGTGCAGGTCAAAACGGGGTGATGGTGGTTTGGACTGGGCTGATGTGGTGCTTAGGGGTGAAGTGGTGTCCCTTTTAATTCGCAGGTCCAAAACTGACCAAAGTGGTAAAGGTGCATGGGTTACTTTGGGGGAGGTAAGGGGCTCGCCTTTGTGCCCTGTTCGGGAAGTTCGGGAATGGTTGGAGGTCAGGGGCATGGACCGCGGTCCTTTGCTCCAACATAGTAATGGGTTTGCGTTGTCTAGTTTCAGTTTGGGGCTGTTTTCAAGAAGTGTCTCCTGGCTGCGGGTTTTTCAACACAGAATTACTCCTCCCATTCTTTCAGAATTGGAGCGGCCACCGAAGCAGCCCGATGGGGCCTGGAAGACAAGCTATGCGTCAACTTGGTAGATGGGAGTCACAACATTTTTGACTGTATGTGCGGCCTCATCTAGTGGGAGATTGTGTAGGTCGTAGGTGAGCACGGTTAAGTGGGGGTGTAAGGTGATGTTTTACGTGTGTTTCTGTTTCTTGTGTTTTCTTACATGTTTGTGGGTGTTCAATTGTTGGTTTCTTGTCATGTGTTTTGGTGCTGGGGATTTGTGTTGTTTATGTTTTGTGTTACTTTACAGGTTCGGAATGTTTGGTGTGGATCCTGGGCCATTCTTACGTTTTCTGGGGGGCTAGGAAGGCTGAGGTTAGGCAGGATGGTCGTCAGTTGGGATTCTCCAGAGAACAGGTCAGGATCAGGTGGATCGGGGTCAGGGGCATGTTGTGGTCGAGGGTTCTTCCAGAAGTGCACCATTATGCCAGGCTTGACAGGCCCCCTGAAGTGCTTCTACTTCATGTGGGAGGAAATTATTTGGGGCTCCAGGCGTCCAGGGAATTATGCAGAGACATTAAATATGATCTCTTAAGATTGCGTACCCTGTTCCCGGACACAATTGTGGTATGGTCGGACATGGTGGCCAGGGCCTCCTGGCGTTTAGCTGTATCTGTGGAGCGGATTAATAGAGCCAGGATCAAGATCAATAAGGCAAAGCAAATTTTTTTGTCCACAACCGCGGGTTGGCGATTCGTCACAGGGAATTGGAGCAGGATCCGTGGTTGTACTTGAGAGGGGACGGGGTTCATTTGAATGCAGTAGGGATTGATCTTTGGTTCCTGGGCTTACAAGACGGCATTCAAAGAGCTCTGTGGGTGTGGCGGGCCGCCCAGGCGTAAGGTTTCACGCTGGGCGTCTTGGCAGAGGTCGTAGGGTTTTTGAAGGCGGGGATAGTGAATTTCTTTGGAAAAAGATGGGTTGGGCCCATCTCTGGTAGGGGTGTACCTGCCCTAATAAGGGCGGGAGTAATAGTTGGCTGTATTGGCTGGTGAATTTGCCTAAATTTGTCCCAGAGCTGGCGTAAAGCACGGCTGAGGGCTGTAATAGGCGAGGTAGTGCCAGATACAGAAATTTGAGCCATCAAGGGTGCCTTCAAAAATCCTATGCAGTTTTTTCAAGTCAGTTATTTCTTTTATTAAAGTTTTGTTATGGTTTGTTTTTTGTGTAATAAAATAGGCTGCTATGGCCATTTTAACCCAAAAACAAGTTGTCTGGCTTAATTATTGTAATTTGGTAAGGTGGTAATTGAGTATTGGATGATGGCATACAGCCGATAATGTGGGCAATACCCCAATCAAGTAGCTGCACTGTTTATGACAATTCAGTGGCTGCAATGCATATGGCAATACCATGACTGTATTATATATGGTGATTATGTGGCTGTACTGTAAATGGCAATTCAGTGGCTGCACTGTAAATGGCAATTCAGTGGCTGCACTGTAAATGGCAATTCAGTGGCTGCACTGCATATGGCAATGCCGTGACTGTATTATATATGGTGATTCTGTGGCTGCACTGTATATGCTGAATCTGTGGCATACAGTTATCAGCATATACAGTACAGCCACAGAATTGCCATATACAGTGCACAATAGAATCGCCATATACAGCCATATACAGTACAGCCATAAGAATCAGCATATACAACCATATACAGTGCAGTCACAGAATCAGCATACAAAGTACAGCCACAGTTCTCAGAACATAAAGTACAGCCATGTTGTACTATGATAATCATCATGATAAAGATGATGATCATAAGCACAGTGAGATGTACAGCAAGACCTTGTTTACCCTTGTATTTGGGGGGAGGTAAGAATGTGCAGCTGAGCCACATTTTTACCATGTTATTGTGTGTTCATGTGGCTGGAGCCACTTGGTACTTCTTGGGGATGTAGCGGCTGTACAAACACAGTCACAGATCCTAACCTGACAGGTGTGCAGGTGCGCGTGAGCAAATAAGAACCTGCGGCTGTGTCCTTACAACTGTGGCATCCCCATAGTGTAACATAGGCGCCTGCACACAGCTTCAGCGACATAAATGAAACACTGATTTACAGTGTACAGGCCCCAAGATTTCTAATGGCTGAGGGAGGGGGCCCTGTCAGGTAGGCTGTAAAGGGCCCCATGATTTCTAACAGCAGCCTTGCTGGTCATTACGTAAAGCCCAGAACACAGCTGACCAATTAGTGTACTGGCTGTTCACTAGACCTGGACCCTGGCAGGGTACCGCCCTGCTACAGCAGTTAGTAGTACTCATCCATACTATTGGTAGTAACACTAGCAGCCTGTCCTGTAGGAGAACATAGGGCTTCTGGTGACACCAGCATTTATTGGCCAGGCAAATGAAAAAGTGTGCTGGTAAGGACCAAGTTTTGACATTGGAATCCAGTGGTTGTTTTTGAAAGGCAACATCATGAGTTGATGCCAGTTCCAGGGAAGCAGAATGGAAGAAATTGCCAATCTATTTTTATGTAGGTGACATATTATATCAAGCCTGTAGATGTCATCTCTTATGCCGCGTACACAAGATCGGACTTTCTGGCATACTTGGTCCGGCACACTTTCCGACGGACTTTGTCCGCCAGGTGCGCCGGACTTTAAAACGGACGGACTTGCCCACACAGGACCGGACTTTCTGGCAGGCTAGGTCCGCCCGTCTTTCCCACGGACTTTCGCCAGAGTTACGGCAGACTTTCAGAATGAATGGACTTGCCCACACATGGACAAATCCGTTCATTTTGAACGTGTCTCAGCTACGACGGGACTAGAAAAGGAAGTCAATCTTGCCGCTTTTATCGGCGAGATTGACACCTTGCGAGCCCCGTCGCGGGTCATACCAGGCCCTTAGGTCTGGTATGGGTTATAAAGGGAAGCCCCTACGCCGAAAAAATGGCGTGGGGTCCCCCCTAAAATCCATACCAGACCCTGATCCGAACACGCAGTCCGGCCGGTCAGGAAAGGGGGTAGGGACGAGCGAGCGCCCCCCTCCTGAACCGTACCAGGCCGCATGCCCTCAACATGGGGGGTGGGTGCTTTGGGGAAGGGGGGGCACCCTGCAGGGCCCCCCACCCCAAAGCACCTTGTCCCCATGTTGATGAGGACAAGGGCCTCTTCCCAACAACCCTGGCCGTTGGTTGTCGGGGTCTGCGGGAGGGGGGCTTATCGGAATCCGGGAGCCCCCTATAATAAGAGGGCCCCCAGATCCCGGCCCCCCACCCTATGTGAATGAGTATGGGGTACATGGTACCCCTACCCATTCACCTAGGGAAACAGTGTCAATAATAAAACACACTACACAGGTTTTTAAAATAATTTATTAAACAGCCCCGGGGCGGTCTTCCTCCGGCTTCGGGGGTCTTCTTCCGGCTTCGGGCGTCCCTCCGGTTCCTCTTCTCCCGGCGTCCAGTTGGTTCTTCTCCGCTCTCTCCGGCCTCTTCTCCCGGTGTTCCAGTTCTTCGGCCGGCTCCTCCGCTGTCTTCAGGCCGCTATTTTGCCAGCGGAGGTCCAGACTTCTGGGCTTCTTGTCCTCTTCCCTCTTTTCCAGATGTTGACACGACGCTCTCTCCAGCTGGACTGCTCTCTGAGCGCTCCGTTGTGACTTATATAGGCGGAGACCCCGCCCCCTTATGATGTCACAGTCCCTGGGCATGCTGGGACTGTGACGTTTTAGGGGGCGTGGTCACCGGGTGATGTTGACCACGCCCCCTAAAACGTCACAGTCCCAGCAGAAAACTGAGTCCGACGGAAAGATTTAAAACATGTTTCAAATCTAGGTCCGGCAGGCTTTTGGGAAAAAGTCCGCCGGAAAAGTCCGCCGGAGCCTACACACGGTCAGATTGTCCGGCGGACTCTGGTCCGCCGGACCAAGTATGCCGGAAAGTCCGCTCGTGTGTACGCGGCATTAGGCTGCTGTAACACTGGGGCGGTTGGGCGTTGACTGTAAAACACGCTAGCTGCAATTTACCGTCGTTTTAGTGGCGCTATTCGGCCGCTAGCGGGGTGCTTTTAATTAGCGGCCGAAGAAAGGGTTAAAAGTAGCGACGCTGCCAAAGCGCTTTGCAGGCGCTTCGGCAGCAGTACCCATGCATTTCAATGGGCAGGAGCGGTGTATACACATCTCCTTCACCACCCCAAAGATGCTGCTTGCAGGACTTTTTTTAATGTCCTGCCAGCGCAGCGCCCCAGACTCTGGCTTTCACACTGGGACTGTAGGGGAGGCGTTTTTCAGGCACTTTACAGGCACTGTTTTTAGCCCAAAAGCACCTGAAAAAGTGTGAAAGGGGTCTTAATAGTGAAGGGATATCTATAATATTTAAAGGAGGTTATTGGCTTCTGCTAGCACAGGTGATACTTGGACACTGTAAATGTTATGATGGAATAAACTATCTCTCATGGCTGAGCTACTTGACAGACCAGTGCAATGTGGATAGAGTACAATTGCAAGGTAAGCCGTCCACTCCAGAGGAGCTCTGCCTTCGCCTTGGTCACATCACAAGAAACTATCTCCTGTGTTCCTGTTTAAAGACTGGCTTTGCTGACATCCCTTCTGGCTCCAGATACTGCTTGCTGTTCCACTAAATTGATCCATGACTTCTGGCTTGGCTGACTATACATTCCGGTTACTGAACTTTGGCTATGTTTTGACTACATTTGTTCTTTTTACTTTTATTATTAAACAAGTGTGATTTAACTGTACTTCTGTCTCGGTCTGATTTCATGGTTTCTGACAACCAAATGCTTTTGCAAACCCAAATATTACCCTACAAAAATAGCAGTGGCATCATCACTGTACTGCACATAGTGTACGCAAAGAGTGGGTGGGGCCCAGCAAGTCCACCCACTTTAGGCTACCTATAGAAAACTACAGAAAAAGGGCGGATACAAGACCAGTCACCCGACACAAGAGAGCAGCAGTGACCACTCTGTATTACAGGAAGCTCACATTCAAAGGCAAAGTTTCACACTGGATTGCTGCACAGATCTGGAAGAAATACACAAAGCACACCATAATTTGAGTAAGAATATCTTGTATAGACACAATATATTAAATTGGAGTTCAGCGTTACCAAATAATTTATTACGTGACATAGGTAGTCTTTGTACTGACACAGTTGATGAATCTGGTAAATTCTGGAACAATTTGTACTACATACCCTTAAGAAGTTTCTTAATTAAACCCCCATTATAAATCACTTTTATCTTTAGCTGCACCTGGATGTAGTGGCTGCACAGTCTGCTGATTCTGCAGACTGATGTGTCAGGAATAATGATGGCGAGGCAAAATGGAGGCTGACCCAGGGGTAGACTAGCTGAACTGTAAACCTTCAATGGACACAAAGCAAGTAGACAATAAGCTGGACCTTAGAAAACTATATAAACAGAGCTGTGTTAATAATGAATTTGAAAAATGCAAATTTTTGTAGGACAGGTTCAATGGATGCCACTAGCGTCCTCTTCAATCAAGCTACAGGCCCGGCGCTGTTCAGACAGCTCTGTGAAGCTTTAGAGAATTCGCTGGTCACATCAAACTGGAATTCAATGATAAAAAGAATAGTCCCTTTCATTGCAAGTACTTGGCAGGTTTAAAGCTGGCTTGTTCTTAACCAGGTCTCGTACACTGACAATATTTGTTTTATAGGGAGAGTGCGGTGCTGAAGGGAAGAGTCACTTGCTTCAAATAAAATCCTTTTTATGTTTTCTGAATCCTGTTAAAACACACTGTTCATTGAAGTACAAAGAAAATTATCTAAGCAAGCCGAAAGGAGCAGCCATCTATAAAAGCGTGGTGCTTTTTCCATCGCTGACTATCCTTTAAATAGCTCTCCTGTGCAAGCGTGGTTTCAACTAGGATTTTCCTCTTTTGTTTGGGATCTTTTGTCATGAAAATGTATAATGAAGTATTTAGGCTTTCTTCTTTCAACATGATGTAAAAAAAATTGCCAGATAAATTAATCAACAGAAGTATTTAATTGTTGGTTAGGAGAGGTTTAGGAATACGCGAAAAGCGATGTGTTTAAAACTTGTCAGTCAAAAAATCCGGACAGATAAAAAAAAAAAAAAAGCAAAAGTAGGAAAAAAGTGGCAAATAAAATGCTTTAATTATAACTATTAGCCAAGGTCTGGGATTCACATTTAAACTCTTTCTTAGGGTCTGTAAATAGTGAATGAATACCCATTTAAAATGTTGAGATCATCATGACCATTTATAAAATAAGAGTAAGTAACATTTTTATATGTAAAATCCTGTAAATAGCATAACAATAATAATAAGTATATACCTGCATAAACTGGTTCTGATATTTTAGGCCTCCTGCCCACGGGAGAAAACAAAAAGCCAAGTATGTAGCCATGTAGTGTTTTTTTTAAATGGATCTGAACACAGGTGCATTGTTGTCTAAGGAACAACACACAGCTGCGTAAAGTTCAGTAATGCAGCGATGATTTCAGAACTGTGATAAAAAAAATTATGTCTGAGTGCAGTAATTTACGTGCACACTGGAGCTGCATGATTTTGGCTAAAATAAGAATCACAATTTTTTTGCTTAGAATAATGATTAGGGATGAGCTTCGAGTTCGAGTCGAACCCATGTTCAACTCGAACATCGCATGTTCGACCGTTCGTGGAATTGCGAACGTTATGGAGTGTTCACGCCAAATTCGAGTGGCGCATCACGGCCCATAATTCACTGCGGCATCGCAGTGCATTGCTGGCTGATGATTGGCCAAGCATGCACTATGACCCCCATGCTTGACCAATCACAGCGCCATCTGTACAGAGAGCCGTAATTGGCCAAAGCCATGGTGGCTTTAGCCAATTATGGCTCAGGGGGTTTAGTACACGCCCCACACTATATAAGGCCGCCTGCGTGGCAGGCTTGTGTAGTGTGTTGCTACGGCGGAGAGATAGACAGAGAGACAGTGTCATTTGATTTAAGTTAGATAGAGTAGGCAGGCGAGTCAGTTAGATGCACTTACAGTATATTGTATATATATATGCATCCTAGGTGTTATATATATATATATATATATATATACATATATATATATACACTGTATTCAGTTTAGCTAGATCCATTCCTGTTATTCTCTTCCTACTGACAGGAAGGCAGGTGTTTTTACAGTAATTACAGCTACCTGAAGAAAATTGCTGGTGTTCTTCTGATCCTATTAGTGCCACAGGCAGGCAGCTGCAGTATTATCAGTTAGTGTAGTGCATCCTCTTCACAGTGTGCACCTAAAGCTACCTGAAGTAAATTGGTGGTGTTCTGATCCTATTAATACCACAGGCAGGCAGCTACAGTATTTACAGTTAGTGTACTGTGTCCTCTGCACAGTGTGCACCTAAAGCTACCTGAAAAAAATTGGTGGTGGTGTTCTTCTGATCCTATTAGTACCACAGGCAGGCAGCTGCAGTATTTACAGTTAGTGTACTGTGTCCTCTGCACAGTGTGCACCTAAAGCTACCTGAAGAAAATTGGTGGTGTTCTTCTGATCCTATTAATACCACAGGCAGGCAGCTGCAGTATTTACAGTTAGTGTAGTGCGTCCTCTGTACAGTGTGCACCTAAAGCTACCTGAAGATAATTGCTGTTGTTCTGATCCTATTAATACCACAGGCAGGCAGCTGCAGTATTTACAGTTAGTGTAGTGCATCCTCTGCACAGTGTGCACCTAAAGCTACCTGAAGAAAATTGGTGGTGTTCTTCTGATCCTATTAGTACTACAGGCAGGCAGCTGCAGTATTTACAGTTAGTGTAGTGCGTCCTCTGTACAGTGTGCACCTAAAGCTACCTGAAGAAAATTGCTGTTGTTCTGATACTATTAGTACCACAGGCAAGCAGCTGCAGTATTTACAGTTAGTGTAGTGCGTCCTCTTCACAGTGTGCACCTAAAGCTACCTGAAGACAATTGCTGTTGGTCTGATCCTATTAATACCACAGGCAGGCAGCTGCAATATTTACAGTTAGTGTACTGTGTCCTCTGCACAGTGTGCACCTAAAGCTACCTGAAGAAAATTGGTGGTGTTCTTCTGATTCTATTATTACCACAGGCAGGCAGCTGCAGTATTTACAGTTAGTGTAGTGCGTCCTCTGCACAGTGTGCACCTAAAGCTACTTGAAGATAATTGCTGTTGTTCTGATCCTATTAATACAACAGGCGGGCAGCTGCCGTATTTACAGTTAGTGTACTATGTCCTCTGCACAGTGTGCACCTAAAGCTACCTGAAGAAAATTGGTAGTGTTCTTCTGATCCTATTAGTACCACAGGCAGGCAGCTGCAGTATTTACAGTTAGTGTAGTGCGTCCTCTGCACAGTGTGCACCTAAAGCTACCTGAAGAAAATTGCTGGTGTTCTGATCCTATTAGTACCACAGGCAAGCAGCTGCAGTATTTACAGTTAGTGTAGTGCGTCCTCTGCACAGTGTGCACCTAAAGCTACCTGAAGACAATTGCTGTTGGTCTGATCCTATTAATACCACAGGCAGGCAGCTGCAATATTTACAGTTAGTGTACTGTGTCCGCTGCACAGTGTGCACCTAAAGCTACCTGAAGAAAATTGGTGGTGTTCTTCTGATTCTATTAGTACCACAGACAGGCAGCTGCAGTATTTACAGTTAGTGTAGTGCGTCCTCTGCACAGTGTGCACCTAAAGCTACTTGAAGATAATTGCTGTTGTTCTGATCCTATTTATACCACAGGCGGGCAGCTGCCATATTTACAGTTAGTGTACTGTGTCCTCTGCACAGTGTGCACCTAAAGCTACCTGAAGAAAATTGGTGGTGTTCTTCTGATCCTATTAGTACCACAGGCAGGTAGCTGCAGTATTTACAGTTAGTGTACTGTGTCCTCTGCACAGTGTGCACCTAAAGCTACCTGAAGAAAATTGGTGGTGTTCTTCTGATCCTATTAGTACCACAGGCAGGCAGCTGCAGTATTTACAGTTAGTGTACTGTGTCCTCTGCACAGTGTGCACCTAAAGCTACCTGAAGAAAATTGGTGGTGTTCTTCTGATCCTATTAATACCACAGGCAGGCAGCTGCAGTATTTACAGTTAGTGTAGTGTGTCCTCTGCACAGTGTGCACCTAAAGCTACCTGTAGAAAATTGGTAGTGTTCTTCTGATCCTATTAGTACCACAGGCAGGCAGCTGCAGTATTTACAGTTAGTGTAGTGCATCCTCTGCACAGTGTGCACCTAAAGCTACCTGAAGACAATTGCTGTTGTTCTGATCCTATTAGTACCACAGGCAAGCAGCTGCAGTATTTACAGTTAGTGTAGTGCGTCCTCTGAACAGTGTGCACCTAAGGCTACCTGAAGACAATTGCTGTTGGTCTGATCCTATTAATACCACAGGCAGGCAGCTGCAATATTTACAGTTAGTGTACTGTGTCCTCTGCATAGTGTGCACCTAAAGCTACCTGAAGAAAATTGGTGGTGTTCTTCTGATCCTATTAGTACCACAGGCAGGCAGCTGCAGTATTTACAGTTAGTGTACTGCGTCCTCTGCACAGTGTGCACCTAAAGCTACTTGAAGATAATTGCTGTTGTTCTGATCCTATTAATACCACAGGCAGGCAGCTGCAGTATTTACAGTTAGTGTACTGCGTCCTCTGCACAGTGTGCACCTAAAGCTACCTGAAGATAATTGCTGTTGTTCTGATCCTATTAATACCACAGGCAGGCAGCTGCAGTATTTACAGTTAGTGTAGTGCGTCCTCTGCACAGTGTGCACCTAAAGCTACCTGAAGAAAATTGGTGGTGTTCTTCTGATCCTATTAGTACCACAGGCAGGCAGCTGCAGTATTTACAGTTAGTGTAGTGCGTCCTCTGTACAGTGTGCACCTAAAGCTACCTGAAGATAATTGCTGTTGTTCTGATCCTATTAATACCACAGGCAGGCAGCTGCAGTATTTACAGTTAGTATAGTGTGTCCTTTGCACAGTGTGCACCTAAAGCTACCTGAAGAAAATTGGTAGCGTTCTTCTGATCCTATTAGTACCACAGGCAGGCAGCTGCAGTATTTACAGTTAGTGTAGTGCGTCCTCTGCACAGTGTGCACCTAAAGCTACCTGAAGACAATTGCTGTTGTTCTGATCCTATTAGTACCACAGGCAAGCAGCTGCACTATTTACAGTTAGTGTAGTGCATCCTGTGCACAGTGTGCACCTAAGGCTACCTGAAGACAATTGCTGTTGGTCTGATCCTATTAATACCACAGGCAGGCAGCTGCAATATTTACAGTTAGTGTACTGTGTCCTCTGCACAGTGTGCACCTAAAGCTACCTGAAGAAAATTGGTGGTGTTCTTCTGATCCTATTAGTACCACAGGCAGGCAGCTGCAGTATTTACAGTTAGTGTAGTGCGTCCTCTGCACAGTGTGCACCTAAAGCTACTTGAAGATAATTGCTGTTGTTCTGATCCTATTAATACCACAGGCAGGCAGCTGCAGTATTTACAGTTAGTGTACTGTGTCCTCTGCACAGTGTGCACCTAAAGCTGCCTGAAGAAAATTGGTGGTGTTCTTCTGATCCTATTAGTACCACAGGCAGGTAGCTGCAGTATTTACAGTTAGTGTACTGTGTCCTCTGAACAGTGTGCACCTAAAGCTACCTGAAGAAAATTGGTGGTGTTCTTCTGATCCTATTAGTACCACAGGCAGGCAGCTGCAGTATTTACAGTTAGTGTAGTGCGTCCTCTGCACAGTGTGCATCTAAAGCTACCTGAAGAAAATTGCTGTTGTCCTGATCCTATTAGTACCACAGGCAGGCAGCTGCAGTATTTACAGCTAGTGTACTGTGTCCTCTGCACAGTGTACACCTAAAGCTACCTGAAGAAAATTGGTGGTGTTATTCTGATCCTATTAGTACCACAGGCAGGCAGCTGCAGTATTTACAGTTAGTGTACTGTGTCCTCTGCACAGTGTGCACCTAAAGCTACCTGAAGAAAATTGCTGTTGTCCTGATCCTATTAGTACCATAGGCAGGCAGCTGCAGTATTTACAGTTAGTGTACTGCGTCCTCTGCACAGTGTGCACCTAAAGCTACCTGAAGAGAATTGCTATTGTTCTGATCCTATTAATACCACAGGCAGGCAGCTGCAGTATTTACAGTTAGTGTACTGTGTCCTCTGCACAGTGTGCACCTAAAGCTACCTGAAGACAATTGCTGGTGTTCTCATACTAATAATACTACAGGCAGGCAGTTTATTCTGCTAGCTGCAGTATCAGTATATATATACATCCCAGCTTTGTGCAGCTACATCTCACTGCAGGCCATTAGTATGTCTGGAAGGCCAACAAGGAGAGGCAGACAGTCACAAGCCAATAAAAGAGGGCAAGCAGGCTCTGTGTCTAGAGGCAACAGTGCTGGTCGTGGAGACGGTGCATCCTCATCAGCACGTGGCCGTGGGACACGCTTGTCCTTTTTTTGGCAGCTGGCTGCGTTGAGCTGCAACATGCCGAGACTTGGTAGAGTGGATGACCAAGCCGTCCTCATCCTCCTGATCCTCTCTCACCCAGGCTCAGGGTATTTTGTCTGGCAAAGCAGTTGCCAACGCGGCCTCTTCCCTTGGCTCAATGGCATCAGTCACTCCTTCCCTAGCCCCACCATATCCTCCTGAGGAGTCCTCCAAACTGTTTGACCACAGTGTTGGGTACATGCTCCAGGAGGATGCCCAGCGTTTTGAAGGCTTCAAAGATGGTACCCAGCTAGAGGAAGGCAGTAACATGAGCCCAGAGAGAGGGGGTGCCCAAGAAGGACAGCAATCTGGCAGTCATGTTCCCCCAGCTGCAGCATACTGCCAGGTTTGCTCTAGTGATGAGGAGTGAGGGGATGATGAGATCACTGACTACACATGGGTGCTTGATAGTAGAGAAGAGGAGGAGGCACATTTCCAACAAGGCAGGATGCCCTCCAGGGGCCAGCTTAAGGGCAGCACACTGACTGCATCACACAGCAGAGCTCCGCATGTGCAGGCGCTGCTGTCTCTGCGCATTATTCCAAAAGTTCTTTGGTGTGGGCCTTTTTTGAGACGAGTGCATCAGATCCCACTGCTGCTATTTGCAACATATGTCTCAAGCGTATCTCGCATGGCCAAAACATCACCCGCTTGGGCACCACATGCTTGATCAGACATATGTTGACCTGCCATGCAGTTCGTTGCCAAGCATACCTAAAAGACCCACACCAAAGAACAAAACGGACCTCTCCTTGCTCCTCATCAGCTGGGATCTCCAACCCCACTATACCTTCAGTCCTCTCTGAAACCTACACTGAGAGGAATGAAGGTGTACAATTAGGTGCGTCACAGCCAAGTGCTTGCGGGCAATCTGCTATCGGTACACCGACGTCAGATTGTACCAGGCAAATTTCCCTGCCCCTCCGAAAGAAGTTAGCTCCCAGCCATCCACATGCCCAGCGGTTGAATGCTAGCTTGGCTAAATTGCTAGCACTTCAACTGCTGCCTTTTCAGTTGGTAGACTCTGCCCTCTTCCTTTAATTTTTTGGAATATGCGGTTCCTCAGTGGTAGGTTAATATATAGTGTAGCGCTAATTAAAACCAGTAAATTTTAGATTGTAATAATGTATACACAAGAAATCACAAAAATGACTGCATATATCACAAATATTCTAGCAGGTATCAAATGAATATAAAAAAAGGGGTTTTTGAAAAAAAAGGGGTTTTGAAAAAAAGGGAGGTTAAAGTCCCATAAAGATGATAGAGTTGTTCACCACATGGATAGCTGGTAAGGAAGTGACACAGATGTAATGGATCCCCCACGTGGAAGCAATGCAGGCTTACCAGAACAGTTGGACTCATATAAACATATGTCTCATGAGTCAGTAAAGCTTGTATTGCCAACAGACAATGAAGTAGGGTCTCTCCACCAAACGATATGAGGTCCAAATTGCATCTAGGACTCTAGACAGAGCTCTTCTACACGTGACTTGGTCTCGGTGTGGTAGCCCATAAATAATAAGAGAAGGGCCACATAGTGTAATAACGTTTGGTAAAATTAATTTATTTAAAAGTAAAACACTTACATTTTCCGTAATAAAAAAGCGCTTGTCATAAAATTGTGGCAGGCAGTGGAGTCTCCCGACACGTTTCATCTACTCAGACTTCATCTGGGGTACCCTACTACTGCTGCCATACTCCCTTATAAAGATGCTATGACCCCCCTTGATGAGAATCTAGCTCGTGCCCATTCAATACATGCACTTCCGGGTATCACCAAAATGGCGGCCCCGCGTGCGTTTCAAGACTCTTTCTGTTGTGTACTATGCGATCCAGCTCCCCCTTTGTTAATGCTCCATAATGTTATATAAACTAATTTCCCACATAATCTTAAAATTTAGAAAACTACTAGTGTCCAAACAAGTACAAAATGTAAATGAAGAAAACAAATAAAAGAATAAAAAGCAGAGAAAGATCTTCCGGATCGCACATAGGAAGTATGCAGATCTGGGCAGTCTATTCCAGGTGACGTAAGAATCGTCACCTTCCGCCAAAGTGAAGCGCAAGCTAAGCTGCCGTCTGCTGCATCTGCCACGCCTTCGTATCGTGATGAACATGGCGCAATGACGTCACAGGCGGCTCCGCCTAACAGCGCTCCCTAGAGACAAAGTGACGCGCTGTCATGTTAAAGTACTGCGCTGTATGTAAAGAATAAGAATTCTGTGTGTGTGAAATAATTTGGTAGTGTCTCGATCTCCAACACAGCTAAAGTGACAGCCAAAAAGAGAAATAACAAAAGCGGTCCTAAATTAAAGGACTTTTATGGTGTAATAGATAAATGAGAAAAGAAATTGTGAAAAAAATGTGTGTATGTTACCAAATAGTGATAATATCATGTAATATATATAAGTGAACAAATTTCACTTAAAAAGTGTGTCTATATATATATATATATATATTCCCCTGGCCTGCAATGTGAATAACAGTCCGCACTGTATTAGATACAGTTGGGGACTAAAAAACATTTTATAGAAAATATATAAATACCCCATCAAATTAGTGATCTTAAAAAAATTAAAATATAGGTACGAGAAAGATTCTCAATGGGTGATCTAAATTAGTATTGTGTACATATACAATATACAGAGAATACAGAAAAACTGTGTAGTGACATAAATATAAAAAATATACAAAGTATACAAAAAATGAAAAATAAAATATACAATTATATATATATGCGGTTCCTCAGTGGTAGGTTCCCAAATGCCACTTTTTCTCACAGAAGGCGATTCTGGCTCTCTACCGGCATGTGGAAGGCAATGTCTTTGCCTCGCTGGACAGGGCGGTTACCGCTGACTCATGGTCCAGCAGGCATGGACAGGGATGTTACCTATCTTTCACCGCACACTGGGTGACTCTTCTGACAGCTGGGAAGGATGCAGGACAGGGTGCAGTAGTGTTGGAGGTTGTTCCGCCACCACGCCTCCAAAATTCTACTAGTGGTGATTCTGCTACACCTCTCTCCTCCACCCCTCCTCTTCTTCTTCCTCCATGGCCTCTTCCTGTGCTGATTTGTCCTCGGAACCAGCGGTGCTCCGTAGGCGTTCAAGGTGCTACGCAAGCACGCAGGCAAAAAGATTCCATGCGGTGCTTGAGCTGGTGTGCTTGGGGGATAGGAGCCACACTGGGGCAGAGATTCTGTCAGCTCTGCAGGGGCAGGTTCAGAGGTGGTTCATGCCACGCCAGCTTAAGCCAGGTATGGTGGTTTGCGACAATGGCACCAACCTCCTCTCCGCTCTCCGACAGGGACAACTGACCCATGCGCCCTGTTTGGCTCACGTCCTTAACTTGGTGGTGCAGCAGTTCTTGGGCAGGTACCCGGGCTTACAGGATGTCCTGAGGCAGGCCAGGAAAGTCTGTGTGCATTTCCACAGGTCATATACTGCCAGTGCTCGGCTGGCTGACCTCCAAAAGGAATTTAACCTGCCCAAGAACCGCCTAATCTGTGACATGCCCACCAGGTGAAACTCAACGTTGGCCATGCTGCATTGGCTGCACACGCAGCAGAGGGCCATCAATGAGTACCTATGCGAATATGGCACCAGGACAGGGTTAGGGGACCTTGGTTTTTTTTCCCCACGCCAGTGGGCTATGATCAGGGATGCATGCACTGTCCTGTCTCCATTTGAGGAGGCTACGAGGATGGTGAGCAGTGACAGTGCATGCATCAGTGACACTGTCCCCCTTGTCCACCCGTTGGAGCACACGCTGCATGGAATAATGGATAGGGCACTTGAGGCAGAACAGAGGGAGGAAGAGGAGGACTTCCTTACCTCTCAAGGCCCCCTTTATCCAGACAGTGTTCCTGCGTGCCCGCCGATCACACAGGAAGAGGAGGAGGATTGTGTCAGCATGGAGGTGGAGCCTGGCACTCAGCATCAGCAGCAGTCTTTAAGACATCGTTTACAGTCCGAAGAAACCCATGGACTTGAACGTGGCTGGGAGGAGGTGGCTGCGGATCTTGTTGTCCTTAGTGACCCAGAGGACTCTGGACTGAATGCTTTAGCAAACCTACGCTGCATGGCCTCCCTGATCCTGCAAAGCCTGCGGAAGGATCCTCGTTTTCGTGGTATCAAGGGGAGGGATGATTACTGGCTGGCAACCTTCCTTGATCCACATTACAAGGGTAAGGTTGTGGACCTTATCTTGCCATCGCAGAGGGAGCAGAGGATGAAACATCTTCGGGAGGCCTTGCAGAAAGGTTTCTGCAACACGTTTCTGGAGCCTGGGAGGTTAAAATTTCCTGGTCCTCCCGGACAACGTGTTGCTGAGGCTTCAGTCAGTCACAGAAGGAGCGGTGGAGAAGGTGGCCGTCTGACCCAAGGTCTGATCGGTTCCAGCAACCATCGCCAGCGTCTGATTCACATGGTGCAGGATTAGCTAGGGGCAAGATCAGACTTGGACACCTTTCCCACCGAAAATCCTCTGGGTTACTGGGTCTTGAGGATGGATCACTGGCCAGAGCTTGCACAGTATGCAATTGAGTTACTGGCCTGTCCTGCATCCAGCGTTCTTTTGGAACGCACATTCAGTGCTGCTGGAGGCTTTGTAACCGATGACAGGGTGCACCTGTCCACCGAATCGGTCGATCGGCTGACCTTCATAAAAATGAATCAGTCTTGGATCACCAGCTACCAAGCACCTGATGCTGATGTAACCGATTGATTTTTTTTTAATGTGAGAACCCTTCAAGACTGCCTATGCTGATGCTGAGTGACTATCCTGTTATGCTGAGTCACAATCCTCTGCCTCCTCAATTTTCATGCTGATAGCTTGTAAGAACATTTTTGGTTCTGGGCACCGCCACCAGTGGCCAAGGCCCAATTTCTCTGCCCCTGTTTAACAGGAGCGTGTAATTACAATTTTTGATGCAATACTTTGCAGCAGGGCTCATTCCTGCGCTCCAACTAGAGTATCTGTGAGTGGTTGCAGTGTTGTGGCACCAGCACCAGTGCCCAAGGCCCAAGTTTTCACCCCCTGTTTAACAGGAGCGTATAATTACAATTTTTGATGCAATACTTTGCAGCAGGGCTCATTCCTGTGCTCCAACTATAGCATCTGTGAGGTGTTGCAGTGTTGTATCAGCAGTGGCTAAGGCCCAATTTTTCAGCCCCTGTTTAACAGGGGCGTGTAATTACAATTTTTGATGCAATACTTTGCAGCAGGGCTCATACCTGCGCTTCAACTAGAGTATCTGTGAGTGGTTGCAGTGTTGTGGCACCAGCACCAGTGCCCAAGGCCCAATTTTTCAGCCCCTGTTTAACAGGGGAGTGTAATTACAATTTTTGATGCAATACTTTGCAGCAGGGCTCATACCTGCACTCCAACTAGAGTATCTGTGAGTGGTTGCAGTGTTGTGGCACCAGCACCAGTGCCCAAGGCCCAAGTTTTCAGCCCCTGTTTAACAGGAGCGTGTAATTACAATTTTTGATTCAATACTTTGCAGCAGGGCTCATACCTGCGCTCCAACTAGAGTATCTGTGAGTGGTTGCAGTGTTGTGGCTCCAGCACCAGTGCCCAAGGCCCAAGTTTTCAGCCCCTGTTTAACAGGAGCGTGTAATTACAATTTTTGATGCAATACTTTGCAGCAGGGCTCATACCTGCGCTCCAACTAGAGTATCTGTGAGTGGTTGCAGTGTTGTGGCTCCAGCACCAGTGCCCAAGGCCCAAGTTTTCAGCCCCTGTTTAACAGGAGCGTGTAATTACAATTTTTGATGCAATACTTTGCAGCAGGGCTCATACCTGCGCTCCAACTAGAGTATCTGTGAGTGGTTGCAGTGTTGTGGCACCAGCACCAGTGCCCAAGGCCCAAGTTTTCAGCCCCTGTTTAACAGGGGAGTATAAGTACAACTTTTGATGCAATACTTTGCAGCAGGGCTCATTCCTGCGCTCCAACTATAGCATCTGTGAGGGGTTGCAGTGTTGTGGCACCAGTGCATAAGGCCCAATTTTTCTGCCCCTGTTCAACAGGGACATGTAATTACAATTCTTGATCTAATATTTCACAGCAGGGCCCATTCCTGTGCCCACTAAGAGTAACTGTGAGGGCTTACAGTGTTGTGGCAACACCACCACCACCAAAGGCCCACTTTTTCTGCCCCTGTTCAACAGGTGCCTGTAATTACATTTCGTGATATAATATTTCACATCAGGGCTCGTTCCAGCGCCCACCAAGAGTAACTGTGAGGACTTACAGTGTTGTGGCACCAGCACCACCACCACTACCACCACCAAAGGCCCAATTTTTCTACCACTGTTCAACAGGGGCATGTAATTACAATTCTTGATATAATATTTCACAGCACAGCCCGTTCAGCACCCACCAAGAGTAACTGTGAGGGCTTACAGTGTTGTGGCAACACCAACACCTAAGGCCCCAATTTCTGCAGAGTATATAGGGCAGGCCCCTACTTTCAAACATCCAACTTACAAACGACTCCTACTTGCAAACGGAAGGAGACAACAAGAAGTGAGATTAAATCTACCCCTAGGAAGGGAAATTCTCTCCTGTAAGAGTTAATATGGGAAGAACGTGTCTCCTCTTCACTGATGCTTTGACACCAATCCTTGTTTCACTAAAAACCCCAAATTTTCAAAAAACATTTGTCATTGGGACAGAAAGTGAGGTGAAATCTTCTGAAGAGGTGCACAGACAGCAAAACAAATGTTACAGGGGTGATAACCCTTCCCTATGTTTTCCAAAAAGCTTAAAAATAGATTTTTTGGCTGGAGCTACACTTAAACATGTACCAGATTAAAATTACAAACAGATTCTACTTAACAACAAACCTAAGTCCCTGTCTTGTTTGCACCGCCTGTATACTGCTATTCAGAGTATATAGGGCCTGGGGGCCCCACGCCTTTCCTTTTTTTAATTTGGGTGTGGGGTTCCCCTTAATATCCATACAAGACCCAAAGGGCCTGGTAATGGACTGGGGGGTACCCATGCCATTTGTCTCACTGATTTTCATCCATATTGCCGGGACCCGACATTACATTAAAGCCGCAAGCAGTTTTAAATGACTTTTATTCCTTTAAAAATGTCATTTTGTGCAGGGGAAACACGCGTCACTTTACAGGCATACTATAAATATCCCCCAGGTACGATATTTAAAGGAATATTTCACTTTTATTTTTTCACTTTAAGCATCATTAAAATCATTGCTCCCAAAAAAACAGCTATTTTTAAGACTTTTTTTTGCATTGATACATGTCTCCTGGGGCAGGACCTGGGTCCCCAAACCCTTTTTAGGATAATAACTTGCATATTAGCCTTTAAAATTAGCACTTTTGATTTCGAACGTTCGAGCCCCATAGACTTTAATGGGGTTCTAAAGTTTGCGCGAACTTTCAGTCCGTTCACAGGTTCTGGTGCGAACCGAACTGGGGGGTGTTCGACTCATTCCTAATAAAGATCACGATTCTCTCATGATTCTCACGGCCAGGGCCGGTGCTACCACTAGGCAAACTAGGCAGCTGCCTAGGGCGCACTGCTGCCTAGGATGCCCGGCCACTGGTTTTCCTACTTTCTTCTCTCTGGAGCAAGCAACTCCATTTGTACATAGTGTCAGTGGCGCAGCAGCGGCAGAGCACTGTGTCTGCGTCCCAACTCCCGAATGAATGGAAGCAAGCAAACATTCATTAATGGGCGCTGGTGAAGCTGCATTTGATGGGCGCTGGTGGGGCTGCATTTGATGGGTGCTGGTGGGGCTGCATTTGATGGGTGCTGGTGGGCTGCATATGATGGGTGCTTCATTAAAAAGATGGGGTTTACATAAGCAAGGAAAAAGGGTGGAGCCAAGGGGGGGTGGCAAAATGAGGTTTTGCCTAGGGTGTCAAAAATCCTTGCACCAACCCTGCTCACTGCATAACATCATCTTTCACATTATACAAAAAAATGGGGCTAACTTTACTGTTTCATTTTATTTTTTAATTCATTGAAGTGTATTTTTTCCCAAAAAAATGTGTTTGAAAGACCGCTGCACGAATACAGTGTGACATTAAATATTGCAACAATCACCATTTTATTCCCTAGGGTCTCTGCTAAAAAATATGTATATATAATTTTTGAGGGGTTCCAAGTAATTTTCTAGCAAAAAAAAATTATTTTAACTTTGGTCGACACAAGTGTCATAAAAAGGTTTAGTCTTTAAGTGGTTACACTTCCCTCATTTACAGACCGAAGTTCATTCCTTTGATCTAAGAATGAAAAGTTACAATGTTTATAGTTATCTACCAGGTGGACAATGTTGTGAAAAACTTGGCAGGCTGCCCGTTTTTTTCTTTTGACAGCTGAGTGAGCAGAGAACTCTCTATACTTTTTACATGAATGAATCAGGAAATTCTGCATAGAGATCATGAGGGGGGTTGAATCGTGCAGCTGTAGTGCACACGCATGTTTACACAAGTATATATGAATGTATACACGTAAATTGCAACACTGGCAGCTAAAAGTGAAGGAAGAAGAATTTATGTGTGTATATGCATACGAACAAATACGCAATGACTTTACGGAACATAACGAGTTTTTTACTCAGGATCTTTCTGTCAGCAAGTAATAGCCATAAGATGCCAGATCCCACTTAGGCCTCATTCACATGGGGCATATTAGTGTGTATGCCAGTGTGAGGCCATGTTTGCCTGCATAGGGATGAACATGTGTTCTGTGCATCCCTGTGGAGGAGTCCCGTTGATGTCAAATGGGAATCTGCGGCTGATATCTGTGTGAGTGCGAGGGAAAAACTGCACTTTTCAATTTTGATAAATAAATAATAATAAAAAAAAAGTAAGATAAGATAAATCCAACAGTGATATAAGCTGCGACTCTACTATGTGATATAAGCACAGTTACAGTGCCTTGAAAAAGTATTCATACCCTAGGAGATTTTCCACATTTTGTCATGTTACAACCAAAAATGTAAATGTATTTTATTGGGATTTTATATGATAGACTAACACAAAGTGGCACATAATTGTGAAGTGGAGGAAAAATGATAAATAAATGATATTTTTTTTTTACAAATAAATATCTGAAAAGTGTGGCGTGCATTTGTATTCAGCCCCCTTTACTCGGCTACCCCTAACTAAAATCTAGTGAAACCAATTGCTTTCAGAAGTCACCTGATTAGTAAATAGAGTCCACCTGTGTGTAATTTAATCTCAGTATAAATACAGCTGTTCTTTGAAGCCCTCAGAGGTTTGTTAGAGAACCTTAGTGAATAAACAGCATCATGGAGGCCAAAGAACAAACCAGACAGGTCAGGGATAAAGTTGTGGAGAAGTTTAAAGCAGGGTTAGGTTATAAAAAAATATCTCAAGCTTTGAACATCTCATAGAGCCCAAAAATGAAGGAGTGTGGCACAACTGCAAACCTACCAAGACATGGCCGTCCCCCAAACTGTCAAGCCAGGCAAGGAGAGCATTAATCAGAGAAGCAGCCAAGAGGCCCATGGTAACTCTGGAGGAGCTGCAGAGATCCACAGGTCAGGTGTGAGAATCTGTCCACAGGACAACTATTAGTCATGCACTCCACAAATCTGGCCTTTAAGGAAATGTGGCAAGAAGAAAGCCATTGTTAAAAGAAAGCCATAAGAGGTCCCATTTGCAGTTTGCGAGAAGCCATGTGGGGGACACAGCAAACGCGTGGAAGAAGGTGCTCTGGTCAGATGAGACCAAAATTTTAAAGAGACGTAAGGGTTTTTTTTTCCCCCTTTTATACTTACCTAGGTGGATGCAGCTTGGGACCGATGCTGCATCTGTCCCCCGGCGTCTCTACACTGAGAACCGAGCCATCAACATGGCTCTGTTCTCACAGATCCCCGAGAGGAGAACTGCTGACTGTCAGTCAGGAGCTCTCCTCTCTGCTCCTCCATGCTCACTGGAGAGCTGAGCTGTGGAGGGGCGGGGAGCGGCCATCTCAGTCTCTGAGCGGCTCGCTGAGAGGCTGAGACAGGCATCAGTCCAGGCACCTGGCGGATCCAGACATTATTGTTGTTATGATTCGGTGCCTGGACTGATTCCAGTGATATGAATTGCACTCCTGTGACCCATAGGAGAAGCCTAGCCAAACAAGCTATTTTGTCGGAAAACTAACACTGCACATCATCCTGAACACACCATCCCCACCATATAACATGGTGGTGGCAGCATCATGTTGTGGGGATGCTTTTCTTCAGCAGGGACAGGGAAGCTGGTCAGAGTTGATGGGAAGATGGATGGAGCCAAATACAGGGCAAACTTAGAAGAAAACCTGTTAGAGTCTGCAAAAGACTTGAGACTGGTGCGGAGGTTCACCTTCCAGCAAGACAATGACCCAAAACATACAGCCAGAGCTACAATGGAATGGTTTAGATCAAAGCATATTCATGTGTTAGAATGGCCCAGTTAAAGGCCAGACCGAAATCCAATTGAGATTCTGTGGCGAGACTTGAAAATTGCTGCTCTCCTTCCAATCTGACACAGCTTTAGCTTTTTTACAAAGAAGAATGGGCAAAAATGTCACTCTCTAGATGCAAAGCTGGTAGAGACATCCCCAAAAATACTTGCAGCTGTAATTGCAGCGAAAGGTGATTCTACAAAGTATTGACTCGGGGGGCTGAATACAAATGCACGCCACACTTTTCACATATTTATTCGTAAAAAATTTGAAAACCATTTATCATTTTCCATCCACTTCACGATTATCTGCACTTTGTGTTGGCCTATCACATAAAATCACAATAAAATACATTTACATTTTAGGTTGTAACATGACAAAATGTGGAAATTTTTAAGAGGTATGAATACTTTTTCAAGGCACTGTAGACATAATCATATATAAAGAGTCGCGCTGACAATTAGCAGTTATTAGTGTAACAAATGATTTATAATGTATGTTGAAAGGTTCCAAACATAGTTCAAAAAATGTATTGCCAAGGCAAATCCTCTTCATATATGGCCCAATTTGGAAAATATGCAGTCACCATCGTCCACCATGTGCAAACATTTGCAGAAGACACTGTCACCTTGGAATGGTAAAAAATGGCTGCTAATCACTTGAACTTCATGGTCTTTGTTCCGTTACTCCATGAACTTTATCTCTTGGGCTGAAGGCAAGTCAGCTACAACTACCCCATAGCCTAGCTGGAGTGTACTGTATTCTTATACTTCCTTCTGTTCCTTTTCTTTCCTTTACCCCGGACTTTAGTATCTGCCTGTGTACTACTAGTAGTGCATGGAGCACTAGCCGCGTAATACTGTCCCACCTTGTAAAGATAGTAAGTGATTCTTGCAGCATATTGCTCTTCAGGTAAAAACGTTTTTCAATATGTTTTACAATGCTCACCAGATCCGTGTTTGAACCTTACTCAGGTCACTGATTTTTGGATACTGTACTTTTACACTTGCTGTATGCTCTTATACTGTTTGACATTGCTGTCCATTAAATGGACTGATCTATTATGTCAATTGCCAATTACTTTTTTGTGGGATGTGCTTTATTTTATGTACAATATGTGTGTATGTCATCACCGTTATCTATAGTAACGATGATATTCTTCTTGCTATGCTAGCTCCTTCTCAATAAAATGAATTAAAAATGCCTGCTTACCAACTATTATGGACCTTTACTCAAGAAAGGTCAGTAGTGCTTTTGGCTGCATACCCTGCCAGGACCTCTCAGTGATGTTCCTGTGGAGTTCCTTTGGGCCACAGTGGAAGTGTCAGGTCCCACACTTACCAGACAGGTGAGTCCGCTTGGGCAGAGGGTAGGCTCCCTTACGTATCCGATTCGGGGCCCCTGGTAGAGTAGACAGGAGGCCCGCGAATGCGGAGTGGTATGAGGGCCTGAAGTGAGAGTCCTGGAATGCGGTGGTCTGGCAAGCAACCGGTAGATCTTCGGGCTGGATAAGGCAGGTGCTGAGCAGGAGCTGATCAGGCAGGTCACACACAGGCAGAGGTCGGCAACGGGCTGGCGGCAACGGTACAAGGGATAAGGCAGGAGACGAGGTCAAACAAGCCGGGGTCAGGTTCAGGCAGCAGTCAAGGGGAGTCCAAAAGGCAAGCCGGGTCACAACGGGTAAACACAACGAGGGTTCAGGAACACAAGGATGATCACGGAACAAGGTAAAGCTGTTTGATCAGGCAGCACCGGGACAATGCAGAGACAGGCTATAAATAGACCGATTGGCGCCAAAACGCCGCGCACGTGCGCGCGCCGATTCGCCGAAGCGCGGCGCGCCCCCGCACGCGCCCGAGCGCGCCCCCGACACCGGCGTGCCCGCCCACACTACCGGGCATGTCAAAGGCAATGCCCGCAAGCGGACGCGCGCTAACGCGGACGCGCGCTAGCGCGAACGCGCGTACGCGCGAACGCCCGGACGCCACCCCGAACGCCACGGCCGGCTGGCCCAGACACACCGGCGCCCCCAGGGACACGCGCCCCAGCACGAACAGGGACACGAGCGCCAACGCGTCCCAGCGCGCCCCGGCGCCCAATCAGGTAACCTTTCTGACAGTGCCCCCTCCTCAAGGGCAGACTCCGGATGCCCAGCTGGGCCATCTTCGAAGAATGAGAGGTTTTGAAGGATTTCAAAAGTTCTTCAGCATGTAAATTGTTTTCCGGTTCCCACGAATTTTCTTCGGGTCCATAGCCCTTCCATTTTACCAGATATTGTACTTGGTTGTGCCTTCTTCTGCAATCTAGAATTGCCTCCACTTCAAACTCCTCTTCGCCATCAACCATAATAGGTTTGGGTGGGCCCACACTGCGACCAGGAAAGAAATTGGGGGTGACCGGTTTCAGGAGGGACACGTGGAACACTGGGTGTACCCTCAAAGAGTCGGGAAGCTCGAGTTCATATGCCACATTATTGATCTTCCTTTTGATCAAGAAAGGACCCAGGTATTTGGGGCCCAGTTTCTTGGATGGGCATGCTAACTTGAGATTAGCGGTGGACAGCCAGACAGAATTGCCAGGTTCAAGGACAAGTTCCCCCCGTCTCTTTCTGTCAAAGATCTTCTTGTAGTCCTCCTGAGCCTTGGTCATGGTTTCCTGCAGCAATTTATTGTTGTTGGAGAAAAAGTCCAAGGTTTCGGATACTGCAGGAACAGGGCATTCGGGGAGTGCTCCAGGCAAGAAGGATGGGTGGAAACCATAATTGGCATAGAACGGAGACTGGTTAGTTGCTGAATGTATTGAGTTATTATATGAGAACTCTGCGATGGGCAGCAAGGAAGCCCAGTCATCCTGGGAGAATGCGGAGAAACAGCGGATGTATTGCTCCACGGTCTGGTTTGTCCGCTCGGTTTGTCCGTTAGACTGAGGGTGGTAAGCCGAAGAAAAGGACAACTCGATCTCAAGGGCGCCACAGAGGGCCCTCCAAAATCTGGAGGTAAACTGGACACCTCTGTCCGAGACTATACTGGTCGGGACTCCATGTAGCCTGACGATTTCTTTAATAAAGATAGAGGCGGTTTCCATGGCTGAAGGGGTGCCCTTCATGGGGAGAAAATGAGCCATTTTAGACAGCCTGTCTACTACGACAAAAATGGACGAAAAACCCTCTGACAGTGGGAGTTCCACGATAAAGTCCATGGAAATCATGGCCCAAGGTCTGTCTGGAACTGGTAATGGTTTCAACAGGCCCCATGCTCTAGTCCGGCTAGTCTTGTTCCTGGCACACGTGTTACAGGACTCCACATATTTTTTGCAATCCTTGGCAAGGTGAGGCCACCAAAAGGTGCGTTGAACAAGGTCAATTGTTTTCCGTGTGCCGAAGTGACCCGCAAGCTTGTGATCATGGCACAGGCTTAGCACTCGTACCTTTAACTCCTCAGGAACCACAATTTTATTCTTGACCCAAAACAGCCCATCCTTGGTACAGGCTTCAGCAGGTGGAGGCATTCCCAAGGAAGCTCGTCTGATCTGTGAAATCAAGTCCTCCTGTAGAATTAGGAAATTTCCAGAGGGGAGAATGGTGTCTGGGGGCAGGGCTTTTTCCGATTCAAGAAACATTCGGGAAAGGGCGTCGGATTTGACATTCTTGGATCCGGGTCTGTAAGTGATGTGGAAAACAAATCGTGAAAAGAAAAGTGCCCATCTTGCCTGCCGGGGTTTCAGTCTCTTGGCTGTTCTTAAATATTCTAAGTTTTTATGGTCTGTGTAGACCAAAATGGGGTGTGCTGCACCCTCCAGGAGATAGCGCCATTCTTCCAGAGCTGCTTTAATGGCAAGAAGTTCTCGGTCACCAACATCATAGTTTCTCTCGGATGGAGAGAGTTTACGAGAAAAGAATCCCACGGGGTACAGGAGTGCTTTGGCACCCTGTCTCTGTGACAGTACAGCTCCAACAGCAACCTCGGACGCATCCACTTCCAGGACGAACGGCAAGGCAGGGTTGGGGTGCTTAAGAATCGTGGCTGACGTAAACAATGTTTTGAGTCTTTCAAAGGCCTCTTGGGCCCTAGGGGTCCAGCGGAACCGACACCCTTGTTTGATAAGTTCTGTAATTGGAGTAATGATAGAGGAAAATCCCTTAATGAACTTCCTATAGAAGTTGGCGAAGCCAATAAAACGCTGAACTCCTTTTTTATCAGTTGGTGCAGGCCAATCCAGGATAGCGGATACTTTCTGTGGATCCATTTTAATGCCATCAGGAGAAATGATCAGACCTAAGAACTGGATGGATTGACGCTCGAATTCACATTTTTCGAGTTTGGCGTAAAGGCCATGTTGTCTCAGCCGGGAGAGTACATTTCGTACGTGTTCACGGTGCTCCGTCAGAGAGGCAGAAAAAACCAGGATGTCATCCAGGTAGACAATGACATATAAGTCCAGTAGGTCGTGAAAGACATCGTTGACAAAGTGTTGAAAGGTTGCCGGCGCATTGCACAGACCAAAAGGCATGACAAGATACTCGTAATGTCCAAATCGAGTGCGAAAGGCTGTCTTCCACTCGTCTCCTTCTCTTATGCGAATTAAATTATAGGCCCCACGGAGGTCTAACTTAGTGAAAACGGTAGCAGATCCTAGTCTCTGAAATAATTCAGGAACCAAAGGTAGCGGGTATCTGTTCTTGATAGTGATCTTGTTAAGTTCCCGATAATCAATGCAGGGACGTAAGGAGTGATCCTTCTTTTCCACGAAGAAGATGCCTGCCCCAGCTGGAGACGTGGAAGGACGAATGAACCCTTTCTTTAGGTTCTCGTCTATATAGGTTTTCAAGGTGCCCAGCTCCTGCACAGTTAGAGGGAAGATCCTCCCAAAAGGGACTTCGGTACCCGGTAAAAGTTCTATTGGGCAGTCATAGGATCTATGTACCGGTAAGGTTTCTGCTCCCTTTTTACTAAATACGTCCAGGAAATCCCGGTATGGTTCAGGAAGATCTGGGTAGAGCTTAGTTTCCGAGTCCAAACACAGGCATTGGGAAGAGGTTGTGGAGGTCCCCCGTAAGCAGTTTTGTTTACAATACTCAGAAGAGAACTGAATTTTGCCTGTAGCCCAGTTGATACTAGGGTTGTGAGCCTGTAACCAAGGTATTCCTAGGATAACTGGGAAAAGAGGAGAGGAGATGACATCTAGACGTAACAGTTCCTGATGTTCTGGGCCAATAGTGGCCAACAAGGGAACCGTTTCCTGGGTAACGGGTCCGGAGCGGAGGGTGGAACCGTCCGCTAGAAAGACTGCCAGTCCTTGAGTTTTGGTTTGAGTGGGGATATGGTGAGTTTCAACAAAAGTCCGATCAATGAATCCACTGCAAGCTCCCGAGTCAACGATGACCGGTACTGGGATGCTCCTTCCAGGTAACTGTAAGACAATGGAAAAGGTTAAATGGTTACCGGTACTAGGTAGGACAGGCGCACACAATGAGGAAGACGGCAGGCACTTACGTCTTTTATTGGGACATGCTTTAGCAAAGTGACCAGGCTCTCCACAATACAAGCACAGGTTGAGTGTGCGTCTTCGTGTCTTTTCTTCTGGGGTCAGAGAAGGACGGAGCAACCCCAACTGCATGGGTTCCGAACCCTCCTGGGCTGGAGCAGACAAGACAGGCGGAGCTTGGTTTGGGGCACTAGGGGCTCTGGGCAGCATCCAGGTGAGGCGTGGGTGGTTCACAGATCTCTCAGAGCGTCTTTCCCTGAGACGGCGGTCAATTTGAATTGACAAATTGATCAGCTCCTCTAGTGTCTGAGGCACCCCTACTCGTGCTAATTCATCCTTTAGGGAGTCTGACAATCCCAGCCGATATTGGTGACGCAAGGCTGCGTCATTCCACTCCGTGTCTGCACTCCAACGCCTAAACTCCACAGCATAATCTTCGGCCGCTCTGCGACCTTGTTGAAGGGAGTGCAGGGCGGCTTCTGCAGTGGCTGTTAGCTGAGGATCCTCATATAACTGGGACATGGCTAGGAAGAAGTCACTCAGGGAGTCAAGAGATCGGGCCTTTTGCTCCAGGAGGTGGTGAGCCCAAGTTTGTGGCTCGCCTGTCAGCAAGGATATGACGAACCCCACTTTAGTACTTTCCAGGGAGAACGTACGGGGTTGTAGGGCAAAGTAGAGTTCGCACGCGTTACGGAACGCCCGGAACTTACTGCGATCTCCAGAAAACTTTTCGGGTGGAGGTACTCTGGGTTCTGGTGGGAGCATCACTACGGAAGGTACTGAGGCAGGGTTGGATACTGCTCCAGGAGGAGAAGCTGTGAGGGCCTGGACCTGTCCTTCCAGTCTGGTGTAGCCTTCCTGTAGGCTTTTAACAGCTTGCGTGAGGCCCGCTAGGTGCCTGCATAGTTCATCCATAGGGGAGGCCCCCTGCCCGGACTCAGTCATGGCTGCCTGATACTGTCAGGTCCCACACTTACCAGACAGGTGAGTCCGCTTGGGCAGAGGGTAGGCTCCCTTACGTATCCGATTCGGGGCCCCTGGTAGAGTAGACAGGAGGCCCGCGAATGCGGAGTGGTATGAGGGCCTGAAGTGAGAGTCCTGGAATGCGGTGGTCTGGCAAGCAACCGGTAGATCTTCGGGCTGGATAAGGCAGGTGCTGAGCAGGAGCTGATCAGGCAGGTCACACACAGGCAGAGGTCGGCAACGGGCTGGCGGCAACGGTACAAGGGATAAGGCAGGAGACGAGGTCAAACAAGCCGGGGTCAGGTTCAGGCAGCAGTCAAGGGGAGTCCAAAAGGCAAGCCGGGTCACAACGGGTAAACACAACGAGGGTTCAGGAACACAAGGATGATCACGGAACAAGGTAAAGCTGTTTGATCAGGCAGCACCGGGACAATGCAGAGACAGGCTATAAATAGACCGATTGGCGCCAAAACGCCGCGCACGTGCGCGCGCCGATTCGCCGAAGCGCGGCGCGCCCCCGCACGCGCCCGAGCGCGCCCCCGACACCGGCGTGCCCGCCCACACTACCGGGCATGTCAAAGGCAATGCCCGCAAGCGGACGCGCGCTAACGCGGACGCGCGCTAGCGCGAACGCGCGTACGCGCGAACGCCCGGACGCCACCCCGAACGCCACGGCCGGCTGGCCCAGACACACCGGCGCCCCCAGGGACACGCGCCCCAGCACGAACAGGGACACGAGCGCCAACGCGTCCCAGCGCGCCCCGGCGCCCAATCAGGTAACCTTTCTGACAGGAAGTCAACCAACCATTTTCTTCATATTGTCATGCCAATCTCCGCTCTGCCCCCGACACCTCCAGCGATTACCAAAACATTTTCCCAGCTTGTTTTGGTCTACCACCAAACTCTCTTTCGTGGGCGTGGCCACAGCAGTGATGCTAGAGTCACGTGACTTTTGCTCAGCGAGAGGGTATGGTGGAAAAGTTGCAAAGAAAAAAATTAGGTGCAGTCAACAAAAGGTTTGTGTTGTAGCAATTTAACACTTTGGTGCCGACAACTCCCGGCCATTTAAGGGGTTTAAGATGGGAGGCAGGGCGGGCTTATGATCATGTGACCACCACATAAAAGAGACATAAAAGAGCAGCAAGGGGACCAGCCAGATATTTTTTTTTTCCTTCTTCTTAGTACTCATAAAGGGATTACCCTGAAAGCCAAAGTGAAGTAAGTGACGTAAGAAGGACCCAAAAGGAGACAAGGTAAAAAGTGGCTTTTTTCTATACATAACTGTTTTATCATAATGGCTTGACTTGATATAGCGTATAAAACCCCCTGGTACCTTGACATCCTCCAGACAATGAACACAGAAAAAAGGAATTATTGGAAGCACTAGACTTAAAAATATAGCACTGGTATATACCAATGAACTTATTCAATCACACATAAAAATATTTATATTAAGTGGGGTCAAATTTTTGTAGCATAGGGCTCTTGGGAGGTTATAGGGGAAAAATAAACTCCCTTACTTTTATTCTGAATATAACATGCCTCCCAAGAGTACTCATGCTCAGAAAACAAAAAGAGGATCCACAGGTGGGACACTTAACAATCCCCACAAACCTGCATCTGCTCAAAAACCAGGTATCAAAGGTTTTTTCCAGCAAACACAATCACAAGATCAACAAGAAGGCTCTATAATAACTGAGTTGAATTTTGCATCACCACCTAAAGATTTAGAGCCTAGAGCAAACAACAGCCCTGGGGATAATATATACCAGTCTATAATAGGTCTGGAAGGAGCAGAAGGTGGCCCATCTGGGACTTGCAAGCATATATAAAAACCTTACCTACAAGAGAAGATATGGACAAGTATGTACATAGATTGGAATCCGCATATAGAGCTTGAAATACAAACATTGAAATCATCTTTAGTGGATACACAAAACAAGATTGGAGACATGAATACTAAAATGGTAGTGATTGATCAAAAAATATCAACACTTGAAGAGAAAAATCAGGAATACGATCGATATTTAAAATACATAATAAACACCACTGACGAACTTGAAAATAGAAGTAGACGTAATAATATAAGAGTTAGAGGTCTCCCAGAATCAGTAAAAACAGAGAACTTAAAGAAAGTACTTCAAGATATATTCAATTCTTTTTTAGAACATCCTAACACAACTGAAATAGAGAATCGATAGAGCACATAGAGTCCAAGGTCTGATAGATCTGGATTCAAGAAGGCAGAGAGACGTGATTTGTAGAATACATTTTTTTCGGATTAAAGAAAATATCATGGCAGCGGCACAGCTGCATCGAGATTTTGAATATGATGGTACACAGCTTATATTTTTACAGGACTTATCCAGATATACATTGATCATAAGAAAAGTGGTTAAACCATTACTGGATGTGTTAAGGGAGAAAGAAATCCTATATAGATGGGGCTTTCCCTTTCAGATCATAGTTCATCAAAAGGGACAGAAAATAATTTTTCGTAGTGTCGAGGATCTCCCTGATTTTCTTAAGCGTCTTCAACTGCCTTTAATTGACTTGCCGGAGTGGCCACATCCATATCAGGGACTTGTTGGAGGACATTATAGAGAGAGATACTAGGGGGAGATTGGGGGGATAGGGGGGATGGGGGGGGGAGTGGGGGGGGAGGGGAGGGCAAAGGAGAAAAGAAATTTTTTTTTTTGCTAACACGTGAGTTTGGATTTTTTGATTAGCACCATTTTGAGGGGGTGGAGGGTTTTTTTTTTGTTTTTTTTTGCACTAACACGGGATTTTGGAGGTTTTTTTTTTTTTTTTGCACCAAGTCCCCCCCCTTTTTTTTTTTTCTCTCTTGTGATAAACAACACTAAATATTTGAATTGGAGATTTATATAAATATGGATAATATGCACTTTATTAATATATTACCTGATAATAATAGTAACATTTGACATTGATAATATTTCAAGAGTGGGTGGTATGAGATAAGAAGGTAATTTTTGGAATAATGGTTATATAGGGAAGTATGGATGGATAACACGGTTCACTTGGTTGTCATTTTTACATATGTATTTTTTTCATAAATTTTTTTTTTTTTGTGATAAATAACACTAAATATTTGATCTGCAGATTTATATAATTATGGATAATATGCACTTTATTAATATATACGTGATAATAATGGTAACATTTGGTATTGATAATACTTCAAGAGAGGGTGGTATAAGATTAGAAGGTAATTTTTGGAATAATGGTTATATAGGGAAGTATGGATGGATAACACGGTTCATTTGGTTGTCATTTTTTTTATATGTAAATAAAAGATAGAAAAAAATAATTTTATATATATATTTTTTTTTCTTCCCTTCCTCCCCCCTTCCTTTCCTGTTCTTCCCCCCGTTGTTTTTTTTTAGGAAACGCGGGAATCAAAGTAAAATTCTTTTTTCTAAGCCTGGGCCAGGCACGTTTTATCCTAGGGGAATCTTTTTCCCCTAAATAGGGAACTTACGTAGTAAGGTTAGACTCACAGGAGTCGAGTAGGTAGCGGGTTAATAGTGGTGAGTGATTGGTTTGAGTGGTTTTAGTGGGGACATAAAAAAGTCCCCCCCTTTTTTTTTTCTCTCTTCGCTTTGGTAATTTATGGGTACGATAAAAATATGCTCTTATAATATCAGAGGTCTTAACTCAGCAACGAAGAGGTCCCAGGTTTTATACTCTCTCCATAAACAAAAAGTGGGTGTGATTTTCTTACAGGAGACGCATTTTCGCACAGATCACATACCTAATCTACAAAATAGATATTATAATACATGGTATCATGATTCCTTCATGTACTCAAAATCGAAAGGAGTTTCCATAGCAATACATAAGACATTACCACATCAGGTGTTGGAAAAATGGAGAAATAAAGATGGAAGAGCAATTTTACTCAAGCTTCTTATATATGGTAAGAAATATACCGTTATTAACATATATTTACCTAATCAAGGTCAGCCTAAATAGGAACACAATTGATTAGTGAGCTCATGGAAAAAGCAGACGGGATCACTATAATAGGTGGAGATTTTAATTTCATTCTTGATAAGGATAAAGACACCACGGCACCCTCGGTAACACAGATGAGTAGGGATAAAATTTTTTTTAAAGAAACGATGGTAAAATACTAACTGATTGAAATATGGAGGGTTCTACATCCAATGGAAAGAGATTTGACGTTCTACTCAAAAGTCCATGGTACATATCATAGACTTGATTACTTTCTGATAAACCAGTTGGGGATGACTGTGACCTCCTCCGCCGAAATAGGTAGCACTGTATGGTCGGATCATGCGCCAATATTTTTGGTAATGGCTCTATTTAAGGGTAAAAGCACTAGGGGTAATTGGAAACTTAATGATAATTTGCTGTATGACGAGGCCTGTGTAGCAGAAATAAGGATGGCAATAACGAACTTCTCCAGTGATCATATAAAAGACACCACATCCCTGCCGATTCAGTGGGAAGCACTGAAATGTGTAGTTCGGGGTTTATTAAGAAAACACGGGGCCAGATTGAAAAAATCAAAGGGAAATAGAATGGCTCAACTTTTGAAGGATATACCTAAATTGGAAGCTCAACATAAACAGAATCCATTACGAGAAATGTTAATAGAATTAACGGAAATGAAAGCAGAACTACAAACACTGTTGAATGAGAAAACATTACAGATCAGAGATAGCAATCGCTCTCTATATTATCAGCAGGGCAATAAACCAGGTAAAGTTCTAGATAGGGCATTATGTCATCGGACAAACACATCATCTATCGTTAAGATCAAGTCAGAAACGGGGGAGATGGTGTATGATCCAAAGGGGATTCTGAAGGCATTTCAGACCTTTTATACGAGACTATATAATATACCTAATCAGATTGCAAATAGCGATCCGGAAAGATTTCAACCAAATAAACATCAATGTGTAAAAGAAACTGCCCTACCACCATTAGTATCAGCAGAAACAGAACAGTTAGAACAGGAATTTTCTGAGGTCGAAATACAGAAAGTAATCGATTCATTAATACCAGGGAAAAGTCCAGGCCCAGGCGGCTTTACTCCACGGTTTTATAAAACATTTAAAGAAGTCTTAACCCCTATTATTAAAAGGACCTTTAATTCAGTATCTACATCTGAGCCTTTTGTCTCACAAAGTATGCAGGCATATATCTCACTTATGCCCAAACCAGAGAAAGATCATACTATCTGTGGAAATTATAGACCAATCTCTTTAACGAATATTGATCTTAGATTATATTCAAAAATAATCGCTAGTAGACTTACCCCTATAATACCAACACATATACACCTAGATCAAGTAGGTTTTATATGCTAGGTTTTAGTAGGTTTTCACGCTGGTAGAACATGCACAGAGACGCTCCATCCCATCCTGCCTATTGGCAATTGATGCCTAGAAGGCGTTTGATAGGGTGGGATGGAGCTTTCTCAAAGAGACATTAAAGCAGTGGGGTTTGGGTCCCATACTTCTAGATAAAATAATGGCCTTATACCATAATCCAACGGCTAAGATAAGAGCGAATGGTGATATATCTGACGAAGTCCCTATAATGAACGGAATCCGACAGGGATGTCCGTTATCCCCATTAATATATATATTGGTGATGGAACATTTATTAATAGCTATTCGGAGAAACAATGACATACAAGGAATAAAAGTGGGAGAGATAGAGTACAAAATGTCAGTATACGCAGATGACTTGTTATTATATATCACAAACCCGCTGATATCTTTACCAAACCTGATACTAGAATTTAAACGATTTGGCGCACTGAGCAATTTTAAAGTGAATTATAGTAAATCTGATGCTTTGAATATTAATTTGTCAAGTGCCATGGTGGAACTTCTCAAAAAGAATTTCTCTTTTAAATGGCAGGTAAATGCATTTAAATATATTGGAACTTTCATCCCTAAAGAGATGAACAAATTACAGGAATACAACTACCTTCCGATAGTGCAAAAAATAACTAGAACACTACAACAGTATGATAAAGGAACTTTTTCCTGGATGGGTGGAATAAACATTATAAAAATGGATATACTGCTAAAAATATTATACATACTTCAAACGATACCTATTTTCCCCTCAACAAACATCCTGAATCAACTACGTAGGGTTATAGGGAATTTTGTCTGGGCAGGTAAGACTGCCAGAATTAGTAGAGCAGTATTAAACAGGTTAAAAAAGGATGGGGGTCTTGCTCTCCCAGACATATCGGTGTACCTCAGATCAGTATTTATAACCAGGATTGTGGACTGGTTCCACAATGCGGATTGCAAACAATGGGTGAAGCTCGAAGAAGAGATCACGGTCATAAAACTGAAATCATTACCATGGACTAAGAGGGAGCGTAGACCATTGCATGGCGAAATGCCCTCCTTAGTTGTATCAACATTGAAAGTGTAGGACGATATGATAAAGTGGGGGATAGCATCTACATATAGAGGTCCTATGAACCCCCTATTTAGCAATCCAGAATTCCCATTGGCAATGGAATCCAAAACATTTCTTAAATGGAAGAGATGTAAGGATACTAGGATAGTGGAGACGATGGAGGGGAATAGACTCCTTCCTTTAGATGCCATGGGTATGGAACATAAAAAAAAATGGATGCAATACGGGCAACTTCAACAATACATCTCATCTTTAATAAAGGAGTCCGTATTAGATAGGCCTCTGACAGAATTAGAAAAAATATTCTTACAAGAACATAGACCAGCACATACTTTATCTAATGTCTATAAATATCTGATTTCAGAAAATAAGGAACAAGAGACATTCTATATAAAAAAATGGGAGGAAGATCTAGGGATGGATATCCCTAGAAAAAGATGGGAAAAAGCAATTATACTAACACATAAACTTTCAATCTCTGCCAAACATCAAGAAAGAAATTATAAAATCTTAGCTAGATGGTACAGGTGTCCAGTGGATATGCATAAAATAAATCCAGATAATGAAGATATATGTTGGAGGTGTCGCGTGGCAAAAGGCACAATGTCACATATATGGTACTTCTGCCCAGAGGTTCAGCTATTCTTGCAAAAAATATTCAAGATATATAGGGCTGTGACAGAGATAGATTTACAACCAGATATACAAGTGGCAGTACTATCTATGATCCCAGGATCGGTGAAAAGTATAAAGAAAGAAATATTAAAATATATATTATAGCTAGAAAATGGAAAAGCATGTGTGCGCCCTCTATAGTGGAGTGGGAGTGTGAGTTGGGGGAGATGCGGGCCCTGGAAGAAAGAATGGTAATTGAAGAAGGGTTAAAAAAACAGATATTAATAACCTGGCATAAATGGGAAGAGTTTAGAGCCTCCTCGTTGCTTTTGAGGATATTATAGGACCTGAATGGAGTATATTTTAGTGGAAAAGAGAGAAGAAGGTGGGAATTTACCTCCTTCTCCCTGGGTTTTTTTTTTTTTTGGAATGGTGAGTTATATATGTGAGTGAGTATGAATGGGGGGGAGGGGGGATGGATTTGATGTACAAATATGTTAGTTAGCAATTGGTTTGAATTATATGGGGTATATATGCTTGAACATATTGTGTAATTAGCTAGATGAAGATATGAATAGTGATTTGAATAGGGAAGTATAGGATAATTTAAACATATTATAGATAATGTCATGGATGTGTATATGTTTTATAAAAATTTGTAAAAATGTTTTCAAAAAATTAGGATAAAAAAAAAAAAAAAAAAAAAAAAATTTTCCCAGCTTGTTTTGGTCTACCACCAAACTCTCTTTCGTGGGCGTGGCCACAGCAGTGATGCTAGAGTCACGTGACTTTTGCTCAGCGAGAGGGTATGGTGAAAAAGCTGCAAAGAAAAAAATTAGGTGCAGTCAATAAAAGGTTTGTGTTGTAGCAATTTAACACTTTGGTGCCGACACCTCCCGGCCCTTTAAGGGGTTTAAGATGGGAGGTAGGGCGGGCTTATGATCATGTGACCACCATGATTGGAAAGCTCCCGATCGCTGCTTGCTTTATGTTAGCCGCTGGTAAATGTGTCGGGAGCACACAGGGCACACACTCTCGGCACAGCTGTTTTTGCAATATTGCACACAAATATGCTGAAGCTTGGTGCCAAGGCCCACCCGCCGAGAGGCCGCATATTTATGTGCTGTCGGCGCCAAAAGGTTACGATTACTTCCACCCACAGGACCAGTGCATAGCTATAAAAAGTTAACACCCACACAACAGCCCATTCTCTTGGTTGGATGTGGTCGGGATGGAAAGTTTATCTCTCAGCCTTTACTTTCCTGTTTTGTATTTCAAGATGGATCCTGTACTGATGCTTTGATTTCTAGCTGCATCATGTCAAGTCGCCTCAGCAGACCATCAACCAACTCAATGGTCTGGGGTTCAGGTTCCATCCTGTACTGACAAGATGCACTCCAGTCTGTGAGTGCATCCTGAGCTTTTGACTACAGACTATGGTTTAACAGATTGGCAAGGCTGCCACCTAGACTGCTATCTTCACTTTCCCTGTGTTCTACCAGTGGCTTGAGGTGATTGTAGCCAGATTAACGCACTTGTTCCGGGAGCATTTGTGTGCTGTGTGTTGTCCTAATTCCGTCTGCACTGTCATTTTTGGGGCAGGCTTTGGGGGGGTGTCCCCTTGAAGGGGGTGCGTTCCAGGGGCCTGTTCTGGGTATTTGAATGTTGGTGCAGATGGGCAGGGTATTGCGGGTGGTGCTTAATTTGTTTTTTTTCTACCAGGTGGACATTCGCCCGAATCTGAAGCCAGCTTCTCATATAAGAATTATTGGGGAAGCTCTTCGAGCTGCAGGAAGCTCACAGCCTTGCTGTTGTCATGGCATCAAGAGCCTGTGGGCATTTGTTTGCCTATCCCATAGTGAGATGTCAGCCAACATGGCAGGCAGGGGAGCCTATACGATTCTATTATAGTGCATTCTTTTAGCACTACTGATGGGCTTAGTAGTCCTCACTACACCTGTCTTTGGCAGGAAGCCAGTAGCTTACTCACTTTCTTATGATATCATTTGCTAAAGCTTCCCACCCTGATAGCTAGTTATTGATCTATCATATGTATGCTGCCATGGAGGCACCAGGAAAACAGAAAATTGTATCCTACTTACGAAATTTTCTTTTCCTGGTGCCTATCCATGGCAGCATACTGAACCCACCAGTTCGTTCCTAGTGATGTACAGGGAATCGGCTGTTGTGTGGATGTTGACTGTTTAGAGCTATGCACTGGTCCTGTGGGTGGAAGTAGGCGGGGCTAAGATCATATTTATGCTGCAATGGATAGACACCAGGAAAAGAAAATTACGGTAAGTAGGATACAATTTTCTCTTATAGTGCTGGGTATGGGCCAGCAGTGTGTGCTGCATTGTGCATGGGCTGCAGGCAGTGTACACTAAGCAAAATGCTAGGAGACTGGGGAAATTTTTTTTTTTTTTAGCAGAAGACACATGCAAGTTCTTTTTTTTACTTAAAGTTGTATTAAAGATTTGTTTTTTTTTTAAAAACAAACATTATACTTACCTGCTCTGTGCAGTAGTTTTGCACAGAGCAGCTCCAATACTTTGGGTCCCCTGCCGACTCTCCTGGCTCCTCCCCCTTCAGCAGGGCACACAGAGAAAACCTCTTGCCCTGGGGGCACCGTTGTGTGCCCACTGTAGAGCCGCTGCTCTATGCATGCATAAGACACATAGAGCTGCAGCTCGGCTCCCCCCTCCCCCCCGCTCTCTCCTTATTGTCTCACTGACTGTGATTGGGCTCCTGCTGCTGTCTCAGCCAATAAGAAGGGAGAGTCCCTGGGATTACCGAGGCAATCGTGAACATCGCTGGATCGGAGGGAGCTCAGGTAAGGATTGGGGGGAGGGGGGGGGGGGCACTGCACACAGCAGGTTTTTTACCTTCATGCATAGAATGCATGAAGGTAGAAAATCCTTTAGCCTTTAGAACCACTTTAAGTTCCACTTGAACCATCTGCAGTTGTAAATATACAATATTTTTTGTGATAGTGGCCCTTTAGGCTACATTTGACATTTTGTCAGTAAGCAGCATAAGTATCTGTTTATCCCATATGGTGTCAGCTTTATTAATGTCACAAATCCCAGGCAGTTTAACACCATGCAGTCAGTTCTGTGTGGTCTGCTTCCTTAATCTATGTAAGGAATGGAGAGACAACTTCCCCCTCTGCTTAGGTCTAAGTCTTGTCACAGCTTGTTTTCTATGTAACTGTAACACTTACAACAGGGTAACTTGCATACACATTCCGAGGGTGAGGCTTCTGTCAGTGGGCGCACATGTCACTTTGTGATCCCACCACTGTTCTTAACTTTGACATCTATAAAAGGTGCCCGGGTTCTGGTTACCTGACACTATGCCAGGACTCGGAACTTCAAATGAATAAATCTGCAAACAGGTTACAGAGCTTCACCTTCTGTGTCCCTGCACTATTCAAATGCACTAGGTTTTTTTATTTACTCTTGGGTGACTGTCAACCTGGTCTTCCCACACAACCAGTGTTCATCCCACTGGAGAAGAGTCCTATCATGTATGGAAGTCTAAATTTAGCAATCTTTATATCCTTAGCAATTTGAAGATTTCCTTCCTCCAAAGCAGCTACAGACAACAAACCAGGCACACAGCTTTCACTCATGACTTCTCACCAGATGTCCTCAGACACTCATCAAGTGTGTTTTATTTAGACATAAAGGCCTCCAGGAGAATATACATTAAGTGCCTGAAGCTATAACCTCCAGTTACTTAGCTTCATCATTAACTGCTCACTTTTTCCAGCAGAGAAGCATAGCAGTGAGCATAGGTGTGCACAGCCTTTTGCATTAGGGTGTGCACCCCAAAGCTCAAACACACGTGTGTGCAGTGCTGGGACAAGGCCATTTGGTGCCCAGGGCGAAGATGGCAAACTGCGCCCCCCCCCCCCCCGTTTTTAAGAAAGAATCAATGCTGTTTCAAAAAATATATTACTATTTAACTACCCGTATTTATCGGCGTATAACACGCACAGGCGTATAACACGCACATTCATTTTAAGAGGGAAATTTCAGGAAAAAAACTTAAATTTTAAATAAGGAACTTTGAAGCAAAATAAGGGTCAGTGCCCATCTGCAGCCTCACCATTGCCATCAGTGCAGCCTGATCAATGCCCATCTGCAGCCTCACAAGTGCCATCAGTACAGCCTCGCCATTGCCATCAATGCAGCAGCACCATTGCCTTAAATACAGCAGCCTCACCATTGCCTTCAATGCAGCAGCTTCACCATTGCCATCAGTGCAGCCTGATCGATGCCCATCTGCAGCAACAGAGGACAGGGAGGGGGGCGGGATGAGTGCCGACAGATTACATGCAGTGAGAATTCTATGATAGACAGAACAGTGGTCCAATGGCAGCCCAGGAGACGGGACTTCCTATTACAGAGGCTGCCAAGTAAACAGGAGATTCTCACTGCATGTAATCTGACGGCGCTCGTCCCGCCCCGCTCCCTGTCCCCTCCGAGGCAGCTAAAATGTAAGTATTGGCGTATAACACGCACATGCTATTTGCACCCGATTTTCATGGTGAAAAAGTGAGTGTTATACGCCAATAAATACAGTATATATACTATATAACTATAAAAAAATAAAGATTTATTAAAAAAAATTACATGAGAAAAAAAATGTCTTCTAGTATAAAAAAAGCACTTCTCCCTTCATGTGCTAAGTGGCACAGCAAAGATGTGAGAATCTTCTTGAACTATGGACTACTTTGTTTAACCACTTGCCTACTAGGCACTTAAACCCCCCTCCTGCCCAGACCAATTTTCAGCTTTCAGCGCTGTCACACTTTGAATGACAATTACTCAGTCATGCAATACTGTACCCAAATGATTTTTTTTAACTTTTTTTCATACAAATAGAGCTTTCTTTTGGTGGTAGTTGATCACCTCTGGGTTTTTTATTTTTTGCACTATAAATGAAAAAAGACCGAAAATTATGAAAAAAAAACGCATTTTTCTTTGTTTCTGTGATAACATTTTGCAAATTAGTAATTTTTCTTCATAAATTTTGGCCACAATTTATAATGCTACATATCTTTGGTAAAAATAACCCAAATTAGTGGATATTATTTGGTCCGTGTGAAAGTTAGAGAGTCTACAAGCTATGGTGCAAATCATAAAAAATTGATCACACTTGATGCACTGGTGGCCTATCTCATTTCTTGCGACCCGAACAAGTCAGGAAAGTACAAATACCCCCCAAATGACCCCTTTTTTGAAAGTAGACATTCCAAGGTATTTAGTAAGAGGCATGGTGAGGTTTTTGATGTTGTCATTTTTCCCACAATTCTTTGCAAAATGAAGATTTTTTTTTTCCCACAAAATTGTCATTGTAATAGGTTATTTCTCTCACATGGCATGTATATACCACAAATGACACCCCAAAATACATTCTGCTACTCCTCCTGAGTATTACGATACCACATGTGCGTGACTTTTTCAAAGCCTAGCCACATAGAGAGGCCCAACATGCAGGGAGCACCATCAGGTGTTCTAGGAGCATAAATTACACATCTAACTTGTTGACTACCTATTACACTTTTGAAGGCCCTGGAGCAGCAGGACAATGACACGTGACACTGACGTGGCACTGATGACAGATAGCACTGATACGTGGCACTGATGACAGATGGCACTGATGTGGCACTGACACTGATGTGGCACTGACTCTGATGTGGCACTGATGACAGATGGCACTAATACGTGGCACTGATGACAGATGGCACTAATACGTGGCACTAATATGTGGCACTGATGACACGTGACACTGATGACAGATGGCACTAATATGTGGCATTGACACGTGGCACTGATGACAGGTGGCACTGATACGTGGCACTGATGACACATGGCACTGATGACAGATGGCACTAATACGTGGCACTGATGACACTGATGACAGATGGCACTGATACGTGGCACTGATGATAGATGGCACTAAAACATGGCACTGATGACAGATGGCACTGATGACAGATGGCACGTGACACTGACAGGTGGCACTGATGACAGATGGCACTATGTGGCACTGATGACAGATGGCACTGATGACAGATGGCACTATGTGGCACTGATGACAGATGGCAGTGGGGACAGATGGCACTGGGGACAGATGGCAGGGACATTTTTTTTTTACTTACCGCCGCAGCGGTTCGCTCTCCCTCCTCACACGCTGTCTCTGTGTGAGGAGGGAGAGCCGCAGAACACCGGCGATGAGAGATGATCTCATATGTTTACATATGAGATCGTCTCCCATTGGCACCGCCGATCGTGCTGAAAACGGCCAATCATAGCGAGGGACACGGCCAGCACAGAACTTCCCCGATGCGCGCCCGCGGGAGCGCGCATCGCGGAAGTAAACAACAGGACCTCCCGGGACGGCCGCCCGGCAGATAGCGTCCACGCTGCAGCCGTCTTTCGGCTATAGTTAATCAGATATAATCCTGGTTGATCTGTTATTTAGTTATTATAGTCTATATAATTGCTGTGTCTGGTAGGGAGACAACATCATGGCTTCTGATGGGAGGGCTGTATATGTGGCTGCTGCTGCGAATGTGTATAATTTGTTAGTCCTTTACTGTACTGTACATTCCGTCACAGCCCCTGAACACTTTGCACTTTTGTTTTCTAAATGTCTTCTTTTAGGTTTGTTCTGATTAATAGCTGTATCAGCACAAAACACTTCATACTTTGGGTATTTTAATGCAGTCTCAGGTTGTATATGATATTCTTCATCTGGATTTACAGAAATTAAACGTTTCGTTCCTAAATTGCTGACATTAACAGATGCACATAAAGTGGAGAGGCGTAATATGTGAACTGAACAGCAAGTCTGTCATGTTAAAAAAAAAAAAAAGAGTACCTATGGGCTGGACCGTAGCACACTGTCTGTCACACTGGCTGCAATCTAAATCTTCTAGCTGCTTAACTTTCTTCCAGCTAGCCAGGCAGGCGGCAGCAGCTCCTCGGCTCCTCTAGGTCACAGAGCGCCGAGTCCGAGCTCCTCTGAGTCCTCCCACCTCGACTCCGGCCGTGAGTGACATCACGCCGCTGGCAGGGACTATGAGACTCCTCCATGTGAGGGGGTAAACAGTGAAGCTGAGGGAAGGGAGGATCCAGGAGCGCACACACTCGGCACACACAATATGTACAGTGGCGCTGGGCGCTGACATAGGTGACTAAGTGACTTGTACACACTGGCGGGCGGCCGTGGCAGAACTTCACCTGCAGGCTGCGCCCCCTTCCTATAGTAAATGGTACCGCCCAGGGCCCGTGCCCCTTCCGCCCCTGCCTTGTACCGGCCCTGCGTGTGTGTGTATATATCAGGGACGTGCGGTGAGGTCCGTGGCTGGTGAGGTACTGGCTAGTATCAGAGTCAGATATACACATGTTACATACGCTGCAATCGTTGGAGCGAGAGTAATAATTCTAGCACTAGACCTCCTCTGTAAACATGTAACCTGTAAAAAAATGTAAAGTGTCTCCTATGGAGAATTATAAGTACTGAAGTTTGGCGCCATTCCACAAGTGTGCGCAATTTTAAAGTGTGACATGTTAGGTATCTATTTACTTGGCGTAACATCATCTTTCACATTATACAAAAAAATCGGGCTAATGTTAGTGTTGTTTTGTTTTTAATCATGAAACTGTTTTGTTCCCCAAAAAAAGCATTTAAAAAAATTGCTGCGCAAATACCACGTGACATAAAAAGTTGCAACGACCACTATTTTATTCCATAGGGTGTCTGCTAAAACTATATATATATATATATATATATATATATATATAAATATATCATCTATAGATATATTATTATTTTTATTATACAGGATTTATATAGCGCCGACAGTTTACGCAGCGCTTATATAGATACAGTGCCTTGAAAAAGTATTCATACCCCTTGAAATTTTCCACATTTTGTCATGTTACAACCAAAAATGTAAATGTATGTTATTGGGATTTTATGTGATAGATCAACACAAAAATGGAACTTCCACTTTTTGGATTTCTCCCCCCCTCCGGTCTCACATTTGGCACCTTTCAGGGGGGAGGAGGGAGCAGATACCTGTCTAATACAGGTATTTGCTCCCACTTCCTGGCATAGATCACCGCGGTGATTGCGGTGACCTACGCCACTTCCGCTGCCTACCCCGTCCTCCCCCACTGTATTCTGTGAGACACAGAATACAGCAGGGACCTGTGAGGACGCGCAGAGCGGCTCGCGCATGCGCAGTAGGGAACCAGGAAGTGAAGCCGCACGGCTTCACTTCCTTATTCCCTTACCGAGGATGGCGGCGGCAGCAGCCGAGAGCCGAAGGACGGATCGGCTTCGGCTGCCAACACCGCGGGCTCCCTGGACAGGTAAGTGTCCATATATTAAAAGTCAGCAGCTGCAGTATTTGTAGCTGCTGGCTTTTAATTTTTTTTTCCAGCAAAACTCCGCTTTAAGAGGGCTGAGCTGGAAGGGAGTATTTGTCTTTTAGACACATGCCCCTTCTATGACACTGCAGTCAGAGGCGTGCCTCCACTGCAGCATTTTTATTGGACAGCTGGAACCAATGGTACTTTACCATTGGTCCAAGACTCCAAGCTGTTTATTGAGCTCAGTGCCTCTGACAAGAAGTGAGAGGCACTGTGAGCTCATCCTCTCAGTCTGCTGAAAACAGAGTGTGCCAGCTTGTATTTAAAGTGGCCACTCTGTATTTAGTTTCTGGCAGGCTGTGCAAGGAACCCCATCTCTCTGGAACCATAGGTTGTAGATGCCCCAGATTTTTACCAGTGGTGGGGTAGAACGTAGGCTGCATAACCCCTGGGGTCTATGACCCCCAGGTCACGGAGCTATGATCCTCAGGGCCGGATTAGCCACAAGGCCACCGAGGCCAGGCCTCGGGGCGGCAGTGGTGTAGGGGCGGCGCCGCTCCTGCAGCGACTTCGCGGCCGCCCCCCCTTTCGTGCTGCCGATTACAGTCTATTATGGGCACCAGTGCCCATAGAAAAGATGGCCGCGAGCCGACCACGCAACTGTGCATGCGCCGTTCCGAAGCCGGCCGGGCTCGGGAAAGCTCGTAAGTGCTCGGCCGGGCGGCGCATGCGCAGTAGCGTGATTGCGCCGCCCGGCGCCATTTTTGAAAAAAATTGAGAGTAGCAAGTAATGTCAGCGGTGCGGCGGCGGGGGAGAAAGATGAAATCTCTCATTGCCCGCACCGCTGTTCCGCCCTCCTCCTTCTGATGGCAGGTAGCATGGCAAGGGACATCCCCATCTGGTGGCAAGTGACATCCCCATCTGGTGGCAAGTGACATCCCCATCTGGTGGCAGGCATGGTGACAAGTGACATCCCCATCTGGTGGCAGGCAGGGTGGCAAGTGACATCCCCATCTGGTGGCAGGCAGCGTGGCAAGTGACATCCCCATCTGGTGGCAGGGATGGTGGCAAGTGACATCCCAATCTGGTGGCAGGCAGCGTGGCAAGTGACATCTCCATCTGGTGGCAGGCAGCGTGGCAAGGGACATCTCCATCTGGTGGCAGGCAGCGTGGCAAGTGACATCCCCATCTGGTGGCAGGCAGCGTAGCAAGTGACATCCCCATCTGGTGGCAGGCAGCGTAGCAAGTGACATCCCCATCTGGTGGCAGGCAGTGTGGCAAGTGACATCCCCATCTAGTGGCAGGCAGCGTGGCAAGGGACATCCCCATCTGGTGGCAGGCAGCGTGGCAAGGGACATCCCCATCTGGTGGCAGGCAGCGTGGCAAGTGACATCCCCATCTGGTGGCAGGCAGCGTGGCAAGTGACATCCCCATCTGGTGGCAGGCAGCGTGGCAAGTGACATCCCCATCTGGTGGCAGGCAGCGTAGCAAGTGACATCCCCATCTGGTGGCAGGCATAGTGGCAAGTGACAAGAGATGGTGGCAAGTGACACACTCAGGGCTCCCAATGATTCTGCATTATGGTGAGTTGAAATATTTCAGTTTATATTACAATATAATGATAGAAATAATGTGTTTCAATCATCCTGACACCATAACAACCATGGTGCCGGGGATGATTGAAGCACTAACACCAGCCATTGTCTTGAAAATTTGCCTGCGAAAAATCCTTACCCCTCGCGCGCTTACCCTGAAGTATTTTTAGTCTGTACAATTAAAGCCAGTTATTTTCAGTGTTCTCGTGTGTGGAGATATGTTTTTAATTGATCTATTGTAGAAGTCATCGATAAAGGACGTGGTGTGTGTGTGTGTATGTGTGTGTGTGTGTGTGTGTGTGTGGGGGGGGGGGGGGGGCGGCATTGAAGGACCCGGCCTTGAGGCGGCAAAGGGAGTAAATCCGGGCCTGACGATCCTCGAAGCCCCTTTTTTTGTTTTTTTTATGTTCATGGTAGGTGAGGCCCTGCCTCACCTGCCTCCCCTGACTGCACGTCCATGGTATATATATACAGCGGGTATAGAGAAGAATCTCCTCGCTTTAAAATAACCACATTGTGTTGCTTTGCAGCATGACATGAAGACAGACACAGTTTTTGTTTTATCCAGTTTTATTTACTAGTGCAACGTATAACATCCAAGTGAAAGATATAACACCAATGTGTCAGGAAAAATTTTTAAATTCAAAAACAGAATCACTGAGTTGGAAAAAGGATCACCCCTCTAATGCCAGAATTTTGTTGAACCACTATTTACCTTAATTACAGCCTTTAGTCTGTTGGGATATGTCTCTACATACTTTGCACATCTAGACTTTGCAATATTTGCCCACTCTTCTTTGCAGAATTGCTCAAGTTCAGTTAAATTTGATGGTGACCGTTTGTGGACTGCAGTCCACAGATTTTCAATGGGGTTAAAGTCAGGGCTCTGACTAAGCCATGCAAGGGCATTCACCTTTCTTCTTCAACCACCGTGTGGTCATTTTTGCTGTGCTTTGGGTCATTGTTATGTTGGAAGGTAAACCTTTTCCCCATTGACAACTTTCTGGCAGAGAGCAGCAGATTTTCCTCAAGAATTTGATGGTTTGCCCCATCCATTTTTCTTTTATCCTGACAAGTGCTATAGTCCCTGCTGCAGAGAAACACCCCCATAACAGGATATTATCACCTCCATGCTTTACTGTAGGAATGGTGCTATTTTGATGATGAGCTGTTTTAGATTTCCGACAGACATATCGTTGGGTGTTGAGGCCAAATAATTTAATTTAGGCCTCATCTGATCATAACACCTTTTACCATGTGGCATAAGAATCTTCAAGGTGTGTTTAAGGTGGATGTGCAAAGTTAGAGAGACATATCCCAACAGTCTGTAATTAAAACTAAATGTGGTCCAACAAAATACTAACATAAGTTGGGATGATCCTTTTTTCAACTCATTGATTCTGTTTTTGTTTTGTTTTTATAGTTTCTGTCATGTTACTGTTATATCATTCACTTGGATGTTATAAATTGCACCAGTAAATACAGCTGGATAAAACAAAAACTGTGCCTGTCTTCAGTTCAGGCTTCAAAGCAACAAAATGTGATTAGTGTAAAGAGGGGGTGATGCTTTTCTATACCCACTGTATATATAAATAGGGGACAGCAAATTTACAGTTATACAAGCTGTACACTCACTACTTTACATTGTAGCAAAGTGTAATTTCTTCAGTGTTGTCACATGAAAAGATATAATAAAATATTTACAAAAATGTGAGGGGTGTACTAACTTTTGTGAGATACTATATATATATATACACATACAGTGCCTTGGAAAAGTATTCACACCCCTTGAAATTTTCCACACTTTGTCATGTTACAACCAAAAACGCAAATGTATTTTATATTCAGCCCCCCTGAGTCCATACTTTGTAAAACTACCTTTCACTGCAGTTACAGCCGCATGTCTTTTTGGGTATGTCTGTACCAGCTTTGCACATCTAGAGAGTGAAATATTTGCTTAATCTTCTTTGCAAAATAGCTCGAGCTCTATCAGATTGGATGGAGAGCATCTGTAAACAGCAATGTTCAAGTCTTGCCACTGATTCTCAATTGGATTTAGATCTGGACTTTGACTGGGCCATTCTAACACATTAATATGCTTTGATCTAAACCATTATATTGTAGCTCTGGCTGTATGTTTAGGGTCATTGTCCTGCTGGAAGGTGAACCTCCACCCCAGTCTCAAGTCTTTTGTAGACTCTTATAAGATTGCCCTGTATTTTGCTCCATCCATCTTCTGATCAACTCTGACCAACTACCTTGTCCCTGCTAAAAAAAAGCATCCCCACAACATGATGCTGCCACCACCATGTTTTACGGTGGGGATGGTGTGTTCAGGATGATGTGCAGTGTTAGTTTTCTGCTTTTGCTTTTAGGCCACGAAGTTCAATTTTGGTCTCATCTGAACAGAGCACCTTCTTGCACATGTTTGCTGTGTCCCCCTACATGGCTTCAGGACAAACAGGACTTCTTATGGCTTTCTTTCAACAATGGCTTTCTTCTTGCCACACTTCCATGAAGGCCAGATTTGTGGAGTGCACGACTAATAGTAGTCCTGTGGACAGATTCTCCCACCTGAGCTGTGGATCTCTGCAGCTCCTGCAAAGTTACCATGGTCCACTTGGCTGCTTCTCTGATTAATGCTCTCCTTGCCCGGCCTGTCAGTTTAGGTGGACGGCCATGTCTTGGTAGATTTGCAGTTGTGCCACACTCTTTCCATTTTTGGATGATGGATTGAACAGTGCTCCGTGAGATGTTCAAAGCTTGGGATATTTTTTTATAACCTAACACTGCTTTAAACTTCTCCACAACTTTATCCCTTACTTATCTGGTGTGTTCTTTGGCCTTCATGATGATGTTTGTTCACTAAGGTTCTCTAACAAACCTCTGAGGGCTTCACAGAACAGCTGTATTTGTACTGAGATTAAATTACACATGGGTGGACTCTATTTACTAATTAGGTGACTTCTGAAGGCAATTGGTTCCACTAGATTGTAAGGGGCTGAATACAAATGCGCACCACACTTCAGATATTTGTAAAAAAAATTTGAAAAACATGTATCATTTTCCTTCCACTTCACAATTATGTGCCACTTTGTGTTGGTCTATCACATAAACTCCAATAACACACATTTACGTTTTTGGTTGTAACATGACAAATTGTGGAAAATTTCAAGGGGTATGAATACTTTTTCAAGACACTGTGTATATACTGTATATACAGTATATCTATAGATGATATATATTATATATATATATATATATATATATATATATATATATATATATATATATATATATATCAATCATCTATAGATCATCTATAGATATATATATATACAGTGTCTTGAAAAAGTATTCATACCCCTTGAAATGTTCCACATTTTGTCAAATGAGAATCATGAGGTCAAAGGAACTGCCTGAAGAGCTCAGAGACAGAATTGTGGCAAGGCACCGATCTGGCCAAGGTTACGAAAAAATTTCTGCTGCACTTAAGGTTCCTAAGAGCACAGTGGCCTCCATAATCCTTAAATGGAAGATGTTTGGGACGACCAGAACCCTTCCTAGAGCTGGCCGTCCGCCAAACTGAGCTATCGGGGGAGAAGAGCCTTGGTGAGAGAGGTAAAGAAGAACCCAAAGATCACTGTGGCTGAGCTCCAGAGATGCAGTCGGGAGATGGGAGAAGGTTGTAGAAAGTCAACCATCACTGTAGCCCTCCACCAGTCGGGGCTTTATGGCAGAGTGGCCCGACAAAAGCCTCTCCCCAGTGCAAGACACATGAAAGCCCGCATGGAGTTTGCTAAAAAACACCTGAAGGACTCCAAGATGGTGAGAAATAAGATTCTTTGATCTGATGAGACCAAGATAGAACTTTTTGGCCTTAATTCTAAGCGGTATGTGTGGAGAAAACCAGGTACTGCTCATCAATTGTCCCATACAGTCCCAACATTGAAGCATGGTGGTGGCAGCATTATGCTGTGGGGGTGTTTTTCAGCTGCAGGGACAGGACGACTGGTTGCAATCGAGGGGCATCTCTGGAGAGACCTAAAAATGGCTGTCCACCAACGTTTACCATCCAACCTGACAGAACTGGAGAGGATCTGCAAGGAGGAATGGCAGAGGATCCCCAAATCCAGGTGTGAAAAACTTGTTGCATCTTTCCCAAAAAGATTCATGGCTGTATTAGATCAAAAGGGTGCTTATACTAAATACTGAGCAAAGGGTCTGAATACTTAGGACCATGGGATATTTCAGTTTTTTTTTTAATAAATCTGCAAAAATGTCAACAATTCTGTCTTTTTCTGTCAATATGGGGTGCTGTGTGTACATTAATGAGGGAAAAAAAATGAACTTAAATGATTTTAGCAAATAGCTGCAATATAACAAAGAGGAGATCTATTATAGAACAGCAGCTTGCTGTATTTTTGTGCCACATCCAACATAATGAAACAAAACAGAAAGAGGGACCCCCTAAAGGTGGACTTTTAAGGCACGTAAACAAAGTTAAAAGTGTAGTAGTAAAAATACAATTTATTCGCTTCAAATGTTAAAAACACAATAGTAGTGTAACAGAAGTTACAAGGAACGCATAGCAGACATTATATACACAGTTGAGGAATGCTCTTGCACCCGACGCGTTTTGGAGTGTGTATCTCCTTCCTCAGGGGTGGGTGTGAGCAGAGAGCATTTTTATTCTAAAAAAGCAGGGGAAGAAAAAAAAAAAAAAAAAAGGAAATCTAATTATATACATATAGCAAGGGTTTTTTCTCCGTATTCCTTACACTTACATTATTATAATGTGTTGTTCATTTGGCGTTCCATATGTTTCAAAATAAAAACAACGAACAGAGGACACGGTCTGTCTACCATACGGATTCCTGGTTCCAAAGGAGTGTACTAATTTTCAATTTGAGTAGTCCTGAGAAGTTGTTTTATCATACTCCAATAAGAGATGAAGTGCAAAATTTATTCAGATGGTAGTAGGGGAGGGGGAGTAGGGTCCTCCCTTGGCCTTCCAGAAAATAAGGAAGGAGAAGGCCAGTAGAGGGTGTAATAATAGTGTTTCTGAGGATGCACTGAGGCCGAGAGGTGAGTCCTGCAAAAAACATGGTAGAAAGGCTTGTATTGTATCTACTTAGAAATTAAAAATTAATAATTACATTTTAAGGCTTTATCTAAACATTTTTGACAGCAATGGTTGTGTGTGCGAACAAAAGATCGTACCTGGGAATTGTTGTACGGTCCAACAATTAATGTTGTATATGGATGATGGCTAAAATAGTGACAGATATATAAAAATCACTTATTAGGTAAAAAATAGTTTTTGTGAAAACATCATAGATGCATAAGCATGTTAGCTATATTCCTATAGGCTTTGGAGCGAGTATATTGGACTTTATTTATTAACTACTTGAATGTAGCAAGGCGCTGGGCCATAGTAAAAGATTAGTGATGGTGGCGTCAACTAATTTAAAAATCCCCAAGTTGAAATAATAGTTTCCCTTATAGAGAGCAACATTTAATGTTGGCATGAAGTTCAAACTTAGCGCAAGGTTAGGGTGGTAGTAGTCAGAGCAAAGAAAAGGTTTCTTACCTATAGGTTGTAGAGATACACAGGTATCAGACAGCACAGACCGGTGTCATACAGTGATGTGATAGACATCCGGCGTGCTGATCTTGTACTAGTATAAAAAGCCCCTCCCCACCAATCAGCTGTTGCTGCTGATTGCAACAGCTGATGGTGTGGGAGGGAAAGGAGGCAGGGATTCACTGTATGTGGCCTCCCGGTTTGAGTGTGTGCCGCCCCGTTCAAGGCGCGTATGCCCGGGCACGTGCGTGCGTCGAGACGGGGCAAATGGCTGCAATATAACAAAGAGTAAAAAATTTAAGGGGGTCTGAATACTTTCCATCCCCACTGTATATATATTTTTTTTGTCAATTACAGAGGAACTGAACTGAACCCGTGCTGCTTGTGGACTCACTGCAGCTGATCTTTTCTCATTACTGACTTACAATGCCTTCTTCTACACTGTGTCTTTGCGTGGAGACAGCCATCTTGGTACAGGTGTGCCTTTACTCCTTGTCAGAGCCTCCAGTAAGAAGAACAGTGAGCAGCACAGTAGTGTTATCACTACATAGCACCCCAAAGCTCTTGAAAGTAGCAGTCAGAGGCAGTAGTGCCTTAGAACTCGCATTGCAGATACACAGCCATAGGGGTCTATGCCTATGCAAAGGAGTGCCTAGGAACACTCAAAAACCAGGAAGCGGTCTGCTATTTTTTAGGGACATTCAAGACAAAGAGTAAATCATTCAAGGTAATGCTTATACACAATTAACACCTCTACATATTACAGTATCTATAACAGTTCAGGGCCACTTTAAGGAGGAACACTAGGAATGGACAATTTATTATTTTAGGTTTATAAACTGATACGGTATATTAACAAATTTATTTGTGTAAAATCCTTAGCCTGGGAACACACTTATCTGTGCTTGTTACTGCAATGCACATTAAGGCATTTTGGCATACTGCACTAATCCAACACAGCTTTAACACACATACAGTGCAGCAAAACACATAGTAACACACTGCCATGTAATGTGGTGCACTGCGTTGCAAAAAATCATGCATGTCTGTTTTCTTGGAGGTTTTAATGTGTTGTTAGCTAATGCAACACACCCCAGTGGAAAAGTGTGAACCCAGCGGTATTCTACAAATGTTTTCTTACCAGTGTGTGTGTGCAGAGCATTACGAACAAAATTGGTTACATTCTTGTGTGATTAATGTCCAGACACAGCAAATTGCCCCCATAGGCTTACTCAGTTCATCAGTATGGAAGCAAGAAAGCATATTACATACAATGGCCGTCTGTGCCAGGCACTGCCACTGCTCGACATCCAGATTTGTGATGTAATGGTTAATGTGGAATTAATAGCCAGAGATAAATATAATACTACTACAGATATAGTATATACCAATGGTTCAAGTTTCCAGTGGAGAACATAGTGTACAGCAATGTGAAAAGAAGGGAATTATTTTAAAGCTAAACTCCAGGCCGATTTAAAATACACTAACGCATCTACAGCATGTAGTAATTAATAAGCAATTACATGTATTTTAATGCACCTAGTTTACAGTATATATCTTAATTTGACTTGTTATTAACCTCTTGCCATCCTATTAAGAGCAGAACTCAAAAGTGAGAGAGGAAAGAGCAGCACTAGCTACCAATCAGTGCTGCTGTATGCAAATGTGCTCACAAGAAACATGCTGATAGGAGAATAAAGGGTGACCTCATCAGTGACCTCATTCAAAAAAGGACCATTATTCAAATACATTAATAAACTAATCTGGGTTGTTGATAATATATATTACTTATTACCCGAACCTGTTATTGTAAGAGTCATTTAGTGACATTGGTTTGTTGGCTTCTAACTAAATGACGACAACTTGACTCTAATCGTTGATCCTGCTATAAACACCTTGGAATCCACAACTGCTCGGACAAAGTGACAAAATGAATCGTGGAAGAAGAATTTTGTGACCTACACATGGAACATGATGTAGCATGGACTAAAATAGAAACTGTGGTGAATCTATTTAAAACCAAAATGCCATTGGAAAAAACTGAAACACTGTATGCATAATCTACTGTAGAATTGTGTGGGGGAGCCTGGGAAAGCATGAGGGATTTTATGTTACTCTGCTCTGCCAAATAGCTTCAACTCCCAAACAGAGAAACCAAAAATATGTCTCATAAAATGAAATCATGGCAAAGCTTTGTGATAATAAGGAAAGCTCTGAAACGATTTTACCAATGTAGGATTCATGAACCATTCCCTAGGAGAACTGAATGGTACAGACAGCATATATTATAAATTTACCTTTGAATTCCCAGTGCAACCATCTTGTGCTGTAAAAATCCTTGTGATATTGACTCCTATTATTCTTTTCTGCTACACATGCTTGACACCATCTGAACCAAATAAGTTTATCTTGTTCTCATCAGACCACAGGACATGGTTCCAGTAATCCATGTCCTTAGTATGCTTGTCTTCGGCAAACTGTTTGCAGGCTTTCTTGTGCATCATCTTTAGAAGAGGCTTCCTTCTGGGACGACAGCCATGCAGACCAATTTGATGCAGTGTGTAGGATCTGGTCTAAGCGCTGATAGGCTGACCCCCCACCCCTTCAACCTCTGCAGCAATGCTGGCCTCACTCATACATCTATTTCCCAAAGACAACCTCTGGATATGGCGCTGAGCACGTGCACTCAACTTCTTTGGTCGACCATGGTGAGGCCTGTTCTGAGTGGAACCTGTCCTGTTAAACCGCTGTATGGTCTTGGCCACCATGCTGCAGCTCAGTTTCAGGGTCTTGGCAATCTTCTTATAGCCTAGGCCATCTTTATGTAGAGCAACAATTCTTGTTTTCAGATCCTCAGAGAGTTCTTTGCCATGAGGTGACATGTTGAACTTCCAGTGACCAGTATGAGATAGTGAGAGCAATAGCACCAAATTGAACACACCTGCTCCTCATTCACACATGAGACCTTGTAACACTAATGAGTCACATGACACCGGGGAGGGAAAATGGCTAATTGGGCCAAATTTGGACATTTTCACTTAGCTGTGTACTCACTTTTGTTGCCAGCAGTTTAGACATGAATGGCTGTGTGTTGAGTTATTTTGAGGGGACAGCAAATGTACACTGTTATACAAGCTGTACACTCACTATTTTACATTGAAGCAAAGTGTCATTTCTTCAGAGTTGTCACATGAAAACATATAATAAAACATTTACAAAAATGTGAGGGGTGTACTCACTTTTGTGAGATACTGTATATAGTTTCAGTCCTTTTTGGTTGCACAGCAAAGAGTCATGTGGCATGGGATTCCAGTTCAACCCAATTTGGTCATAATGGATTATAAAAAAAATGTAATTCAAACAAATGAGTACATTTTCTAACTTCAACTACTTCTAACTACAATTTTAAGGTTTCATAAATAGCACTAGCATTTTCTGTTTCAGAACAAAAGTTGTGATTTATAATCAGAAAAATTCACGAAAATGATATGCATGAATCAAGCAAGATCCTACATCTTGAATAAAGAAATCCAGTGATCATAAATTACATATGGTAACAAAAAGCATGTATTTTTTGATTAGCAATGTTAATTAGCTAAATTAGTGTGTTCTATGGTCAACAGTTTAAAAAAAAAATCAAAAACTCTAATATTTTCTACTAAATAGCAATGCTGTCTTGGAATTAACATTGTGTAGATTTCTTATAGCGTAATGATCAGCATTTGTTGTTTTTTTATAATTGCAGAAATGACTCAACCCTACTGTCCTAACAAAGAAGTCAGGTTCCTATCTTAACACATAAGTTCCTACACAAGGTCTAGATGTTCCATGTGTAATGAGGTAGAAAGTGTTTATATAAAGGCATTTCATCACTTCCTAAGCTGCTGGCATGTTAGAGGTAACATAATGACTTATAAAGTGTTGAAATACTGAAAAAATGTTACAGTGGAGGTCCCGACTTTGGAATCAAGGGAAGCTGTCACCTGCCACTGGGTTCATGAAAAATGCCCAGTATTAACATGTACAATACCTGCTAAAAAGCATTTGAGTATTAGATCAACACAGTAATGCACCTATCAAAGTATCCTGATTGATGACATTTCATCACTCCAAGCCTGTCAGCTCCTCCCACTTTCATGAAGATAAATGCGCTGATTGTTATCTCTAGTTGCGTTACATCTATTTATCTTCTAATGTTCCAATTTGGGATAATTACTCTTGTCATACTTCCGGGGATATACAGCAGATTATTGGGATTTAAAGGCTTCACTTTTAGATTTTCAGGTAGCTCTATAGAAACAGGATGAAGCCACTAGTTACAAAAAAGAAAACAAACTACTGTATATTTTAGAAAATGCAGACATGATTTTAGGATATGTCTATTATTGTAGATCTGGGAACTGTGTAGATACAGAAACACCTTAGGGTCTGTTTATCAATGTTTTCACTCAAGATTCACACAACTTTTCTACATTTTTACATAAAATTCTAACAGAAAAATGGGTAAAAGTTGTGTAAATTTGGGTCACAACGTGAACTTGCATCGCGCATGCCCGCTTTTAAACTAAACGGCGGTGGAACCTTTTTGCTGTCTGGTGACGGTCTCTGCTATTGTATGCTGGCACTTTACATGCGATCCTGTGTAGTGCATTTGGAATTTTTAATAAATGTTTTTGGCTCTCTGCACTATTGGAGTCCCCCTTTTTTCTCTTCTATGGTTTATCCTCGCTGGATTACTGGCCACTTGAGTTTTCCTGGAACCAATGGTTTTCCCCTGGGTGTCTCCTGCTACTGCTGGGAAGCTAACATCAAAGGTGATCAGAGGGACATCGGTTGCGGTTCCAACAAGATATCAGTGGTGATCTGCTGTGCCTGTTTTGACCCCGCTGAATAAGGGCGGTCGCAGGCTTTTCGGTAAGCCTTCATTTATTCCGGTGGTGGGCAGCACTATCGATTGGATCATTGGATTGTGATTCAGCACTTAATATATATTTTTTGGACTATTTTTTCACAAAATATATTTTTTCACTATTTATTTGTTTTTATTGCCTGGTTTATATTTTAAGCTTTTGAGCACTATTTTTATTGATGTAAGTCTACGCAATGGTGGCTTATTAATACTATGGATTGTTTATAGTATTTTATAATATTTTTGTTGTTAATAATTTTAATTATTATTCGTCATTTCCATTCACTTAGATATTTGTCCAGAGCTACACTGATTATTATCTATTCAGTCTTTGCCTTATATCGGGGCTATAGTGTTTAGCAGCAGGACTCACATCACGGTTATTTTGTTCATCAATATTTTTCACTGTATATGCACTTAGCGCAGTTCTTTATTTATTTTTAGTTATCTATCTATCTAAATCTTGGGTGACATACTGTACCATATCTGGTATGACATCATATAATAAATAACCTTAAAGAAGTTGTAAAGGCAGAAGGTTTTTTTAATCCTAATGCATTCTATGTGCAGCAGCATCCCTCAAGCCCCCCCCCCCCCCCCAATACGTAATAATAGATCCAGCGATGGTGTCAAAAGCACAAAGGCTTATAATTTATGCCCCAGTTGAAGGACTTTTGTCCGAAACATGTTGGGTTGCTAAGTCTTTGTGCTTTTGACACCACGCGATACTGATTTTTACTTTTTATATGTGATCACTTCTTGTACCCACCTGACTAGGTGGATTGTACTGTTGAGCTTTGGCATATTTTTATAAATTTTTATTTTTTGGATTCACGCACTATGTGGAGGCCCTTTTCTTCTTTCCTTTTTTTCATGGTCTGATGTGATATCATCTGGAGTCCACACATCTCAAGTGTGACCACTCCATGGGAGTTCGAGCCCGCTGGCTTGGGGGTCCTAGCTACACCATTTGTTTCTCACGGCTTTGGATGAAATTATGGAGGTGTATTTCCACACTGGTTTCTTCCACCAAACATCTGCTGGATTGATGGATCCAAACGCCTGATCGACCCACCGCCGTATGGTGAGCGTGTCCACTTCTCATGGTAAGCGTATCCATTTCTTCAATCATTCCCATCTTTCTGTTTCAAAATATCTTACGAAGAGGTTATTCCTGTCACATACAGTGGTCGATTAGTTACCATCTTCATGCATCATCTACACATGGGACTTTATTCTATCCATTGAGGAACCTTCTGTTTTTTGTCTCACCACAGACAGTTTTTGTTGCAGTTTTTTCTTGCTGTTTTTTATGGACATTTCACATACCACTTTTTTACCTGTGACAAACTTTTTGATTTGTTCTTGTTGTATATCGTCCACACTGGTGTTCGACTTATAAGTCACCACCAGCTTTACACTTACATTTTAAGTGACACTTCTCTTTATTACTTTGTTACATATCAGCGCTGCATTTATATATTTTTTTATCTAATTAAAATTCTATGGATGCCGCAGCTTCTGTATGCACTGCAAAACTCCCCAGTGTGGGTGTATAAAAAGTGGTTCCAAAAGATAGACACTATTTTTAAAGAACTGATTTGGAAGGGTGGTCCGGCAAGAATCCGTTTTTGCACTTTACAACTACAAAGACAGGAAGGAGGAGTAGCACTTCCACACCCTTGGAGTTACTTCCTAGCATCACAACTTCAGTATATGGGAGGGTGCAATAGGCTGGAAGGAGGAGATCTGGGGAGGGAAATGCTGTTACAGAACACCCCGCATAGATCAGTGGTAGAAGCCATGGAAACGGGCTCCTTCCCCTCTGGGTTTCCTACTTTAAGATTGATGGTGAGAGTATGGGACACAGTGAAGACATTGTTGGGGTATAGGGAATTCACAGAGTATTCCCCCGTGGGAAAATAGAAATTTGGGGGAAGTCCAGAAGATGGGGACAATTAAGGAATGGGAAAGGTGTGGAATAAATGTAATTAATCAGCTATATAAAGACGGTATTTAGAAGTCTTTCCAGGAACTGATAGAACAAAATGCAATACCGAATAAGTCTTTCTTTAGGTATCTACAGATTAGGCATGCCCTAGGAGAACAGTTTAGAGAGAGGACACTGGAATGGAGCAAAATCCCTCTGCTCCAGAAAATTAGCAACGCAAAAACTTTAAAAGGTCTAATATCGAGCGTATACCCATATATATATATATATATATATATATATATATACAAGGGGACCCTGGGGGGGCTAGAAGCCCCACCATGTAGGATGAGATGGGAACAAGACGTGGGAAGTATAACTGAAGTCGTGGCATAGAATCCTGGAACTTGCCCCATTGGTCTCGCTCTCCCCCTCCCAGAGGATGGCGCATTTGTTTTTATTGTATAGAGCTTATTATACCCAGCAAAAGATTTTTTTTGTTTGGCTGCAGATTGGATACCAGCTGTCCCAGGTGTGGGGAAACAGAAGGGGATTTAATCCACATGTTCTGGAGGTGCCCGAAGCTGTTTAGCTACTGGAGGGAGGTACTGGGAATTATAGACCAGGTATTTGGGGGGCCCCCAAACCTGGATGATAAGTTATGTGTTCTGGGCTTGGTGAAGGGTGAGGGAAACCCTGGAAGTACTCAAGTCACAATTCTTTGATGCTTATTCCAGGCAAGGAAACTGATAGCTCAGAGATGGCAGTCAGTTCTACCCCCGTCCAGTAGAGAATGGGAACGCGGCATGAAAGAGATAATTTTGAAGGAAAAGTCGGTATATGTTAGACAAGGTGGCGTAAAGAAATACGACGAGATTTGGAAACTTTGGGGGGTTAAAAAAGGATAACCCCCCTAGAAGAGAATGTAGAAAGAAAATGAGAGAGGAATGTCTTGTTAAAAATTAGGGAAGGAAGAGGAGGGGGAAGAGGTAGTAGTATCAATATCTAAATAAGGAGGGAATAAGGATAATAAGGACAAGATGTGACATAATGAAATGGGAGTGTAGTGTAAATGAGTGTGAAAGGTGTTGGATGGGAGGGTGAGTTTGATGGGCGTGACTGCAGAGGTTGAATGATTGGAGAGGGGTTACTGGGGAAGGAGCTTGGAGTGATCGAATGGGGGTTGAGTGGAAGATATTAGGGCTCTCCATTGAATAAACACTCGAGAAGCTTGTAGCTTATATGATTACCATTTTACTTTTGTGGGGTTTTTTATATGTAGATTTGCGGGGTGAGGGGGGGGGTGAGGGGAGATGGTTGATTGTATGGTAAGATGTTTAATGAAAAATGCTTTAATAAAGATTATAAAGTTAAAAGTATAGGCAGTATGCCTAGTTTTAGGTTTACTCCTTATCGGAGTATGTCAAACAAACAAAAACCAAACAAGCATCCAGGAAAGAACTATAATTAGCTGTTTTTAGCAGTTATGTTTGCCTCAACTCGTTTGTGGATGTGGTATTCAATGTCTTTATACAGGTGTCCTGAGTGTACATATATTTGCTCATATTCTTTATTAGGGTTGTATCACCGGCGATAAGGGAGTGGTGGCAGTGGTTACAGTAGGTTTTGAGGGAGTAGGTGAATTCCTTAGTAGTCATTGTAAGGAGGGGGGGAAGGGAAGATAATAGGTCCAGGATGTAGGATTATATGCCTGTTGGTCTATTTTGTGAAAGATTAAGCCATATGTTTGGAATATTCATCAGTAGTGATAAAATGTTGCCAGCAGGACCATATTTTCCTGAATTCGGAAGGGGTATCATTCGCTTGATGGATGAGTTCTTCCATAGCAGAGGTTTTTTTTATGCGTCTGACCCAATCTGTTATGGTTGGAGGGTCTGAGGAGCACCATTGGCAGGTATGCACATATTTGCTGCCTTTACCATGTAAATGGCTAGCAAGCGTAAGTATACACCTTTCGGTATAGTAGAATGGTGCAGTAGAAATTGGGCTGGCGTGTAGTTTAGAGTAAGTGTGGTTATCTGGTTTGTGAGTCTGTGTACTTCTTTCCAAAACGGTTGTATAAGAGGGCAGGACAACCAAATGTGGAGGAGCGATCCCAACTCTATAGCACAGTGCCAGCACTTGGGGGAGCTGGGGGTCAGGCGATATTTTATAAAGTCTAAGTGGGGTCTTGTACCATCTGGAGAATATTTTCTTGTGCAAAGATATTGACTGTCCCCTTATGGATCTATGTGTATATATTTTCCCAGTCTCTCTTTGAGAGGTCAATGGACAGATCCTGCTCCCATTTGTGGCTAGCTAGATTCATTTTGGGGTTTTGAACCGCAAATAGCAGAACATATGTGTCAGAGATCAGACGTCTTTGGGGTTCTGTTTTTAGGCACATTGCTTCAAAAGGTGTGGTCTGTCGGGACCAGTCTGGTCGGGGGTGATATCTTTCGAGGAAGTGTCATACTTGAAAATATGACCATAGTGGGATCGATTGGTTGAGCATCCGGGAGGACAATACTGATAGAGGAATGAAACGGCCTCTCTCATAGAATTGTTCCGCACGGATTTTTGGATGTGGCCATGTATCTGCGAGGAAGGTTGTGGATATACCTAGGGAGAAGTCTGGATTTTGACGAAGTGGCATCATAGGGCCTAGAATGGGCGAAATGTTGTATTTGCAACAGGCTTCCTGGAAGGTTATTAACGTGGGATTTAACAATGGGTGGTTCCTGCAGTTCAATGGGATGCATTTTGGGGTTAGCGAGGGAAGTTGACGTAGTGAGATTTGGAACGTAGCATGTTCTAACTGGACCCATGCCTTGACGTCGGAATGTATGTTCCAGTCGATTATTCTTGCTAGTTGACAAACTCTGTGTTATTTTATAATATCTGGGAGACCGATTCCACCTTTTAATTTAGGTATCGTCAGTCTCTGGAAGCTTAATCTGGGGTGATTGGAGCCCCATATAAAGTCTGTACAGGCTCTGCGGTAGAAAAAGTTGAGGGAGGAAATGGAGAAAAAGTTGGGAGGTAGTTTTATAGGTATGGTCTGTAGTAGATATAATATTGTGGGCAGGATGTTTATTTTTATAATCGCAGATCTACCAAATCAGGAAAAGAGACCAGTGGACCATGATTTAAGGTCACTTTGTAAGTTCTGTATTAGCCTAAGATAGTTTTTGTTGTATAGATCTGAGAGTGCAGAAGGTAGTTGAATACCAAGATAGGTAATTGTGTCTCTATTCCACTTGAATGGAAAGTTAGCTTGACATTGTTTAAGTGTTTCCTGGGGTAGCGTGATGTTTAATGTGTTGGATTTTGAAAAGTTGATTTACAGATTGGATAGGAGTTTTTGAATAGCCTGCTTTATTTTAGTGAATCAACCCATTGTCCACACATGTTATTTTGTGATAGATTTTTAAATAACATTATTATTATCATATGTGTTTGAAAAGATTTAATGCCCAACTCCAACCAAACAAATTCATTTACTAATACAAGTGGGCGCTGTCAATACCTTATAAACTGTAAGCAGCAGCAGCTATATACAGTATGCAGAGCTGTGTTCCGGTAGTGGGACTGAGACTTCTTATCTGCTGCCGGAACAAAATCAATTGGGGCTGAGCACTGCTCAGCCATTCAATGGACGCCTCATATTTTATCAATGAATACAAGGCTTCCACTGCCTGGCTGGGGTGGAGATGCGGGTGGATGACGTCACAATCTCCACCAGCCAATCAGAGGAACCTTGTATTCATTCATAAAAATAGGAGGCTTCCAGTGAATGGCTGAGCAGCACTCAGCTCGACTCAATTTTGTTCCAGCTAACCCTACATACAGTTTACATAGTACTGACAGCAGTCACATGTATTAGTAAAGGAAATAGTTTGTTTGGGCCAGCTTAGTCCAAACAAACTATTTAAAGTTATAGCAAAGCTGTAGATCTAAAGGCTATTTTGTTTATCTTAAAGTGGTTGTACACCCTGTACAACAACTCTTACCTACAGGTAAGCCTAGATTAAGGCTTACCTGTAGGTGCTGGAAATATCTCCTAAACCTCCACAGTTTAGGAGATATTTACAAAAAAGCTGTGCGCTGATGTCTACGGCGCATGTGCACTTTAGAAAGGGCTCATCGTGCTGTTTCTAATAGGGGTCATGCCGTGACTGGTGGCTCCCGCGCATGCGCGGGAGTGACGTCACAAGACTCCGGCCAGTCACAGAGCTGGAGTTCGCAGCCCCGGAAGGAAGAGGGGTAAAGATGGACGCTCGCTGCTAGTGGGGACAACGGTGACATCACAGGCTTAGCTTTCAGGTAAATGACACATAATGGGCTACTATGCGATGTATAGTAGCCCATTGTGCTTTACCTTTGCAGGGAAATAAAGAGGAAGTAAAACCCACCAGGGTTTACTTCCTCTTTAATGCATAAACTTTTATTTTAATGTAAAAAATTAGCCTTGAGAGTCATTTTTAAGGTGCTTTTCATAATGTGATTTGAATGCTTCTTTAGATTTTGATGTTTACCTATTCTTTGTTCATCTCTTGTTTCAGTTGCTAGATTGACTATATCAGAGGTGGTCAAGGCCAAGATTATCCAAATACATGTTTCTTTCTGATGTGCAGATGTCATAATAAAGTTGGCTTGGATCTGGCATTTTACATTTTTAAGGTGATCAATGTCAAAGAAGCAGAAATTGATGGGAATTCCAAAACTGTTGTTGCCAGAACAAAAGGTAAGAGGAAATCTTCCAAAAAGGACAATTGTCAAAGAGGGGAATTCCTCTCGCTTCTGGCGGTGGTTTTTAACCCTTCCCTACTCTATCCAAAATTATAAAAAAATAAAAAAATTAGGCAACGCATACATTTAAAGGCCTCGTGCACATGGTACTGATGTTTGATCACGTGCTTTACTGGACATATTTGGACATAATCATGAGTATTTATGCATGCACTATATTACCAAAAGTATTTAAACGCCTACCTTTACACACAAATGAACTTTAATGGCATCCCAGTCTTAGTTCGTAGGGTTCAATCTTGAGTTGGCCCACCCTTTGCAGCTATAACAGCTTCAACTCTTCTGTGTTTGATAGGGTTGAGGTCAGGACTCTGTGTAGGCCAGTCAAGTTCCTCCACCCCAAACTTGCTCATCCATTGCTTTGTGCACTGGTCCAAATCATTTGGTGGAGGGGGGATTATGGTGTGGGATTGTTTTGCAGGGGTTGGGCTTGGCACCTTAGTTCCAGTAAGGCCCCATGTACACGGGACGCTGGTAAACGTAAGTTCAGAGGCATTGGGATGCTTTTTTCAACTGCCCCTGAACTCATTCAATGTTATCCTATGTGACCATGTACACAGTCTTGTTTATTGCCATTTTTAGGCAGTTGCATTTAACAGCGTTTCTTTGAAAGCAAAAAAATGGTTTCAGACGCCGAAGATCGGCTGGGATCCAAGTCGGATCCCCGTTCATTGAATGTCGGACGCATGTCGGCTTCTAGTCGCAGGGCAAAGTCGGATCCAAAGTAGGACGGCTGTCATGTCGCACCAGTGTGAACCTGGCCTGACAGTGATATGTGTACTGGCACATTGTAAACAATGGGCTACATTTTAGATCAGTAAAAAAAATGCTGTACTGAGCTTTTCAAGCTGCAGTGTGCAAAAGGCCTAGTTGAGGTCATTTTAGCCGTGCAGTAAAAACTATAAGTACCAATACAATAAGTGCTGTGCAGTAAAACAAATCAGCCAAATGAATCCCTTGTGACAATCCTTGGAGAAAATCTTCAGATATTTCATAAATAAATAATAGAAAATAATGATTATGGTCAGTATTAAGAACATCGATATTGCAACATAATGAAAGCTATATACCATAATTAAAAGCAAGGCAAAAACTATATAGACATTCCATCTAAATAAAATTAACATCATAAATTAGAAATATGCTTAAATATTTATATAAACATTATATCAAATGTGCAGAAACAAACATTACATCATTTGTATGTGAAAGAGGCTAAAATAAAACTGAGCAATAATTAATTGTAATAAACCAGAGAGTGACAAAATAAGTTAAAGTGAAAATGATATCCTAACTTTTTTGTTATGGTTTGTTCCTGTGGGATCTGGTTTTGACTCATCACCAAACAAGGATTTATATTGTATGGGAATTCCCATGGTATTGGGCATATATATTATTATAGGTTTTTAGGCCCCTTTTATGTATCCTTAATGAATTACTGAGAAAGGCAGCTGGATGAAAAGGATCCATAATTAGGAGTTAGGAGCTAGATTCATAGTCTAGATACATTATATTCAAGGCTGCTGGTCAGGCGCATCACCAGGACAGTAGAAGGCTACAATGCTGCTTAACAAAGCCTGATTTGTGAAACACTGCAGTGGCTTGTAGAATCAGCTTAAACATAGAGGCCTGTATATTCTTAGTTGATTCCTAGCAATCTTTATACAGTGTTCAGAGATATTGCTGCCCCCTACAGGATATTTATATTATTGCCGTGAATAGCACAGTAAAAGCTTCTTAAAACAGAAGGCATTTGCTTGTCTCATTCTATCACATTTTTCAATATTAAGATAATTTATTCTGATTTCAGGACAGTGAGAGGAGCTATGAAAATCATTCCTTTTTTCTTATTTTCAGCCTTAAATTTTTATTGAATATAAGAATGGAAAAATAACATTACACAGGAGATAAAGAAACCGAGATATACAGTGAGGGAAAAAAGTATTTCCTGACGTCAAACATGGCAGCATACATATGATATAGCTACGCCCCTATATCCACCCACAGGACCTGTTTAGCTCAATAAAAGTTTGACTGAGAGCTACCTCCCCCATTCTCCTTTTTGTCCACAAAAGATCAACACCTACAGGCCTTTACACTGAGGATAAAGCTCTTACCTGCCGACTACGTTGGAGTCCATCTGGGTTCAGCCTTTCCCAGTATGCAGTCCCACATCTTAGGCTGCTAAATGCACCAACAAGGCCGGGAACCCCTTCTGGTGGTCTTTTGGGGTCGAGGTGTTCTCTAATCAGAGACAACAATCCTCTTTTGGCATGCCTTCTTTGGAGTCCGGATCCAGCAGCTGGGACTGCATGATGCCACTGGTGCTCTGTAAGCACCTGAGAGAAAGAGAGAGACTCAGCCCTCTCTTACCTCTGTTCTAATCACAAAGGGCTAGTACAGTGGGAACTCAATGCCCATCCACACAAAAGGACACTTTTAAGCTGGCTACACATCATACAATCCTCTGGAGATTTTTTTCCCTCAGATTTACCAAAACCACACAATATATCAAACCTTAAGAGCCTCAATTTGTATGCAATCAGACATGGCCCCTGTACCACATGGTCCTATCTAAAGGAAATCGGACAACAAAAGTTCTCTAAAGACCCCAATGCACACTGTGCAGCTTTTGTTGTCCAATTTTAAATTTGTTACTCTTTGCCAAAAAAAAAAAAAAAAAGAAGAAGGGAGAAGGTATATATGTATTTCTTTTCTCTCTCTCTCGCTTCCCTTATTTCTCTCTGTTGCCTCGCAGTCCCCCTTTCGGTTCTTCCACCAGCATGAGCCTAACACCACATACCAAAGACCACCGCAACACCAGGTAAGGGCCAACTTTGGGTAAGTAAGAAGAAGCGGGAAAAAGACTGAGTTCTGCCCTGACGAGCGTGTCTTCCTGTCTATTGCCATCCGGCCGCTCACACTCCCACTCTAGGAGGTCCAGAGGCCCTCTGGATCATCAGGATTTTTCCAGGGCAGAAAGCGACTCCTCCAGTCTTGGCAGACCCCAGTACAAAGGGCACAAATGTATGCTTAAGAGAACGCACACATCTTCTCCTCCGAGGGCTCAGCGCCCGAAAGGCAAATGTTGGTCATGTGGAGATGACCCTATGCCTGGAAAGCTACTTTGCAGCAACTGCTTCAGGCAGCTTGCCAGAGACCAGGAGTATGAGAGTCAGCAGGTGTCAACCTTGCTCAAGAAAGTAGTCCCCAACTCCCTGGCAGAGTTTTCCGGTTGTCTCGGGCAACCAGGGACAGAAGCGGACGAACAGAGTGTGGGCCCTGCACCAGGTCTAAACCAAGCCATTCAATCCACTCTAACTAGAGGGGTACCAGGCACTTCAGGGGTGACTCCAGCCCAGCAGATTACGCAGGCTGATTCCCCAGACCCAGTATTACAGCCAACCTTCCAGGCAGAGGCAGAAAATATCGCCTCCTCCTTGGCAGAGGACCCTAAAGGTTCAGGCTTTGATTTTGCGCTAATACCACCATTCATTAAGGCAGTATAAGCTGCACTGGAATGGGAGGATCCGGAGCATCCTCCAAAGAAGGAGAAAACCTATTATCACACACCATACAATCTGATTTTAAATTGTGTGGCAATCGCTGCACAACACGCATTAGGTGCCTTTATCCTTTCAGGGCACCCCAAATGCAATGCGATTCTGCTGTGATTGTCACGTGAGAGAATGCGCCTTTAAAAACATTGTGCGAAGCTGGTCTCCCCTAAATAGGAGCAGGGGCTTCTTTTTGCACACGTAGGGCAGCCAAGTGAATGGGCCGTCCCATGCGAGTTGCAACATTGCGTAAAATCGCTTTGAAAATCGCATAGCAGGAACACTTGTCCCCTCTACATGATAATATCAAATGCCTCTGAAAAGTGACCTAAGCACAGATCGCTTTTCAGTGAAAAAAGCAGAGCCTGCTGCAAGTGTGAACAAATCTTTGGGTTCCATAGGAGGAACTTAAAGAAACAGGTAGCTACCTTTCCTCTTATGACAGAAATAAGAGGCCTGTTTCAGGAGGAATGGGAAAAGGGGAGAGAAAATCCTCCTCAACCAATAGGTTGCAGAAGTTGTATCCACTAACGGAAGAGTATGCGACTCCTTTATCTAGCCCACCAACGGTGGATGCGGCAATCACCAGACTGGCCAAGAATGTGACACTTCCGATGGAAGACTCTTCCACCTTTCACGATATCCTTAAATGACGCAATGACATGGACTTAAGAAAATGTTCAGGCCCGGATTTACTCCCTTTGCCGCCCCAAGGCCGGGTCCTTCAATGACGCCACCCCCCCCCCCACACACCACCATTCTCGTCCTTTATCAATGACTGCTACAATAGACCAATTAAAAACATATCTCCACACACGAGAACACTGAAAATAACTGGATTTAATTGTACAGACTGAAAATACTCTGTAATGCAGAAAATGCCTTTTAAAGATTATAGCAGTAAGAAACTCCCTATAATTTTTTAGTTCTAACTTTTCTTTTGGCAAACTCATCGATAATATCTTCGTAGGACAAAGTATTTAAAAGTTCTGACTCAATGGCAAGTAAAGGCTGTGGACATACCACAGGAGGTGGACAGAGGCTGCGGACATACTACAGGAGGTGGTCAGAGGCTGCGGACATACTACAGGAGGTGGACAGAGGCTGCCGACATACCACAGGAGGTGGACAGAGGCTTCGGACATACCACAGGAGGTGGACAGAGGCTGCGGACATACTACAGGAGGTGGACAGAGGCTGCAGACATACTACAGGAGGTGGACAGAGGCTGCAGACATACTACAGGAGGTGGACAGAGGCTGCGGACATACCACAGAAGGTGGACAGAGGCTGCGGACATACTACATGAGGTAGACAGAGGCTGCGGACATACTACAGGAGGTGGACAGAGGCTGCAGACATACTACAGGAGGTGGACAGAGGCTGCGGACATACCACAGGAGGTGGACAGAGGCTGCGGACATACCACAGGAGGTGGACAGAGGCTGCGGACATACTACAGGAGGTGAACAGAGGCTGCGGACATACCACAGGAGGTGGACAGAGGCTGCGGACATGATAGTGTCCTCCTCACCCCCCACAGTAGCTTCTCTGTCCACCATCATATTACTTCTCCACATCATCAGTGTGCTGTGTCCTCCTCCTGTGCCCCTTTCACCTCTCCACAGGTCAGGGCAGCCCCGACCTGTGGAGAGGTGAAAGGGGCACAGGAGGAGGACACAGCACACTGATGATGTGGAGAAGTAATATGATGGTGGACACTGGACAGAGCACATCAGAGACTCTCTGTCCCGGCCTCCCCTGCATGCCACGGCTTAACCCTCCGGGCTCCCAGCGATGTCCGCCTCTCACTCTGATATCCCCCCACAGTACTCTCCTCCTCCTCCTTACCCCTGCTCGGCTCCTCTTGACCTCTCTGCCTATGGCAATGCACTGCACGAGCCACCAACCGCCATAGTGTCCCGATCGTCTATTCAAAAATGGCGCCGGGCGGCACCATTACGTTACTGCGCATGCGCCACCCGTACGCTTTCCCGAGCTTTCCCGAGCCCGGCCGGCTTCCAAACGGCGTATGCGCAGTTGCGTGGTCGGCTCACGGCCATCTTTTTTACGGGCACTGGTGCCCGTAACGGACTTTAACGGGCAGCCCGAAGGGGGGGCGGCCGCGAAAGCCGAGAAGTTGCCGCAGGAGCGGCGCCGCCCCTGCACCACTGCCACCCAGAGGCCTGGCCTCGGTGGCCTTCTGAGGAATCCGGCCCTGAAAATGTTACCTCTCGGCAGGTGGTGCTTGTAAACCCACAGTTGCTTTAACATCCTTAGCAAATGCTATGCGAGTGTGGGTGCAGAACTTGGAGTATGCGATCAAAAAATACCTGCCAAAAGAAAAAAAATCATCAAGGCTCTTGATGAGATAAAACTCTCAGCGGACTTCGCAGGTGAGGCAGCTATAGTCATCATTCGATGATCCTCCAGAGCCATGCTCAGCTCAGTCACAGCCAAAGAGCGCTGTGGCTAAAACTCTGGGTGGCTGACCCATCCTCAAAGCAGGATTGCTGAAAACTACCTTTTGATGGGAAGACGCTGTTTGGCCAAAAAACTGGAGACTGCCATCTTCAGGGTTACAGGAGGAAAATCGGGTCTTCTGCCCCAAGATCGAAGGTCCAGATGCCAGAGGGGGGGCAACCATCCAGAGGAGTACCAAACAGGTACTGGGATTTCCAAGGATTTTACCCATCCAAAGACTTCAGAAGGCGTTGGAGGGGTACATAGTTAACCTTCGTAAGATCGCAGAGAGCTAAGACCCCTGCAGCTCCCTCAGATACCCAGAAGCCCTTTTAACGGCAGGGCCACCCAGCAGGCAGTTGGAGCCAGGTGGCTCAAAGTGACCCAGTTCCGGCAAGACCACTGCCAAAAAACTGCAAATTCAGTTCACAGTGGCGCTAGGCCATTATTGGCTGTTCAAACAGCAGCCTCCAGAACTACCTCAAGAGGCTGAATCAATTTATCCAGATAGACTCAAGATGGAATCTCTTCATACCATAATCCAAGTTATTCAACCAGGAGATTGGAGGATTTCAGTGGACTTGCAATATGCCTACCAGCATGTCCCAATCCTTCAGTCATACCAGCAGTTCTTCAGATTTGCGTTGAGGCACAGACATTACCAGAGCCAGCTGGAGCCTACACAGAATATGGTCTACCTAGGGGCCCAATTCAATACTCAAGCGGCCACAGTTTCTTTGCCACCTCAGAAACTCCCCAAAATCAGGGAGAAGTTCCAACTGGCTGCACCAGTGATGTCAGCATCCCAGTGCATGAGTCTTCTCAGGACAATGGCTTCATGTATCCTGATGATCCCCTGGGCTCACTGGAAACTTAATTTTCCAACAAGGCTTCCTGATGCAGTGGAAGAGAGTTCGTCTAGCCCAGCCAATCAGGCTCATGAGCTGGATGCACCAGAGTCTCTGGTGGTAGAGGAAACTCAAGACTCAAAGCAGAGAGGAAATTCCCACTCGGGGCCTAATTTCCAATATTCTGGAACTTCAAGCAGCATTCATGGCATTGGCCACCTTGCTGCCTCACATACAGGGTCGCTCAGTCCTGCTCTATCTGGACAACACAGCAGCAGTGTCCTACATCCTACAGCCAATCCCTCTTGAGAGAGGTGGAACCAATCATGACATTGGCACAATAATATCTCCCAGATTTGAGGGCCATATATCTTCCAGGCTGTCAGAACTTGGAAGCAGATCGCCTATCCAGACAATTCATGGACCCCAACGAATGGTCCCTTCACCCGGAAGTGTTCAAACAGGTCATTCACGAGTGGGGGTGTCCGCAAGATGGATATTTTTGCCTCATCAACCATCTGCAAGGTGAGCCTGTTCCGCTCACGGTACCCTCATCCATTAGCGGAGGGGACGAGTGCCTTGACCCATTCTTGGTTGGGCAACTGGCCTATTCCTTACCTCTTTCTTTAATCCTGAAATTCCTGAGGAGATTGTTGACAGAGAATTTGACAGTCATCACCATATTTCCTTACTAGTCTCACAGACCATGGGTCTCTCTGGCAATGGATCTCAGCGTGTGCACACCGATCACTCTGCCGGTGACTCCTCATCTCCTGTCTGAAGGAGATACCCTACATCCGCAACCATCACAACTGGCCTTAGTGGCCTGGAGATTGTAAGGCAGGGGTTAGGATGTTCTCCGGAGGGTATTAGAACTTTAAAGAGTTCCAGAAAGGGGTCAACTAATACCATCTACTCCAGTATATGGAATAGGTTCACAAGCTTTGCAGCTTGACGTCAGTTTTACCCTAGTGACCCAAATGTATCTCAAATCTTGTCTTTACTGCAATCCGGATTGGATTTGGGGCTCAGCCTAAGTTTGCCCTAAGGTGCAAGTTTCAGCCATCTTGGCTTTTACCCAAAAGAAATGGGCAGCAAACCTGCTGGTGGAGCACTTCATGAGAGCGGTACTTTGACTACACCCTCCCAAGAGAAATAGGTTCCCTTAATGGGACCTGGCAGTAGTCGTCAATTTTCTAGCAAACCCTCCTCTTACTCTGACAGAAGACTGTTCATTATGGGATATCACCTTAAAAACGGCTTTCCTATTAGCCATAACTTCAGGGGGAAGGGTGTCGGAACTCCAAGAATTGGGGGCAGCAGCACCTTATTCCATGTTCTTCCCAGACAGGGTTGTGCTTGGACCATTTTGTCCCAAACGTGGCATCGATATTTCATCTTTCCAGTGAATGGGTGCTTCCAGCCTTCCCAGCAGAATCAGATGCTGATCTACATGAGTTGGACATTCCAAAAGTCCTCAAAGCCTATCTCCAGGCTACTTCTACATTCAGACGTTCTGACAGACTTTTTTCATCATCATGAAAATTTAAAGGGAAAGAGGCCTCGGCCAGAACCATCTGGGCCTGGATAGTAAAAACTATTCACCGGGCATATAGAGTGGCCGGGAAGGATCTTCCAGAGGTGGTTAGAGCTCACTCAACCAGGGCAATGTCTTCTTCTTGGGGGGTATGGGCAGGATTGTCTCTGGAGACAGTCTGCAAAGAAGCTAGCTGGTCATCACATCATACATTCTTAAAACACTACAAGGTGGATCCAGCAACTCTTACTACAGTAGAGTTTGGGCGGAAAACCATCCATCCAAGCTTTTATGTCTATTGTCAAAGACTAAGTTTGTAGCATTAAACCCTCCTTCTCAAAAGCTCATTATGTATCATATGTATGCTGCCATGTTTGACGTCAGGAAAATGGAAAATTGTATCAAATACTTACCGTAATTTTCCTTTCCTGATGCCAATACATGGCAGCATACGAACCCTCCCTCTGATCTTTGTGCTTTATATGAAGAATGGGGGAGGTAGCTCTCAGTCAGACTTTTATAGAGCTAAACAGGTCCTGTGAGCTATATTATATGTATGCTGCCATGTATTGGCGTCAGGAAAGGAAAATTCTGGTAAGTTTTGATACAGTTTTCCATTTTGTTCCCCCGCTGATTTTGTACGTTTGACCACTGACAAAGAAATGATCAGTCTATAATTTTAATGGAAGGTTTTGTCAGAAACTATGAATCAGACAGACAAAAGTACAGTTAAATCACACTTGTTTAATGATATTTAAAAAAAGGTAAACAGAGTAAACGTAGTCAAAACATAGCCAGAGTTTAGGAACCGGAACGGATAGTCAAACAGGCCAAACGTCAGGGAGTCGGAAATAAGCGTAGTAAAACAGTAAGCAGCATCTGGAGCCAGAAGGGATGTCAACCAAGCAAGTCTTTAACAGGAATGCAGGAGATAGTCTCTGTGATGTTGACCAAGGTGAAGGCAGAGATCCCCTTTGCTGGACGGCTTAAGTAGGCAGGACTGACAAGCAGGATATCATCAACAGCTGAGTAACTGTGGAGAGATAGGGGCTGGCAATTAGCCGACAGCTGAGCGGCCAGTTCTGAGAAGGAAGGGCTGAGCCCGGCCCTGACAGTACCCCTTCCTCAACGACCCCTCCCACTCGGAGGACCACCAGGCTTGAGGGGAAAACATCTATGGAAATCACAGAGGAGGACAGGGGCATGTACATCCGATGATGAGACCCAAGAGCATTCCTCCGGACCATACCCCTTCCAGTGGTCAGAAATATAGCAACGTAGGAATTGCTCCAAGGACTGATTGGCTCATTCTGTGGCCCCATTAAACTGTGGGTGATACGCAGAGAAAAAAGCAAGCTGAATTCCCAACTGTGCACAAAAGGCTCACCGGGACGGGACACAAACTGACTACCCCTGTCCGAGACAATCACCTTGGGTAGCCCATGTAAGCGAAAGATCTCCTAAGCAAAAATAGAAGCCAGTTACTTAGAAGTGGGCAACTTCTTAAGTGGAATACAATGAGACGTTTCCAAGAACCAGTCAACCCCCATAAGGATAACTGTGTTGCCCTGGGAGTTGGGTAACTCTACCAAGAAATCCATAGACAGGTGGGTCCAGGGCCTCTCTCCATATGGGTTTTAGGAGGCCCACTGGAAAATGTAATCGAGTCTTTCTTTGAGCACACACGGAACAGGCAGCCACGAAGGCGGTTACATCAGCACGTAGACTAGGCCACCAGAATTGTTGGGAAATGGCCCAAAAGAGTTGATTCTTCCCAGGGTGGCCAGCAGCCTTGGGAGAATGGCAAGTCTGGAGCACGGCAGTACGTAGACTCTCTGGGACAAAGCAGCGGTCACAAGGTTTCTCAGGAGGAGCATGGACCTGAGCAGCAAGAATTTTGTCACCCAAAGGAGAAGTGAGACTGGTGAGAACCATAGCCAGAATACGATCAGGAGTCATCACAGGAACTGGAACCGACTCCATCTTTGAAGTGGAGGAAAATTGTTGTGACAAAGCGTCAGCCCTTACATTCTTAGTACCGGGTAAGAATGTGACCATGTAATTGAAACTTGACAAGAAAAGAGCCCATCACGCCCTTCTGGGGGAGAGGTGTTTAGCCTCAGACAAGAATGTGAAATTCTTATGGTCAGTAAGAATGAGAACCGGCACAGTGGTACCTTCGAGGAGCTGTCTCCATTCTTCCAGAGCTAAAATGATCGCCAACAGCTCTCTGTCACCAATCTTGTAATTGCACTCCGCAGGTGACAATTTCTTGGAAAAGTAGCCACAAGGATGCATAGCACTCTCAGAGGTAGGGCATTGAGACAGAAGGGCCCCAACACCAGTCTCAGAAGCATCAACCTGAAGGATAAAAGGTAACGTAGGATCAGGACGTGCCAACACAAGCGCAGAAACAAAGGCAGCCTTGAGACTCTCAAAGCCCTTAACGGACTCTGGAGACCAGCTCTGTGGGTTACCTTCCTTTCTGGTCATATCAGTCAGGGGCTTGACCAGAGACAAGAAGTTACAAATAAACTTCCGATAATAGTTGGCAAAGCCCAGGAAACGCTGCAGAGGATGTAAACCCATGGGTCGGGGCCACTGTAGGACTAGTTTCTTTGGGTCCAACGAAAAACCAGCAGTGGAAATTATATAACCCAGGAATTTAACCTGTTCATGATGGAACTCGCACTTCTCCAGTTTACAATAGAGATTGTTCTCTCTTAGTTTCTGAAGCACACCACAGCCATCTGTGTGGTGGCTCTCCAGAGACTTGGAGAATATGAGGATATCATCGAGATAAACCACCACACATAACTGCAACAAATCTCGGAGGACATCGTTAATAAATTCCTGGAAAACTGTCGGGGCATTACAAAGGCCAAAAGGCATTTTGAGGTACTCATAATGGTCTGTTCTGGTATTAAGCGCAGTTTTCCACTCGTCGCCCTCCTTAATCCTCACGAGATAGTATGCCCCTCTCAAATCAAGCTTCATAAAAACCGTTGCTCCCTTGAGGCGGGCGATCAAATAACTTCATAGTCAACGAAATCAGCATTCTTAATCGTGAAACGATTGACCCCTATAATCAATACAAGGTCCCAGATCACCACTCTTCTTCTTCACAAAGAAGAAACCAGCACCAGCAGGAGATGAGGATTTGCAGATGAAACCTTGAGAAAGTGCGTCTGCAACATACTCCTCCATGGCCTTATCCTCCAAGACCGACAAAGGGTAAACCCAGCCACCAGGGGGTATGGCACCAAGTTGAAGGTCAATTGCGCAATGCAAAATGCATTTTAAACAAGTTAGAAATTGATTTGCATTTTAATGAGTGAAATAAGTATATTACCCCCTCGCAAAACATGACTTGCAGCATTTCTCCTCCTCCTCCTCCAAACCCGGCGAGTTGAGTTGATGCTAAAGAGCTCGATTTTGATCTCATCCGACCAAAACACTTTCACCCAGTTCTCTTCTGAATCATTCAGATGTTCATTAGCAAGCTTCAGACGGGCCTGTACATGTGCTTTCTTGAGCAGGGGGACCTTGCGGGCACGGCAGGATTTCAGTCCTTCACGGCATAGTGTGTTACTAATTGTTTTCTCAGTGATTCTACTGTAGTTCTGGGCAGGTTCCTCAACGCTCTCATGATCATTGAAACTCCTCTAGGTGAGATCTTTCATGGAGCCCCAGACTGAGGGAGATTGACAGTTATTTTGTGTTTATTCCATTTGCGATTAATCGCACCAACTGTTGTCACCCTCTCACCAAGCTGCTTGGCGATGGTCTTGTAGCCCATTCCAGCCTTGTGTGGGTCCACAATCTTGCCCCTGACATCCCTGGACAGGTCTTTGGTCTTGGCCATGGTGGAGAGATTGGAATCTGATTGATTGATTGTTTCAGTGGACAGGTGTCTTTTATACAGGTAACAAGATGAGATTAGGAGCACTCCCTTAAGGCTGGGTTCACACTGGTGCGACACGACAGCCGTCCTACTTTGGATCCGACTTTGCCCTGCGACATGAAGCCGGCATGTGTCCGACTTTCAATGAACGGGGATCCGACTTGGATCCCCGCCAATGCCGGCACTGTGTTTGGTACGAATCTTTAGGGGGGAACTCCGCGCCAAATTTTAAATAAAAAACCGGCATGGGTTCCCCCTCCAGAGGCATACCAGGCCCTTGGGTCTGGTATGGACCTTGAGGGGAACCCCCTACGCCCAAAAAACGGCGTGGGGGGTCGCCCCCAATCCATACCAGACCCTTATCCGAGCACGCAGCCCGGCCGGACAGGAATGGGGGTGGGGACGAGCGAGCGCCCCCCCCTCCTGAACCGTACCAGGCCGCATGCCCTCAACATGGGGGGTGGTGCCTTGGGGGAGGGGGCGCGCTGCGGCCCCCCCCACCCCAAAGCACCTTGTCCCCATGTTGATGAGGACAAGGGCCTCTTCCCGACAACCCTGGCCGTTGGTTGTCGGGGTCTGCGGGCGGGGGGCTTATCGGAATCCGGGAGCCCCCTTTAATAAGGGAGCCCCCAGATCCCGGCCCCCCACCCTATGTGAATGAGTATGGGGTACAGCGTACCCCTACCCATTCACCTAGGAAAAAAGTGTCAATTTAAAAAAAAACACTACACAGATTTTTAAAGCATTTTATTAGACAGCTCCGGGGGTCTTCTTCCGACTTCGGGGGTCTCTCCGGTTCTTCTCCACGCTCTCCGGATCTTCTGCCGGGCTCCTCCGCTCTCTTCTGCTCTTTTGCCGCTCTTTTGCTAAAGCGGAGGAGCCTGGTCTTCAATCTTCTGCCTTCTGCCTTCTGCCCTCTTCTCCTGATGTTGACACGACGCTCTCTGGGGCTAGAATGCTCTCTGTGCGCTCTGCTCTGACTTATATAGGCGGTGACCCCGCCCCCTTATGCCGTCACAGTCCCTGGGCATGCTGGGACTGTGACGTTTTAGGGGGCGTGGTCATCACCCGATGACCACGCCCCCTTATGCCGTCATAGTCCCAGCATGCCCAGGGACTGTGACGGCATAAGGGGGCGGGGTCACCGCCTATATAAGTCAGAGCAGAGCGCACAGAGAGCATTCTAGCCCCAGAGAGCGTCGTGTCAACATCAGGAGAAGAGGGCAGAAGGCAGAAGATTGAAGACCAGGCTCCTCCGCTTTAGCAAAAGAGCGGCAAAAGAGCAGAAGAGAGCGGAGGAGCCCGGCAGAAGATCCGGAGAGCGTGGAGAAGAACCGGAGAGACCCCCGAAGTCGGAAGAAGACCCCCGGAGCTGTCTAATAAAATGCTTTAAAAATCTGTGTAGTGTTTTTTTTTAAATTGACACTTTTTTCCTAGGTGAATGGGTAGGGGTACGCTGTACCCCATACTCATTCACATTGGGTGGGGGGCCGGGATCTGGGGGCTCCCTTATTAAAGGGGGCTCCCGGATTCCGATAAGCCCCCCGCCCGCAGACCCCGACAACCAACGGCCAGGGTTGTCGGGAAGAGGCCCTTGTCCTCATCAACATGGGGACAAGGTGCTTTGGGGTGGGGGGGGGCCGCAGCGCGCCCCCTCCCCCAAGGCACCACCCCCCATGTTGAGGGCATGCGGCCTGGTACGGTTCAGGAGGGGGGGGGGGCGCTCGCTCGTCCCCACCCCCATTCCTGTCCGGCCGGGCTGCGTGCTCGGATAAGGGTCTGGTATGGATTGGGGGGACCCCCCACGCCGCTTTTTCGGCGTAGGGGGTTCCCCTCAAGTTCCATACCAGACCCAAGGGCCTGGTATGCTCTTGGAGGGGGAACCCATGCCGGATTTTTATCTAAAATTTGGCGCGGAGTTCCCCCTCAAGATGATCTGAGCACAAGTCGCGTGCCGAAGTCGGATCATGCGAGACGGCAATCCGACTTTGATCCGACTTCAATGATAGTCAATAGGCTGAAGTAGGATCAAAGTCGGACCAAAGTAGTACAGGGAGCATTTCTAAAGTCGGAACGACTTGTGTCGGACCAGTTAGGACGGCTCCCATAGGGAAACATTAAATTTCACACGTAATGCGACATGAGCTCCCAATGTCGGAGCGTTTGTCGGACCAGTGTGAACCCAGCCTTAAGAGAGTGCTACTAATCTCAGCTCGTTACCTGTATAGAAGACACCTGGGAGCCAGAAATCTTGCTGATTGATAGGGGATCAAATACTTATTTCACTCATTAAAATGCAAATCAATTTATAACTTTTTTGAAATGCGTTTTTCTGGATATTTTTGTTGTTATTCTGTCTCTCACTGTTAAAATAAACCTACCAATAAAATTATAGACTGATCATTTCTTTGTCAGTGGGCAAACGTACAAAATCAGCAGGGGATCAAATACTTTTTTTCCTCACTGACATTGGTACATCATGTAAGATTGTGTTTCATAATAACAAGGAATTGCAGGGTGTCAGGCCAAATAGTAGTAGAAAACAGTTGTATAGACAACATTAGGTAACATGTAATATTAGGAGGGATACATTCCAATCCAGGGGTTTCATGACTTAGTAAATTTGTGGTAGGAATTGTATCCGAAAGCCAGATTCCATTCATGCAAAAAGGTTTTATATGGTCAGATACATTAGGGGCTTGGCCTGATCGCCAAAGTCTGGTCAGGAGAGATTTTGCAACCAAAAGTACGACAGCAATTGTGTGAAATTCCATGGGGAGCTGCTCAATTCCTAGGTACAGTAATGCAAGAGCTGGATCGGGTTTAACAAGTACCCCGGTGAGTTGCGAGATAAGCTGGAACACCTTATTCCAGTAACCGTGTAGGTTTAGGAGATATTTCTTGCACCTACAGGTAAGCCTTAATCTAGGCTTACCTGTAGGTAAAAGTGGTCTGTAAGGGTTTACAACCACTTTAAGCTTTTGCATGACCAAAATATATGAAGGAGGGAGCCAGTCTGACCGCAACCTCTCCAGCAGAGGGGGGAATTTTACAATGAAAATTTTGCTAGGCGGTTCAGGGTTAGGTACCAACGTGATACTACCTTGGTTGGTACAATGTGATGCTATAGGAATGCCATATAGCTGTTAACCACTGCTTATCCATATAGACTTTGTGTAAGTCCAATTCCCATTGCTTCATGGGGGTGTTTTAGTAAATGTACTTTTGTTATGAAGAGAGTAAAAAACTGAAATATTTTTGGGGGTTGGTTTGGGAATGCATGAAAAATTGCCAAGCTATGGGGTGTGCGTGCATAAAAGGTTTCGGATGGATTTTCAGGAAAGCCGATATACGTTTAGAGGTAAATACGTCCTTAGATGGGATGTCGTAAGAACTTTCTAAGTCTGTCAGGGATTTAAGTTAGGACTTAGAGAATAAATCATCTATCCATTTAATTCCTGTGGTTTGCCAGTGTCTCAGAGAGAGATGGGGAATAAGAAACTTCAGGGCAGAGAGTGGGGTTAGGAACGCTGTGTTATGGTCCTTGTAAATCACCGGATTGGCCAAAGATCTCCAATCTAGGAACACTGCTCTAATTGTAAAATCGTTCATTTCTTTTTTACCCAACAATCAAATGCACATTCAGATCCACTGGTGCAAATTGTCTAATATTATAAAGCCATTCATTGCAAACTGCAAAAGGCTGTTGTGGGCTTTTTTAGCCATCATCAGTGCAGTGTATGTAAACCATGGCTTCTGAGGAGTTCCACAGCCGCAAGTGTGCACTGTGAAGGGAGCAGTGCTGATGTGTCATAAGTGACACAATGCATTGTTTGCTTTTTTTTTACTTTATTGAAATGTTATAAAGTGACATTTCATTCTTCTTTATTCGCTGCACTGGGTAGTGATGCAGTGTTCTGGGGTACTCAGAACACACTGCACCAAAGAAAAAAAAAAAAGACTGCATGTCATGCTTTTTGAATGCACACACAGCAGTGCAGGACATAAAGCGAACCTTTGCTCAAAAGTGAATGTATCACTTATACTCTTATCCACCTATGCCACTAACACATTCCAAGAGCAGGTACCTATTTTGACAGACACCCCCTTTTTTCCCCCTCAATTCTCACTTAGGCAAGAATGACTTCACTCTTCCCACAGCAAGCCTCCTGGGACACGTCACCCATTCCAGGAGGCTGCTTTACCAGTCTCCCTGCACCACACAACCTTGTGCCCATGCAGTAAGGAGGCAGCTGTGATTTCTCAGGAAGTCACAGCTGGCTCACAGTGCCAGAGATCTGCAGCAAAAGACAGCACTTGACTCCAGGGACTGATAAGTAATTGATTTCTAAAAATACTTAAAAAAACAAAAAAAACAAAAGGAACTTCAACATTTTTTTTAAATCAAAAAGGAACTTTATTGAGAAATCAATAAAACTGAGAAACAATACAGAATTCCATATTGATACACAATATGCTGAAACACCTTGCATTTAGTATACAGCACCATCGGCACATAATCACATTTCAACCGCATACGATTCAGTTGCAACAATGGAATACATTCGATCACAGAGTAGCTGAAACAAACAAGGCCCCCCCCCCCCCATCCAGCCCTTTCGCCACCTCAGCCAAGTTACATGAGTAAGCGGTCCATAATCAGATCTACAGGGGCTAAACCAGGAACAGCTAGCCATGATGCCCACATTATTTGGAATTTTGTTGCACTACCCCTGTGTTGGTAGATACATTTTTCTAGCCTTATAGTGTCGCCCATTTGTGTCAACCACTTCTTCACCGTGGGGGGGATCTGTCGATTTCCAGTGCCTCAAAATTAATTTCCTGGCCTGGAAAAGGGCCCTAGCAATAGCTAGTCTAGAGGTCTCCTCTACTGGGACTTCATCTATAATTCCCAAAAGGCGTAGTTTAGGGTGTTCTACAAGATGAATCTGAAATATACGATTAATAATCCCCATCACCTCCTTCCAATATATGTGCAGTTTGGGGCACCTCCATAACATATAGATCAAGTCGCCATGATCCCTCATGCATCAGGTGCAAGATGGAACATCACGTACCCCCATTCTCGCCAGTTTAGCCGGTGTATAGTGGACACGTAAAAGCACATACAATTGGGATAACCTTTGGGCCACATTCAAAGAACACAAGGGAACCGCCGCAAGAGCATCCTCCCATTGGTCTTCTTCAAATGCTCCGACATCTCTTTCCCATCTGGTTATCACTGCTGCGATGCTGTCAGGAAGGGATTTATTGAGTAACATGGAGTAGCTGCACAAGATAAACCCCTTGTAAGAGGTCACCTCATGCATGTAATTGAAAATTGGTGTGGGACTCTGTGTCCACTCGTCAATTTCCATTTGGGCCTTAAAGGAATGCTGAAGCTGGTAATAATAAAATTGCATGGATGAGGGGAGTGCAAATTCTAGTTGTAAAGCATGGAAGGGGCGTAGCTTGCCATCCCTAAATATTTGAGTCATATGAGTGATCCCATATTGTTTCCATTTTGCGCTATATTGTAGTTTCTCCAACTCCACGGACCGATTATTCCCTCAAATTGGGCTGAACCTGGTGTATCCCTCAAATTGTTGCACTGCCCTGACCTTATTTGATTTAGCAAACTGCAGTGCTTCCAGGCCCTCTGCAACCTCCCCCCCTGTAGCAATACGGAGAAGTTGCGCAGTTGGGTCTACCAAGTTCAATACCGGATCTTTATCTGGGCATAGAACTCTGGCTATGTGTTGTAATTGCAAGGCCAGATAGTAGAGCCATGGGTTTGGAAGAGCGAACCCACCTGCCTCCTTGGGTCGCTGCAACTGTTCCAGTTTCACCCTGGCAGTCGAATTGTGCCAGATGAGTGACCAGAAAATTGAATTAATGATGCAAAACTGCTTCAGTGGAACAGCCATCAGAGAGTTGTGGAGTATGTATAGGATCTGTGGCATTAGGATAACTTTGATCAAGTTTATTCTACCTACCGGAGAGATTTTCAATTGGGACCACACCTTGACCCAGAACCGGCAACGGTTCAGCAACGGGGACAGGTTCAAGGTGATATATTCCAGAGGGTGGGGTGTGACCTGTACACCTACATACCTGAACTAAGAGGGTACAGGGATATCCATTAGGGGCACTGATTGGTCCAGTTGATCACTAAACCAGAGTAGTGGCCGGACCTTTGAATGACCCGCATGTCCTCCCTCAGGAAAGAAGACGTGTCTCCCAGTAGGAGCATGGTGTCATCTGCATACAGCATCAGTTTTTCATGCAGCTCTCCATACCGAAAACCCCTGTATTCCTGAATTAGCGCGAATACAGGCTGCCAATGGCTCGATAGCGAGAGCGAACAAAAGAGGGCATATAGGGCATCCCTGCCTCTAAATAGTCTAAAGTACAGAGATACTCTCCCTGACTCTCTGATTGCTGCCTTTGGGGAGCTCTATAATAATTGAACCCATGCAATATATTCCCCAAACCAAATTTGTGAAGGATAGCCCATAGACACGACCATTCAATACTATCGAAGGTCTTGTGGGCGTCAAGAGAGAGCAAAGTTCTATCCCCCATGTTATCAGACCTGGACTGTATATTGATAAACAGCCTGTGTAAATTTATAGCCGTGGATTTCTGAGGCATAAATCCTGCTTGATCGGAATGATTTATGGAGAATATTAACTTGTTCAATCTTATGGCCAACACCTTTGCCAGTATTTTCACATCTGTCTGAAGAAGTGATATCGGTCTATAGGAGCCGGGGGGCCAGGGGGTCCTTACCGGGCTTTAGGAGTAAGACTATAATGGCTTTAGTCATAGAGGGTGGGAGGCACCCATTTTTTGGGCTTCGTTAAACACCTCTAACAATTTAGGCAATAGGGTCTCGTCATGTTGTTTATACACCTCTGCAGGAACAGCATCCTCCCCCGGTGCTTTGGAGTTAGGGAACATCCCGGTCGCCACTTGAAGCTCCACCAAAGAAGGGCATCTAGTTGCTGCATTGCACTAAGCGACAGAGTCGGTAGTTCCACTTTCCCAAGATATGTGTGTAAAGAATCTTCCATGTAAGTTTGCCAAGTTCTGTATAAATTAGAGTAGTAGGACACAAGCACTGAAATAATTTCATCAGGTGCATTCGTGACTACACCAGTGGAAGTCCGTAGAGCTCCAATGGATGGGAATGTCTGCTCTGAGTGGGTAATTTTTGCTAAAAGGTGACCGGTATGCTTTCCCTCCTCATAGAATGCTAGTTTGCTAAAAAAATCGTTTCTGTTCCGCCGTAGAGAAAGTGAGACGACAGAAAGCATCCTGCACTGACAGCCAAGCCTCCCTCCTTAGGATTGGAAATAAACTCAGCCTCCAGATCATGAACTAAACATTCTACCCCCCTCCCTTTGTGCATTAGATGTCCTCTTAAAAGCTTTAATTTCCCTAATAAATATGCTCCTGAAAAGGGCCTTGAAGGTTTCCCACACCACTCCTGTGTCTGGGTGCCCAACTTGATCCTGCCAAAAATCTGTAATTTTCTTCCCTATCTGAGCCTGAGCTGGGAAAAGATTAAGCCAAAAGGCATTCAGTTTCCATGGGGCCCTAGACACTGTGAAGGGGGGAGGCATACTTCAAGACTGAGAATCAGTGGGGAATGGTCTGAAATCCCCCTAAGGCTCGATTCACACCTATGCATGTTGCTTTTGAGCGTTTTTGGAGGTTTTTTTTTTCATGCTTGGCACGTTTTTGAGCAGCGTTTTTGTAGCGTTTTTGCGGCGTTTTTGCCGCGATTTGCGTTTTGCGTTTTTTTTTTTTTTTTTTCATTTTTTTTACAGTCTTAAAAAAAAATTACAAAAAATAAAAAATAAAAAAAAATAAAAAAAAAAAAACGTGAAAAACGCACCAAAAACGGTGCAAAAACGGTACACTTGCGTTTTTGATGCTTGTCCATTGAAATCCATTACATGCAAAACGCTGCTTTTTGCATGAAAAAAAGTCCCCGACCCTTTCCAAAAACGCAGAGATACAAAAAAGCATTGATGTGAACATGTTCCATAGGAACCCATGTTAAAAAATTCCCATGCATTTCTGCAAAATGCAAAATGCATCAAAAAACGCGCTAGTGTGAATGGAGCCTAAGTGCATATTTAATCTCTGACACAGATCTGACAGCAGTGTCCGAGCTAAGGCATAGATCTATGCAGGATTTCGAAAAAGTATGAAAATTGTCTTTTCCCAGGGTTTTTACTCCTCCATGGATCACACCACCCCACTTCATTTTTCAAGGCTGTGCGGCACACTCCTCTCCCCTGCACCTGAGGATGCTTGTCTAAAAGGGGGTCTAGGTAGCAATTGAAGTCACCCAGTATATACAACGGCACAGCCGGATGACCCAGTTGGTACTCCAGTACCACCCTCAACACCTGATGGTTATATGGGAGTGGAATATACACAAATGCAAGTACACATTTTAAGGAAAATAGGCGGCAGTATAAAATGGCTTATCTCCCCTCCTCGTCTACCACACAGTCAAGTTCCTGGTAGTCAAGTGACCCGTGTATCAAAACACTCACCCCCCTAGAGAAGGGGGTGTGAGTGGAGTGATAGATTTTACCCACCCACCTATAATTCAGGCAAGACAAGGAGTGAGGTGTGAGGTGAGTCTCCTGTAAAGCACAGATAGCAGGGAGATACTTGCGCAGGCATGTAAATACCATAGCCCGTTTGAGGGTTTACCCAACCCTCTAACGTTCCAGTATACATTAGGCATCACTTTGCATAGAACCAAATGCCCTTTCCTCCCTCCCCAGTCCCACCAGCCTAGTACCAGCAAGTTTCCGAGTATGCGGTGAAAAGTCCACAGTGACTCAGTTCTGCAGGGTTGAATTCTCTGTACTGCTCCAGTAAGATAATTCCAAACAAGTTGAACCATTGAGTGCAACGGCACTCTAAACTCAGTGTGTGTAAACCGTCGGTTCAATGCATGAGTCAGGACCCATGGCCTCTGATGCAAGGCCCCGGTCTCTGCAGAGACCCATATGTCGTTCTGGATGTAACTTGCTATTAAGCATTGAACATTAGGATTGTAAATAGGACAACAGGTCCCATCATCCACTGGCCACACAACTACCAGCAGAAGAACCACGTCTGTCAGAACATGGTACATTTAACACTGTGTAGAAAGTCGCTTCGCACATGCTTTCCATAGGGAGAAATAGCACATAAAATCAAGATTTGTTCCCAACTCTGCTTTGAGCAGCGGATTGGATAGGATAGAAAAACAGGAAAATGTAAGGAGCCAACAGGGTATTTCCAAGGCACATGGAGGTAAGTAATTTTCTGGAACCTGGATTATGTCAATCCTCTTCAGCCGCATGTCTTCTGGCCTAACGAAAAGTGTTTTCTTTGGCATCCAGCCGACCAGAGGCATCTGTAGCACTTTCAAAGAAATAGGCTTGACCCCTTGCGGTGATCCAAAGCCTGGCAGGGTAGAGCATCATACATGGCAAAATCTCTAATTCACTCTGAGAATAACAGACAGAAGAGATATACTGTATATACTAATAGAGGTTAAATCTAATAAATATCATCAGACTCCTAGATCAAACCAGCTGGCGTCATTATACGGCGGCAGGTTGGCTCGTTCCCGCGAATCGCCATACCTGTACGTCGGCTCCTTTAAGAGCCATAGCAGGCTGTTCCTAGTAATTAAGAACAACTATCTGTTTCCTAATCTAGTCAGTCCCACCCCCCCCCCCCCCCCCCCAGTTAGAAACACACATGAGGGAACACATTTAACCTCTCGATCTCCCCCTAGTGTTAACCCCTTCCCTGCCAGTGACAGTTACACAGTAATCAGTGCATTTTTATAGCACTGATCGCTTTATAAATGTCAATGGTTCCAAAAATCTGTCAAAAGTTTCCAATCTGTCCGCCGCAATTTCGCAGTCCCGCTAAAAATTTCAGATCGCCGCCATTACTAGTAGAAAAAAAAATGCCGTAAATCTATCCCCTATTTTGAGGACGCTATAACTTTTGCGCAAACCAATCAATATACGCTTATTGCGTTTTTTTTTTTACAAAAATATGTAGAAGAATACATATTGGCCTAAACTGATGAAGAAATTTGTTTTTGCATTTTTTTTGGGAGGATATTTATTATAGCAAAAAGTAAAAAATATTGTTTTTTTTCAAAATTGTCGCTTTTTTTTGATTATAGCACAAAAAATAAAAACCGCAGAGGTGATCAAATACCACCAAAAGAAAGCTCTATTTGTGGGAAAAAAAGGACATCAATTTTGTTTGGGTACAGCGTCGCACGACCACGCATATGTCAGTTAAAGCAACGCAGTGCTGTATCTCAAAAAATGGCCTGGTTGTTGAGGGGGAAAATCTCCCAAGGCTGAAGTGGTTAAAGAAAAAAAAAATTAAGAACTTTTTTGCAGATCTTCAGACAAAACTGTAATATATTATGTATGACAAATTATCTTGTCATAGGCAGGTGGCTTGAAAAAAGCTACCTGTGCCTGCTGTCACTTATGCTGGCCATACAAAAACAATGTCTTCCTTAAGGCCGGGTTCACACTATTGCGAATTGGATGCGGGTCACCACATCCAATTCGCAAAATAGCAGGAGATTGTGACCGGCTCTCTACGGAGACAGGTTCACATATCTCCGATGCGGCTCCGGTGCAAGTTTGCACAGGAGCCCTGTGCGTCTTTTAGGTCTGAAATCAGACCTAAAACGGTGAACCAGGATGTACCGGGCCCCTGCTATGAACCACACTGGCATGCAGTGTGAATCCAGTCTAAAAAAAAAAAAATGTATTTAAAGAACCTTCGCTCGATTTTCTAATTGTTAGTGGGGTCAAATCAATGTTAATTTTCGACCACAGTAATGGGAAAATTTGAATGCATAGAATAGAAAACTTCTTGGTCAAAGGAATTTTCAGACAGACATTCTCTCATTCAGCGAATGTACAAAGATTTTTCATAATAAATATTCTCGTTCAAAAATCGATACGTGTATGGCCAGCATAAGGCTCAGTTCACACCTATGCAGTTTGCTTTTGATCTGTTTCTGCAGTGCTTTTTGTTGTGCGTTTTTGCACATGTAATTTTGCGGCGATTTTCATTTTGCAACGAATGGCCAATTTGTTGTTGGGCAGATTAAAAAATGCAAATCGCTGCAACAATGCACTACATGCTTTTCTGCAGCTTCTCCATTGAAGTCTATTGAACCAAAAAAAAGCACCATTTTGCATTAAAAAGACCCTTTCCAAATACACAGTGGCTGAAAAAAGCACAGATGTAAACGTGTCCCATAGGAATCAATATTAAATGAACTGTAGTGCGTTTCTGCAAAAAGCACCAAAAAATGCATAGGTGTGAACCAGGCCTAACATGTTTTTTTTTTTTGTATCATCTGTCATAATGAGGGGCCCCACCAAAACCCCTACCCTGCCCCTAATTCCACCCCTAAACACGCCCTCATAAAATTATCTCATGAAATTACACTGTTAAATGTTGTATACGGAATTAAGTTACAAAAATAAGCATTAACAACTTTATCAGTTGTTAATGTTTATTTTTGTTAATGTGTGATATCACTTCTTAAAGACGCCAACCCAGCGAAACATATGTCGGAGTAGAGGATCCACCATTCCAGGTTCTGATCCTACATCCCACTCAGGCTTTGCCCTTAGGAGAGATGCAGACTACACGCCATCCTTCATGGACTAGCCGACTTACACACGCTGATTATACCTGGTGCCTGGATCGGCACTGTAACATGCGAGTGTAATCACCATTTGTTGTTGTCATTTTTTACCTTAATAAAATTACTACATTATGAGACCTTCCTCTATGTCTCTTGTGGAGTCATTTTTCCCATCCTAGTTTAATTTCGAGGGGCCAGTGTAGTGGAACTGTACTGTCAGTGGAAACAATTGGTATTCCAGAAGCGCTGTTTGATCTTCCTGTAAAAAGGGGGTCACAATTTTCTGGTGAGTGGCCACCCATCTATTGAGCACTCATGGTGAAGAACTAGAAGTTTATTTTTTGAGCATCACATTTTGGTGTTGGGATCATCACATATGGATTTTCTAGCTTGCTATACTATGTACATTTATATTTGCAATTAATTTTATATGATTTACTGAACATCACTAGCGCCTCCACCTTTAATATATTGTTTGCACATTTCGGTGACTTGTTCACTCTTAAAGGGGCAGCTTATACTATGTTTGTTCATTGATTTTACAGGGCGCCAATCATTGTTTTTTATTCTTTCAACTTTTTTCTGTAATCCTTTAGAGAGTTCACTTGACGCGGTTTAATTCATCACATGGAGGTGTTAAATTGTTTCACTAATAGAGGCACCAGTTTGCACGAGTGCTTTCAAGAGACTATACTACTACACAAAGTGTTGACCTTGAGTCTGGTTTCAAACAGATTTTCAAAGGTCATGGAAAAACAAATGAAAACTTGGTGGGATATCACCATTCTAGAACAATACCAGAAGGAGAATATTACTCCAAAAAGTTTCTTGTCCAAACGGATTGATAAAGGCTTTTGACTGGATCTACTCAATAAAAAAGAAGCCAAATACTTATTACCTAAGGTTCCAAAAATTCAGGTGATTTATTATATCCCGAAGATACATAAGAACGGACAAACTCCCCCAGGTAGACCCATTGTCAGTGGGATATATTCCCTCTACTCTAGATTAGGTGAATATATTGATATTTTTTTGCAACCTATAGCCATGAAGGGCAAAGCATACTTCAAGGACAGTAGGGATCTTATCAACATGACTAAGGCAATGACGGTGGGAGACCATACGTTGCTGATAACAGTGGACGCTGAGTCCCTATATACCAATATTGTCCAACAGGATGCTTTTGAAGCGGCACTGTGGGCATTACAAAAATACTCCCACCTTAAAAGGCTCCAAATTAAAAACTTCTTGTGGAGGCTCTCAACATGGCAATGAATAAAAATTATTTTTGGCATGCGGGAGACTTCTACAACCAAATTAAAGGGGTGACTATGGGGGCTAGGTATGCTCCAAGCATTGCAAATATATTTTTAAATCAATGGGAGGAGGAATGCATCTTTACCAACCAATGGCCCCAACTACAAATGTGCGAACGATACATGGATGATATTTTTCGTGTGGGAGGGTCCACAAGAGGAATTGGAAAGGTTCTTACCAGCACTTGGCATCAATCAAGTATACAGTTTTTGGATCTTGAAATCTTAAAAGGTCGGTTCTGGTCTAACGACTCAAACCCACTTTAAAAAAACTGATCGGAATGGCTATATCTCCACTCGTAGTTGCCACCACCCTAATTGGGTGCGGGCAATTTCGAAAGGCCAATTCCCCCGAATTAAGAGAAATTGTGCAGGTGAAGAGGACTTTATGGTTCAGACTGATATGCTCATTGGCAGGTTTGTAGAAAATGGATATAACAAAAGGCAATTGGAAGCCGCGAGGGAACAAGTTAAACAAATTGATCGTTCAACTTTTTTGGAACCCAAAGAAAAAAATCCAGCACAAGATCAATTTGACTTTGCCTTTACTTAGGGCTTAAATAAAAATTAAGTACAGCGCTACATTTAGAAAAAAAGTGAAAAGCAGCCAACACACCTATAGACTCAAGGCAGAAAAAAACAAAAGAAACAAAAGTGTGGAGCTATATATCACATCCACAGCCGTGTGTATTACAATAAAGACATATAAAAATGGTGAATACTACCAAAAAATGTATGACCATAAAATGGATAGTGTCAAATAATCAGTGTTGATCACATATAAAGTAAATACACAATAATACTTAATCATCAGATGTGCCAGTGATTAATAGAAACCCGTGCTGGTTCCATGAGCCAGACACCAAACATAAAAAACATGAAACTATAGAAGTCCATAAAAAATGTGTAGAAAAATAGTGAAGAAAACATCAACAGAGTTCAAAGGGGGTGATGCATGGCCAGATGGTATTCACAGAATTTTAGTCGCACCAAATCTGGCGAGTGGGCAGAAGGGAGACCACAAGTGTGCATAGATTGTCAGTGCCGGGGCCAACACCAGGAGTAGAGGAGGCTTACCGGAAAGAATTGACCTGAAATGGCGTACGCCAGACAAGTCAAAAAAGCATAATAACCACTGGTTCTGGGAAATGCGTCTTGTCAGATGTCATCAACAGATGGTGGAAAGAAAAGGGGGGGGGGTCCGCACGGCTTCTATACACACTTGTGGTCTCCCTTCTGCCCACTCGCCAGATTTGGTGCGACTAAAATTCTGTGAATACCATCTGGCCATGCATCACCCCCTTTGAACTCTGTTGATGTTTTCTTCACTATTTTTCTATAAGCAAGCTAGGAGCGGTGTGACATCACTTCCTGAAGATGCCAACCCAGCGAAACATATGTCGGAGTAGAAGATCCACTATTCCAGGTCCTGATCCTACATCCCACTCATTCCAGAAGCGCTGTTTGACCGTCCTGTAAAAAGGGGTCATCATTTTCTGGTGAATGGCCACCCATCTATTGAGCACTCATGGTGAAGAACTAGAAGTTTATTCTTTTGAGCATCACATTTTGGTGTTTGGGATTCATCACATATGGACTTTCTAGCTTGCTATACTATGGGGGTTATTTACTAAAGGCAAATCCACTTTGCACTACAAGTGCAAAGTGCGCTTTAAATTGCACTGAAAGTGCAGTCGCTGTAAATCTGAGGGGTAGATCTGAACTAAGGGGAAGTTCTGCTGATTTTATTATCCAATCATGTGCAAGCTAAAATGCTGTTTTTTATGTTCCTTGTATGTCCCCCACGGATCTACAGCGAATGAACTTCCAAGTGCCCTTTCAGTGCAGTTTGCACTTGTAGTGCAAAGTGGATTTGCCTTTAGTAAATAACCCCCTATGTATATTTATATTTGCAATTCATTTTATATATGATTTACTGAACATCACTAGCGTCTCAACCATTAATATATTGTTTGCGGATTTCGGTGACTTGTTCACTCTTAAAGGGACATCTTACACTATGTTTGTTCACTGATTTTGCAGGGTGCAATTCATATTTTTTTTTTTTTATTATTCTTTCAACTTTATCAGTGCCGCCTCACCAGTGCAGGGGAGAGAAAGAGGAGAGCCGGCCAGATCATTATAATGTTGATTCCAATCATTGAAAATATTCAAAAGAACCAAACACTTCTTATGAAGAAATATCAAGTGATAGGATTCAGGTGATCTCCCTCCTCTAATGCTTCAATCACCCAGTGCGACTTCCACCAATGTTAGAAAACACTCACCAGATATATAATGAATGCGACCTAACACACCCTAATTGTAACAATGACAAGCCTCCATCCTTTATATGTATACAAAAGGAGGTAAGAAATTGGACTTTGTATGAGGCAAGTCACTGAATGCCGACCTTATTCAAATCCTTTAAAAAGTTATTTATTAATAACAAATCACATAATGATGAATAAGGTAGGCATTCAGTGACTTGCCTCATACAAAGTTTCATTTCTTTCTTCCTTTTGTTGTACTCGCCAGATATAGTTGCTGTCTAATGAATAGAAAAAGCAAAAATCGCATATGGCAAGATCCAGGTCATCAGAGGCATGAAGTCATCATTAGCTCGCACTTATCCCCTCTATTCGAATCACAGGACCCTCTTCAGATTGTATCCAAGTGCATGGATCATGACCAGGAAGCTTGATTACTCATGGTAAAAACAGCTCTGCATATCCCATCTGTAGTAATAAGTCACCAATGACCAAGAAGAAAAAAATCTCATGGTGCAGTATTTTTTGCAGTATTTATCTTGAGAGCAACTAGGGTGAAAAATGTAAATCTATAAGCAGCAAATAACACACTCCCAATATAAATGTGAAATATTAAAGGGGTTGTAAACTCTCATTGTTTTTCACCTTAAGGCCCCTTTCACACGATCGGACCGTTCAGGTCCGCCTGTCAGTTTTGATGGCGGACCTGAACGGGCGCTCCATGTTAGCCTATGGAGCGACGGATGTCAGCGGAGACATGTCCGCTGACATCCGACCCTGTCCGATCCGCTAAAAGCAGACTGTTGGCCCTACGTCCAGACCCGTCGCTGGCGGATCGGGTGAGATCTGACGAAAACAGACATGCTGTCAGTTTTCATCCGATCCCTCCACAGGTGGCAGCGGCGCCTGACAAGCCCCTCCCCGCTTAGTGAGCAGAGAGGGACCTGTCATCTGCTGGCTCAGCGGAGATCAACGGACTGAGGCGGGCTCTGTGGAAGCGGAGTCCGCCTCGTGTGAATGAGGCCTAAAGCGGGATTCCAGCCACCTAAAAAAAATGTTTAACGTCAGCAGCTACAAACACTGTAGCTGCTGACTTTAAATAAGTAGACTTACCTGTCCTGGGTGCCCGCAATGTCGGCCGCCCCGTTCCTCGGCTCTCTGGTAAGGGAAACAGGCAGTGGAGCCTTGCGGTTTCACTGCCAGTTTCCTACTGCGCAGACGCGAGCGGCGCGGCAATCTGTGAATGGCCCAGTGGTGTTCTGGCAACACATACAGTTCCCAGAAGACAACGGGGCCGCTCACCGAGGAGAAGAACACGCCGCAGAATAGGAAGAGGCAGATTAGGAAGACTGCCTAGCAACAAGGGTTTAGGCAAGTATAAAAAAAAATTTTTTCCCCAAATTTTTTTTTTTTTTTTTAGAATTTTTGGTGCCATTTTTTTTCCAGGGTGGCCCTCCACTTTAATGCATTCTATGCATTAAGGTGAAAAACCTTCTGTGGTGCTGCAGCCCCCCAGTTTTACTTACCTGAACGCTATCATTCTTCGGCCGGGAATGAGCATACCAGCTCCATCTGGTGTCTCATGTCCTGACTGGAAAGATTGATAGCAGCGCAGCCATTGGTTTCTGCTGCTGTCAATCAAATCCAATGACGTGGCGCTGGGAGGTGGGGGTCGAGTCCTGCATTCTGTGTGAATGGGCACAGATGCAGGACTCAGTAGCGCGCCCGTACGGGTGTCCACCAAGGAGAGCGCTTCTCCAATGTGGACACTCAATGCGGGGAGGAGCCAGGAGCGCAGCTGAGGGACCCCAGAGGATGATCAGGACCACACAACTTTTTTTTTTTACAAACAAAGCCTTACAATCCCTTTAACCACTTCAATACCCACGTATAGTCATATGATGTCCACAGATGGGATCTCCCATCCTGAGTGGACGTCATATGACGTCCTGGGATTCCCGGCCGTCTAGGGGGTGCGCGCGCCCGCCGCGTTCCTCGGGACCCGGTGCGTGTGCCCGGCGGCCGCGATGTCCGCCGGGCACCCGCGATTGCCCGTTAACCGGGCCGGCATGTGGATCTGTGTGTGTAAACACACAGATCCACAGCCTGTCAGCTCTGAGGAGACCGATCTGTGTTCCCAGAACGGAGGAACACTGATCGGTCTCCTCCCCTAGTGCGTCCCCTCCCCCTTCAGTTAGAATCATTCCCTAGGAAACATACTTAACCCCTCCCCGCCCCCTAGTGGTTAACCCCTTCACTGCCTGTCACATTTACACAGTAATCAATGCAATTTTATAGCATTGATCGCTGTATAAATGTGAATGGTCCCAAAAATGTGTCAAAAGTGTCCGATGTGTCCGCCATAATGTCGCAGTCACCAAAAAAAAAAAAATCACGATCGCCGCTAAAAAAATTAAAAAATATTTTTTTAAAAAAAATGCCATAAATCTATCCCGTATTTTGTAGACGCTATAACTTTTGCGCAAACCAATCAATATACGCTTATTGCGATTTTTTTTACCAAAAATTATGTAGAAGAATACGTATCGGCCAAAACTGAGGAAAAAATGTGTTTTTAAAAAAAAATATTGGGATATTATAGCAAAAAGTAAAAAATATTGTGTTTTTTTTTCAAAATTGTCGCTCTTCTTTTGTTTATAGCGCAAAAAATAAAAACCGCAGAGGCGATCAAATACCACCAAAAAAAAGCTCTATTTGTGGTGAAAAAAAGGACGTCAATTTTTTTTGGGTACAACGTCGCACGACCGCGCAATTGACGTTTAAAGTGCAACAGCGCTGAAAACTAAAAATTGGCCTGGGAAGGAAGGGGGTGAAATTGCCCTGTATTGAACCGGTTAAACTAAAAACAAATAATGTTGCGCTAATGATATAAAATAGATCCAAACTCTTGGTGTATCAATATTGCTGTGCAATAAATACCAACATAGATAATAATTGTGCAAATGTACAATGATGTGATGATATAAACTGTATCCAATCTCTTAGTGTATCAATTTTCCTGTGCAATATGTGTCAACATAAATACAGAATGTGGCAATGTGCAATAATGTGATATATTCATATAATTATTCTTATGATAGTCCAAATATATATATCCCATGCTTGAGTGTAATCAAATAATTGATTAATGGTGTCAGAATAAAGATGAAACTTCAACAGATCAAAAGCCTCGCTTATAGTACCTCACAAAAATAAGCACACCCCTCAAATTTTTGTAAATATTTTATTCTATCTTTTCATGTGACAACACTGAAGAAATGACACTTTGCTACAATGTAAAGTAGTGAGTGCACAGCTTGTATAACAGTGTAAATTTGCTGTCCCCTCAAAATAACTCAACACAGCCATTAATATCTAAACCGCTGGCAACAAAAGTGAGTACAACTCTAAGAGAAAAGATATAATAAAATACTTACTAAAATGTGAGGGGTGTACTCACTTTTGTTATGGGGGAACACTGAGGTGAATTCACATAAGAATTGCACTCACCTCACACTTCAGTTTGGTCAGAATAGACTTTTTAGTCACCCTGGACTAACAGATCATGCTCTCCTCCTTGATGTTCCTCTATTGTGACTCAGTATATGTGAAAAGAGCTCCAAAATTACTGCTTATAACATTTTAAAAATATATTAAAATATGTGCATAAAACTCAAACTCCCCCTGATGAGCCACATGACCCTGTGGCATGGGGGGTGGCAGATTTGTTTGGCAAGATGCTCATATTCTTCACGGAGAAACACAAAGTAGCTGCAGCATTGTGGTTTTAAATTGATATACGTTATATACAGTTGGTGTACTGTATTAATGTGAGTTTTATGCACATATTTTAATAAATTGAACATATTTTTAAACCGATTTAATCATTATTTGGAGCTCTCTTTTCACATATACTGTACCGAGTCACAATGGAGGAACATCAATGGAGCAGCAAGGAGGAAAGCATGATCTGTTGGTCCAGGGTGACTAAAAAGCCTATTCTGACCAAACTTAAGTGTGAGGTCACACTTTGTGAGGTGAGCGCAATTCTTATGGGGGAACACTGAGGTGAATTCACATAAGCACGGCTTTGGAGGATCTGTGAAGTTTCATCTTTATTCTGACACCATTAATCAATTACACTCAAGCACGGGAGTATATATTCTGCACATTTAGTAGCTATGTTGGCATTTATTGCACAGGAATATTGATATACCAAGAGATCGGATCTATTTTATATCATTAGTGCAGCATTATTTGCTTTTAGTTCAGTATTTATTGGTGAACCAGAATAAAAAAAAACTAATGTGCCTATAGCACTTACATAAAAAAAAAAATGCCAATCCAACCAGGGATAATGGTGGCAGGACCTCAAATGCAAAACAGTGTGTGTGAAATAGTAAGCTTGTTTTAGGATTGGCGGCGCTTTGCGTAAGTGGGAGGTATTTAAAGCCAGCATCTCCAGCAGCCATTTTGCTGGAGCCACGAGGGCGATGGTCATTTGATGCCTACAAGCCTGAAGGTAACACAGACAGAGCCTGATCTCCCTACATAAGGTATGAACTTGATCAGTTACATGCTGCCATGCAAATCTTTACTATGCAATAGCTAAATAATATGGTATATGAGCGATCTTGCTTGAAAGACTGGATAAACAATTAACACAGTGTATAGCCTAAGCATTTAAATCCAGATTCTCCTGCTGGGTTTGGGCAGAAATAAATATTAAACAATAGATTGTACCAATAATAACGTTTCCTTAATACTTAGATGTAATTTTTTAGTTTATCTTTTACATATGGTACTATACAACATATTGTTTATTTTTTGTAGCCTATCTAATCTGGATATGAGCTTTGGTAAAAAAATCAGGTGCCCTCGGTTAAACTCTATTAACCATACACTGTGAAAGTATATTTACCACCCATTTGTGTCAACTGAGCAGATGACTAACTTCAATAGTTCATCCATCAATATTCATTGTATGAATATTTGTTACAGCCTGGTCTTGGTGTACCTCCTGTGGCTGGCATGCCACCCCCCCCCCGCCCCAATTCATGCACAGTGCATTGTTGGTGACGCAAGGGGCCGACTGGGTAAGCATAGGGTGGCTGGACAGGGTGAACAATTACATATTTTTTGTGTATTAAAATTCCAATATGGATTTGTGTTATGTTTAACTTATTACTGATTGAATTTTTTGTCTTTCGGTGTAGTAAACATTTTAGTAGCGGTCCATAAATCCCCTGAAGAAGCCCCAAGTGGTGAAACATGTCAGGAATATACACTACTAACTTTGATGTGAATACACCATTTTGATCATAGAAATGACCGTTGTTAAATTGTATTATACGGATTTTAATGTACCAATAAAATGTGCTTTTTTTTATCTTATACATTTTTTCTATTACTTCTTGGCACCAATAAAATCCCACTAAATCTCTCTTGTATTGTGAATATTCCAGGAATGTGGTGCTTAATAAACATGTCAGCCAACCACATTAAATATAAAAACAGTACAATACGACTAGGAATAAATTTCCGTATCATGATCTTTTGTGAATCAAGTTCTGTGTTCTAGGTTTCATCTCCCATCTAGCGCGGTCTTATTCCTCTGGCCTTGTATGCTTGGGAGGTAACCATATCACAATATGACTATAGTGTGCAAGTCTTTCACCTCTTTGCTGCATTCACATACAAATAAGAACAAATACATTTGTTTTATGCACTACATTTATTAAAATATACAGAAGCAGCAAAAAAAACAAAAAAAAAAAAAAACAAAAAATGTTGCTCAAGTTAAAAGATCTTTCAAAATACATGGAAACATGCATCTATAGTAAGGGGTTACAGTAATTCCATTTACAATTTTTAGGTTAAAAAGGTGTTAAGGCATTCATCCTGTTGCTTTAGTAAACCCTAAGAAAGGCAGCGGGTTGTATAGTTATCTCCTTCTGGGCAAAACTGCTGCCCTAAAACTATGCAACCTACTACCTCTTCCTAGAAGTCCCTGAAAGTTGTTCCCAAAAAGTATGCTGGCTTTCTAAACACAAGACAAAAGTCAGTGCTTATTTAAACAGATTTCCCAAAAATCTATTTTATGGTTTCAGTTATGCAAGCCAAAGCAATAGTTATCACAAAAAGTGCTTTTCTATAATTGTCCAGCAGAGGGCACAGACTGACTGATATTCTGCTTAAAAAGCTTACTGCATGAGAGAGATAACACAAGAATGCTGGAAGTCTGCTCCTCAGGGAAGGCAATAGATTGTATAGTTATCTCCTGAACAAGGTAAAAATCACTACCTTACAACTATACAATCTACTACCTCACCCCGAAAGAGCAATATGTAACGAAATGTAGCATCTAATACAACCATCTAGGAACTGCTAGTCATTTACATTTAAAAACAGAACGGTATAATCCTTTTGCATTTTGTTTATTCAAACACAAAGCAATATCTTGAAGGTGAAAAGGCGAAGTCCTGATGAAGTCTGCCACTTTAGGAAAGACAGTAGATTGCATAGTTATCTCCCAGTGTTGGGTGTGACCCTAAAACTAAACAACCTACTACCTCATCCCACAGCACAGAGGCCTCCAACATGGCGCAGTCCACCCGTCTTCTTAAAGCATTGTGTAAGAAAATTCAGATAACTGGATTCAAACCTGAGAAGGGCTTCTGTCTCTTGAAATATACTCCTGTAAAAAAAAAAAATAAATAAATACATTTGTGAACATTAATCCACCCTTTTCATACAGTCCTCAAATACACCAAGGGGGGAGTTTGGGACTTTAGATGAGGCACATAAATATATGTGCCTCCATCCCGGGTTCAAGTAAATAAAAAGGGGAATTTGGGTCTTTGAATGAGGCTATTGGCTGGTTATAGTTTAAAAGACATGTTTATTATTATATGCATGTAAATACATTACAATGTTACATATCATAAATACCGTATTTAAAACCAGGGGAAAATCGCGGGTGTGTGTTATATGCCGATCCCCAGCTGACTGAGCGGAGAAGCGAGCGCCACGACATACATAGCCGAGTGTACTTGACAAGGTTCGGCTAGCTCAGCTCAGTCATGCCCAGTCCCGCCCTATGATGGACATAACACAGGGACTGGGCGTGACTGTGAGCGGAGCTAGCCGCACCTAGTCGAGTACACTCGGCTATGTATGTATGTCGGCGGCGCTCGGCTCCGCCCACAGGACGAGAGGAGCCGAAAGTAGCCGAGAGCCGCCAAAATATACAGGACCAGCTCTCTCGCCGGCACCATATTTAAAAACTGCAGACGACACTGACAAGGATGCATTAATGGGCATTTAAATGTAAGTTTTTTTCCTTAAAATTCCCTCCTAAACTTGGGGTGCGCGTTATACGCTGATAAATACGGTATGTAATGTCATATGAAAAACCATGCATAAGTGGGCATGGACAGCATAAAAATATACATAACACCACATTATAATGCAGACATAGTAATACTGTAAAAATGCATGTATAAACACATATCAATTTGGCAGCACGTAGCAATATTTAATGGCGTGTTTATTTTTAGCAGGACTGCGACGAACAAATTGAACACCAAGTGACCAAGTTACAGCATAAAATGATGGTTTTTACGATTACTAAGCATTGTTGCTTTTCTATGCTGAAGCAGGCCATACACGGTCAGATTTCGAACAAATTTTCTTTTCAAAATCAGAATGTTCATTTTTTTCGTGATCCGATGGTGCCACCATTGATTTTCGAAATTCGTCCGACCAAGCCTTCAATTTCACCTCTTGTTGCTACAGAAAAGAATTTGTGGCTGGGAATCTTCTTTTCTCTCCGTAAATTTTCTTATTACATTTCTCGCACGATTCGCCCATCATTGATTAGAAAATGGTTTGTTTTTCTAAAAATTTCCAACATGTCCGATTCCTCAAATTTGATTGCCGCACGAAAATCGGCCATTGCTGCAGCCCACTAATGGTGCAAAATTCGTACGAAAATTATTTGATACGATTTTAGAAAGAAAATTCTTTTGAAATTTGAACCGTGTATGGCCGGGATTATATGTCTGTTCTTTTCTAAACAAATCCAATAAAGATTTATTGAAAGTAGAACAGGCGGACCTACCCACCATGCGTGCCCCTAATGCATACACAGATGAGCGTCCCCACTGCACATCATAGTCTCCTCCCCATTAAGATCCCCTCGAGGAGTGTCCTCAGCTCCCCCTTCACAGTTCTCACACTTCCTTGACATAAACCCCTCCCCCTACCAACAGTACTGTCCTCTGCCCCTATTTATATGATCTCCCCCCATATTACAGTGCTCAGCGCACCCCCCCCCATAAATCATCAGTCCTCAGCTTCCCAACTTCAATGTCATCTGCCCCTATATTACAGTCCTCAGGCTCCTCCATGTTTAATGTCCTCACACCCCAAGTTCATTGTCCTCAGCACCCCCTCCCCAATTTAATATCCTCAGAGCCCACCATATTAAAAGTAGTAAATAGATAAAAGATCAACGAGCAAATGAGGGCGCGCAAACTCCTCAGCTCGTTTTCAGCCTTTAACACTAGCAACCTCACCCCCTTTGACTAGTGTTGCCCCTGTGTCTTACCTTACACAGACTAGAGAGCGGCACCGCATGTCTGGATGGAGGGCAGGAGTTGCAAGATAGTTATAGGTTGCCAGGATCACCCTTTATGCTAGCAGCCAATCACCCACTTGTTGACCTCAGGCAGTTGACGTCCTCCATCCAGAACTGCCCCACCTCCCGCAGGGGAAAGAAAGGCTCCTAAATGGCGGTAACGCAGCAGTCCGAATGGAACAGTGACGCGGTTCATATTTGGACCTCGGTCCACCATTTAGTGATTCCTGATATAGACCAACAAACTGAAGCCAAACTCTAGCTAATTTTATCCCAAAAGGAAAAAAAAAAAAAAAAAAGGAAGGACTTACTGGCTGGATCACCAGATGAAAATAGAAGTCTAAAAAAAGAAACTAATACAACCTTCACATCTAAGAATTGTCAAGCTGCAATATAATAGAGGTTTGCTTTTTTGTTTTTTTCATTTTAAAGCCGATGCCCAGGTTTACTTTAGTTTGTTTGGGCCAAGTTGGCCCAAACTATTTCCTACGCCGACATGTGAAAACTGTATTTAGCCTCCACTACATACAGTATACAGCACTGTGTTCCATGTGCGAGGTGTGACCTTCCTGTCACACAAAAAAAAAAAAAGTCAGTCTGAGCAGCACTCATCCATTCATAGGCAGCTTTGTATTCATCGAGTCAGATTGTGACATCATTGGCCTGCCTCTCCAACTCAGCCAGAGGAAGCTTTGTAATTGACGGAATAAAGCTGCCTATGAATGGCTGAGTGCTGCTCAGACCGACTATTTTGATGCCATTTTATTCCAAGTATAAGATAGGAAGGTCTCTTCTCACCCCCAAACAGTGCTGTACAGGCAGTCCCCGAGTTACGAACGGGTTAGGGACTGCCTGTTTGTTCTCAAGTCCGATTTGTTCGTAAGTCGGAAGCGCATGTGCAGAACGGCAGACATGTTGTTCTCCAACGTCGTTTTCCGGTGTTCTCCAAGTGCCCGCTGACGCAGCCTCCCGTTCATAAGTAGGAGTCGTTTGCAAGTCGGAGGTTCGTAACTCGGGGACCTCCTGTATACTATAGCTGAGGCTAAATACAGTTTATACAGCACCCCCCCAGCAGGCACACGTTAGTGTAGGAAATAGTTCTTTGTGCTAGCTTGGCCGAAATGAACTATTTCAAGTGAAAGTAAAGCTAAAAATCAGCTTTAAATTGTTAGGCAACTAGTGTGCAGGCGTAACCCTGTCAATGGGAAAAACAAAACGAGGTTCCAATGGCGCATGCACTGCAGGCTTCTCACAGCCACTTCAGAGTGTGTCTCAGCAGGTTTTGGCTACATGGGTGCACACTCAGGAATGCACAGATGTCTTATAAACCATCACTCTCAGAGACATCAGCCAACCATGGATCTTATAAAAGGAGTTCCATCATCAACAGCTTCAAGGTCACAGGCATGGTGCTTGTATACCAAGGGGATTCATTTTATTTAACACTAAAAAGGCAACAAGACATAAATGTAAAACCAAATGTATATTACCGTCAACATGACAAATTCCCTCACTACAACCTCTCAAATCCCAGCCAATACAAAATTATGAAATAATTGAAATTAAGTCCATACCAAGTTAAATCTAGAATTATCTGTGCCACAAAATAAGAGGAATTTTGTGTACATTTTATGTCATGTGTGTAAAGTCAATTACGACATACCCAACCTTAAATGGAAAAGAAAGAGGCTCCCATCATATTGAGCATGGTGGTCCCATCCCCATTAGTAGAAACAAACATAGTAACCCCCTCAGTTGGGACTTTAAACAGACCACCCACTCAAAAATATATAAAAAGTATTCTTTCATGATATGGAATAAAACATGTAAAAACCACATATGACAAAGATGCACAACATGTGCTACATGAAAAATCAACCAATTACTGTGCGTATGATTAGCATACAATGTAAATGCCCAAATGCCCAGCATTGGGCATTTACATACGCACTTTTCAGAACAGAGGGGGACAGTTAAATTATTTAACACCAAAGAATTTCCTTTTTTCAATAATGCAGGAAATTGTTAACGATCAGTCAGGTCTTTTTTGCCTCCAAATGTTGCTCAGATTTTCCTTCACTTCTTGCCCTGTACACACAATGGGAAAGGAGCAGAAATCTCTCCAAAGTGAGGAAAGTCCAGTCTTTAGCTGGCCAAAGACTGTTCAACAAGGACCAGCCAAGGTTCAAACCATGGGCAGGGCTGATTGTACCCAAGTCTATTCACTTATCGACTTGGTTACAACCAACATGTCAAATTTTTCAGATGCAACTGCCAGCAGCTATAGCTCCGCTGGTGGGATTCCCCCACTGTCTGTGTTGATTGGGGAATTGAGCAATAGTAAATTAGTTGCCTTAGTCATCACTGGAATAAGTGCGCCCATTGTAAGATTTCCCCTTAATCCTGTCCTGGTGACAACTCAAAATTTTGAATTTGTGAATACCTTTGGTCCCCCCTAGTGATAGAGAGCATGATGAAAAAAAAAAAAAAAAGTGAATGTGCCCTGCGGAAGGGCACAGACCGCAATGAAAAGCTGACAGAGGTTCCAACCCACTACAACTATTAATTAGTACTTGACTACCTGGGACATGTTCAAGTAGGATATAGGTTAATAATATTTTCACTACTTGAGGGGGAAAAAAAAAAGTCTGAAAATTACCATGTAGGAGGTGTTTATTACATGAATATTAGATTAAAATTTGTCCAATATCCTCTACCCTGCACTCTCATATCCATTTGCTTTTTTATAAGCATTATAATTGTCTTGGAGCTCTTCTGCAAGCTTTAAAATATTTGAAAACATCTGGCCATGGCTTGTTTGAAGCACTAGCAGCGTGCCATTACAAAAAAAAAATAAAAAAATTATATATTAGACACACATTAAAATATATATATATATATATACACACACACACACACACACACACACACACACACACACACACACACACACACACACACACACATATCAGCAAGCTCAGCTTGAAAACAATACATTCTGTGGCTTATCCCGTCATTTCATCAGTAATTTTGATAATGACAATTATACTACTTGGCATACAGAAACACAAAAGGGAGAGTCTACATATCCTTTTATGAAGTGGTCACAAAAATATAAAAGCAACCATGTAAAATCAAAAACTACATTCAGGCAAATACAATAACTTAATATGCACTCACTGTCAATAAAACTATAGCTTTCATTAAATATTAGTCTGTCCCTGTAATAATAATAAAAGATAAATGTAAACAAAAAAAAAATACGCACTCCACACAGAGCAATATTAATTGCTATATGAAAATAGAACAGCATTATACAATAGGCAATAATTGTTCTCTATACAGCAGCTATAGCAGGCTGGAGACATTTTTAAACAAAGCCCACCAACAACCACATGAAGTACCTCCATTGCATGTTAATGCCTAGCAGGAATCCAGTCACTGATAAGGAATACTGGAAAAAGACAATCCCATCTCAGAAAGACAAAAAAATAAATGTATTTTTTTGTGCGAAAAAAAAGAAAAAAAAAAAAAAAAATATATCACAACCATCAGCCTGGTATCAAATGAAAGCACTGCTATACTATCTGCTTTTCAAAAGGGACTATCTCCTTTAAGACAGAAACGGTCTATTGACAATACATTAATACAAAATCGGTCATTTAGTATTCTGCCAGTGCTTGGCTTATATCCCAGACAGCCTTTCACTAGCTTGTATGCCTATCGTCAAAACCTAATCTAATTTTTTTTTTTCCCAGTATTCCGGCACACAGATGGGTACAAGCAGTTGGTCCAAAATGCCCAAAACACGGATAAAACTGGGGAGGGAAAAATGGCACTGGGACAAAAATCTGAAGCCGCTTAAAGACGCTGGCACCAGGCCTATAGAGATCAGACTCTGGTTTCTGCAAACTGCGAAAAATATTCTGCAGGGAGAGGATGACACAAAATAAACCCCATGCGGATCCAAGAACGCTTTTGGCATTTGTTTGTTTGTTTTTTTTTCCTCGTTTCGTTTACAGGAACATTTTCCTCCAGCTACGGCACAATGGTATTGGTGAGTAAGCGAGGCTTGGTGTCCAAAAAGGGCTGGTGAAAACAGACGATGTTGGATCACTTCACTGAGTCAAGGAACGTCACTGGCTGAGCCGAATAGAGAAAGCACCATACGCAGGACAATCTGTTACATGAATGGCTAGCGCTTCCGAGATTATTGTATGGTGTTCTGACTAGCAGCTTCCTTTGGGGGTGGGTGTAAAACAGCACAGCCATGAAGGATAAGGCTTCGTGATAGTTTCTGACCTACCCACCCTGAACAAAGGACACACTGGGCCAATAGGTTGAGAATACTGCTAGGGTTTAAGATTAATAAATGACTCGGGGCTTAGGCAGCAAATTGATATTATTTTTCCCCTTTTTGCTCGATATTTTGTGGGAGTCTGAAGACCGGCACTGACATATTAGAATGAACAACATGCATCAGCAAATTTAGATCTTAGAAAAAAAAAAATGAACAAAGTTGCTTGATTCTAGCTCTTGGGTTTCCTTATGACTGCATAGTAAATTACACATTCTGAGCTTTTCCTTATGACCACATTGTATATAAATCAGTAAAAGTACAATGTGCCTTGTGTACACAGACTAATGTAAAGTCTTTTTTAAAAAGGGACACTGCCGCAATGTCCATTCACGGCACAGATGGTGGTCTTCTGACAGCCTACCCTCTAATGCCGCTTACACACGACTGGACTTTACGGCATACTTGGTCCTGCGGACCGGTGTCCGGACAATTCGATCGTCTGTGGGCTCCAGCGGACTTTTTTTCCCCAAAAGTTTGACGGACCTAGAAATGAAACATGTTTCAAATATTTGACGGACTCGAGTCTGGTCGAAAAGTCCACTCGTCTGTATGCTAGTCTGATGGACAAAAACCGACGCTAGGGCAGCTATTGGCTACTGGCTATGAACTTCCTTGTTTTAGTCCGGTTGTACGTCATCACGTACGAATCCGTCGGACTTTGGTTGATCGTGTGTAGGAAAGTCCGTTCATTTGGAAAGTCCGTAGGACAAAGTCTGTCGTAAAGTCCGCTCGTGTGTACGCGGCATAAGTTATACTCCCTGATCCACGGAACCTCCCCGCTACAGGAGTGTCAGAGCTTACCCAGGTAGAAGAGGTCGCTGTCCCTCTCCACATAATGTTCAGGCCTGGTGACTGGCCACTCAATCACATGGGACGGTCAACATGCTCCTCCATATCCAGAACCACAGCCCTATTCGAGCAATGGAACAAGGACTTCAACAGAGCAGGGAGGCAGACTGGTTAGAGTAACTTGCTGGAGGGGAGGTTTAGACTATCAGCAGGTAAAGTGACAGTGTCTCTAAAAGAAAAACATGTGCAGAAGGATATATGGAGACTGCCATCGCAGAACTCCTAAAAATGATGGCTGCCTGACAATTATGCTGATCATTTGATTTCAGCATTGTCTCAGTCAATTATGTGAAGCAGGCATGCGTCCAGCAAAGTCAGACAAAGGAAAAGTCAGACAAAAGGCAAACTCCTGGCACGCATACTTGTTCCAAGTTCATAAATAAGGCAGTCCATGGATGAGTTAGTTTTTCGTTTAACCAGAAGGTTGAAAAAAAAAAATTTCAAAAAAAAAAAAAAACCCTCAAATTCCCCCATTCACACACTTAAAGTGGTTGTAAACCCACACAAAAAAAAAAAAAAAAAAACCACACACACACACACACACACACACACACACACACACACAAGACAAAGGCATAATGAGCTAGTATGCATAACATACTAGCTCATTATGAAACACTCACCTTAGATCGAAGCCCTCGCAGCGGTCTTGGCACACTGCTCTGCCCGGCGACATGTCTCCCAGAGTTATTAACGGGTATCACAGGCTCCAGCGCTGTGATTGGCCAAAACCGCAAAGACATCACTGTGACGGCACATCAGTTGAAGCAATGGCATGAACGAGCCGTTGCTTCAATGCGCATGTGCCGATGACGTCGGCACATGCTGATACAGGGGATATCTCCTAAACCGTGCAGGTTTAGGAGATATCCACGGTAGCTACAGGTAAGCCTTATTATAGGTTTACCTGTAGTGAAAAAAGGTAAGGGTTCACAATCACTTTAATGTAGATGGGGGGGGATACTCCCCACTGAGCTGGAGGCTTTCCCACAATCAGAATACACTGATCTGCACTGATCTAGTGTATAGCCTGCAGCACTAATCAAGCAGGGAAAATTCCAACAGGGCGGTTGTACAGAAGTTGATCAGTAGATAGACTTCTGTACAACCACCCTGCCCATACAGGGATTGAAATTTGGCTGGTCCCTGCTGAACCGGCCAAATTTCAAACCCTGTATGGCCAGCAACCAACATGTTCAGAACGACAGGTTAGAAATAGCAGCCTTCCTACATCTCCTGGAACTGGTTTCCAGACTGGATGCACTGTGCACATAGGCAACTTTAGGTCACATTCCTGCTGGCAGTGTCAAACCTGCATCTATAGGACATTTCATATAATGATTTTTCCAATGTCGTCTCCACACTGTGCATTTACCCGCTTTCAATTAGCTGCACTTAGAAAAACTAAAATTCTGTGGGTTCAAAATCAAATTAGAAACTAAACGTGGCTAAAGCCCAGAAAACCTAACAAATGCGGGGGAAAAACAAAGTGACCTGAGAGGCATAAAAGTATATACTTCTAGCATCACGTCACCTGCATGTATAAAAGCTAAATACAGAAGTGCCAGTGTGAATGAAGAATTGCAAAATTCCTTATGACGTAGTAAAACTGCACTTCGACAACCACCGGCATTTTTTGAAGATTCGATTTTAGTGAGGAGGTTCAATCTAGAAAACAAAAGTTAAAAGTCAGCAGCTACAAACACTGTAGCTGCTGACTTTTAATAAAAGAACACTTACCTGTCCAGGGATCCAACACCATCCTCATCCGGGCAAGTTCTTCACTAGCCTTTGGGTTCCTGGCGCCGGCATCCTACTGTAACTGTGGGCAGCCAGCTGTGCTGCTTTAGGCTCCACATGCGCAAGTGGCGCTGCACTTTGCGAATGGGACCTGTGATGTGTCCCAAAAGACTGCAGGGAAGGGAATAGAAGAACTTCTGCTCAGATTGCCTAGGCAGAAGTGGGAGCAGGTACCTGTCAAAACTAGGTAACCCCCCCCCCCCCAAAAAAAAAAAAAAAAAATGACATGCCAAATGTGGCAGGAGAGAAGTGGAGGACTAAAAGCACAACTTCCCCTTTTGGGTGGAGTTCAGCTTTAAGTCAAAAGTCTCAGTGAAGTCTTAGAACTGTCAGAAGCCAAACAAGACAGGTGAATGGAGAATAGGATGGAGGGAAGATGGACCCTACATGTTGATTAGGACCATCCTACTGCCCCACTCAGGAGCAACCAAATTTTGCATCATGACAAAGAATGAAACTGATATAACCTAGACTCCAAAAAGGCAAATTTCTAGAGTGGATTCTACAATGCCATTCAATGGCCTCTTCTGCATACATCACATATTAGCCTGACATAGGATTCCCTGACAAACACTTGGGGTGGAAGAAAGTGAAAACAGAAAACAAGAGCACTAGTACACATGAATTATGCACATTTGTCCCTAGAGATACAACATGCAGCTAATTCAAGATGCCATCTAACTAAATCAGTGTCTTTATTACAAACCAATTAGGACTCACAGGCTTCAAAATGAAAGAGCTTAGTTTTTTGCCAATCAACCCTCCCAGACTGTACTTATGTCTGCAAATCTCCTTTCATGTAAAAGTACTACGATTCCCCTCTGCACAAAGAACCTGGGGTGTCTATCTTTGCAAAATATACAGATCACAAACAAATCAATGTTTTGCAGTGGCCAAATGTCATAAAAGGTTAATAAAACTGAAGCAATGCAAGATTTAATTTGAAGACAGTCTCCCCCCCCGTGAAAAGATCCATCAGTCGTGCTGTAATCTTACTTAAAAATCATCATCTTGGAAACCAATCCTGACTAAACATTACACGGAGAACAGGTCGGAGTGCTGGCTGGCTCTCTGCAGCTATTAATTATTCAGCTTTCTGAATAGTAAATCAGTATGAAATCTAGCTAGCAGTGTGTGAGATCATCAGCCACAGACACTCCAGCCATCACAGATGTTTTTACAATGCAAGCATCTTCCAGTCATTCTGCTACCCAATCAATTCCACAACTTCAATTTCTGCACTCATCAGCCCTTTCCCTTCTGGGAAGAAAACAATACCTGTGAAGTGAAGCATCTCACTCTTCCCAAACCTGCCGCTTGGCTCCTCCCCGGCAGATCGCTCCTGGAATTCTAAATTCACTTTCTCTAGAATGCACAACCTTAAGAGAAGAGAAAACAAGATACAGGAGGTTGTAAAATATTTAAACAGCAAGCATTTTAGTAACACAACCCAACGTCTACAATGCACAGTGCTGTGTGGATGGCTTTAAAAATCTTAAGGTTGGAGTATACAATCAAAGATCACCATAGCCTAAACAGGACCCAAACCTGCCTCTCCACCCACTGAATTCTGGGGAATTGCTCTAAAGCACTGACTGAGGGCTGCTCTGAGTGAAGGCTGAACGTTTGTTGATAGAAATCTGTTATCAACAAAATGGTGCTTGGCTGTACATCAATTTACTAATCTGGTAAAAAGTCATTGCAACCTGGGGAGATGTGTTGTGCTGCTCAAAGCTTGAGGTATAAAACGTTTCCCGTCGGGGCTCAGAGTGAGCTGACATCTAATTACACTGATCCAGGAGTGTCAGCATGAAAGGAGTAAGACACCACTCAACCACCCCAATGTTAGTGAAGGTGTATGGCCTCAACTAGTGATGCTCCACTGGCCACGCCCCCTGATGCGTTTCACCTCCACCCACCAGGGCTGAGGTCGGCCATAAATGGGTTGAATTTTGAAAGATTTTTCTTTCGGAAATTCTAAGAATTTTGTTTGAATTTAGCACCATTAATGGGCGGAGGTAATGGCCGATTTTAATGCAGCTATCGAATTTGAGTGATCGGGCATGTTGGAAATTATTTTTTTTAAAATAACAAATTTTCTACTCAATGGATGGGAGAAACGTGCGAGAAATATAGAAAAAAAAAAGTCGAAAAAGAAATGTGCATGAGCACAAGGAAAGAAAATTCTCGGAAAGAAAAGCAGATTCCTAGCCATAATTTTTTTTCCCGGTAGCAACAGGAGGTGAAATTGAACGCTTGGTTGGTCGAATTTTGAAATCAATTGTGGCACCATCGGATCCCAAAACGGATGTGATTTCTAATTTTTCAAAAGAATAGAATTCGACCCATGTATGGCCTGCATTAGTTACTATGACTAAGCCCCAGTGTGTGTGTGTGTGTGTGTGTGTGGTTTGAAACGTTGTTACATAGTGTGGCTGCAAAAAGATAAGTCCATCTAGTGCAACAAATAAAGGTTAGTATCCAGTTATATTATGTACATTTAAACAATCGAGTACTGTCCGTGATACTTTATTTGCACCAACATACATATTTTTCTAAGCCAAGCTTTCGGGGTATATCCCAATTTGAGGTCCCAGGAGCACCGATTCACAAAAAAGTTTTATCAAAATGTTAAACTAAGTATCTTAGTTCAAAAGTTTTCCTTTCCTGGATAGTTCTGAAATTTCCTTTAAGAACTAAACATTGCGTTCTTCCATGGTGTGGTTCAGTTGTGAGAAATGATATCCCACAGGTGTGCAGAAACGGTCTTCTTTATGTTCCTTGATGGTGTGTCTGTGCAAAATTCATCCTTGTTTGTAACGTCTGTCCTGTTTTACCAACATAAGATCTTTGCTACATCTTTTGCATTGGATGAGGTATATGACATTGCTGGAGGTACAGCTGTATGATCCCGTGATATTGAAGGTCCCGCTTATGTGATACTTTTAGATAGATTGAGCTGGTTGCAGCTTTTTTATTGCAGGGTTTGCTTCCATTATTTGTGACTTCATAAATCAGAATGAAGTTTCCTACTTATTAGTTTATGTCTGAGGTTCGGTGGTTGTCTGAAAGACAGTATTCGGGGTTGTTTGAATATTTCTTTCAGAGAGTTTCATCCCCTGTTATGATGGGTTGTAAATGTTATGGGCGGAGCCTAGCACAGCTGCACGGTTTTCACCCTGCTAGTGCTAGATTGTATGTGGTGACTAGAGGTACACGGTTATTTGTTTTTTTTTTCTCTTTGTATTGGAGATTTTCTCTTCGAGTTTTTAAGGCGGTTTATGCTGTTGTTGATGGTTTTGTCTTTGTAACCTTTCTTATGGAAGGAGTCTGCTAGTTTTCTGAGATGTTTATCTCTGTCTTCTGGGTCTGAATATATTCAGCAGTATTTGATGGTCTGGCTGTGTTGGGGGTGAAAACTGTAACTATAGTTGCATCTGTCAGTCGGTTTCCTGTATATCACAGGGTGAAGCTGGTCATCCCTGATGTATACTGTGGTGTCTAGGAAGTTGACGTGTTAGAATAATCCATTTTTAGTTTGATTGATGGGTGAAAAGTGTTGATCAATGAATAAAACTGTTTTAGATTTTCTTCACCTTCTGGCCATATGATGAAGATATAGCAATATTATCTGTATGGCTTTTGTTGTATGCCAAATTAGGAATTTGTCTTCCGGGTCAGTCATAAATAATGGGACCTTCTAAATCATAGGCTCATACAGCTGTACCTCCAGTAATGTCGTATACCTCATCCAATGCAAAAGATGTAGCAAAGATCTTATACTGGCAAAACAGGACAGAAGTTACAAACGAGGATGAATTTGCACAGACACACCATCAGGCCGGGTTCACACTGGTGGGACACTCGCCCCACTTTGGATCCGACTTTGCCCTGCGACTTGAAGCCGACATACATCTGACTTTCAATGAACAGGGATCTGACTTGGATCCCCGCCAATACCAGGCACTGTGTTTGGTATGAATCTTGAGGGGGAACTCCACGCCAAATTTTAAATCAAAAAAAAAAAAAAAAAATCGGCATGGGTTCCCCCTCCAAAAGCATACCATGCTGGATATGGATTTTGGGGGGACCTCCACGCTGTTTTTTTTCGGCGTAGGGGGTGCCCCTTAAAATCCATATCAGACCGAAGGACCTGGTATGCTCTTGGAGGGTGAACCCATGCCGGTTTTTTATTTAAAATTTGACGTGCAGTTCCCCCTCAAGATCATCAGAGCACAAGTCGCATGCCAAAGTCGGATCATGCAAGGCAGCGATCCGACTTTGATTCAACTTCAATGATAGTCAATGGGCTGAAGTAGGATCGAAGTAGGATCAAAGTCGGACACAAACACTTGTGTTGGACCAGTTAAGATGGCTCCCATAGGGAAACATTGATTTTCACATGTCATGCAACGTGAGCTCCCAATGTCGGAGCGTTTGTCGCACCAGTGTAAACCCGGCCTCAAGGAACATAAAGAAGATTTCTGCACACCTGTGGGACATTTCTCACAACTGGACCACACCATGGAAGACCTCAATGTTTTAGTTCTTAAAAAGGGAATTTCAGAACTATCCAGGAAAGGAAAAACTTTTGAACTAAGAATGATACTTCTATTTGACACAAAAAAAAATAACAGCCTAAAATTTAGATATAGGTTTCCTTACATTATCCAACAGTTTTATGACCCCCCCCGTTGCTGTTGACTTTTAATAAACAGGCACTCGCCTGTACCAGGATCCAGGGCTATGCTCACCCGAGGGGGCACCAGGAACCATCTTCAGTCCTCAGCATCTTAACTGTGGGCACCTGGCTGTGACAGCTTGTGGTTTCACAGCCGGTCCACAGTCCACTGGGCATATGTGAGCCACGCTGTACACTGAATGGTCCCGCAGCCTCCTGGGACCTGTATCGTGTTCCAGAAGACTACGGAGAGGGCGGAGGAAAGAACGTCCATTCAGCTTGCCTAGGCAATCCATTAGTGAGAGTGGATATTTGTCAAAACAAGGTACCCGCACCACCCCAACCCAAATAAAAAAGAAGTCAAATGTCAAAGAGGAGAGGGTGAGGAGGCCTTCAAGCGGAACTTCCCTTTTGGGTGGAATTCTGTTTTAAGCAAGTTCCTAAAACAGGTTTAGATTCAGGCACAGCTACCATCTATTCAGTTTAGATGTACTACATTTTTAAAAATCTTGCTTGCTGCATTGTGATGCAATTTCCAGGTGCCCAATCCTCACTGCCAACATGAAAAGTGGTTTAAGTAGCTTGTGTCTTGCTTGTTGCTTTCCTTCCTGCACAATACCACTCTATACTGGTTGTGACCTTGCAGTTCCTCGCTCTCAGTACAGTTTCCAGACACATCTGACTGAAAACAAAGCATGCGAAGGGGCAGAATATCTCAGCAGCTGTTGGTGCTCAAGTGAATGCATGAAGACACTCCAAATACGAACATGAAAACAGAGATACGGAAAAATATCTGATGCAAACACTACAACAAAAAACATGCTTCCAGAAAATATACTGCAGATTACTGTATAATTTACAGGTTAATTTTACTTGTGGCCTCAAAGAGCTCTTTAATGGCTCGTTCACACCAGCCAGCACACCAAAATAATCTGTGTGGGCTGGTGCTGTGTTTTTTTTTACATCGGAAAGCACAGTTTATCATTTTTATTTCCTTTATTTAAAAAGAAAAAGTTCACCTTGTGCATTATTTTTTTAAATGCAAACTTTAAAGCATTGTACCCATGATAAGCAGATTGCGGGTGCAGTGCTTGGATCCTGCAGACAGCTGTCTGCTCGTACCTCTGATATGGAAAGGCAGCATCAATATATTACAAGGACGCTCAACAGTGCCCTCGTAGTTCGAGTACTACAAGCTGTTGGCCACAGAGGCTGACGGTACTTGTAGTCTAAATCATTCACAGGAAATGGTGAACGTGGCCATATGGGTGAAGCCCGACACGGCTGTACGGTTTTCAAAATGTGACAGCTGGTTCGAAGAGAAGATAAAACGTATCCTTTAAACTTTATTGAAAGTCACAAAGTAAAATCTCACTCCTTTCTATGCAGGACGGAGGCCTCAGTTGACATGCTGTATTTTCTGCACCTTTCCACTCTGTTCTGCTGTGAACAGGGCACATATAGAATTATTGTTTTCTATGTGCCTTGGAGGAGACCTGCGTTAATAAGGTGCAGAAAAACGCAAGTCACTGCACACAGTGTGCTGGTTCAAAAAACGCAAGTCATAAATATTTACATAATAGAACAGCCATTAAAGTGCCCACTCCAGCATAAATTAGAATCACATTTAGGGCATCAGTCTTATCTGCTGAGGGGCTTTAATTGGTAGCTGTACCTTTATTAGGGAAGAAGCCCCTCTCAGATCCCGTACGCCATCTTCTAAACTCTTACAGTCTGCATTTGCCCCTATGTCAGATTACAGAACATTAGTTAAGGATCTGACACAGTATAATTACAGGGCTCTCTGCTTGCATTTCACAAGAAGAAAACCTCCATAGGGGGCTATGAGCCTATACATATCTATAACCTAGAGATAAAGATCAATATTTTTTTCAATAGGGGTGTGGATATAGAGAGATAGATACACACACAGTTTATACTGTATGGGTTACTGCAACACACAGTAGAGCAATGTGCAGGTCAGTAAGTTGCCATGCAATTCAATTTTGGCAGCCCAAGACACACAGCGCTAAAGAAAAACAAAAATTCACCATGACTTACATTTTTGTGCTTTGAGGTGTGCATTACAGCCCAAGCATTGCAATCTACCTCAGTGCATGAAAACACGTGAGCTATAGTAAACTGCATTCAGGTGTGAATGGGCCCAAATAGCAAACTCTTTCCGAAAAAGGCCATTTCCTGGCTGGCAAGGAGATCAAATGGCTTGAATACTTTCAGACATTGAGCTGAAGTATATTGATTAGGAACTCTGACTTGACAATACAAAAGAGAGGGCACACCGACCTAGTGCATTACCAACATAATTTATTTATAATTTAAAAGTAATCTACTTACAAGCTTTTGGCAACCAAAAGCAAATACAATGACAACAACAAGACCTCCTCAAGATCCGCAGTCCTCAGTCAGTGGTAAGGGAAGCCCTCCTAGCATCCAAAGGCTAACGCGTTTTGAGCCCTCTTCAGAGCCAAACTATATATATGAATGATTTCACATGAGCCTTTATACCCAAGTTAGCCATCTACCCCACCCTCATAGCTTGGAGGGGAGAGGTTAGGGGGTAAAACACTTGTCACATGAGCCAATTGATAAATAATAGATAGGTATATAAACATATGTACCTGTATAAAAACATGCATTTAAAAGACCCACATAAATGAATATATAAAAATTCATAAATATACATGCAATTCATGATAATCTTAGCAGCAGATCGGCTTGTGAACAGGGATGCCATATAAAACATTAATAGCCATAGTAGATACTATCCCATAGACCAGCTTTGATCTAAGGTATTTCAAAATGCGCTAGTATGCGATGCATACTAGCGCATTATGCCTTTGTCTTGCAGAGTTTTTTTTTTTTTTTTTCTTCAGAGTTTACAACCACTTTAAAGATTACCTTTCAGTTGCTCCACTCCCCCTATTCTGATGTCAGTAGAGGCAGCTTAAGTGCTATCACTGCTGCCCATTAGTGCCACCCATCAATGCCACCTATCAGTGCCCACTAGTGCCGCCTCATCAACACCCATCAGTGAAGGAGAAAAATTACTAATTTACAACATTTACTGACAGAAAATATCCCCCCCCCCCCCCTTAAAACTTTTGGTTTTTTTTTGTTTTTGTAGGAAAAAATAAACCCAGAAGTGATTAAATACCACCAATTGAAAGCTCTATTTGTGTGAAGAAAATGATTTAAAAAAAAAAAAAAAAATCACATGGTTACTGTGTAGCATGATCGCACAATTCAAATTCAAATGTGACAGCGCCCAAAGCTGAAAAATGGCCTGGGCAGGAAGGGGGTGAAGGTAACCAGTATTGAGGTGGTTAAAAGCAATATATCTATTGATAAAATGCTCTTTGTATTTGGATGACGGTGACAATAGTGGTAACAGATAGAACGGTGTTTAAATGTAAGTGCAACAGTGTTAAAGCAATGTCTCAGTTACAGCAATGTTCCCCAAATCTGTACTCTGCTCAAACAGCTCATTCATATGGAGCATAAGCAACCCAGTAGGTTTATATTGCTGTCACCACTGGGGAGATTCACCCACTTTATTTGTTCTTGTTACCATTGTTACTGGGATAGAAAATGGTGAAATACTAACTTAGGAGTTGTCATTAAAACAAAAAGGAAAATCTTCCGATATGGATACCCGTGCCAAAATGTGTCTAAGAGGGTAACTTTCATTACAATGGGGAGATTTCCTCTCACTTCCAATTGTGTCCAAGGAACGGATCCCTGATACTACAAAGAATGCTCCTCTTCTGCCGCTGCAGAGAAAGTTTCAGCTCTAATACAGTGAAGGATTCGGTCATTTGCCCGCCACTTGCCCATTCACAGAATATTTTGCATTATGTAAAAATAACGTAAAGCTTTCTGTGAATAGAGTAGACTAAAGGAAGAGTGGATGACAGGATTCTTTACTGTATAAAAGACAGAATTCTCAGTCGCCGTACAGGAAGAAGAGAACGCTGATGGAAAAACAAAGATTTGTACAGCAAACAGCAGCCATCCAGCCATAGGGTAGTCTTCATTAGGAGTTAACGTATTTGACTTGTGGCTTTTCCTAGAGTTCTACTTTAAATAAAAGCTTCAATTTAAGTAGTGGAAACCTACCACTGCTGTGTCCTGTAGTGACAGGGGTTGGAGGGAAGAACCACAGAGCACAATAGGGTCTGGAGACTGACACTCCCAAGAGTAAAGACTATAGGAGATTACCACTTTGGAGAGCTTTCTGTGGCATGGGCAGCAGAAGAGGTTGGCTTCCACTACATATAAAGCTCATATTTGGCTACACTGCCTCCACTGATTTAGTGCACAGGATTGCTAGCTAGCCTCTAAAAACACATAGGGACTGCTGAGAATTGTGAAGGACAAAAGTGCACCCAAACCATGATCCAGCAGGGGGCATCAGAGCCTTCCAAAACGAGAGAGAAAGAGAGAAAGAGAGAGAGAGAGAGAAGAGAGGAGAGAGGAGAGAGAGAGAAGAGAGAGAGAGAGAGAGAGAGAGAGAGAGGAGAGAGAGAGAGAGAGAGAGAGAGAGAGAGAGGAGAGAGAGAGAGAGAGAGAGGAGAGAGAGAAAGAGAGAAAGAGAGAAAGAGAGAGAGAGAGAGAGAGAGAGAGGAGAGAGAGAGAGAGAGAGAGAGGAGGAGAGAGAGAGAGAGAGAGAGAGAGAGGAGAGAGAGAGAGAGAGAGAGAGAGAGAGAGAGAGACTTCTACTACTAACTTTTCTAGTAGTTAACTTTAGACGCTATTATCAATAATCAATATTAGGAAATGGATTTGTATTCATCATGATTCAGATACCATCAAACAGGCAGAATGGAGTTTAAAAGCTGTGATTTTTGCCATATGAGCAGCTATTTGTTGTAATTAAACCATTTTAAAATAATTTACTCATACTTCAAGAAACCGGCTACAATTTCAATGCAGATAATCATAAAGAAGTTGATAAATTAATTCAGAATTCCGAAGCCAACCTGTTCAAATCAAGGTTTGGTGGCATACTTTTACTGACAATATTATGAGCAAAAAAAGTTGATAGGTGCTTAGACTGACTTCACATCATTGTGTTTCAGCAACGTGTATTCCCCCTTGAATATCGTAACACGGCACTATATGTGGTTACCTTTAGAATGACACCTAAAAAGGCACAAGTACAGTACATTCTGATGAACCCACGATACAGTGCACCATGTTTGCATTGTTTTGTGCTACATTCAAAATAAGTGCAGGCCGATTTTCATTCCATAACAGTGCAGTGCATGGCAACAGCTCACACACCTAATGACTAGGCAATCTTAATAAATGCACCACAATTAACAAGATAGTGTGCGATCGTCCCACTCGACGGAAGTCAATCCTTTCATCAATTTCTGTGGGACATGATTGAAAATGGTTCTTGATCAGCAGCCCCCAAATCAGTGCATTCCAAGTGTCTGGGTTCCGTTGTTACAGTAAAATGTCTTTGGGGGGGGGGGGAGCGACTCCCCCTCCCATCTTGTTTGTGTGAATGGAGGAATCTGTTCCAGGTGGCTGATCAAGGGAAACAACAGAAACAACAGTGTATGGCTCACTTTAGGGTCGCTACACACATTACAATCAACTTTAAAACTGTCTAATCAATTTGTATCCAATCAAGCAGGTCTTTGATGGCAGATCTAAAGAAGATTGTACACCTTATGGTAAGTCTCACGGGTACTTACACTAGGCACAGCTGCCTTGTGCCCGGTCTGTGCTCACACTGTACCAGGCACCAGCAGGTCCATGTCATCTGTAGCAAGCCCAGCTGAACCTTGCCTGAACCAGCATCTTCAAGTGGGCCAAGGCATGACACAGAGTGGTCACCAGTCCAGAGGTACTCAACCAGTGACCCATGACCTCAAACCTGGGAAGTGCATGGGCTTGCTCTGGGATGGCAGGCCCAGACTGCAATCAATAGGTTGCTGACATGCCATCCAAGAGCATCAGAGTGCATGGGGGTGGCAGCAGAGGAAGCAGGCATCACATAAGCCGATGCTTCCAATGTAGCACCACCTCCTGTGCCAAGCAGAATATCAAGTGCCCTTTGCCTGGGACCTTTCTAGAAGCCTGGAGAGCAATGCCAGCAGAAGCTGGAAGAGGAAAAATTATATTAAACATTACATACACTGTACTTTTGCAATGGGCATATTAGCACTTATAAAAAGGGTCATTAGGATGCTTTTACACTGATCCATGGGTGCAGCTCATCTGTGGGTTAGCTGCACTGAACTATAGACTTATTATAGCATGTGGGTTTGGTGTGCTTTCACAAAGCACAAGAAAAATGCCTGAAGTTTGTCAGTGTAAACGCAGTCTTATAGGGGGCTCAGGACAGTAAGGACTTGTTTACATTTGCAGTTTAGAGGGCGGTCACACCCAAAAGTTAATTAAGCCCATCGACCAGTTATAAACTCATTTAAGTGGCCCTTGCTCTTCAAAATGTTGAGCACCCCTGTACTAGTCAAATGTGCTCGAGTGCAGTACAGATCGCCTTGTGCCATGAAGATTAAGGGCCTAATCACACATGGGCAACCTGGCTATAAGAATTTGCCAAGGCCTGAATGGAAATTTAATTTGACTATCAAGATATGCATCCAGTATACTCTGGATAAAAAAAACAAAAAAAAAAAAACACTGTTTAAAAATTTACCAACTTCTAACATCTGAATAGCTGCATTCCCAACTCTGACACAAACATACATACAACTTGCTTAAATTTGTATAAACTGACATCGTTGTATGAGACTAAACTGTGACTCAGAATTGTTTCCACATGAATATTGACGCATACAATTCGGTTTGCAAAGCTTTTGACATATTTCAGGTTTTCTGGTGTTGTACATAAAGACTACTGGAAACACAATAAAACATTTTACCTTATTTAGACTGCAAAAGGATGAGATGGACTCCCCAAACTTCAGCTTCCTTGGCTATCCAAACTTGTCATCAGAAAGGTGGAAGAACTAAAATGCTTTACATATGACATCTATTGACAAATCACAGCACAGTAACTCAGCATTATTTATTCCAGGTAGGAATACTATTGCTAATCCCTGGACCCCCCAAACTGGATGTTAAGTTTGTTTCCATGAATTCCCCTTCTGTTCTGCACTGCTTTGTTGTCCCCCTACATCTCCCAACTGTTTCCTCCAAATATAAATCCAACCTTTCCTTGTTCGCTGTCACTTTCCATTATTCTATTTTTTAAACTAGCTCTTAGTCTTCATTACATTTCTATCCAAACCAGTCCCTGCATCATTCAAATGCTTCCTTTAACACCTCATCACACTTTCACTAGTCAGTTACACTGGCCATACACAAAATGATCACAAGATGACTGAAACAGGGCAAACTGATCCTCCAAGAGGACAGCCGATCACTATTATTGAGAGATTGCTGAATACACATTATCAATGTTCGGTAAAGCAAGGAGCGGTGGGAAGTATAGAGGTGCTGTGATGTCTGTGGAAAGAACATCGCAACTTTTCCAGCACAATCTGCCTGAGGAATCAGATAAGAGGCTGCCTGAAGTAGAAGTAGCGGCTGATTGAATTTTTACATGGCAGTTTATCATTATTCACAGAGGTTGTACCTTCACTGGATTGGACAAAAATTAAATTTGTCTACTGTGAGCTAAAAACTCTACTAAACATACCAGGTAGGCTGCAAAAGCCGAGATGTCATTACTTTGCAAAAGTACCTTCGCTTCAAAATCTTAAATGCCAACAGCAACAAAATGCTACATCGCCAATAACGGAACTCCCCGCCCCCTCTTATCTGCACTGCTCTCTTCTGTAGTCCTCTCTGCACCCAATATTACTCCTCTCTTCTTCATGGCACCAGAACTGATCACCACAAACTGCTTTCAATATTACTGTAATCACACATCATCCAATTACTTCTATAGTCCGAGAACAACTTCCCCTCTCACAGCTCATCCTCAGTGGTTCCCCAGTTCTCTACGTGTAAGAGCACTACCCATACCAGTCCCCTTCACCCCACTACTGCCTGATCTGACCCAGACTACCTACACCATGCCCAACCCTCAGTCACATCCCAAACCAACCTCTGCCATCATCCTATCACTCATCCTCATTTAATATCTCTACACATACTACTTCCCACTCCCCATCATCACAGCCCTTCCGTGTCACATGATTACCGTCCTGTACATCTATTTCCCCGTAACATCCAACCCCACAATTACATCCAAGTAAGTTCCTTCCATCCCAGCATCCTCCACCCCCCTTCACGCATTTATTTACCATATTCCTCCATCCCCAAGACTTCATCACATTGTTGGTTCCCAGCAGCCTTCCCTCCATACTGCCTATATTATCTCCATGTTCTCCTTTCACTACTCTTCATAGCCATTTCTGTACTACTCCCTCTACTTTATATACATTCATTTTTGATCCGTCTTCTGCGCCCAGTCCCTGTATACTGGTCCCAGTAACCCATCCCAGTCCCCAGCACAAATCTACTTCCTAGTGCCCTGCACAACACCTCCCACTTCCTCACATATGCTTTGCTCAGTCCCTCCATCACATTGTTGGTTCCCAGCATCCTCCCCTCCATACTGCCTATATTACCTCCACACCACATCCTCCCTACACTTTCATTCACAGCCATTTCTGTACCTCTCCCTCATATACATTCATTTTATATCCTAGTCTTTTGCTCCCAGTCCCTGTATACTGGCCCCAAAGCCCAATCACAGGCACACTGCTCCCAGTCACCGACACACCGCTCCCAGTCACCCATCCCAGTCTCCGACACACCGCTCCCAGTCACCGACACAGCGCTCCCAGTCACCCATCCCAGTCTCCGACACACAGCTCCCAGTCACCGACACAGCGCTCCCAGTCACCCATCCCAGTCTCCGACACAGCGCTCCCAGTCACCCATCCAGCGCTCCCAGTCACCCATCCCAGTCTCCGACACAGCGCTCCCAGTCACCCATCCCAGTCTCCGACACAGCGCTCCCAGTCACCCATCCCAGTCTCCGACACACAGCTCCCAGTCACCGACACAGCGCTCCCAGTCACCCATCCCAGTCTCCGACACAGCGCTCCCAGTCACCCATCCCAGTCTCCGACACACCGCTCCCAGTCACCCATCCCAGTCTCCGACACACCGCTCCCAGTCACCCATCCCAGTCTCCGACACACCGCTCCCAGTCACCCATCCCAGTCTCCGACACACCGCTCCCAGTCACCCATCCCAGTCTCCGACACACCGCTCCCAGTCACCCATCCCAGTCTCCGACACACCGCTCCCAGTCACCCATCCCAGTCTCCGACACACCGCTCCCAGTCACCCATCCCAGTCTCCGACACACCGCTCCCAGTCACCCATCCCAGTCTCCGACACACCGCTCCCAGTCACCCATCCCAGTCTCCGACACACCGCTCCCAGTCACCCATCCCAGTCTCCGACACACCGCTCCCAGTCACCCATCCCAGTCTCCGGCATACCGCTCCCAGTCTCCGGCACACCGCTCCCAGTCACCCATCCCAGTCTCCGACACAGCGCTCCCAGTCACCCATCCCAGTCTCAGACACAGCGCTCCCAGTCACCCATCCCAGTCTCAGACACAGCGCTCCCAGTCACCCATCCCAGTCTCAGACACAGCGCTCCCAGTCACCCATCCCAGTCTCAGACACACCGCTCCCAGTCACCCATCCCAGTCTCCGACACACCGCTCCCAGTCACCCATCCCAGTCTCCGACACACCGCTCCCAGTCACCCATCCCAGTCTCCGACACACCGCTCCCAGTCACCCATCCCAGTCTCCGACACACCGCTCCCAGTCACCCATCCCAGTCTCCGACACACCGCTCCCAGTCACCCATCCCAGTCTCCGACACACCGCTCCCAGTCACCCATCCCAGTCTCCGACACACCGCTCCCAGTCTCCGGCATACCGCTCCCAGTCTCCGGCACACCGCTCCCAGTCACCCATCCCAGTGCCCGGCACACCGCTCCCAGTCACCCATCCCAGTGCCCGGCACACCGCTCCCAGTCACCCATCCCAGTGCCCGGCACACCGCTCCCAGTCACCCATCCCAGTGCCCGGCACACCGCTCCCAGTCACCCATCCCAGTGCCCGACACACCGCTCCCAGTCACCCATCCCAGTGCCCGGCACACTGCTCCCATTCACCCATCCCAGTCCCTGACACATTGCTCCCAGTCACCCATCCCAGTGCCTGGCACACTGCTCCCAGTCACCCATCCCCCGACACACTGCTCCCAGTTCCCTGTATACTGGTCCCAGGACCCCATCCCAAGCCATTTCTCCCAGTCCACTGTGTACTGGTCCTTATGCTCGTTCCCACGTCCCTGTACACTGGTCCCAGTTCCCACACATCCCAGTTTCTGTATACTGGTCCCAGTTTTATTCCATTCTATTTATACTGGTCCCAGTACCCACATCCCAGTCCCTGTATATTGGTCCCAGTTCTATTCCTCCCAGTTCCTGCATACTAGTCCCGATACCCATTCCAGTCCATAACTCTCAGTCTCTATATACTGGTCCTAGTGCCCCATCCCAATCCATTTCTCCCAGTCCCCTATATACTGCTCCCAGTACCAACATCAACCGAGCTGACATGAACTGTCTCCAGCTCCATGTGCCATCCTCCCAGCTCCCTCCATACCGATCCCCAGTCACATTTCCCCATTACAGCTTCCTCCACACTGCTCCTCAGTCACACCTCCTCTGTCACAGCCCACAAGGTCTCCCGGTCTGACTAGCTTGCTGAAGCCGGTAGTGACGCGCCGTCACATGTCCCATCAAACTGCTCCGCCACTCAGAAACGGGGGCGCGAAGCCTTCACCAATCACAACGGAGCTGTAAAGTTTGCCTGACCTACAGGAAGTCATGCTCGGGTGCGAGTCCCGCGCACTGGTCACGTGGTGCAACATTCCCTGTTAACATGTGCAGTGCCAGAGCAGGAGAGAATGCGAACGCCAAATAGAAGTGCTATGAGGAGACTGCGGAGCCGGCAGCGAGAAGGTTAATTCCCCTGTGACAGCCACTGCATTGTACAAGAAGTCACCTCACCTGAGAAATATGTGCCAGAGACTGTATACACTATATACACCCAGAGACTGTATACACTATATACACCCAGAGACTGTATATACACCCAGAGACTGTATATACTATATACACCCAGAAACTGTATACACTACATACACCCAGAGACTATATATAAACCCAGAGACTGTATACACTATATACACCCAGAGACTGTATACACTATATACACCCAGAGACTGTATATACACCCAGAGACTGTATATACTATATACACCCAGAAACTGTATACACTACATACACCCAGAGACTGTATACACTATATACACCCAGAGACTATATATAAACCCAGAGACTGTATACACTATATACACCCAGAGACTGTGTATAAGCCCAGAGACTGTATATAAGCCCAGACTATATACACTATATACACCCAGAGACTATATATAAACCCAGAGACTGTATACACTATATACACCCAGAGACTGTATACACTATTATAGTTGCCAACATTGTAAAAAAAATTTATAGGGACACTTTTTTTGCTTGTAGGCAGAGTATTATTATAATTAGGGGGCGGGGCATTCATTTGTAGGTGTGACATAGTGGGAGGAAAAAATGTGCCGTAGTGAGAATGGGCGTGGTTTAAGCAAAATAGTGGGTGTGACCTAAAGGGGGCGTGGCTCGAATGGGTGTAATGCAGAATCAGTGGGAGCCACGTCGCCTGCCACCAGATGCCATCAGGTGCCTCCAGCAGAGTCCATCCTTACATCAGGTGCCCCCAACAGAGCCCTTCTTACATCTGGTTTCCCAAGCAGAGCCCTCCTCACATCTGGTGTCCCCAGTGCAATAGAGCCCTCCTCACATCAGCGTCCCCAGCAGCAGCGATCTCCTTCATGTGCATGTCTCCAGCAGCGGCAGCTACAGTTCCTGGCTTTCACGTGTGTTCAGTGGAGAGGGGAGGGGCCTTCGATCGATCCATGCAGCCAATAGGCTTCAGTGTACAAGAGAATTGTCTACTTTTACACTAAAGAGAGAAGCAGATTGGCTGCCCCTCCCCTCTCCACTGAACACAAGGGGAAATGTACTCGCAGAGGTGGCAGCGGCGGCCATCTTTTTGTAGCCCACCGGCCGTTTTTTGCCTAAAACATTCCAGATTTCCCGGGACAAAGGCAAAATACTGGGAAATTAATTGGGACGAGCTCTGATCAGGACGAGGGTCCCATAATCGGGATTGTCCTGGGAAAATCGGGACTGTTGGCAAGTATGAATTTTATACACCCAGTGACTGTATACACTATATACACCTAATATACATCAGAGACTGTATCACTATATACACCCAGAGACTGTATATACTATATACACCCAGAGACTGTATATACTATATACACCCAGAGACTGTATACACTATATACAACTAATATACACCCAGAGACTGTATACACTATAAACACCTAATATACACATTACATACTATATACACCCAGAGACTGTATACACTACACTATATACACCTAATATACACCCAGAGACTTTATACACTACACTAAAATTGGGACTGTTGGCAAGTATGCACTATATACATCCAGAGACTGTATACACCTAATATACATCCAGAGACTGTATACACTACACTATATACTCCTAATATACACCCAGAGACTTTATACACTACACTAAAATATATACAGCCAGTCAGCCTACTATGGGTCAGCTCCGCCCCCTCTGACCCCTCCAGGACCACCTCTTTTCTAGCCCATAAAAGGGCGGCTGTCTGCCCACACTAGTGTTATTTTTTTGTCCTCGCTCTGGACCCCTTTTAAAGTTTATTTTTATTTATTTATTTTTTTCTCTCCATCCATCCTGTCGGGTTCAGCCTTTCCCGATTCAGAAGACCCCCCCCCCCCCCCCCATATAGGCTGTAAATCTCCTGAGGAGGTGGGTTCCCGTGGTGTTGGGATTGTATGGTACAGTATAAATGACTGTGTATTTCTGGCAAAGGTCCCTGGCAGTAAAAATGACTGTATATACCTTCGTTAGGCAGGTGCTGGCACTCTCTCCTTCCATGTTTTTGTGTGTTCATGGTTTGGCTCGCTGGGTCTTGTAGTTCACCGCCTCCACATGTACTCCTTTCAGGAAGCTCAGAGTTGTGCAGGTGAGGTCAGAGGTAGCTTCCTCTTTGGGTTGTCTACAAAACTCCAGAATGCTCACTGCTGATTGCAGCAGCCTCTGTCCTCTAGGCTGATCTCAGTCTCCAGCTGGTCAATCTGCTGCGCTGCGCTGCTCTGCTCTGGTAAGCCTCCTTCCAGGTCTCTCAATACTTCTGCTGTGTTACTTGTCTGTCAGAGTATTTTTATTATCCTGTACCTTCTAGGACTGGGGAATTTTGCCTAGCTGCCTTAGCACTGAAGATTTGGATGGAGAAGTTTATTTTAATTGTAGTTATTTATTTTTTAAAAAGAGAGCACATCATCTGTGTTTTACAGAGAGAAGGGCCCCTGCTAGATAAACTCCCGCAAAGAGGTTCCAAATCAGCATTCCAGCCTCAAAAGAGTAAAGAAGGGACTAGACATGACAAATTGCAGAGTCGCATGCAGCTGGATAGATGCCTGTTGTCACAGCATTCCAGATCTCCCTCGCTCTTACCTCACTTTAGTCGCTCGGACCCAAGCCAAGAGAGGTCAAGACATCAGATGGCTCAGGACAATGCTGCAAAAGCACGCCACGTTAAATCCTACATTAACCACTTGCCGCCCGCCATATAGCAGAATGACGACGGCAAAGTGGTTTCAATACCCTGACTAGGCGTCATATGACGTCCTCAGGATATTGAGCCGCTGCGCGCCCCCAGGGGCGCGCATCGCGGCGATCGTTGTTGCGGGGTGTCAGACGGAGACTCTTTACCACGTGATCAGCCGTGTCCAATCACGGCTGATCATGACGTAAATAGGAAGAGCCGGTGATCAGCTTTTCCTTACTCGCGTCTGACAGACGCGAGTAGGAGAGCCGATCAACTGCTCTGACAGGGGGGGGGGGAGTCTGTGCTGATTGTTTATCAGCGCAGCCCCCCCCCTCGGATCCTACCCAGGACCACCAGGGAAGCCGCCCAGGACCACCAGGGAAACCAGCCACACTGGACCACCAGGTATGCCCCCTAGACCCCCAGGGAAATACTAATCAGTGCAAAGGCAGCTGCCAATCAATGCCCAGGCAGCTGCCAATCAGTGCCCACGCCAGTGCCACCAGGGATGCCTATCAGTGCCGCGTATCAGGGCCACCCATAAGAACCCATCTTTGCAGCCTTTCAGCGCCCATCAGTGCCACCCATGAGTGCCCATCAGTGCCGCCTATCAATGCCCATCAGTGCTGCATGTCAGTGCCCGCTTATTGGTGCCACCTCATCGCTGCCGCCTTATCAGTGCCCATCAGTGAAAGAGAAAATTTACTTATTTACAAAATTTTTAAACAGAAACAAAAGCAAAACTTTTATTTTTTTCAAAATTTCCGGTCTTTTTTTATTTGTTTCTCAAATAAAAACCCCAGAGGTGATCAAATACCACCAAAAGAAAGCTCTATTTGTGGGAACAAAATGATAAAAATTTAGTTTGGGTACAGTGTAGCATGACCGCGCAATTGTCATTCAAACTGCGACAGCAGTGAAAGCTGAAAATTGGTATGGGCAGGAAGGTGTCTAAGTGCCCTGTATTGAAGTGGTTAAGCACGCAGTCAAGGGAGGGTTAAAGAGTGTTTCAAGGAATCCTGCTCATTCTGCTGTATCTTCACCATCTGCAGATTCAGATCATGTGTTTTCAGTGCATTTTAACTCTGAAGTCGATAGCGATTCGGATCCATCTGAGGCTGAGATGGTCTCAGAATCGCATACGTTTGATTTTTGCACTGGTTCCCCCCTTGGTGGAGGCTGTTAAGGAAAGAATCGTCGCCTCCAAAGAAACAGCAAAGATACTACCCGTATTTAAAAAAATCGTTACCCTCCTTCCCATTTCATTTCTGAAATTTAAAAGTAATTGACGATGAGTGGGGGGGGCCTGAGAAGAAGCTCAATGTGCATAATGGAGTATCGAAGCTGTATCCCTTGGGACACTACGCCTAAGGTGGATGCTTCATTACGTATATTCGCCTGCCACATTACCCTTCCGCTGGAGTATACGGTCTCTTTTAGGGATCCTATGGATCACAAAATAAACGGACCCTAAAAAGGTTGTATAGCTTGGACAGCCTTCAGACCGGCGGTAGCACACACTCCTGTGGCAGCAGCACTTGGGCTGGGTTCTCACCTGTGCGTTTTTTGGTGCTTTTTGCGTTTTGTGGATTTGCACTACCATCCGTTTATCATGGTCTCCTATGGAACATGTCCTGTGGAATGCGCTGGGAGTGCATGGGTGTGAATCCAGACTTAGAGTGTGGGTAGCAGAGCTGGTGGATGGATGTTTGGATGAAAGTCTGGGAAGTGGCAGTTCTTCTCCTTTGCAGACTGCTGTAGAGTTGTGGCTGAAGTGGCTGTCGACCAGGTCAAGATGACAGCAAAGATCATGGCTCTTTAAGACACAGCAGCCTTTTCAGTTTAACAAGAGATCCAAAGAAGGATTCAGAGAGATCAGGGCTTACAGACAGAGTTTTTCAGACAGTGGAGGGGAGCTGGTTCAACCTTCCAAGCCCAGGGCCAACAAAGCTCCTGGGGCTGTTTCCACTGCTGCGTCCCCAGAGTCGCGTGATTTACACTGCGACTTTGCTGTGCGATTTGTGATGCGGTGTCATTCGACCTGTGAAAACCATGTGAGAACAAATCGCACAGATGTCGGAACAAAGTAGTGCAAAAACCTTTTTTGGAGTCGCTGTGACTTAAGTCGCACCAAGTAGAACGGGGACCATTGGAATACATGGGTTTTGACTTGTCATGTGACAGGTCGCACAACAACTCGCAGTAGTGGAGACAGAGCCTAAGGCTTCAAATAAGTACTTCTGAAGCTGTCTCCGCTTATCCAGCTCAAGTAGGAGCAAGACTAGCCCAATTCAGGGGGGGTTTGGGCGGACAAATTACATGATGCCTGGATTGTAGCCGTCATTCGATCACGTTATCGTCTCGCGTTCAGAACAAGGCCCCCTCAGACCTTGTTAATAGAAACTGGACTTCCTACGGATTTGGAAAGGAGGCAATGTTTGCAAGGATATATAGGGGAGCTGTTGGCAGCAAGGGCCATCCTTCCGGTTCCAAGGCACGAATTGGGTCAAAGAGTCTGTTCCCCCTCTGTTTTTGGTCCCAGAGGCTTCAGGGGGTTTCGGACAAGTTTTTGACCTCCAAAGTCCTGAATTCTTACATGAAGGTTCCACCATTCAAAATGGAGTCATTGGAAACAGTCGTTTCGGTTGTGGAGTCAGGAGACTGGATGGTTTCCATTGATCTGGCGGATGCGTATCTCCATGTCTCCATAGTCGCATCTCACCATCGCTTTCTCTGGCCTTCTCATATTCATTTTTAATCTCTCCCATTCGGTCTCTGCACGACTCCGAGAACGCTATTTAAAGCTACTGTCTGCTGTTGTTGCGACTCTCGGGGTCAAGAGTGCAAATATTTCATTATCTAGATGACATGCTACTTCTGGGTCCGTCAAATGAGCTCCTTCTAGTTCATGCGAATTCACCTGAAAACACTAACTCGTTTCGGTTTGTTGATCAACTTTCAGAAGAACCAGATGCATCTGACCAGAATGTTGGAGTATTTAGGAGTACAATTCAACACGGATCGGGGTTGTGTTTCTCTTCCTCAGAGGAAGGTCCAGGGGATCCAGTCTCAAACAAAGCAGTGATGGCCAGGCATTCTATGATGCTGAAGGAATCCATGCAGTATCCGGGGGTTTTATCAGCCACAGTTCCAGTAGTCCCGTGGGTCAGGTGGCGCAGAAGGAGGTTTCAATGCAACTTTCTTCTTCAGTGGGATCATCTGCCAATTCCAATAATCTTGTCCCTGGTTGGTGGTCAGTAGCTTGCAATCTTTCCCGCGGAGTTCTGTTGAAGGCCTCAGAACCAATAGTGGTGTCGACCAATGCCAGTCTGGCAGGCTGCAGGGCACACTGCCTGGGACAGCAGGTTAAAGGCCAATGGTACCTTTTTGTGGGGCGAAGAGTTCAAATTTTCCTGGGATTGGATGCTGTCAGACGCGCTGTAATGCCCCGTACACACGGTCGGATTTTCCGATGGAAAATGTCCGATCGGAGCGTGTTGTCGGACATTCCGACCGAGTGTGGGCTCCATCAGACTATTTCCATCGGATTTTCCGACACACAAAGTTTGAGAGCAGGCTATAAAATTTTCCGACAACAAAATCCGATCGCGTCAATTCTGACCGTGTGGCCAGTTCCGACGCACAAAGTGCCATGCATGCTCAGAAGAAATTCCGAGACGGAACAGCTCGGTCTGGTAAAATTAGCGTTCGCAATGGATACAGCACTTTCGTCGCGCTGCAATGTAAAAAATTGTTTAATACAGCGCACTCTCTTCTTCTTTATAATGTGAGAAGAATGAAGTAGTTTTGCTGCTCATATTCACACAGACTTCTCACAAACTTCTTTCTTTATTATTTATTGTGATTTCCCTCAATATATTATGATTTGTCACATCTGACCAAATTTTCTTTTGTTGGTTTTTAAATATTTCTTTTTTTGTCAAGGCATTATTATTATTATTATTATTATTATTATTATTATTATTATTATTTTTTTGTATTTTACTCCATAATATTTTTGTGTGTGTTTTGTGCGTCAAGTTACCACAACACCATTGATATCTTGTATTATTTAATCTCAAGGAGGTTGCTTGGTGTTGGTGTCTCTTGTTAATTTCACATTGTAGTTTTGAAATGTACCTGCCTCCTCACAAACAAACTGTCATTTTTGAAGGAAAACACACATGGGCGAGTATAATTGAAACAAAAATTCCTTTATTAAGGGCTCACAACTAAACAAAGAGGGAGGCAACGCTGGAGAAACAGCTGAAATTGGTGAAGCCTTTGGCCCCCAGGGCACACATCAACTATTTTCAAGCAAAATTGGTGGCCTGAGGAGTCCTTATCTAAGGAAGTGCAGTCTGGTCCAGAAGTCCCAGAGATCCAGAAAGCAGCAGATGACATATGTTTCCCCAGGCTGTGGTCATACAAGAGACTGCATCTTTTGCCAGACCAGACTGAACCCAGGGTCATCACTCTCTGGTCTTCCTTCCACGCTTCCTTCCACGCTGCGGCAGGAGGAGGATGTTCCAACTCAATCACGTCTGTATTGGGTGTGATTTCGCCACTCACCCCCTTAGTTAGGACTTTATAAAGAAGTTTCTTACACATGAGGCGTTGACCCTCCTGCATGCCCTTCAGTTTGGTGGCAGCCATGCAGGCAAAGGCCTCTTCCGGAGTGGGTAAGGCTCTGAGGGACGCAGAAGCCTCCTGAATGAGCCTGAGCACTGAATCCTGCATGTAAGTCCCCTTCCTGGGTCTGGATGGATCTTGTATGGAAGGCGGAGGGGCGGAACCTGCGATTCTGTCAGGCTGCGACTGGTCCCAGGCTTCTCCTGGCTGCCACTTGGCCCCGCCTCCTCCTGACTGCCACATTCCACAGCCTCCTGCTGTGTGCCACATTCCACAGCCTCCTCCTGGCTGAGGTCTTCCTGTGTATGAAAAAGGGACATAGTTATAGTTTTTTCTTCATCAATCACACACAATTTTCACCTCATGATTGTTGCAAATTGAATGTTAACAAATATAACAGACTATCATTCCAAGCCCAGCATTTTTCATTCTTGCCCACTACTGTCTATTGATATGTAAAACACTTTATTAACTCAGCAATTAGTGATCAATAATATCTAGTAAACATAATTTATTTATTGGCCAGAAATCTGTAGAAGAATGCTATACCTGACTCCATCTGGGCTCCTCCACTTCTTCCTGGCTGGAAGTCCCAGGTTGGACATCGGAAGCTTCAGCTGGGGTGGAAGGAAGGGTTGAGAGGCATTCCCTGACTCCAGTGTGGTCTGACAGAAATCGCAGTCTCTCATAGTACCACAGCCTGGGGACATAAACATCATCTGCTGCAGCTCCGGATCTCTGGGAATCCGTGACCTTCATGCACTCCCTTAGATAAATGCTCCTCAGGCCACCAATTTTTGTTTTTTAAATAGGGGATGGTTGCCGTGGGGACCACCGGCGTCACCAACTCCAGCAGTTTCTCCAGCGCTGCCTGCCTCTTTTATTTATTATTGTAATGTGGATGTCTCACCTGCCACAGACAGGGCAGCTCCCTGTACTTGTCTATGAACAGGGGGAAGAAGTTGTGGTCATTGAAGCCATCCATTTTATCTGCAAGACACAACACAAGACAAACACTAATGTCAGGCGAAACTCTCCTAATATAGTTACAATATAGGCCTCAATTTAGAAGCAGTATAGGCCCAAGTTTAGATCTTACCTTCGTTTTCACGATCGGCGCCTCCAATACTCCTTTCCCTGCTTACAGATCGTACGTACTACGCACGCGTGTTACGCTTTATACACACTGCGCATGCGTGTAACTCCGCCCGCCCCTGACGTTCTTTCTAGTCTATTCCCCGCCCTTTCTCGTTCTGCGCAGTGGGGAAGAGCACATGGCGTAGTCAGAGCAGGTGCGTGCTAATTACAGCAATTAGGAGGAGGAGGAAAGCCCGGAGCCTGAAACGTCCCGATCCCAGAAGAGACGATTTAAGGCATCAAATATGTCCTTTGGGGAGATGTTGGAGATGGTCGACATCCTGAAGGCAGACTATGACGGGAAGTATGGACCTTACCCCAACCCCAATGTCCGAAAGGCCAAGATCATGGTGAAAGTGGTCAAGAGTCTGCACCGGAATTTTGGGGTATGACGATCGAAAGATCAGCTCAGGCAGCGGTGGTCGGACCTCAAATTAAGAGAGCATGAGCAATACAGAAAGATCCGGAGAGTGCTGCAAAAAAGTAAGTAGTTGTGCTGTCTTCCTATTCTTTATGTTTATTACGTTCGTGCTGCTCCATGTGCTTTTATTAACTGTTATCCAGTTTCAAAAGGCAACTTTCATGTTCATGGGCACATTATTCGTTCGTATCAAACATAGTTTGTTTGGCCATATGCATTTGCCAGCATTTTTAAGGGCCTACTTGTGTGAAAAGAATTGGGTTGTGTAGATGGGTTTGTTACTAGAATGAAATGCCAACTACATTCTGTGTAAGGAGAGGAAACTCAGCAGCAGTTTTCACATCTGGACGCTGGAGCACTAGTGTGGGACACAAGAACACCCTTTTTTATTAGGGGGGCCACACAGGTGCTCCAGTGTATACTATAGGGGTGTCTCCATCTGTGAAGCTTGTACAAGACAGGTAAGTATTCAAGCTTGACAAAGGACAAGAACAATGCCACATCTTGGAACTCTGCCAAAACAGACAATTGTACCCCACTTCCAAACAATATTTCATATTCCTATTTCTGCCATCAAATATCTGTGTGCTAAGTATACCCTTTTTTTTTTTTTTTTTCATAGGGGAGAAAAGACTCGGAGGACACCCCTCATCCGAGGAGACCAGAGACCCCCCCCCACCTCTGGAAGAAGGGGAAATCCACCGAAGGCCAGCAGAGCAGGAGGAGGAAGACGTGGTGGAACTAGTCACCACAACAGGTGTGTCTGCGACCACAGACTCAGGTAAGAGATGGATGCCGCCATATTTATAATACATGGTGTTTTTTTGTTTCTATCTTTTTAGGGGATCGTGATGTTGTGGATCCAGTTCCTTTCACCAGTGAAAGTGCCCAGATCCTGATTGGGGAGATCATGGGGTGTAATAGGGACTTGGAAAACATCGTGAAAAGCATCAATGATGTTCAGCAAAAAATGAAGAACATCATTGATGTTTTAGGGAGAGTTTAAAACCCCTCAAAATGCCTTGGGTTTTTGTTGTACCAAATTTTTTTGTATTTTTTATGTCAATTTGTAGCAAAGCCAAATTTGGAAGAGGCACACAGTGTGTCAACATGTGCTATCTGCCATAACGGGAGATCAATGGACGCGTTTTGGGGGTGCAACCCCTTCCTCAATAATAAAGTAGCTGTGAGGAAGGGGTTGCACCCCCAAAACACGTCCCTTGATCCCCCGTGATGGCAGCTAGCACATGTTGACATTCGGAAATTTGTGTGCATCTTCCAAATTTGGCTTTTCCTGGGGTGACTTCACCCCATCTGAACGCAATATCAAACACAGTTTGTAAATACTCATGTCTGATATTGCCTTCAAGTTCTACCAAATGTGAACTTTGTAAGTTCTAAAATTGTGTATTTCTTGTTGGTTTTACACATGCCTGTTTTATCTTAAATGGACATTTCTACTTTTTCTAATGTGACCCCAAAAATTGTTAAACAACAAACATGTTGGTTTGTTTTAAAAACATTTTGGAAATGCACATGTGATTGTGCTGTTATTAAAAAGATTCTTAATCAAGATTGTGCGGATTATTGTCTCAACGCTCCAGCACTTTTGTGGTGCTCTAATTGGTGTTTTCTGTGACAATGGGGGTTATTTCCTAAGGGAAAATACACTTTGCACTACAAGTGCAGTTTCAACTGCACTTGTAGTGCAAAGTGCCTTTGCCTTTAGTAAATAATACCCAACAGTGCTTTGTAATGTTACACAATCACGCCAATTTCAGGACTCGCCACATTTCTGTCAGGGTCAGCTCCAAAAAACACAAGCAGTAAAAATGTCACCAAAGATTTGAGTTATTATTATATTTTTTTTTTTTTTTTTTTTCAAAAGGTTTTACACATTGTCTGGCATATTGATAGCCCTCCTACCCGCAAAGAATTCAAGGTATCTTAGCCGGACATCACGGGCACTCAGGGGGGGCAAGCCAGGACGGCCACTTTCAAGCGCCGTCAGGGTTGATTCATGTTGAATTCTGGCCTCAGGCCCAACTGAGCCAGCATAGTTGGCAGAATGTTGCCGTAAAAAGTTGTGTAGAACACAGCACGCCAGGATGATGTGATTCAGTTTGTACTCCGCCATTTGTATGGGTGTAAGAAATAGGCGGAGCCGGTAATTAAAAACCCTCTGGTCCAGGGTGAGGTTCCTCATAGGGAATGGCCGCATAAGATGGTCCCCCAGTGCAAAAGCTTCATGTGCAACGAAGACGAATGGGAGTCCTTCCACATTGTCTTCTGGAGGTGGCAAGTCCAAGCTGCCATTCTGGAGATGCCTATAGAACTCGGTCTGGGCGATGACTCCACCATCGGACATCCGGCCATTCTTCCCCACGTCCACATACAGAAATTCATAAGTAGCCGACACCACCGCCAACATCACAATACTATTGAACCCCTTATAATTATAATAGTACGACCCCGAGTTGGGTGGTGGGAGGATGTGGACGTGTTTCCCATCAATTGCCCCTCCGCAGTTAGGAAAGTCCCATCGCTGGGCAACGTGGGAGGCCACAGTCTGCCATTCCTGTGGCGTGGAAGGAAACTGTGGAGAAGGAAACTGTGGAGTCAAAACCAAACAAAAAAATTAGTCTCTAACATTATGGGTGGGGGGGGGGATCTGGGACAGGTAACCCTCTCCAGTTCATTGAGAGATGAATGCCTAAATAATGGGTATTACTTTGAACAGCCCCTTCTTAGTTACACTATTGGCAGCCCACTGGACAGGTAAGAAGTGTCATAATACAAAGATATAAATACACACTGTACACATTTGAGCACATTTGGACATTCTGCTATTACCTATCAAGATAATAATAGTATACAAAAACTTGAAACAGTACCATTTGAAAGTATTCAGGCAGGCCCTTGCACTACATGCTTTGGGGAATTCATTTATAAATATGACCACCAAAGAGATTGGTATAGTGTATATGGGTTTGGCAAAGTCAGCAGATAGATGATAGAGGATTGGTATCAGCTGACTTGGCAATTGGGGGGAGGGAGGGTTCCAAATGATTTGGTGACCCCCCAAAAAAGCACTCTGCCTGAATTTTAAGCACCAATCACATTTCAAAACATTTTAGGGGGTGTTTAGGGTAAAGCACTACTATGGAGCTGATAAAATACATTGTTATGTGACTACATGAGGTGAATATAGGGCCAGGAGAGCATGCTGGGGAGGTTAGTGAAGGCAAATATGTATGAAGGACAACAAAAATAATTACATAAAAATCCAGCATGCATGACAACAAAGGGGACATTCACAGCATATTCCAATCATGGTAATTAGGGAATGTGGAAAGAAATACAATATATTAACAAACATTAAATACAATAAAATGTGATGTTAAATGATACAAATCTTACCTTAATATACTCCTTCTGCAGGACCTGGATGATGGCAGAACAGGTCTCTGGGATAATGATCCCCAGAGCCTGGGGGGAGATGCCTGTCGAACTTGAGGTCCTGCAGGCTTCTCCCCGTCGCTAAGTACCACAGGGTGGCGACGAGCCTCTGCTCCGGAGTGATGGCTTGCCTCATGCAGGTATCCTGCCTGCTGATATAGGGGGTCAGCAAAGCCAACAAACGGTGAAAAATGGGGTCCGTCATCCAGAGAAAGTTCCTGAAATCATCAGGATTATTCTCACGGCGCAAAGGCATATGACAACTGGTCACGCTGAAGCAACCAATTCTTGGTTCATGAACTCCTCCCCACCCTGTTCATGGACTGGACTTATGTCAAGGTCAGGACCCCAACACCAAGCCCCCGCACAGCACGAACTCTACAAGGAGTACGTATACGCAACATGGCTAGAAAACGGTCGGCTGCTCAGAACACACTGAAGAACAGCAAGGCCTGTGAAGAGCGACCTGGAAAACCGTAACGAACGAACAAGAACACAATGACAAGTCAATGGTACTCGCTGCACGCACTGAAGAGCAGATACAAACCCACAAGCACAAACTGAACAGCAGAAAACTATCTGAAAACCACGAGTCTGAAAAAGCACAAATCGTCTCTCACCAATCTTTTACTAACACGAGATTAGCAAAAGGGTGCCGCGCTTGGTTTTGAACTGGCCTTTTCTAGTCTCGTCGTATGTGGTGTACGTCACCACGTTCTTGGCGATCGGAAATTCCGACAACTTTGTGCGACCGTGTGTACGCAAAACAAGTTTGAGCCAACATCCGTCGGAAAAAATCCTAGGATTTTGTTGTCGGAATGTCCGATCAATATCCAACCGTGTGTACGGGGCATAAGTGTTCCAAACTATGTTGCCAGGTCAAGCTGTCAAGATTCTTTTGAACAACAGAACTGCGGTGGCTTATGTGTCTCATCAAGGGGGCACAAGAAGTCACCCTCTCCTTCAGGTGACATGTCAATCTTCCTCTGCACAGAGAAGAATCTCGGCTCTCTTACAGCATCTTAACTCCCAGGGCCTGGCAATGTTTTAGAAGATCGCTTGAGTCGAGGCTTTGGGGATCACAACAAATGGGGCCTCAACCCCAAGTACCTACGCAGGATCTTCAGGGTCTGGGGGACGCCTTCGACAGATCTTATGGCATTGGAGAATTGTCAACTGCCTTGCTTCTTCTCCTGGGCCTAGCATCCACAGGCATTGGGTCAGGGTTCTCTGTCCAGGTCTTGGAACTTCCCCTTGGTGTATGTGCTCCCCGCCACTTCCATTGGCTCTCAAAATCCTGCTGAAGGTTCAGCGAGAAAGGGTCACAGCAATAGTAGGCCTACCTTACTGGCTCAGGGAGCTGTGGTTCCCTCTGGCTTGGAGGATAAAGTTGGGCTCACCAATCCCTCTGCCTCCTTGTCAAAATCTCCTTCTGCAGAGTGGGGCCTGACACCTGAACCGCAGGAGGATAAAGTTAATGAAAGGTTACATTTGTTCTGACGATCCTGTAATAATATCACCGGATCTGGAATACTACTGAAAGGGGTTGGGACCTTGGATCTCCTTCAGTATCTAACATTTTGAAGTTTCTGCAGAGTAGTCTCCAAGGGTTAGCTTATAATTCCCTAAAGGGTCAAATCCCTGCCTTGTCGGCTATGTCGTGTACAAGATATGCTCTACATCCGTTGGTGATCTGATAATATTTTTTTTTTTTTTTTTTTTTTTATTAGGGGCAGCCATAGACATCAGACCTCCATTGAAATCGTTTTTTCCAAAAGAGGACTTAACACTAGTCTTGGGAACATTGCTGGTTCCTCCGTTTTGATCAAGCTTTCTCTTGTTCATTTCTTCTTTTAACAGTTTTTTGTTATTGTTTTTTACTAGCCGTGGCCTCAGCCAGAAGAGACTCCGAGTTGTGCACCTTCTCATCTAAAGAACCATAATGTTTGGTGCTCCCAGACAAGATCGTCCTTAGGCCGATACCGAGCTTTCTACCTAAGGTGGCCACATAATTTCGTATAAACTGGGAGGTCCTTCTCCCAGCCTTTCCAGCGGATACAGCTGATGAGCGGAGTAGGTTAGACCTGGTCTCTGTGGTTTCAACCTACCTGAAATGGACTAAAAGCTTTGGCAAACAAGATCAGCTGTAGGTTTTCCCAGTGGGGCCTAAAAAGGGTATGCCAGCAACATCCAGAGTTGTCTTCCTGGTTTGTCAAGACCATGCATATTGCATATAAAACGCTGGGCCTTCCTCCTCCTTCAGAGATCAAAGCACATTCGACGAGGGGTATGGCAGCATCCTGGGCATATGCGAAGGTCGCCCCTGAGGTAGTTTGCAGAGCAGCAGGCTGGAGCGTGCCCAACACCTTTTTATTGGGCATTACAAGCTTAATATGGCTTGTCCGCCTGAGGAAACATTTGGCTCTACAGTATTACGGCAGCTGTTGCCCATTAAAAATTGAGTAGCATTGCATTGAGGGTTTGGCTTATTATTATTATTATTATTATTATTATTATTATTATTATTATTATTTTTTTTTTTTTTTTTTTCCTTCCCTCCCTTCTTAATATTGCTTGGTACATCCCATAGTAGGCTGACATGGGGAGGTCCAGGAATAAGGAAAATTGTTATCCATACTTACCGTAATTTTCCTTTCCTGGATTCTCCCCATGTTAGCCGGAGGATTCACACCCAGTTTATCCGTCGCGAGGCGGGGTTTTTTTGAACACTAGTGTGGGCAGACAACCGCCCTTTTATGGGCTAGAAAAGAGGTGATCCTGGAGGGGTCAGAGGGGGCTGAGCTGACCCATAGTAGGCTGACATGGGGAGGATCCAGGAAAGGAAAATTACGGTACGGTAAAAATTTTCCTTAATATACACACTACATAATATATACACCCAGAAACTGTATACACTACACTATATACACCCACAGACTGTATACACTACACTAAAATATATACAGCCAGAGACTATACATTGCACTATAATGTATACACTACTCTGCAATTTACACACCCAGAGATTGTACACTATAGTCACCCAAAGACTGTACATTATAGACCCTACACCAGGGGTGGCCCCTCCATTAAGGGCTCCCCCCATCCATTGCCGTCTCTCCCCCTATCCATGCGTCCGGCCCCTTGCAGGACGCCGGGTGCATGAATTACAACGGCGCAGGTGTTTTTTTTTTTTTTTTTTTTTTCTTTTAAGCACCTTATTAGAGCCAGAGGGTATAATAGGCTTCAAGATAGGGTGGGCTCGGGCGCAGAGAATGCCAACGGAGCCCACCCAGGTGTATTACAAAAGTGAATGAAAATTCGCTATTGTAACACTGATCCTCCTCCCGGGCCAATCAGGAAGCGGGTTTCGAGACCTGTCACCCGATTGACTGAAAGAATAGGCGTTCCTATTGGACAACTAAGAGGAGGGGAGGAGCCGCACACTGGAAGGCACCAATGGAAGAGAGGACACAGAGCCGCTGCCTGCAAACTCGACTAGATGGGGTAAGTGCCGGACCGGCAGACAGCGGGGGGTTGTTTGCCGCCACCCCCCCCCAAAAAAAAAAAACACCAGCTGCCACTGCACTACACTATATACAACCAGAGACTGTATACTATATACACTACACTATATTAGGGTTGCCACCTTTTTTTTTTTTTTTTTTTTTTTTTTTTTTTAAAGGGGGAACTCTGATGTATGGGGTGTCAGGGCTGGCTCAGCCCTTCCTTCTCTGAGCTGGCCGCTTAGCTGTCAGCTAATTGCCAGCTCTCATCTCTCTCCACAGTTAACCAACTGTTATGAATCTGCTCGTCAGTCCCGCCTACTTAAAGATCTCCAGCTCACTTCATTCCTGCCTTCGCCTTGGTCACATCACAAGAAACCATCTCCCGCGTTCCTGTTTAAAGACTGTCTTTGCTGATATCCCTTCTGGCTCCTTATCCTGCTTGCTGTTCCTCTATTTGGATCCCTGACTTCTGGCCTGGCTGATTACCCGATCTGGTTACTGAACTCTGGCTTGGCTGACTACCCGATGCGGTTACTGGACTCTGGCTATGCTTTGACTACGCTTACTCTATTTACCTTAATAATAATAATAATATTATTATGAAACAAGTGTGATTTTACTGTACTTCTGCCTCGGTCTGGTTCATGGTTTCTGACACTGGGGGTGCTGACGTAGCCGCCTTCGTAGCTGCTTGTTCTGTGTGTGCTCAGAGTAAGACCGCACGACACCTTCCAGTGGGCCTCCTACAACCCATACCCAATGGAGAGAGGCCTTGGACCCACCTGTCCATGGATTTCATTGTGGAGTTACCCAACTCTCAGGGCAACACAGTTATCCTTATGGTGGTTGATCGGTTCTCGAAGATGTTTCATTGTATACCACTTCAGAAGTTGCCCACATCCAAGGAACTGGCTTCCATTTTTGCTTGGGAGATCTTTCGCTTACATGGGCTACCCAAGGTGATCGTCTCGGACAGGGGTAGTCAGTTTGTGTCTCGGTTCTGGTGAGCCTTTTGTGCACAGTTGGGAATTTCTTTCTACCCTGCGTATCACCCGCAGACTAATGGGCCCATAGAACGAGCCGACCACTCCTTGGAGCAGTTTCTACATTGCTATATTACTGACCATCATAACAACGGGTCAGACCTCTTACCTTGGGCGGAGGTTGCTCACCATAGTGCCTTGAATTCTGCTTCTCGATTGTCTCTGTTTATGGCAAACTATGGTTTCCAACCTTCCATTTTGCCTGACTCATTTGTTCCGCAGAGCATCCCTGCGTTAGAGGAGCATCTCTGTGGTCTTCGTTCCACTTGGGCACAAACATGCCAATGATAGGTACAGACTCCATGCTGACCACAGACGCCTGCCTGCTCCTACCTAGACGTTTTCCCCTCAAACCTGGTGGTCCTCCGAGGGGGAGGGGTCGTTGAGAAGGGGGTACTGTCAGGGCTGGGCTAAGCCCTTCCTTCTCAGAGCAGGCCACTCAGCTGTCGGTTAATTGCCAGCTCCGAACTTTTCCACAGTAACTCGCCTGATGATGGTTTTATGTTTTTCAGTCCTGGTTACATAAGCTGTTTAGTTCAGTTCCTCTCTGCCTTCGCCTTGGTCAACACATCCAGAGACTCTCTCCTGTGTACCTGTTGAAGACTTGCTTGGCTGACGTCCCTTATGGTTCTGATCCTGCTTGCTGTTCCACTACGCTGATTCTTCGGTTTCCTGATTTACTGGCTTGTCCTGAAGTACACTGATCTCTGGCTTCCTGATGTCCTGCCTTGTCTGACTGTCCCGCTTACCGAACTCTTGCTATGATTTGACTACGTTGCTCTGTTACCTATTATTATTATTATTATTATTATTATTATTATTATTATTATTATTATTAAACAAGTGTGATTTTAACTGCACTTCAGTCTCGGTCTGATTCATGGTTTCTGACAGAAAGAGAGATCTTGTCATTCAGCTAAGCTGAATCACGTATCTCTTTTCCTTCAGTGTGACACTGCCCCACACACTTAGTAATCACCTCCCTAGAGAACATTTAACACTTTGATTGCCCCTGGTGTTAACCCCTTCCCTGCCAGTGCCATTTATACCGTAATCAGTGCATTTTTATAGCACTGATCACTGTATTGGTCTCACTGGTCCCCAAAAAGTGTTACTCAGTGTCAGATTTGTTTGCCGCAAATCTAGCAGTCCTGCTAAAAATCGCAGATCGCCGCCATTACCAGTAAAAAATAAGTCCCTAAATCTATTACGTAGTTTGTAGACGCTATAACTGGTGCGCGAACCAATCAACATACGCTTATTGGGATTTTTTTCTACATAGAAAATGTAGATAAATACATATTGGCCTAAATTGATAAAGAAATTTGAGTTTTTTTACATTTTTTTTTGTTTTTGGATATGTATTATAGCAGGAAGTAAAAAAATATTTATTTATTTTTTTTAATTGTCAGTCTTTTTTTGTTTATAGCGCAAAAAATAAAAAGCGCAGAGGCGATCAAATACCACCAAAATAAAGCTCTATTTGTGGGGAAAAAAAGGACACAAATTTTATTTGGGTACAGCGTTGCACGACTGCGCAATTGTCAGTTAAATTGACGCAGTGCCGTATCGCAAAAAATGGCCTGGTCAGGAAGTGGGTAAAACTTTCCAGAGCTGTAGTGGTTAAAGGAAGTGGATAACGGTATTTAACAGTGATTTATTTTCAAGTAGTCAATAGTGCCTGTAGTCAATGCATTGACGCAAGGTGGAATCTTTTTTTTTCAACAAAGAACAGGGCTTCCTCTGCAGGAGACATTGAAGGCCTAATGAAAACCTTCACTAAGTTTTCATCAAGCCACTCCCTGAGGACCTTTTAATTCAGGTTCTGACAGATTGAAAAGGTGACCAAAATGTATTTCAGCCCCTGGGAGCAGTTTAATGGGACAATCATTTGGGCAATGAGGAGGTAACTGTTTGGCATTCTTCTTATAACAGACAACCCGGAACTCATGATATTGTGGAGGCAGTTTGTCATAAGACTGCATAGTAACCGTATCCACCTGTGATTCCTTGACTGGTGGAGAACTTGTTCGACAAGATTCTCTACAGTATTCCTCGCAATGGGGGACATAAAATTTTATAATCTGTGCTTCCCAGTTGATGGAGGGATTATGGGTGGAAAACCAAGGAATGCCCAGGATGACAGGAAATTTGGGTGATTTAATCAGCTGAAAACTGATTCTCTCACAGTGGTCAGCCTCAAATTGGAGTACCAGAGGAACTGTTTCATGGGTAACAGGTCCTGAAGTTAACAGTGAACCATCCACTGTCTCCATATCGATAGGGGCATATTTATTTCTTGTTTGGATATTATTGCTGTGGGCCAGAGTCCCCACAATATGACCATAGTCTTCACAATAAAGACATAAGTTCTCTGAACGTCTTCTCTCTTGCCCCTGAGTAGAAATGGATCTTTTAATAGCTTCAACCTGCATGGGTTCTGAAGTGTCAGAATCTGGAGAAACTCTTTGATCCTTCTGAACAAATTAACTAGCAGAGAAATGCATGCCACTTCCAAACAATCCCAGAAAAAATGTATTTTTCAAAATTGTCACTTTTTTTTTTTGTGTTTTATAAATAAAAATCACAGAGGTGATCAAATATCACCAAAAGAAAGCTCTATTTGTGGGGTTGCGACCTTGCAATTGTCAGTTAAAGTAACGCAATGCCGTATTGCAAAAAATGGCCTGGTCAGGAAGTGGGTAAATCCTTCCAGGGCTGAAGTGGTTAAGGAAACCTCTGTAATGGCGGCGGTCTCCATTGAACTTGGTGGGTGAGGCATATGTGTGTTAGCATCATCTTGGGAACGTAGGTCCAGCAATTGTTTCTGCAGACCACGGATTTCCTCCTGCCCTTTCACCGCACTTTCCTGTCCAGCAAATTTTTCTGGGTCGGTAACACCGAACTCCTGCAGCTCTGCAATTGCTGCCTGAAAGGAGCCACAACATTTGCTATAGCGGTCTCCATGTTTTAGGCCAGATTTATCTGTCATGATTAGTGGTCAGTCTCAAAGACCAGTTGCTATAGCAGTAGTGGGACTATCGCTGACCAGCAGGATAGGTACACAGGCACCCTGGCGGATCACACAGGCACACCTGAGGTGCAGAGTTTAAGTACTAACCCGTTAATACCAGGTCGCTGTGCTCAGCCTCGCCCCACCAGGAGGTGAGCAAGCCGGGGTCCAGTATCAGATAAGCAGGTAAAAATCAAACAGAAGCATAGTTAGTAAACAAGCCAAAAGTCGAGTAGTTGCAGGTTGGGATCAGGCAGAAGCATAGTCGAGGAACAAGTCAAGGGTCGATAACGAGTGGTAGCAAAATATAGATGGCAGCAGGGAAGACAAGAGCAAGACACTGGCTTAAAGTGGTTGTAAACCCAAAAATAAAATGAACAAAAAAAAACCTGCAAGACAATAGGCATAATGAGTTAGTATGCATAGCAAACTAGCTCATTAATTATTACTTGCCTTGGATCGAAGCCCCCGCAGCGGTCCTCGTTCACTGCTCTGGCATCGCAACATCGCTCCCGAAGTTACTTACGGGTATCGCGGGCTCCTGCACTGTGATTGGCCGGAGCTGCGATCACTCCCGAGCATGCGCATGGGAGCTGCCAGTAACAGCACAGCCTAAGAGAAGCAACGGCACGTACTGCCATTGCTTCAGTTAGCATGTGCCGATGACATCTCCTAAACCATGCAGGTTTAGGAGATATCCAGGGTAACTACAGGTAAGCCTATTTATAGGCTTACCTGTAGCAAAAAGTGGTTGTAAAGGGTTTACAACCACTTTTAAGAGAGCACAATATTCTGGCAAACAGGAAGTGCAGAGACATGGCTTAAATCAGGAAGGTAATGGGAGGAGCAAAGAGTTCCAAGTTCAGCAGAGTTCAAGGCACAAGGCAGTGTTGTCCAGTGGATCAGACAGGGTGCTGTCTAGCATCTCCGGTAGAAGAGTCATTGCTAGATACAGCAGAGATCCCAGGTTCAAGTCCAGGCCCTGACACCCCACTTACATCAGAGTTCCCAGCATTCCCCCTTAAGTTAGACTTCCCAAAAGCCCCCGTTACTTCAGAGTCCGCAGAGCACACGTTACATCTGAGTACTTATTACCTTAACCTCCCTGGCGGTTTTCCCGAGTGTGGCTCGGGGTTAAAATTCAGGACCATTAGCGGTAACCCCGAGCCACATTCGGGATTACATCGCAGGATCCTGGTGTGGCTTTACTTACCTTGTCCCCGGCATCCTGCGATGTACCCCGCAGTGTCCGTGGGCTCTGTCCTCCTCCGAAGCCTCTCTGTGCCAGGCTCCGTTCCCTGCGAGCAGCGCGACGCACGGGGGCGGAGCCTGGCGGCAAATTTAAAAAAAAGTAAATAATAACACATACAGTACTGTAATCTTACAGATTACAGTACTGTATGAAATGATTTCACATCCCTTTTGTCCCCAGTGCTTTGGCCCATGCCCTGCATGCAGTTTTATATGATGTATACTGTTCTTTCTGCCTGGAAACTGGAGATTGTCCATAGGAACCAAAAAGTGTCCCTTTACATCAAAAGTGGCTTTAGACCAGCTAGAAAACAGCGATAGTAAATTAGAACACTTGCAGAATTGAGCAATAGTGAATCGTGGGGAAATTTTATTTTATTACTATTTTTTTTTTTATTTATTATATTATAATTTATGTTTTTGTGTTTCAAACTTTATCATACCCGGGATATCTACTAGACTCTTGTTTGGACAGATTTAAGTGTGTTATTGTTAAGAATTACAGACCTACAATATAAAACGCCAAATTTCCATGCAAAATAATTGTACCGCTTTCAGCACCTAAAATCCGAAATAATCATACCGCCAGGGAGGTTAATGCACCCACTCACACACTCGGGGTGAGACTTCAGTCACAGAGAGTGGACTGTGAGGCACCCACCCAAGGATGGAGGCTCAGGCATCAGAACCTTTCATCCACAATGTATCTGCTGGGTGCTGGGCTTCAAATTTCCCACCCACACATCCCTTTTCTGAGGCACGGCATGCTGGGTAATAGAGTGTGGGTGGGCAGGCACACCTATGCACTTGGCGGTGTTGTGGTACTTGTGGAGCCACCACCCTAATGCAGTAGGCTTTGCACCCCAAAACTCACACACAAACGTGTGTGTGTGTGTGTGTGTGTATGTATATATGTGTGTATATATGTATGTGTGTGTGTGTATGTGTGTGTGTGTGTGTGTATATATATATATATATATATATATATATATACTGTGCAAAAGTTTGAGGCAGGTGTGAAGAACTGCTGTAAAGTTTTTCACCTTCCTCTGGATCAACTGTGGGTTTAGGATTGTGTATATGGGATTGTATTTTTTTTTTTTTTGGTTGAACTAGATGGACTTGTGTCTTTTTTCAACCTGACTATCAATGTAAGAATGCTTTCAAAATTATATATTTTAATTGTTTATTATTATCACTCATTATTATCACATAACTATGACTAAGCACCGCATTCGGTGTGAAACGTGTCAGCGGCTGTGCAGTTAGTCTGTACCCACCTATGATGCCTTGATATCTATTTTAATATAATAAAGGTGAATTTTTTGGAGTGCGGCTATCCAGCTATTTATTTTCTCTTTTACCTCTGTTGCAAACAGAGCCAGCACGCTGCTTGATTGTGGAGACAGCTGATCCTAGGAGAGGTAATTACCTTGGAGCGGTGAACTCCCATATCCTAGGGAAAGGACGTTACCGCATGTTGTACATGTTCTGCCAAAGATTTAGTAAAGTTGTTTCCACTGCTCAAAGCCTGGTCTGAAGTTACTCAAGGAGTGCATGTGGGGTCCTGGCATCTTTCTAAGGAACCAGGGTCTAAAATAGCACATTGGGGTCTGTGAAACATTACTACAACAAAAAATTTGTTGGCGTGGTACCTGAAAAGGTGACAGGTCCTCCGGTAGTGAGGGGGTTCGGTGCCTGGCTCCTTCCCTAGCTGTCTGCCTCCATCAGTCACAGGGAGTGGACTAGCCTTACGAAGGTCTATGCTTGGTCACTTGGTACGGAATGAGAAGGGTTAAGTGAGAGCACACAGAAGGTACGTGTTATGTGCCCAATGGGACCCCATTCTGTTACCGGGAGTGAGGTAACAGAGGTATGCTGACTGGTGGAGTGGACAGACGGTAGGCTCTGCATGTCCCTGCTAATGCAACACATAAACCTGTACAAGTGTGTAGGAAAAGGGACAACATCTTCTGGAGGAATGCCTCCTACAACACAACACACAAGTGGCTCATCTCTGAGTTGGGGGTCTGCCTTAATGTTTGACTTTCACATGACCGAGGTCCCATTCATTGGTGAGCATGCTTTTGGGCAAGGTGGTAGGCTTCCTTGGTCTACCCAATGGTAGGCCTCCTTGGTGACCCACACATGGAGGAAGTGTCATCAGCCTGCCCTATAGGATACAGGCCTGGGGAGGGACGGGACCCTTTAAGTGTTACTGCAGCAGAGAAATATTAGGTCTCCTGCCCTGCCATGATACACCTGTGATGTGTGACAGAGCTATGTAAATCTCAGGGTTGAATGGACAATAATATAAATCATTTGGCAGGTAAATCCGCTCCACCATATGTGTTTCATCTGTGTGTTCACTGTTTGCCTGAAGTTCAACTTTAATGTTAATGCTTACCTGAACTCATGACCAATGTACAGGTATATACACTTTTAAGAATAATGAAATAAATGACGAGGTGATTAGATTGAATAAAAAGCTTTTATTAATGCATCTTTAAAATGACAAAGAGCAAAATAAATATTAAAAGAGAGCTAGATAGAACATGAAAGCCTTTCAAAACCATTTCTTGTCTCCATAAAACACGGTGTATATGTTCTGCAAAAATATCTGAAACAGTTTCATAATAGAGCTTTTAATTCACTATTTCTTAAAATATTTCTATTAACAATATAAATATATTTTACTTCCTAGTAACAAATTCATACTAACTATGTGTGGCTGCAATGCCACAGTCAATAAAGCAAGATACAATGGATATACGAATTATGTACACAGGACAACATGCAAGTATGATTTGGCCCCTATGAGACTGGTAAACATTTGACAGATAAAGAATATTACACATACAGTACTCACCAAGTCGGTAAACTATAAATACACAAGAGTGGAGTGCTGTACCCTCCATTAAATAAATAATCAACGCAATAAGCTTAAAGGGGTTGTAAAGGTTATTATTTTTACTTTTTTAAATAACAAAAACATTTTATACTTATCTCCTCTGTGCAAGGGTTTTGCACAGAGTGGCCCCGGTCCTCCTCTTCTGGGGTCCCCCAGCGGCGCTTCTGGCTCCTCCCTGCATTTAGTGCCCCCTCGGAGACCCGCATTCCAAGGGGACACGCTCCAGGGTCCCGCTGCTGCGTCCATTGACACAGACAGCAGGACTCGGCCCCGTCTCCTGTGTCACAAGATTTGATTGACAGCAGCTGGAGCCAATGGCTGCGCTGCTATCAATCTATCCAATGAAGACTCGAGACAGTGGCTGGAGCTGCTGTGCTCGTCCCCATGGATGGAACGATCGGGTTCAGGTAAGTAAAATGGGGGGTCTGGTGCACTACAGAAGGTTTTTCACCTTAATGCATAGAATGGTGAAAAACCTTAAGGGATTACAACCCCTTTAAAGCAATATTAAACCCAAAATCAAACATTTAATATATTGCAGCTTACCAATTCTTAGATGTGATGGCTGCATTAGTTTTCTTTTTTGGGCTTTCTTTCCTTTATTTTCACCTGGTGATCTGGCCAGTAAGTCTATTGTTCTTTTTAACAGAACAAGCTCTCTTGCAGGTAGAGGGATGAGACAAATCATTTACAACTGGCAGGGCTGCCTAAAATGATCAGTTTTTATGTGTTTGTGTGAAACATTTATCGCAAAGGGAAAAAAAAAATGTTGCTGTAACAGCTTATAAAGTGTTAGCTGGAGTTTAGCTTCAATTCTGCTAGTACATTGAACACTACCCTCCTCCCAGACAGACAGTGCTGCTGTCCAAATCTGCCCCCTGTGCTCCTTCATCCAGAATGGCGGCTCTCCAATACAGGAGATGTGTTACTAGCCACCAGGTGAAAACAGAGGGTAAAAAACCTAAAAAAAAACAGAAAACTAATGCAGCCACCACATCTGAATGGTAAGCTGCAATATATTACATTTTTGGTTTTGGGTTTACCACTTTAAACTGGAAAAAGACATTGAACTAACTAGATACATAACAGTTAAGTGTGAGCTCTAGCATTGACCTAAGGCCCCTTTCACACTGGCGTGGGGGCGGCGTCGGTGGTAAAGCGCCACTATTGTTAGCGGCGCTTTACTGTCAGTATTCGGCCGCTAGCGGGGCGGTTTTACCCCCCGCTAGCGGCCGAGAAAGGGTTCAAAACCACCGCTGCAGAGGCGCTTTGCCAGCGGTATAGCCGCGCTGTCCCATTGATTTCAATGGGCAGGAGCAGTGTATACACCACTCCTTCCCCGCTCCGAAGATGCTGCTAGCAGGACTTTTTTTCCCGTCCTGCTAGCGCACCGCTCCAGTGTGAAAGCCCTCGGGGCTTTCACATTGGAGAGACAGCAGCGGCTGTTTCGGGTCGGTTTGCAGGCGATATTATTAGCGCAATAGCGCCTGCAAACCGCCCCAGTGTGAAAGGGGCCTAAAGATCAACTCCAGGAAGCTTGAAAATTGGTCCGGTATGTAAAAGTGCTTTTACTGTCCCCTAGACCCAAACAAGTAGCTAACCCTTGCAGTGCAAAGGAGAATTTTCAGATTTTCCAGTGTTGGGCTTTAATGACTGAACAGGTAGTCATTCCTTGGTGCCACGTTAATGCCCACCCCACCTGTGTATTTTCAAGGCAGCTGTTCTGCCCTTCGTAGCTTGGCCACTAACCTAACACTATAGTGTTTATCTTGGACTTCAACAGCAACGCTCACTGTATTACCATGGGTTTTGAATGCAAATCATAAAACACCTGAATGTCAACTTTATATAACGGTGAGCCCAAACACGAAACGGCTATAGAACTGGATAGGTTATGGACATTACAATCTCTTACAAACTTCACAAAATAGTAGAAAAAGCTGCGCAAATTATCAATTTCTCACTACTTTGGGTATTATAAAAATCAACTATCCTATTGCATGGTATGACTAGTCCAGTGACTACCATTTTCTTCTCCACTCCGTACAGGTTTAAATAAATTCCCTTGAATCCAAAAAAAAAAAAGAATCGGTACTTGTGATACATTTATTCAAAATGAATGTTCCAGGATAACGATAAAATCAATAGCCTAATAACACTTGGGAAAAATCTGACCTAGGCAGTCAACCTCCAACCCCCCAGAGGAGAATGTGTAGCTGTATGGACAGAAATTGGACAGTTCATTGTCCAAGGTGAACCAACAACCCCACACACAGATTGTAGAAAAGAAGATCACTGCTAAGATCTGAGATCACTGCTAAGATCTGAACACAAAAAAGAGCATATTTGGGGTAACTCCAAACAGATAAAAAGAGCACAAATTAAAAATAAACTTTATCTGCTTATCTTAATTTTATTTTTCAGTCCCCTTGTCTGCTAGATGACCCCAAAAAACATACGCCCAGTGAATCCAGAGTTTTCTAGTGTAATCCACTGCTTAGCTACTGAACAGTGTGTCCCACATCGCCACCTTCCATTGTGACAACATCAGGAGTTGGCTGTCTCTAAGGTTCTTACAGCTGGCTTTGTGATGATGTGCCACCATGCATGCCATGCACAGTGTGTGGAAGATGGCCCTGAAGCATAACCCATCCTAGGAGGTTGTAAAAAGCATGGTGATGTCATTCTTGCCTAGCCACTTGTTGACCGCCCTATAGCAGATGTACTGCTATAGGACGGCCACAGTGTACAAAATCACGTAGATAATTATACTTTATTCTGCACTTCCGGGTAGGGGCGCACGGGCCGCCGACACTCAGCTTCTGACTTGTCACAGCAGAAGCTGATCAGCGGGTGCCAGCCAATGGATTTCTGCTGCCTGGCACCCACCAATCGTCGGAAAAACACACAGAACGGAGCTCTGCCTATGTAAACAAGGCAGAGCTCCGTTCTGACGGGGGGGGGGGGGGATTTTCTTTCTCTCCAGGGAATACAATCCATCATTTCCCTTAAAGCATCACACATAGTACCATACAAGCACTGGCTAGGTACACATTTCTAAAAAATTAAAAAATGCAGAGGTGATCAAATAGCACCAAAAGAAAGCTCTATTTGTGGGGAAAAAAAGACAAGATTTTATTTGGGTACAGTGTTGCATGACCATGCAATTGGCAGTTAAAGTAACAGAGTGCCGTATTGCAAAAAATGCTCTAGTCATGAAGGGGGAATAAGACCTGGTTTACACCTATGCATTTGTTAGTGCGTTTTCAGTTTTACAGAAACACACTACACTCCATTTAACATGGTTTCCAATGGGACACGTTCACATCTGTGCATTTTATGGAAAGGGCCAGGGACTTTCTTCTGGTTTTTTGTTCCATAGACTTCAATGGATCAAAAACGTGTATTGAAAAACGCAAAATGCACCTGGAGTATGCAAACTGCAACCTGCGTAGGTGTGAACCAGGCCTTAATCTTCTGGAGGTCAAGTGGCTATGCAAGAAAACCAGAAAGTGCTGGATTCAAAAAAAGGTATTTATGCACAACAATTAAAAAAAATTACTGCTTTGAAAAAGGAATGGGAAGGAACAATATTAGACAATTAAAAAAGGGACGAAGGTTTAATGCAACTCTATGCTAAATAAATCATCACTAAAGTGCACGTGTGCCCATACTATTGATATTAAAGAATTTACATATTCTTAACAAGCAGTAAAAGGACTTCAAAGCAAGCCCTGAGCCTGGGTTCACATTGAGGGCGGGTTTGAAATCATGCGAGTCCATCTGAACTCACACGACTGGCATTTCTGTCTGACTTTGGGGGGCGATTTAAGAGACATCTGTGCGGGTTCATGCACAGATGTTTATTCAAAACGCCTCCGAGGTCGCCAAAAGGAGTGCAGGAACTACTTTTGGGAAAGTGCAGTGCCGCAAAGTCGGCGTTGCACCGATTCGGATGGTGCCGTTATCCGCAATAGGCTCCGATTTGGCATGCGATTTGACATGTCAAATCGGCCCAATGTGAAAATGGGCTCATTGACCATTGTAGCTGCGGGTACTGTGGAATGATTTAACCCCAAAGTTCACAACTGGAACTGAAGTCTGAATTCATTTAGTGTCTTATGCCGCATACACATGGTTGGACTTTTCAGCTACAAAAGTCCAACAGCCCGTCCGACAGACTTTCGACAGACTTTTGGCAGACTTTAAACAGACTTTCTAACGACCGGACTTGCCTACACACGATCACACCAAAGTCCAACAGATTCGTACGTGATGACGTACACTGGACTAAAATAAGGAAGTTGATAGCCAGTAGCCAATAGCTGCCCTAGCGTGGGTTTTTGTCCGTCAGACTAGCATACAGACGAGCGGATTTCTGGGTCCGGCGGAGTTACGACGTAAAGATTTGAAGCATGTTCCAAATCTAAAGTCCGTCAGATTTGCGACTGGAAAAGTCCGGTGAAGCCCACACACGATCGGATTGTCCGCCGGATTTGGTCCGTCGGCGTCCGTCGGACAAGTCCGGTTGAAAAGTCTGACCGTGTGTACACATAACAGCTTACAGCAGCCTTCACCCTGGGGTGCCATCTGGATTCCCTCAAATTATGACAATCCTGATAACCAGCATAACACGTATACAGTATGTGGTGTCACAGAGGGGGACTCTGCTGTTTTTCTGTTGCGCCACTAATACGCGGCATGTGTTTGTGCTGGGAGCATGCTCAATCATGCACTTCACAGTATGGAGACCAAGTTATCACCCACAGCTCCTGGTCTTATGCTGCATACACACGGTCGGACTTTTCGACCGGACGGGTCCGACAGACTTTCCAGCATACTTTCGACGGACTTTCTAACGAACGGACTTGCCTACACACGATCACACCAAAGTCTGACGGATTCGTACGTGATGACGTACACCGGACTAAAATAAGGAAGTTGATAGCCAGTAGCCAATAGCTGCCCTAGCGTCGGTTTTTGTCCGTCGGACTAGCATACAGACGAGCAGATTTCTGGGTCCTGCGGAGTTACGACGTAAAGATTTGAAGCAAGTTCCAAATCTAAAGTCCGTCAGATTTGCGACTGGAAAAGTCCGCTGAAGGTCCGGTGAAGCTCACACAAGGTTGGATTGTCCGCCGGATTTGGTCCGTCGGACCAGTCCAGTCGGAAAGTCCGCCTGTGTGTACTCGGCATTAGAGTAACAACTGGGAGCCGGTAAGACCAGCTCATGATCACTGCAATAGTCAATTGCTAGAGGAGAAGTCTATGTAATAAATAAATGTTGAAAAAAAATTCAAATAGTTAAATTTAGGGCTGTATATAAGAAAAAAAAATCAAAGTGTGCACTATTTTTTCTTGGCTCTACTATGGGTAGAGACAACAAATAATGCACACACCATATGGTATACAGCTGAAGTTTAAAAACATTTTGGATCCAGTTTTCCTATGATAATAAAAAAATAAATTGGGAGATAGCTATTAATATTTACCACCAAATGAAGGCCTAATTTGTTCTTAAAAAATGGATAATTCACCTGGGGTGAAAAAAAAAAATTCTCATACTTTTAAAAACCTGAAAAAAGGTTGAGAAATGCTGGTTTACAGCATCTGCTGTTTTTTTACATTAGAAGGCTGGCAGGCTGCAAACAATGCAAATGAATTACTCCACAGTGCCTGCAGATAGGGAGGTTACTGAGGACTTGTTTTAAAGCTCATTTACTAAATGTTAAACATTTGTAAATACATTTAATGTTCATAGTCTGGACACCTGTACGCTCTCTTACAGCCCACTGTACAAAAGAACTTAGACTGGAAGAAACAACTGTTTACCAAACTCATATTTTCATTAAAAATACCCTAAAGTAAATTTTTGGTGCACACAAACACATTACCCAATTTTTGGTAAAATATAAAAGATGAGGTTGCATACAGTAGATTGATACCAATCATGTCAAGCCCTAAAATTGCATAAGCTTGTGAAACAGTGACAAACTTCGGTATCTAAATTTGTCACAGGCAAAGCTTTAAAGCCTTTACATGTCATCGGCATGGAGATAACTGTAAATGATGGCCCTAGAATTATTGCTCTCCCTCCCATGTGCATGGTGTTACCTAATATGTGTAGCCTAATAGTTGTTTTCATACATAGGTGCACCTGGCAGGTGTGTTTACAAACGTATGTGCATATTTGTAGGGGCAGGGGTGGGCTTTAATTTTTTTTTTAAACATTCTTTTTACTTAACTGGATGGATGACAAGCTCCCTATGTAATAGCATAATAGATACGACGGGTCCTCTTTAAGGACACAGCTGAGGTCTATTAAATCCATATTGTTTCCTCTGCACTCTGAAGCTGCTCAAGCACAGATCATCCTTGATCAGCTTTTTTCCTGGTTAGCGCTGCCAGTGATTGACAGTACAAGTGACACTAAGGCCCGGTTTACACCTATGCGAATTGGATGCGGAATATTCGCATTTCATTTTAAAATACGTTCATTTGAATGAGGCTGGTTCACATATGTGCGTTGCATTCGCACTCCGCATTACCCAAAAAACATGTGTGTTTTCTGGGAATTGCGGTGTGAATTGCAAGCACATTATCTTCTATGGGAATGCATCTGATTCGCAGATGCATTCCGTTGTGAACGGGATAAAATCCTGATGTAAACCTGACCTGATACTGATGCAGTCCTGACCTGATCCTGATCAAAAACTGACGTGAAATGCTGAACAACTGATTTTTCTCTTCGCAGGGAAACCGGAGCTTCAATTCGCACCGCACATCTGTGAACCGGACCTAAAGGGTTTTTTTTGTTAAATAAAAAGATGTTATACCTGTTCTTTGCAATGATATTGCACAGGACAGTTCTTCACCTCCTCTTTGGTGGTCCCTTTCACTGCTGTCTGTTCCTGCTTCCTCCGAGTGCACCCCTAGCAAGCCAGGTGCCAAGGGGGCACCTGTACATGCTCACTCCTGAGCTGGGCTGCGTGCATCCATAGACACACACAACGCCAAAAAGGCCTGCCCAATATCCCTCCTCACAGGAGTCTAACTGACAGCAGCAGGAGCCTATGGCTCCTGTGACCAGGAAAAGAGGAGGAGAGCAGTGCTGCAGCCAGGACAGCACTGGAGTGGTGAGAAAAGTCAGGTAAATGTTTAAGGAGGGGGTGGGTAGAACAGTTTTGAGAATGCATTAAGGTAAAAAAACATTTTGACTTTAGAAGCACTTTAATTCACTGGGGGGGGACAATCGGCGAACAGATGTTCACTGATCTCTCTCTACTCTACCTGCCAACACCAGCCATACCCACATTAGGCCTACAAGAGTGACAGCTGAGCCTGGGATACATAGCAGCTGGGAGTGTGTTTAACCACTTCCCTAATGCTGCACGCCGAAATACGTCGGCACAATGGCAGCAGTGGACAAACGGGAGTACCTCTATGTCCCCTTTAAGACGCGGGGATAGCAGGCGCGCACTCGCCCTCCGCGTACAGCGTGACCGTGCCCGTAGGACCGGCGAACTCGATGTCCGCCAGTCTCCTTGCGATCCTGTCATGGAGCCTCAGAACGGGGAAGTGCCTATGTAAACAAGGCATTTCCCCGTTCTGGCTTGTGTCATGACAGAGATCGCTGTTCCCTGTCATGGACAGAAGTGATCGCTGTCATGTGACTTGAAGCCCACCCCCCCCCCACATTTAGAATCACTCCCTAGGAAAAACTTAACCCCTTCATCGCCCCCTAGTAGTTAACCCCTTCACTGCCAGTGTCATTTACACAGTAATCAGTGCAATTTTATAGCACTGATCATTGTATAAATGACAATGGTCCTAAAATAGTGTCAAAAGTGTCCGCCATAATGTTGCAGTCCCCATAAAAATCGCAGATCGCCGCCATTACTAATAAAAATAAAAATGCCATAAAACTACCCCCTATTTTGTAGCTGCTATAACTTTTGCGCAAACCAATCAATATACGCTTATTGCGTTTTTTTTTTACCAAAAATATGTAGAAGAATACATATCGGCCTAAACTGAGGTTAAAAAATTGCGTTTTTTTTATATATGTTTTTGGGGGATATTTATTATAGCAAAAAGTAAAAAATATTGCGTTTTTTTTTTTTTTTTAAATTGTCGCAAAAAATAAAAACCGCAGAGGTGATCAAATACCACCAAAAGAAAGCTCTATTTGTGGGGAAAAAAGGACGTCAATTGTTTGTTTGGGTGCAACGTCGCACGACCGCGCAATTGTCAGTTAAATTGACACAGTGCCCGAATCGCAAAAAGTGCTCTGGTCAGGAAGGGGGTAAAATCTCCCAGGGCTGAAGCGGTTAAATGCGATGTAAGCCTTATATTTAAAGTACAACTAAAGGATCCTGCAGGACAGTCTAAACAAGTACTAATTACAGTTACTATGTGATGCAGAAGCCTGATAAAGTAAAAAAAAAAAACCTCTCCTCCTTCATTTCTGTCTCACACGCTCCCCCTCCCAGACACTGCAGCTCACAGTTGGAGGATGGTAGGGCTGTCAATCCAGAGAGCTGTGGGCAGGACTAGGTGTGGCCAGGTGCTAATTGACAAGCTACAAGTGACAATGTTGATAGCCATGCCTTTTGCAACATTTTTTCATCCCACTAGTGCAAGAAGGCACAACCTACATGAGGATGGCCACTCTGCTCTAAATTCAAGAGGTTTCCACACCATCACAGGAATCAGACTACTGGCAGGATCAACAGGTATAGGATCAACAGGTATTAGTGGGGCTTTTCAAGGGGACTTAAGATACACTCACATTAGGCACGAGTGTGATCCTCTTCCCAAACTCCCCTGCTGGTCTACATTCACACTGGGCTATAAGAAAGTTTTCCCAGGCACCCTTACAGCATTGGGTCTGCCAACCAGACCACAGTGACCCCTACTTTGTGCTCAGTGATCTAACTGGAGAATTCTGTGATCAAGTGTGATTTGTGCTCACACTGAAGGGAACTGTGCCCTGGACCACCGAGTATGGTATGCTAAGTATTCCCAGGCATGGTTTAAAGCACTCACACTACACAAATGAAATGGACCAAAGGAGTGAACCATGACCCGGCATGGTTAAAACTGCCAGTGTGAGTGCACCCTATAAGAAAACTGTAAGAGCAAAAACACTTATAAATGCTGCAGCACATATTTTATCTTAATGGGAGACCATATTCTTTACGTTATATGTGTTGGTTTGATTTAATATGCAAAGCTATACCTACCACAAACTTTGCTGCTCCCTTTCTCAAAGACAATTTTATTATAAGTATATTCCTTTTAAAATACTGTTTGGTGGAGGACAATTCATTATTTAAAAACCTGTACATAAACTGCAAAGTGGCAGAGCAAGAAGTCGCTATAGTAATGCAAGGATATATTGCTATTGATTAAGCTCTAAAAAAGTAAGCAAAAATCAGCTCTTGTTCCACAAATGTACATCCTATGGGTTTATATTGCCCAAACAGAAAATACACTGTCAGTAGTGATCTTTATACATAATGCTTTAAATGAAAAATGCAAAAATAGTGACTGAACCACAGGATTTAAACCCCAGCCAAATGCTTTTATTTTAGTGTTGGGTAGCTTCAAAAAGGGATTGAACATCTGTAAGGTTTTTATTGCTATCTGTGTTCACTTGGTTTCCGACAGGTGATGAGTTCTGTGTGTTTGGAAGCTTTGTCGAACCCATGTGGCCGAGTCTGCCAGGAAGCTGCCACTTGTAATGGCCCAATTATTTGCAGTGGGGGGGATTCTCCATCCGGGGCCTTGTTTACCTGGATGGGTAATGCCTCAGCCACAGATGATTGGCCCATTATAGATGACAGCTTCCTAGCGGGTGTGGCCACATGGGTCCAGAAGAGCATTCAAACAGGCCCAGGCTCATCTCTATTTCCTACAAATTTCTGTCTTTGTGACACAACTGGATAAAAGGGAACATTTTTCTACAGCAGGGGTCTCCAAAGTTCTAAACAAAGGACCAGTGTATTGTCCTTCAGACTTTAGGGGGCCGGACTGTCGCCAGTGGGAGGAGAAAATGCCCTAGTGTCAATAGGATGAAAAAATTTACATTGTGCCTATGTTCATTAGGAAGAGGGATAATGGCCCATCATTGGTAATAGTGGGAGAAGCAGTATCCCATTGTTCTTTTCAGTGGAATATATAGTGCCCAATCATTTATATTGGCGGGAGTAAAAGTGCCCTATCGTTGGTGTTAGTGGAAGATGCCCCATCGTTGGTGTCATTGGAAGGAATAATCCTCCATTGCTGGTGTCAGTGTACTGCCCTACTATTGGCATCAGTGGAAGGAATAGTGCTCCATCGTCATTGTCAGTAGAAAAAAAATGCACAATTGTTTATATCAGCAAGAGAATTTATGCCCCATCATTAGAAGGGGTAATGCCCCATTGTTGGTGTCAGTGGAAGGAATTAATGCTCCAGCATCAGGAACAGTGCTCCAAGGGCTGGATAAAGGTACGTAAAGGGCCACATTTGGCCCATGGGCCGTAGTTTGGAGGTTCTACAGGAACACAGACAGCAGAAAAAGCTCACATAGGTTCTAACTTTTCTCCTCTCTCCAAATAAAAGTGCACTGGGCAAGCGTGTGCTAAACATCAAGGCTACCGTGATGGTTTTACAAAGTAACAACCAGATTATTACTTCTCTTATTATGCACAGTGGGGTGTGTGTTCATAGCACATTGGTCAAGCTATGGGCTTATGTCACCACAGATGTTCCCTTTAAAATACGGTGGTCCTCTATGATATTCTGTTCATAACTTGGTCTACCATGCACATCAAACAACAATAAGAAAGGGATCCTCTCGTTGTTTCCTAGGAAACTGTAGGAGATGCTCACTACAATGGAACAGAAGCCTTCCTTTTTTGTTGGAAATTCCCTTTATTTTACAGATCTTGTCCCTTTACAACCCCTTCCACCCACTGACAGCTTCTAATCCTGATCTCACTCAGCTGTGTGATTGTCTTTGATCACAGAAGATTTCATAGTAGTAGGAAAGTCTCTATGGTTGGAGACTATCGTAGCTTTATGACAGTCCCTGTGATCAGAAACAATGCTTAGCTCTGCCAAATAGCGGGAACACCAGGTGTGTTCAGATGACTAGCAAAGCGAAGGGGAGACATAGCAGAAGCTCATAGTCAGAAGGCCCTATTAACCCCTTCATTTTAGATCTACATCTCCCGTCTAGGTGTAGATGGATGAAAACATTATCTTAAACAGCAATGTAAAAACATAAATAAACAAATCAGATTAAATAATTATAAAGCATTATAAAAAGTTAACATAATACAATTGTAAAGAATACAGTACCTTCTCAAGCTGGCCATACACTGATATGCAGGGCAGATGAATGAATATCCTGCTGTGCCTACTGTATTTTGACCTGAGGCCCAGCCAGCTGTCAAATTACCCAAACAGCAGCTGCGTCTGTGATTGGATGGGGAAGCTTTTCGGCCAACAATTTTCCGCCTGGTTCTTTAGATTTTTTCAAGGAATGTTGGGCAGGGCCACCCACTGAGCAAATTTCACATGGTTCTTCAGGAACCGTCCATAATTCTTACAGTGTATGTCCAACTACAGTATCTTAACTTCCTGTCCCATTCCACACCGATATTTAAAGTAAACCTGTACTGGGGGCAAACAATATAAACTAATGCTGTTGTTACAGCACAGGCATCTTATGGTTCCCCAGAATACCTTGATTATGACACCTCAATACACCCAGAGTACCAACACAGCTTTCAGAGTGCTCAGGATCCACTATATGCAAGAAACTATGTTGTCCACATACGGCACAAATTTCAGCTGATTCCTGCTGAATCTGCCAAAATTCAAGCTGCAGGTGGTCATGTTGGCTCTACCCGGCTTGATTTAAAAATTGACTTAACCAGGTATTGGTCTATCAATGACTACATCCATAAGTGCTATAGCTGTCCAAATATAACCAGAGGGTGGAGATGCCTACATCTATGCCTTTTTTAGCATGGATGGGGGAGTCAGTTCATTTCTCTCATTCAACCTGCAGTGCTAAAAGAGAGAAATCTAAATGTGTGTTGCTAACTTTAGGCACACCCCTGGCCTGGTGTCTGTTTGCTCAAGCACTTAGCATTGCTTTGTCTGTTCTACCATGCTCAGAAGCTTGGGCTTTTAGGAAGCCATGACTGCTCTGGGGGGACCAAAGTGTCATAATCAACAACTTCAATTGCACTCTGGTGCTAGCATGATTTTACAAGTACATATTATAAAATCAGCAGAAAATACATTTATTGGTTGTGGCCAAGGAGAACAGGAAAAAGAAACAATAACCAGTGCAAGTCGTAATTAGACATAGTTTTGTAAAGAGTAACATTTAATAAATGTAAAAAAAAAACAAAACATGTAACCAGAGAATTTGTCCCCTATAAAAAATAGAATCTATTCAAAGAATAAAGGTTATCTCTTCATTGGAGCCTGTGGCACTATTATGGCATAGGGCAATATGAAGCAGCATGCCTCACACTACAATGATTGATCCAGCTTCAATTGGGCTTGTTTACACTTGCGTTGCTCTGTGAAGACTGATCCACAGTGGATTGCTTTTCATGGAGCAGTGCAGGCGTGGTGGACAGGCATTCAAGAGGCAATACTGTCACCTCCTGATTGCATTTTTTCTTCCTGGCAGTCAAATGGGCTATTTGAAGGGGGAATAGCACACCATAACTGGGAGCCTAGGGTTTAGCCCCATTCACTTTAATATGTTCTGTGAAGTGGTAGTACTGCATGCTAAATGTGACTAGGGGGGTCGTTTTTGCCACAAAGCACTGCGGCTGTGGCATGTGTACACCCCCAATCTGGATGCAGCTTAAGGAGAGGCCTCCAACCTCTGAAAAGGTGATGGTCTCAATAGTGTATAGAAAAAAGTTACACTTTAACTGGAGTATTCTACAAATACCAGAAGATATTATCTCTAGTTCACAAATCTTAAATGCTAGGGGTTTATTGCTTATTTATAGAGCTGCTACACTTAAAATGAAAACTATATAAGTGGAATAGCTTCCAGTCACAGAACCATGCAAGTTTTCATGCCAGCACAGAAAATTACATATTTTATACTGTGAAATTTGGTGTTCAAGTAAGGGCAAAACTTTTCTTTCTTTTTTTTTTTTGGATAGAGGGGAGAAGGATTAGAACATCTGTCAGGTGTTTATTGCTGTCTATGTCCCCGTTAAAGAGATCCACCCTCTCCATTTGGCCTGTTTACCATTATCATTGACAGTGAAAGCAAAAGAAAATCCCAAATTTTGGGTTGTCCCCAGAAAAGTAATATAGGGGAAAACATCCAATGGGGACACTAGTTCTGGTGACCTGGGGGTCCCCAAGGAACTCCCTTAATTTGAATTGATTTCCTCTCACTTCCTGTTTGGCTATGGGACAGGAAATGAAGGTAAATCTCCCCAATGGGACAAAGAGGGCAAAAATAAACCTTACAGGGGTTTAACTCTCCTTTACTCTATCCAAAATGAAAAAAAAAAAGTTCTGCCTATAGTTCTACTTTAAGTCCATTGTTCTGTTAGCTACCTTCTGGGCTGAAGCATGCTGCAAAATTGATAGTATTTTTCCATGGGATCACCAAAAAAGGAAGTCAGCCGAATGGAAAATACTGTTCTTCATTATACCATCTTCAACACAGGAAAACGTAGGGGGGAATTCCAGATTCCCCTCTTTGAACAGAAACAGGTTTAAAATTTTAAAACCAAAAAGAAATCTAAAACTATGCTTGCTTGCAAGGCACAAACACTTAAAATAACCTGTCACAAAGCTAATAATTTAAATCGAGCACATGGTAAAATAATGAAAAGCAGAGATTATCTTCGGTTCAAGATTTATATTAAAAAAAAGCATTCAATCCAAGATGCAGGCAGCTGAATTTACATGAAAATCTTGATTTTTTTTTTTTTAATGCCAAGTTTGGCCCCACACCCTCCTGGGCCCTTTGATGTGATGGGTGGCCTCACTGACCAACAGGAAGGCTTTTTTTCCTTTCACTTTGACATTGTAGCACATTATTTCCAAACTTTTATAATCTGGATTACAAGTTAGTGGCAAAAAAGTACAGTAAAGCAAAATTAAACATAATTATTTTGACAATCCCAACAAAAGAGACAGTAGTTTCTGACTTTAATATTGCAAGGGCAGGTTAGAAAAAGAAGGGGGAGTTAATAGAAGAAAGATGCAGAGGGTCTGATTAATGTAATATGCGCCATAAGAAAAAGTGCTGCCCATAAAAATGAAATACAATCCTTATTTCAATCCTGGACAGAAGAAATGACGACCGCAAGCTGGACAACAAGAAATGTTTCTAACAGCAGATGTTTTCATCAATCAGCCCCTGACTATGTAAACCATATAAAAACAAAAATTTCATATACTGTATTAAAGCTTACCAGTCCTTAGTCCTTGTTCACACAGGGTGAATACATCCATGTCCCATGCAGGGGCAGTGTCTTGCTGACATGGGAATGCACAGGTGTTGCTTGCATCTCTGTGCCAGCAGCCCCATTGTTTTCTATTGGGACGCAATGGCTGCACGGACAAAATTGCTGCTCACAAAATGACATCTGTGTAAGTGCACGGCCCCGAACGTACCCAGGGTGAGTTCAGGGACATCCACCCACACCCACATGCATGTCATATTGGGACACAGCAGTTGTGTTCATGCAGCTGCTTCCCAATAGACAACAATGGGATTGCTGGCACCGTGATGCACAGCCCTGAATTGGGCACAGATGTAATTGCCCCGTGTGAACAGGGCCTTAGATGTGGTGGCTGCCATTTGTTTTTTTCACTTAACTTTTACCCTGTGATCATGCAAATAACACACTTTTTGCCCCTGAGTGGCTACACCCATTTCTCCATTGTGTTTATGGAGGGAGTTATGGTTGGCCTTTATATGTTTGTCTTTGTTAATCTCAATTACATGGTGGGCTGATGAGACTAGTGGGACAGAAGAGGAGGGAAGCCAGCTGAGGGGGACGGAGGGTGGAGGAGGACAGGGAGTCAGAGAACATGGGGGGGGGGGGTGGAGGAGGACATGGAGGGGGGGCCGGAGAAGGACAGGGGGCCAGAGGAGCGGCCGGAGGGGGAGGACACAGGGAACAACCGGGAATGATTAGTGCAGCGGGAGGGACAGCTGTGAACACCGATCTCCCTGTATAGCTTTTTACCCGACAGTTGCCAGAGGGAGAGAAGGAGAAGCGGCTGCCGGCTAAAAAGCTATACAGGGAGATCGGTGTTCACAGCTGTCCCTCTCGCCTCACCGATTATTCTCTGCTGTGAACCAGCGAACCATCTAGAATAAGCCCTGCAGCCGGGATATCGGGAGGCGCTTGCGGGTGTGCAGCAGCAGAAATGCGGGAGACTACCGCACTTCGCGGGAGACTTGGGATATCTGAGATGTTTGTGCTTTCTTTTCAGCTCATAAGCACACTGCATTTCTGGCAAGATCAACAGATATTTTCTGTACTTTCTGAAAATGTTCATAGTTTGGAAAATGAAAACGAATGCAGCCATCATGTTAAACGACTGATAAGCTACAGTATATTACGTTTGATTTTCAGGTTTAGATACTCTTTAATAAGTGTCCATCCTTCTGCAGGACAGTCCAAGCAAGAGGCACTTTTTTACTTTGAAGCACCATGCCCAATTTTCCTACAGCAGGAAGGTGTCCTAATTTTTTCAGACAATACAGGCAGCAATGTTGGTATGGGCAACAACTTCACTTTTTCCTTCCTCCATTTTTATATGCTGTAAAACAGAGACTGTTAAAAATGTAAGGCCTATAAAAGAGAATTCGGTTCAGTTTCTTTTTTTTTTCTTTAAAAACATCCCTACCTGAAATGTCTTCTTTTGTAACGTCTCTATATAAATTATTGTACCGCAAAACATTATAAACATATGGCTGTCAGAATTCTACAGCTGGTCTGTCAAGGCTCGACCAGTCCTCCTCCGCTGAGAATCCTTCATACTGAATACAATAAACAGTTCACAGTGCATTAGCTGGACAGGGTCTGCTAACTGGCAGCAGTATGCCCAAGTCAGAATGTAATAAATTAAACAGGAACATCTACAAATATTAACTACAAATATTAAACCAGACTTTGGAAACATATAAAGAATGCTGTAAAACACAGTGAACAAGGCTTTTTAGAGACAAGTAATAATTACAAAAGAGTTCGCTGAATATCAAGTCATCTCGAGGTTTCTACATTCTTTGTATTTGAAGCCCTTTGTGTAGCCAACACTTAAACACAAACCTCACAGGAAACGCACATGACGAGCCTCACAGAAATGAAACACATTTCAACATTGCAAGGCCAGGTCTGTGAGCTCCAGGGCTGCCAAAGTCTTGTCACGCCTACTTTCTGATATTCGTCAAGATGTGCTCAAAGATCGGTTTCAGAGTGTTGAAAACCATAGGGCCTTCCTTAGAACATTTCTTAACCTACAAAACAAAGATTCATTGGGTTAGAAATCACCTACAATGAGGAGTGTAACACATATCGGATAGGGTTCCATAGAAAACTCATCACAGAGACCTCTGACCCTTCATACATTTTAAAGATTACCTGAACACTGAAAGTTTTGCTCAAAAAAAGCCATACGGAGGGCAAATGACCAGTCACCAGTGTTACATGTAGTGTTCCTGCAGCTGATCTTTCCTCATTAGTGATTTACCATGCCTTTCTGTCCACCGTGTCTCTGAATGGAGGCTGCCATCTTGGTAGAGGCCGGGCTTTGCTATCTCAGAGCTGCCCCCAGGGATGATTGCTGATCTGATGACTGGTTGGGGGGGAGGGGGGATTCAAGATGCAGTAGAAGAGGTGCAAAAGGCACAGATTAACAGAATGAGTAAGGATCCATTCACATCAGCGGCTGTGCTAAACGCACTGCCACTAATGTGCACTGGAAGAACACAGTGCTGGAGCATGGATCCAGACACATTGGGATTGATTTACTAAATCTGATGCAACTGTGCATGGTAGCCAATCAGCTTCTAACTTCATCTTTTTCAATTAAGCTTTGACAAAAAAAAAACCCGGAGCTGATTGGATTCTGTGCAGCGCTGCACAAGATTTTTCATGCTCCAGTTTTAGTAAATAGACCCCAGTGTTTACATTTTTTTTTATAGAACTCTACTGAAATGTCACAAGTGACATTTCATTGCATTCTGTTCACACAGCAGTGTTGGAATTTGGTAGTTTTCGCTGCAACTTGGTGTGCTGAAAGAAAAATTAGTACATGCACTACTTTTTCTCTACGCACATCACCACAACGCAATGGTGTCAACTGACTCCATAGGAAACAAGAAAAATTGCCCTGTCTTTGCATTGGGACTGTACTGGGCAACGCTGCCCAGGGCATAACCTAATGGTGTGAATGACCCCAAAAGCAGAAGCAGGGGGATGCATGCCAGTTAATTCTTCTCCAACAAGAAGCACAATCACCAAATCTCACTCAAAATCACCTGAGACTAGCAGTCAGAGGCAGAAGTGAAGTGACTAGAAGTCAAAGGCAGATATACAGCTATAAGGCTGTAAGCACATGAGTGCCTAGGCACACTCACATACCAGGAAGTGCACTGCTATTTTTCATAAGGACAAAAAAGTACATTTAGGCATAACATATTTAGAGATTTTCTTTAACCTGCTGCATTCTGCACACAGAAGGTTGATGACTCGCAAGGGGCGCCACTCAGAGAATGCTTTGCATCTTCTGAATGATAGCAAAGCATTCTGTGAATGGAAAAATCATGCCAAGCTCCATGAGTGCCGCCATCTTCATGATTTCTACATAGTGACCATGGCTGTGACCGGGCTGGCCCCCATGCAAAGCCTGGCTTATGAGGATATTGCTATGGGGTGTTTTGGAACAGCGCATACTTGGTGTGTTTCTCCTTTGGATTCTCCGAATGGGGCCCGTGCCAAGCGGCCAGCCTTCTGTGATCAGAATGTAGCAGAGCAGCCATTCAGCGCTGGACCTGGAAGCAAGTGGAGATTACTGGAGTAGAGGATTCTACTTCAGTGATTTCTAGCTTCCAGGGGCATCAGCCAGGTATGGTATATGCAAAGTTATGGTCCAAGCTGGACCAATGTAACTACCGTATTTCAACCAAGTATTTAGCTGTTTGCTTGTTGTTCAGGCTACAGCCTCAAAATGCATAAATACACCTACACATTCAGGTCTTCCATTTAGCATCCAGGTATTGCTTTAGTGCCCAAGCTACTCTACTACCTTTTGTTGGAAATCTGGTAATCTGGGAACTCCTTTTGCTTACTGCTTGTACCACTGAAAAGGTTTTCCCAAACACACCCACTATAGGCTTTGGGATGTCTCTCATATAGGAAGCCTGGTGTGACAATGTGTTTGTACATAAAACCCTTTTAAAGCATGCTCTAATTTGCTGCAACGGGAAAAAATCTTTGCTGCTCCCCTAAAGTAATTGGATAAACCTAAGAACAATACTCTATGATATATTTCTAATGGATAAAGCTTGAAGTTAAATTAGAGGTATACCCTCACCGCTTTATCCATGGTGAGATATTTTAAAGCGCTTGTAAATGTAAAGGGGTTGCTGGTCCTTTGAACATTGAGACTCCTTAGGTGGTCGTTGTGAAGGCAGACACTACTAATCAAATGTGGATGAAAGTTTCTCCTGTGAATACACTCATCTGCATTTCTTGAGACCCAACCTGGTTCTATATGGCAAAACCATTCAAAGTCTGAGAAATTCGTCCAGTATTTTATGACAGTCTAATGCCAGGTTTGTTGTGCGGGTGGTCTGTACAGAAGCCAACAGCTTGGCATTCACTGTACTCATTGCTTCCACCATAAACATGTGAATCGTGAATAATTCTAACATTGTAACCTTTCTGGCCTAAACTTTGGTGTTTAAAATAGAAGAAGCAATGGAAACAACAGCTTAAAATAATCTGGAAAATTCTACTCAAGCCAGTAAAAATACATTATTATAACTGTGGTGCATATAACTGATCATTGTATTAAATGATTTAAAACATTTTATGTCCTTTTTCTCTCTGCAATATTAAAACTGCATTGCGTGTCAGTGGATTCCCTGTCAATCACTGTTCTAGATTCCCATGTGTTATAAGCTGTTGCCTTAAAGCACTATTGGTTGAACTAGATGGACTTGTGTCTTTTATTCAACCAGACTATGTAACAATGTAAAGCAACCCTGTTAAATGTTTCCCCTACAAAAAGATGCTTAAATGAAAACTAAAGGCAATTTTTTTTTAGTTTTGGATATAGTAGAGTAGGATTAGAACACCTCTCTGGTTTTTATTGCTGTATATGTCCCCATTAGGGAGATATATCTTGTCTTTTTGTCCCGTTTGCTGTTATCACCAAGAGTGAAAGTGAAAGAAAATCTAAAATGTTTAGTTCTGTTGACCCTGGTGACAACCAAGGATTCCTTCTCTTTGGAGGGATTTCCTCTCACTTCCTGTTTGGCTATGGGACAGGAAGTAAAGGAAATCAGCCCAATGGGATAAGGGGGGCAAAAAAACTGACAGGGGTTATAACCCCCCCCTACACTTTCCAAAATTAAAAAAAAAACGTTTTGTCTTTAGTTCTACTTTAATACGCACCTCTGTCCTGACCTGTGACAATTGGTGTTATATTGAAGAGAATCTTCTGAATCCGACATGTTTGGGAGTCTCGGATTCCTGGTCAGAGACCACACACTGTAGTTCATGCCATCGACCCCTATGTCACTTGTGTTTTCTCCAGTGACAATAGAGGTTGGAGGGAGAACTAAAGTGTGCAGCTTGGAACCAGCAATTTGACATTCACAGAAGTGTTAGATTCAGTAGATTCTTCAAGTGACAGCTTCTCTAACTGAAGAGATTAAAAATAATATTAAAATAAGCCCCACTGTTAGGACAGTTGCAATATAATGATAGTAACTACCTGCATTGATGTAAGTGGCCACAATATTAATGACACAAATGCACCAGTTTTGATCTGTTTTGGTCCTGTTTAATTTTTTTGCAGTGCTTTGCAACACACACTGAAGAGAAGATAGGATTAAAATAAGCCCCATTGTAAGACCCCTTTCACACTGGGGCGGTTTGCAGGCGTTATTGCACCAAAAATAGTGCCTGCAAACCGCCCCTAAACAGGCTCCGCTGTTTGTTCAGTGTGAAAGCCCGAGGGCTTTCACACTGAAGCGGTGCGCTGGCAGGAGAAGAAAAAATCTCCTGTCAGCCGCTTCTTTGGAGCGGTGTATTCACCGCTCCTAAACCGCTTCTGCCCATTGAAATCAATGGGACAGCGCGGCTATACCGCGGCTATAGCCGCGCTATACGAGGGGTTTTAACCCTTTTTCGGCCGCCAGCGGGGGGTTAAGACCGCACCGCTAGCGGCCGAATACCGCAGTAAATATAGCGCTGTTTTACCGCCGACGCCCCCTACCGCCCCAGTGTGAAAGGGGCCTTAGGGCAGTGGCAGCAAAGTAATTGTAACTCCAAGCATTGGCGTTAATGGCCACAATAATAACCTCCAGCATTAGTGCTATTGGCTGCTATAATAACCCTCAGCAATGACGTTAGTGGCCACAACAATAACCTCCAGCATTAGTGCTAGTGATTGCTATAATAACCCCCAGCATTGATGTCAGTGGATGCAATTAACCCCCAGCACTGGTTTCTGTGGCTGTACTATTAACCCCACTCCCTGCACTTTGGTGACCAGTGGCAGTGCTATTTAACTGCTCCCAGACCACCGCACGCCGATGTACGTCGGCAGAATGGCACGGGTGCACAAAAGAGTGTACTCGTACATCCCTTCATAATCGCGGGCGCATTCGCCCGCCGCAGGAGCGTACCCGCGGACTCGATGTCTGCCGCAGGCCCGTGATTACGACGAGGAGAGGCAGAATGGAGAATGTGTATGTAAACAAGGCATTTCCCTGTTCTGCCTCATGACATGACAGGGATCTACTGCTCCCTGTCATCAGGAGCAGTGATCTCTGTCATGTCCTAGGTAGCCCATCCCCCCCTACAGTTAGAACATGCTGAGGGAACACAGTTAACCCATTGATCGCCCCCCTAGTGTTTAACCCCTTCCCTGCCAGTGACATTTACACAGTAATCAGTGGCTATTTTTAGCTCTGATCGCTGTATAAATGTCAATGGTCCCAAAATAGTGTCAAAAGTGTCTGATATGTCCACCACAATGTCGCAGTCCCGATAAAAATCGCAGATCACCGCCTTTACTAATAAAAAAAGTGAATAATTAAAATGCCATAAATCTATGCCCTATTTTGTAGACGCTATAACTTTTGCGCAAACCAATCAATATACAGTTATTGCAATTTTTTTTTACCAAACATATGTAGAAGAATATGTATTGGCCTAAACTGAGAAAGAAATTAGTCTTTTCATATATTTTTGGGGGATATTTATTATAGCAAAAAGTAAAAAAATATTGTTTTTTTTTTTCAAAACTGTCGCTCTTTTTTTGTTTATAGCGCAAAAAATAAAACCCGCAGAGGTGATAAAATACCACCAAAAGAATACTCTATTTGTGGGGAAAAAAGGACGTCAATTTTGTTTAGGTACAACATCGCACGACCGTGCAATTGTCAGTTAAAGCGATGTAGTGCTGAATCGCAAAAAATGCTCTAGTTATTAAGGGCATAAAATCTTCCGGGGCTGAAGTAGTTAAAGTGTTACTAAACCCACGACAGTAAAATCAGTCCGTATATGCAGTAAAGCATGCTTGTTATACTCTGCATTGTGTAAAAAAGCTGTTTGATCCTGTCTCCCCTGATCATCTCCTTCCACTGACTCCAATATATTTCCTGATATTTACAGAGGCTGCACATGCTCAGTTTGGTATGTATAAGACTGCTATATACTGCTGATGAAAAAAGGTATTTAGCAGTTTATATTTACTAAAATAATTGCTTTTCCATGTTCTGTGTACTGTGGGAGACCAGGTAAAAGCGAATGCAGGGTCCTGGGTTTAGTAACACTTTAATTCTCCACAGTAATTGTCAGTGTCATTATTATTTAACCTCCACCAGTACCGCATTGGTGGTCAGGGGCAGCATTTTTTAACACCCCCAGCTCTGCTTTAGTGGTTAGTGGCAGTATTATTTAACTTCCACCTCCACATTAGTTGTCAGTGGCAGTATTTATTTACAGCCCCATATTGGTCAGTAGTAGAAAATTTGAGCCTCCCCCCAACATTTTTGGTCAGTGATCTCTTACCTGATCCTGTGCCACTTTCTCTCTTTCTGCATCCAGCCAGGACTATACTTGTACAATTGGGCAGAGATTACTCTACGTGACAGTATTGGCTTTGTTTTAGTGATGGGTACAGGAAGGCAGAGCATTGAAGCACATGGATGCCACTCCTAAAAGTGCCCACAGATGCCCAACAGGTAGTGAACTTAGCCCAGGACATGGTGGGCCACAACACAGAGATCCAGCGTGCTGCATGGATGTTCCATTTCAAAACCACAGCCAGTAATTGTCTGTTGATGCAATTGTTGTATCCATACTGTACTAGTATAATTTTGTTTAATACAAAATCTTTTGCTAAAAAAAAATGGGTGTAAAAGTGGATTTTCGCCCCCATACCTGACCCCCTTGTGACTACATCAGCCACTCCACAAGATTTTGGAGTGTGTCTTTGTGCCCCTTCAGCTTAAAGAACCTTTGTGAGGTCAAAAGTATTAGTGTTAGACAAAAACACTGGGCTTGCAGTTCGCATACCAATTTATCCCAAAGGTGTTCAGTATGGTTGAGGTTCTTTGTAGGACACGCAAGTTCCTCTACATCAAACTCATAAACGATATCCATGGAACTCATAAAGATGCGGACAGCATTTTTGTGAAAGTGCCTCCCATGCATTCTAAAAGAGGTGCAGCATGCACCAAATTCATGTACCTTTCTAGAACTTGTACTGGAGTTTGGCACACATTGCACCACTTTTAGAATGCATGCAAGAATCTGGCTGCTCCAGTTTCTCTCTCGGTATATGAACAGAGAGATGGTCCAAGTTAGCTCCACTTTCGCAAGATACGACTTGTCCTTTTTTTTATTTTGAATTTGGCGCATTCATAGCACCACAATGTAAAAGTGGAGCATTTTAGAACTCCCTGAATTTGGTGCATGAGTTGCTGTCAAAATCAAAAGTGTTGCATGAATTTGGCGCATTAACAAGAGGGATTAACGCCAGAAAAGGGGGACAGCAGCTTTATTGAATTCCCCCCAATGTCTTTATAAAGCTGGCTTTGTACACAGGGGCACAGTCATGCTGAACAGGAAAGGGTCTTCTTGTTGCCGCAAAGTTGGAAGACAATTGTCGAAAATGTTTTTTGTAAGCATGACCGTCCTGTTAACTTTTACTGAAACCTGAAGTCAATAATTTGCGCCTTTTGCCATAATTTTGATATATTTAAAGGCTATGGAACAGCATATTGAAATAACTGCCAATATGGAAGAAGAATCCAGAGTATTGTAATCACCTCCCCCAAGAAAAAAATACTTCTTCTTTGAAGTGGAACAACTTTCTGTGAATAAATGGTGTATTCTGCACTTACAAGAATTACTAATTGACGGCTCCCTTGATAATGCTGCACAGTTAAGCATGTCATTGTGAAAGGCTGGCTACAGCATTCCCAATTAGTGTCTGTACATTACACCACATTGTGCATTCTGATTGACATCACCTGCTCTATTTTTTTTTATTACAGTATGAAAGTTGTGATATTCCTGGTCCTGATATAAGAGGACTTGGAACGGTTCTCAATTGTATCCACCTTCATACATTTATCTTTAGACAATGACATTTACTCTCAGAACCGCCGACCACATAACTTGCATTCTAGAAATACTTGAATTCATCCCAGGATATGTGTATATAAGTAACATGTCTGAACAAGGATATAAAGAGATTTGCTGTTTCATTCATTTTTTTAGGAATGTACTATATGACATGAGATATCCTGCTTACACATCAGGGATTATTTCACTATGCATTGGGGGTTATTTACTAAAGGCAAATCCACTTTGCACTGCAAGTGCACTTGGAAGTAAAGCCACTGTAGATCCGAGGGGGACATGCAAGGAAAATAAAAAACAGCATTTTAGCTTGCACATGATTGGATGATACAATCAGCAGAGCTTCCCCCCATTTCAGATCTACCCCTCAGATTTAGAGTGACTGCACTTCCAAGTGCACTTGCAGTGCAAAGTGGATTTGCCTTTCGTAAATAACCCCCATTGCATCTGTTGCTCTTCCTTTGCCACTAAATCCAGCAGATGAAGATACCATTGAAGTTAGTGATTGGATTTGTGAATTGGATGAAATCGATGGAACCACGTCGGCTCCGGAAGATTTACCCCCCCCCTTCCTGACCAGGCCGTTTTTTTTTTTGCGATATAGCACTGCGATGCTGTACAAAACAATATTTTTTATTTTCTGCTCTAAAACATACCCAATAATATTTATTTTTTTAAAATCGAATTTCTTCATAAATTTAGGCCAATATGTTTTCTGCTACATATTTTTGGTAAAAAAAAATCCCAATAAACGTGTATTGAGGGTTAATGTACACGGGACGTTTTAAAACCTCTTCTAAACGATTCAACTTGACAGATAGTAACCGACGTTTAAAAACATTTGTTTTGTCGCGTTTAAATGCCGTGTTTGTGTATTTTTTTAAATAGTCAAAAATGTATCTCCATTAAAAACGCCTGCAAACGAAACGCGGTGCGAGTTACCGGCGAGTGCTGTTACAGGTATTCGCTGTTTCAAATGCTTCTGAACGTCCGTCATGAACGCATTTTTTTGCTTTCCAAAAAATGCTTCTAAACTCAACTGCCTAGAAATGACTATAAACGACCCTGTGTACATGTACTGATAAGATGACATAAAGGAGAGTTCAGGGGCAGCTGAAAAAAATGCCCAACTGCTTCTAAACATCCGTTTATCAGCAGCAGTGTACATGAGGCCTGATTGGTTTGCTCAAAAGTTATAGCGTCTACAAACTATGGGATATATTTGTATTTATTTATTGTTTTTACTAGTAATGGGGGTGATCAGCGACTTATAGCAGGACTGCAATATTGCGGGGGACAAATAGGACACCTAACTGACACTTTTTTTGGAACTAGTGACACTAATACAATGATCAGTGCTAAAAATATGCACTGTCACTGTACTAATGACAATGGCAGGGAAGGGGTTAACATTAGGGGCAATAAAAAGGTTAACTGTGTGCCTACCATGTGATTCAGTGTAGTGGGGGAGGTGCTTTTACTAGTACAAGGCATGGATCGGTGTTCCTATTTCACAGGAACACAGGATTTTTGCCTTCTGCACTGACAGATTGTCAATCTGTCTTGTTCCCATAGGCAGACTGGCATTTTATGAGTGTATCAGCGGGTGCCAGCGGACATCATGTACGCGGTATCCATTGATCAGCTCCCGCTGTGTAAAATCACAGCGGGAGCAAGTTGCCGGCGGTGCGCACTCGCGTCCAAAACCTGAAAGTGCAGAATCACATATATATTGCAAACACCTCTAGGGTTGCCAAGCTGTCAGCACCCTCGCAGCAGCTCCAGCAGTCTCGGGATCTGATATCCTTGCTCTTCTCCCTATTCTTCATGCAGAGCTTCCAGGACAGACCAGATTGACTCTGATTGGTCAGAGCTGTCACAGTAAATTGATTAGGTCTGTTGTGGAAGTGCTTCCCTGGACTGCTGGAAGAGCCATTGGGGGTGCTGACAGCTTGGCAACCTCAGAGGTAAGTACAGTGGGGATCGGGGGAAGGATGTCTGATGTTAGTTCACCTTTATATTTTTTTGTAAAGGTGAACTAACCGCTTCAAGCATGGGTGTTTAACTTGTGGCCCTCCAGCTGTTGCGAAACTACAAGTCCCATCATGCCTCTGCCTTTGGGGGTCATCCATGTAACTGTCAGCCACTTGCAATGCCTCATGGGACTTGTAGTTCCATAACAGCTGGAGGGCCACTGGTTAAGCACCCATGCTTTACACTTTTAAATTGTAAGTTCATCTTTAGTAACTTTTTACAAAAATCCCTCTAAGTAATTTCAGATCCCATATATAGTACATACCAGCGGGCCTCATTTTAAAACACTGCTCCTGCTTTCCTTTACATATCTAGGTGTTGAGAGCCTTTCCACAGAAACTGCTGGCCAACAGATCCTTCTCTGCTGTTTGAACTACAGTATACCTTCCCAGTGCACACATTGTTGACCCTGGAATGCTAGTTAATAAACATTATATCCGTATTGATAAGCAGGAGTGTCATTAGAACCGGGGACACCCAGTGCCCTGCATCCGTTGTTAAAGGGGTTGTAAACCCTCAAGGTTTTTCACCTTAATGCTGTCTGTGTCTGGATGCAGCAGCAGGACACGGGAGCGCGCCTGCACGAGTGCCCCAAGGGAGAGCGGCTCTCCAACGGGGCACTCGAGAAGAGGAGGAGCCAGGAGCACCGCTGATGGACCCCAGAAGAGGAGGATCGGGGCCACTCTATACAAAACAAACTCCACAGAGGAGGTAAGTATGACATGTTTGTTATTTTTTTGTTTTTTTAAAAAACAAACCTTTAAATGTCCTTCACTTAAAGGATATGTAAAGGTTCGTTTTAAAAAAAAGCAGCGTGTAAATTATACAAAAAAAAAAAAAAAAAATGCGGTCGGTCACAGCAATTGTATTCACAGCACTCACTGTGAATCAAAATGCTATGACCGACCGCATTCTTTTTTTGTATAATTTACACGCTGCTTTGACAGCTGCCAGCTTCTGTCCCTGTCTGCCTGCCCGCCCGCCGCCTGTCAGGTCTGGAAATGCTCCAAAACTCCTCCTCAGCTCTGTGCTACATGTCTAACAAGCATTTCAGTACTAGTGAACTGTGCACACAGTATTGCACAAACCTCACTGCCACAAACCTGTGCAAAGGTGAGTACTGTGGAGATAAGGGGGAGATGCAGCAATGAGAGTTGTGGAAGGGGGAGAGCTGGTTGCAAAGGTGAGAGGTGTGTGTGGGTATGTGGGGAGGATGGGGGGGTAGGGGTGATGGCTGCAAAGGTGAGAGGTGTGTGTGGGTATGTGGGGAGGATGGGGGGGTAGGGGTGATGACTGCAAAGGTGAGAGGTGTGTGTGGGTATGTGGGGAGGATGGGGGGGTAGGGGTGATGGCTGCAAAGGTGAGAGGTGTGTGTGGGTATGTGGGGAGGATGGGGGGGTAGGGGTGATGGCTGCAAAGGTGAGAGGTGTGTGTGGGTATGTGGGGAGGATGGGGGGGGGGGTGATGGCTGCAAAGGTGAGATCTGTTTGTGGGTATGTGGGGAAGATGGGGGGGTAGGGGTGATGGCTGCAAAGGTGAGAGGTGTGAATGGGGAGCTGAATGCGGAGATGAGAGAAACTGGGTGCACAGCTGTGAATAAAGGGGGGGTTGCAGGTGTTAGAAGTCAGTAGTGTGTAAAGTACACCACAGCATACAGAGATGTAAAGTCTGCATTCTGAAAAGCATATGTAGTAGAAAAAAGTAGGTTTTAAAAAAATATTGTGCCATGGTTTATATGTGTATTTGGGAATCTCACTACTGGTACAGTAATTAAAGCATATTTTGTGGCATATGTGCGCTGTGCAAACATTGAGTAGGCTCAGATCCTGTCTATGTATGCTCCATTAACTGTCACTGCAATGAGGCCACACTGACTGTTCTCTACAGTGCACCACATCATCCTTGTCTTTCTGAGAGTGAATATACATAAGTTAAGCCTCTCAACATAGCAGCCACCCACCCTATAACAGGAAGTTGGATCACAGTAACAAGAAAAAAGGAATTTGGAGGAGGTAGAAAGCAATAGAAGGTATTTTTTGAGTTAAGAATACATACTTGAATAGAATTTAGAACACGCAGCGGCTCACATTTACCGAACACACAGTTCCGATCCAATTTCAGACCGAATTTTGGGCTGAATTCGGACCTGAAACAGACCAAAAGAGGCACAGGACTCCTGCAGAGATGTGTGAAGCGGCTTCATAGAGAACAAGTCACAATCTCCTGCTATGGGAATCGGATGCGGGGAAACGCTCTGCAAGTTCCTAAAAAAGATTAAAATAAATGCACACTTTTTTGCCTGCAAAAAATGTGCAATTATTTTTTTTTTTTTTAGTGAACTTAGCCTTTAAATTATACCATATTATAAAGTTGACCAGTAGGGGGCAGACAATAACAGCAGATCACAAAATGCACAAAATGTTGAATAATGTTCCCTTTTTTTTCAACATAGTTAAAGTGTAACCCCACTCTGGGTGATCTATGTACATTGCCAGGAGTATAACAAACTTGGTTGCAGATTCCTACCTTTTGTTATTCTGAAGAAATCCCTGTGTGTTAGTCTGTGCCTCTGTTCTGAGTGGGTCTTATGGGAGTGTTTTCATAATTAACTGTCAAGTGTGGCGGCAGCAGCAGGGCACTAATGAGGAAATCTGCTGGGCCTGAATCCCTTTAGATGGGTTCCTATTGAAAGTATCTCTCCAAAAATTGCATTTTTGTTGCAGGGGATGCCTGAAATCTGACTTGTATTTTAGTGCAGACTTCTGGGAAAATTGGTGAGCCAGTCACACAAGCAGGAAATGATGTTTCTGGGGAGTGGTCAGTACAGACTCTGTGTACAGAACAACTCCAGGTAGCCATATTGCAATGCATTCTCAGAAAATTACAGAGCTGCAGATTGAAAAGGAAAGGTCATTTTTAATAACATGCAATTACAACATGATTAATGTCGCAATTATATGCGCTATATTATTTTTTCTTTTTCTTTTTCCCCACGAAAGTGGAGTTACCCTTTAAAGACTTCAGTAACGTCTGATCTGACAGGTCACTATCTGACTGTGCATGGGTCTTCTCTGACCTCAGAAATGTAGGTTCAGTATCACACAGCGATGCATTTTATAGTTTTGTAGGCTTGCAAAATGTTCATAAGAATTATTACTGCAATATAAAAAGAAAGCGTAAAGTGAAACATTCTTAGAACAGAAGGGATTCACATGTCTCATTTCACATATATCAAAAATATGAGAACTATTCATCATTTCAGAACAGACAGCAGAATAATAAAAATGATTCCTTTATATTTTTCCATATGTGTAGGTGGCCTCTGAAATGAGGAATAATCCTGTTTTTTTGCGATATGTGAATGAATGAAATGTGAATACCTTCTGTTCCGAGCCTCTGCTGTACTGTAATATATAGTAAGGTGGCATCAGCTCTTCCTTTCTTGCCTTTGTGTCAACTTTACTTTAACATTGTCTATAAATTGGTTAGCATTTTAACTACATCATGCTGCAGTTTTAATCTAGCATTTAATTTCTTTAATTGGAACCTATGGATAGTAGGTTTTTTATTTTGGCATATAGTATTATAAACAATATATTCCCAGCACTTAGGGCCCTTTCACACTGGGGCGGGGGCGGCGTCGGCGGTAAAGCACCGCTATTGCAAGCAGCGCTTTACCGTCGGTATGCGGCCGCTAGCGGGGCGGTTTTACCCCCCTGCTAGTGGCCGAGAAAGGGTTAAAACCATCGCAAATCGCCTCAGCAGAGGCGCTTTGCCGGCGGTATAGCCGCGCCGTCCCACTGATTTCAATGGGCAGGAGCGGTGAAGGAGCGGTATATACTCCGCTCCTTCACCACTCCGAAGATGCTGCTAGCAGGACTTTTTTTCCCGTCCTGCTAGCGCACCGCTCCATTGTGAAATCCATCGGGGCTTTCACACTGGAGACAAAGCAGCGGCACTTTCGGGTCGGTTTGCAGGCGCTATTATTAGCGCAATAGCGCCTGCAAACTGCCCCAGTGTGAAAGGACCCTTACTATAGATTCATAATACTCAAGTTCCCCACACAATCAGTGTCCTTTACTAAATATTAAATGTTAAATGTCTGTTCAGATATAAAGAAAAAAGAGACATCGTCAATATATCCTCTTTGCAGTTTAAAAAAAAAGAAAATGCTCACCATCGCCAGATGGTCAGACCCTCATAGATAAATGCATCATATCAGGCACATGATTAAATATATAAATGGCCACCAGGTGTCACTCTTTCTCTTCTCAACAAATACATCCAGTGTCCTTTTATTTACTGTTTCCTCCCATAAATTGTATGAAAACCCCCCAAAAATGAATGAGGCAGATTTACTTAAAGTGTAACTCCACTTTTGTTGAGAAAAAAAACATTCCCCTCTGGGTGATCTATGTACATTGCAAGGATTATAGAATTTGCTATTTTTGCATATACAGGGGTTATTAACACATGTATTTATAGTTAGCACTAACAGGGATTTGCACCTTGAGGGATCTTCATTTTTAGTTTTCAAGGATTATAACAACCTTTGTTGCAGATTCCTACCTTTTGGTTTTCTGAAGAAATCCCTCTGTTTCTCTATGCCTCTATACTGAGTGGGTCTAATGGGAGTGGTTTCATAATTAACTGTCAGGTGTGCAGCTGCAGGGCACCAATGAGGAAATCTGCTGGGCATGCCTTCATTCCTTTAGACATGCTCCTATTGAAATTATCTCTCCAAAAATGACATTTTTGTTGTAGGGGGTGCCTGAAACCTGACTTGTATCTTAGGCAGACTTCTGGGAAAATTGGTGAGCCAATCACACAAGCAGGAAATTATGTTTCTGAGAAGTGGTCAGTACACACTCTGTGTACAGAACAATTCCAGGTAGCCATATTTCAATGCATTCTCAGAAAATTACAGAGCTGCAGATTGAAAAGGAAAGGTCATTTTTAATAGCATTCAATTACAATATGATTAGTGTCACAATTATATGTGCTATATTATTTTTTTTTTACTTGCTATTTTTTTTTTTTTTTTTCCCCACAAAAGTGGAGTTACCCTTTAAACTGGAGCACACAGAATCTGGTTACTATGCACAGTTGCACCCGATTCTGTGTGCTCTAGTTTTAGTAAATCTCCCCAACAGTGTAAAAAAACAACAAATAAACTTGTGTTCACATATACACTATATTACCAAAAGTCTTTACACGCACATGAACTTTAATGGCATCCCAGTCTTAGTCCGTAGGGTTCAATATTGGTTTGGCCCATCCTTTGCAGCTTTAACAGCTTCACCTCTTCTGGGAAGGCTGTCCACAAGGTTTAGGATTAGGACATTTTTATTTTTTTGTGTTTTTTTTTTTATATATACAGTATTTTTAGATTTATCTATATTAAATACATATTTATTTTTAAATGGGGTAATTTTATTTAGCTTATCAATTACAGGGGCTTAGGGTGCTATTTATTATTTGTATAATTTTTGGTCTAGCATTGATATTTTTTAATGTGGATCTTATGGCGCTATAGGCAGATGGTTGGAATGTTTTGGGCTTCATAGGGGTGACCAATATTTCAGTAGTATATGGTTTTTAATAGTAAGAGAAGAACACTAAGGGCGGAAATGGTATATAAATAGGAGCTTCCTGTTTGATGGCACATCCTCTTGATAAAGTCATCGAGGAAGTAACATCAGCATGTCAGACCAGGAGTGGTGACTCTAGCCTCTTCGATTTTACAGAAAGCACTGTTTGCACTTTCTATTTTCTATGTAGGCATAGTAAAAAAAAGCAGTTAATTCTGATACTACATTATGGGGCTGCTTCTTTTATAACATTTTTATAGGTATGTGAGGTGCACAAGTAAAGTGAGTTCAGGGACCATGGGGAATCGCCATGATATGCCATATATGAACCTATGAGATCTATCGGTCACTCCATTTTGTGAAATTCCATTGAATGTGGATGTAGCACGTTGTTGGCTGGAAAAATAAAGAGTGCACGTTTGGTTGATTTTTATGTGAGCACAATTTCATTTGAAATTTTGATGTCTTTTACATGGAATATTTCACTTTTTCTTTATATCTGCACAGACATATAATATTTAGTAAAGGACCCTGATTGTGTGGGGGCTTTGTGGGTTGTGATTCTAAGCGCTGTGAATATTTTATCTATAATTGTAGAACCTACCCGTGGGAAGATAGGGTGATTCCAGCTTTTAGAGTATAATTTATTTTGATTATATGGTGGATTGTCCTTAGTGCTGGTTCCATATTCACTACTATTGTGGCATATAGACCTGTAAATTGCACAGATTGAGAGAAGAATTGTGCTGGCATAACAGAGCATTTTATAATGTTTATGATCTGGTATATTCCAGGTATCCCCCCCTATTATTTTACTGATTTAAACCTTACCATTGTAAAGGCTGCAATCATCCTTTCTAGTATAGTGTCTTCTATGTCGGCAGGGATTGGTCGAAGGTTACTCACACACTGCAAAATGCACAAGATGGTTTGATGCTGACCCTGTAATTAAAACAAATAATCATTAAGACAGGGAAATACAAAGGTTCTGTATAAAATACACAAGAAAAAAAGGTTTAGTGGAGATTTTTTTGCTAAAATTTACACAGGGCGGACAACAATCTCATGTAATACAAAAAATATGCACCATAAAATATAGTATGTCCCAATACATAGCATGAATGATCCCAAAATGCATACTTTTTAGGAGGTCATAAGCATCATTTTTACACGTTAAATCCATTAACATATTTAGGGCCTGTGCCCAACTTGCAGCCCTTTCAGTGCCCAGTAGTGGGAATGGAAGCACTGATTTGGAAAGGGGCAGTAATCTTTAGCAGTCTTATATAACATGTTGCCAGCTCCTTAGGGGCCCGTTCACACTATGTGCGGTGATTGGTGTCTTTCTGCACTTGATCAACTCCAATCACCGAAAACAACTGTTTTCTATGTGCCCTGTTCATACTGATATGTTAAGGGTGGGTTGTAGAGCGCAGTGGAAAAATGCTGTATCTTCTGAACTGGAACTCACTGGAAGTCCCATCCATTCTTGAACTTCAGCAAAGCTGCAGTTCATAGGAGTGAATGAAACATCACTTTGACATTTCTAAAAAGTAAAAAAAAAAGGTAAATAGTGCCTTGCGTTGTAAAACCACAAGGCACCACTGCCAACACAGCATGAACTCTACTACAGAAGCAAATACTCTTGCGCACAGGTGTGTAAGCTAGATGATCTCAAGGGTTCAGAAAGGACAGTGAATTTCGGCCTTGCTGCTCTCCAGGATGGGATTATCCTAGTAGTAAACGATAAGAAAGAAAAAGAGAGCGCACCGGCCTAGTGCATTATCCTTGAGAAAAATTTTATCAAAATTTAAGATTTTAATCTTGTTTTTAATAAAAAAAAAATTCTCAAGGATAATGCACTAGGCCGGTGCGCTCTCTTTTTCTTTCTTCTCAGCATGAACTCTAGTCTGTATGCTATAACAGGTAGTTTTAGTGCATGGGCTCTTGTGAATGAGCCCCATCTTCTGAAGCAGGCTATTAGTCTCCAACAGGACCCGTAACATGTCTAAAGTCTCAGGCCATTTCCTCTAATGTATCTGCAGAGTCATTCACCTGTAACATGACCTATACTGAATATTATGTGTGGCTTTTTGCCACTTTCAGGGGGCGAAGTTATGACCTCCTATACCTCACAACCTTCTTTCCTGTAACAGAGGGATGTAATGGATCATGAAGGATCCTGAGAGTTCAAATGACCTTCTAATTCCTGATAGACTTATCTCATTGGCTGTTGGGATCACTGCACCTGGTATTATATCAAATCAGATATCCCTAGGATCCCTTCTGATGTGAATGTTCCTTATATATGGATATATGATTTACTGGCGAGGATCTGCAGGGGAACGTGCATCTAAAGGAAAGCTAGTGATGCATCCTTTCATATTAGATGCTTTGTCTACTGCTGCTTCTATAAAGGCAAAACTTCTTATTTTCATTTTAGATAGAGTAAAGGAGGGTTATAACCCCTCGGGTTTTTTTTGCCCTCTGTGTCCCATTGGGGAGATTTCCCTTAACTTCCTGTTTGTCATCAGGGTCACCAGAACTGGTGTGCTGTGTACTTGTCTCCAGGAGTGGCCAGTCCATAAGGGGCCCAGGGACACTGCCCCCCCCCCCAGGTTGCATGCAGAGATGCATGCAGGGCGCCGGACTCCTATATTTCTATGAGTTTTTTTTTTTTTCAACCACATGATTAGAGCCTGAGAAAGGTTGGGCTCGGGGCGCAGAGCCCACCCACTTATGACACTAACGAATTAATATTTGCTATTGTCTTCTGGCTTCTCCTCCCGGCCAATCAGGACAGGAGGCAGATTGGGTTGGCCGGGAGAAGCTACCGTGGAGGGGGGGAGTGCAGACCTGGGAGGGGTTTGTTTGTCCCCCAAAAAAATGTTTAGCACCAGCCGCCACTGCTTGTCTCAATCCGGAGGACTAAGTATAATTTCTGTCTGCTGCTTCATTCCTCTTCAATCAGCATGAATCACTTCTGACAACCCCTGGTTGTCATCAGGGTCACCAGAACTAGTGTCCCCATTGGAAGATTTTCCTTCTATCCCTGTTCTGATGTCAACCCAAAATTTGGGATTTGCTTCTACTTTTGATGATAACGGTAAACAGGACAAATAGGAAGGGTAAATCTCACTAAGGCCCCTTTCACACTTGTGCGACTTCAAAGTAATTTCGCGGCCGCGATTTTGCCGTGATTTGGGAGCAGTACTACTTTGTATGACTTTGCCACAACTTTGGCATTAACCATTCTCAGCTTGTGCTTACAAAGTCGTACTGAAATCGTGTCTATATTATTCAGGTACGATTTGCAGGCTACTTGAGGGTTTAACATTGAGGTCTGTGGACATCAACTCGCATGGAAGTTGGACCAAAGTAGTGCAGGGACTACTTTGAAGTCGGCACGACTTAAAGTCATGCCAATATGAATGGTAGTCATTGAAAATCATGGAGAATGACTTGTCATACGATTTTGCAGTACAAAATCGTGGGACAAGTCCTATAAGTGTGAAAGGGGACTAAGGGACACTTTAGGGAAAGAAACATAACTTCGGCCTAATTAGAAAGCATTAAAAAGAAAGGCTGCTGTAAACATATGACCAGCTCATACGGACATACTTACATACTTCACATAAAGGATTTCAATCTTACAAGTGGCTGTAAACCTCAGACATAAAATATGAACAAAGATATCCTTCTAAACTGTGTACTTGTCTCAATCCGGGGCACTAAGTGTCATTTCTGTCTGCTGCTTCATTCCTCTGCTATCAGCATGAGTCACTTCTTACAAGTTTTCCTGACACCAAGAGGTAAAAAGGTAACAGAGGGGGGAGGTCCAGCACAGCCTGTGATTGACAACCTCAGCTCTGTTCCTGTGTGCTGTGTGAAGCGGTGGGTGTCCCTTCCCTCCAATCAGCTCTCACTGAGCTGAGTGTAGCTTTAGCTCCTTGCCCCCCGCTTTCTGAAAGCACAGACAATCTGTATATATTCTGCATATTGGCTGTAAATAAGAGAAGACAGCAAATACAGTAAACAGGTACAACTAAAGTCTAGTACACACGGGCCAAATATGAGGCAGAATCGGGCTATTCAATAGAAACCGGCCAACATTCGGCCTGTGTGTGGGGACGCTGGCCATTCGCCTGGCTTCTGTCTAAGGGGCATGACCAAAAAAGGTTTGCCGATCGGCATCCGAAGAGCGCTTACAGCCAATGGCTGAGAGCGCTGACTGGTGTATTCTGGTGGGGGGGGGGGGCGCCCCCCTGTCAGAATACAATAGCTCAGCGAGGAAGATCGCTGTACTAACATTGGATAGTTAATACAGCAGTTCCTCCTGGGTTGAAAAAAAAACTAGTAGTGTGTACTAGGCTTTATGTAGCGGATTTGTTTCATCTCTGTGTATTACCTGAGGCCAGTCACTTCACTGAGTATATGTGAGGGTTTACAAGCACTTAAGGACTGCCCCACACAGACATACTGTGGCAGGGCGGCCCTCCTGCGCGAAATCATGTACAGGTATGTAATTTCGTGCAGTGGGTCTGGGGCGACCCGCTCCTGTGTGTGATTGGACACAGCAAGAGCCAATCAGCAGGTCCGACACTGGTTTTAACCTCTTACCTACCAGTGTCATTAGTACAGTTACAGCGCATATTATTTAGCATTAGTGTCACTGGTCCCCAAAAAATGTTAAAAGTGTCAGTTAGGTGTCCGATTTGTCCGCTGCAATTTTTGCAGTCCCGCTAAAAATCACTGCCATTACTAGTAAAAAAATTAATAAATAAAAATTCCATAAAAATATCTCCCAGTTTGTAGACCTGATAACTTTTGCACAAACCAATCAAAATACGCTTATTGGGATTTTTTTTACCAAAAACATGTAGCAGAATATATATTTGCTTAACCGCTTGCCAACCGCCTCACACAGATATACTGCGGCAGAAGGGCTCGTACAGGCAGAATCACGTACCTGTACGTGGCCCTTAAACACTCCCCAGGACACACTTAACCCCTACACTGCCACCTAGTGGTTAACCCCTTCACTGCCAGTGTCATTTACACAGGAATCAGTGCATTTGTATAGCACTGATTGCTGTATAAATGACAATGGTCCCAAAAATGTGTCAAAAATGTCCAATGTGTCTGCCATAATGTCGGAGTCACGATAAAAATCGCTGATTGCCACCATTACTAGTAAAAAAAATAAATAAAAATGCCATAAAACTATCCCCTATTTTCTAAACGCTATAACTTTTGCGCAAACCAATCAATAAACGCTTATTGCAATTTTTTTTACCAAAAATATGTAGAAGAATACATATCGGCCTAAACTGAGGAAAAAACATGTTTTTTTATATATTTTTGGGGGATATTTATTATAGCAAAATGTAAAAAATAATGCGTTTTTCTCAAAATTGTTGCTCTTTTTTTGTTTATAGCACAAAAAAGAAAAAACGCAGAGGTGATCAAATACCACCAAAAGAAAGCTCTATTTGTGGGAAAAAAAGGACGTGAATTTTGTTTGGGAGCCACATCGCACAACTGCGCAATTGTCAGTTAAAGCGACGCAGTGCCGAATCGCAAAAAGTGCTCTGGTCAGGAAGGGGGTAACTTCTTCCGGGGGTGAAGTGGTTAAACTGATGAAGAAATTCAATTTTTTACGGTTTTTTATTGGATGTGTTTTATAGCATAAAGTAAAAAATGTTTTTTCTTCAAAATTGACGCTCTTTTTTTTGTTTATAGTGCACAAAATAAAAATGGCAAAGGTGATCAAATACCACCAAAAGAAAGCTCTATGTGTGGGAAAATAATGACATCAATTTTGTTTGTGCACAGTGTCGCACGACCGCACAACTGTCAGTTAAAGTAACGCAGTGCCCTAATGCAAAAAATGGCCTGGTCATGAAGGGGGTAAAACCCTCCGGAGCTGAAGTGGGTAAACATCACATATGAATACAGGCTTGCTCTTTTATATTTTAGCTCCCTCCAAAACAGCAGAGAGTTTTCAGTATATAGTGCAACACTCTACAGTTGGATGCTGACCATGTACATGTACACTGAAGAGAAAATACAATATAGCAATGCAACAATGTTATTAATACAGCATTGCTGTTGTAAATCATGTAATATGATGGCTGCGGAGAGTCTCATGTTGCTTCGGTAATGTGCTGGTAAAAGGTTTGAGCTGCATGTCATTATCTGGGTCTGGGCAGCTGCTTTTAAAAATAAAAAAAATAAAACAGAAGATGTAGACAGACTTTGTTGCATTTACCTTTTCAAGCAGGAAGAGGGCGCTCTCCAGATCACTACCGTAACTTGCTAACAAATGAACATCCTCTTTTGTGATAACAGGTTCTTTCAGCTGTTCAAGCCAGGACCACATTAAATGACTGAATATAGAGGGATTCCTTTCTGTGCAGATGCGATCCCATGCTGCTTCTCGGGAGTTTAGCTCTTTCTAATGGTAAAAAAAAAAATAAGAAATCAATAACTTAATAAGTTCACTCAAAGCAAGTTGTTTTCTCGACTCACTCTGCACACCCCCCCCCCCCCTTCCCCGGGCTTCTGCTCTATGTTTACATTACAGATTGAACAAAAATGCTAAATCACTGCTAGGAGGGGGATCAGAGTGAGCTGAGCTTCAAGGGAACTTGAATGACTTCAGTGCTTCTGCTGTGAAATTTAAGAATGAATTTCTCCACGGTGCTTGCACCTACAGAGGTCAGTGTGGACTGTTATTAAAGTGACTTTCTCTTCAAATAAAAAAAAAACACCCTGCAAAAGAAGAGTATTAACACTTACCTATCCTACTGCCTGTGCCTCAGATTTTTGCTCTCTGGGAAGAGTGGAAGAATACTTGTCATCTGACACTTCTCAGTGTGTCATTTCTCTGCATCTCCAGCCAGGTGCTGTGGTGCTAATTGTGCCCAAACAACACCCGGAAACATGCACTTCCTGGTAAGTGGGTGTGCCTACGGCCTTATAGCTTTATTTGCAGTGTGAGATCTAAGGTTTTTTTTTGCCTGTCCGAAAAGATTTGGAGTGAGATTTAGTGATGTCACTGCTGTGCTACTCACTGTTCTTGCTGGAGGCTCTGACATAAAGAAGCAATGGGGCAAATTCACTAAAAGTTATCGCATACCATATAAACGTCACGTGACTAATTTTTCGGAAATATCGCATGAGATAATAAAAGAGTCAATTCATGAAAGTAAAATATTGAATGTGAGGTAAATACCACACATTTGTTAAAAAAGTTAGATTTTTACCACAAAAAAAGAGATACATTATTTAAGTGGGCAGCACAGTGGTGTAGTGGTCAGCACTTTTGGTGGTGTAGTGGTCAGCACTTTTGGTGGTGTAGTGGTTAGTACTTTTGCCTAGCAGCAAAAGGGTCGCTGGTTCGAATCCCAACCACGACACTACCTGCCTGGAGTTTGCATGTTCTCCCTGTGCCTGTGTTGGTTTCCTCCGGTAATTCTGGTTTCCTCCCACACTCCAAAGACATGCTGGTAGGTCAATTGGCTCCTGTGTAAATTGTCCCTTGTATGTGTATGTATAAATGTGAGTTAGGGACCTTAGATTGTAAGCTCCTTGAGGGCAGGGACTGATGTGAATTTACAATCTATACAGTGCCTTGAAAATGTATTCATACCCCTTGAAACTTTCCACATTTTGTCATCTTACAACTAAAACATAAATTTATTTTATTGAGATTTTATGTGATAGACCAACAAAAAGTGACACATATTTGTTAAGTGGAAGGAAAATGTTGAATGGTTTTCAAACTGTTTTACAAATAAATATGTGAAAAGTGTGGTGCATTTGTATTCAGCCCCCCTTAGTCAATACTTTGTAGAACCACCTTTCACTGCAGTTACAGCTGCAAGTCTTTTTGGGGATGTCTCTACCAGCTTTGCACATCTAGAGAGTGAAATTTTTGCCCATTCTTCTTTGCATAATAGCTCAAGCCCTGTCAGACTGGCTGGAGAGCATCTGTGAACAGCAATTTAAGTCTTGCCACAGATTCTCAATTGGATTTAGGTCTGGATTTTGACTGGACCATTCTAACACATGAATATGCTTTGATCTAAACTATTCAATTGTAGCTCTGGCTGTATGTTTAGGGTCGTTGTCCTGCTGGAAGGTGAACCTCCCTTAGAAGGTTTTCTTCTAAGATTGCCCTGTATTTAGCTCCATCCATCTTCCCATCAACTCTGACCAGCTTCCCTGTCCCTGCTGAAGAAAAGCATCCCCACAACATGATGGCTTTCCTTCTACAATGGCATTCTTCTTGCCATTCTTCTATAAAGGCCAGATTTGTGAAGTGAAGGACTAATAGTTGTCCTGTGAACAGATTCTCTCACCTGATTCTCCCACCTCTGCAGCTCCTCCAGAGTTACCATGGGCCTCTTGGCTGCTTCTGTGATTAATGCTCTCCTTACCTGGCTTGTCAGTTTAGGTGGACGGCCATGTCTTGGTAGGTTTGCAGTTGTGCCATACTCTTTCCATTTTCAGATGATGGATTGAACAGTGCTCCGTGAGATGTTCAAAGCTTGGGATATTTTTTTTATAACCTAACCCTGCTTTTAACGTCTCCACAACTTTATCCCTGACCTGTCTGGCATGTTCCTTGGCCTTTATTATGCTGTTTGTTCACTAAGGTTCTCTAACAAACCTCTAAGGGCTTCACAGAACAGCTGTATTTATACTGAGATTAACTTACACACAGATGGACTCTATTTACTAATTAGGTGACTTCTGAAGCCAATTGGTTCCACTAGATTTTAGTTAGGGGTATCAGAGTAAAGGGGGCTGAATACAAATGCACACCACACTCTTCAGATATTTATTTGTAAAATATTTTGAAAACCATTTATCATTTTCCTTCCACTTCAAAATGATGTGCAACTTTGTGTTTGTCTATCGCATAAAATCCCAATAAAATACATTTATGTTTTCGGTTGTAACATGACAAAATGTGGGAAATTTCAATGGGTATGAATACTTTTTTAGGGCACTGTATAGTAAAGTGCTGCATAAATTTGACGCTGCTATGAAATAAACCTGAAATAAATAAAATCAATTCACTAAAAAACACACGCATTCGTTATTTATCACCTGGTGTTTGCTGGCAGTATTTTAGAAAAGTACAAACTAACAATTTGACCCCTTTAATGCGCTTTGCAGGCGCTACAGTGCTAAAAATAGCACTTGCAAAGTGCCCTGAAAGAGCCGCTGCTGTGTCACCAATGTAAAAGCCCCGAGGGCTTTCACACTGGAGCGGTGCGCTGGCAGGACGGTAAAAAAAGTCCTGCTAGCAGCATCTTTGGAGCGGTGAAGGAGCGGAGTGTATACCGCGCCTTCACCGCTCCTGCCCATTGAAATCAGCAGCAGCACTTTGCGGTGGTTTTAACCCTTTCTCGGCCGCTGGGGGGTAAAAGCGCCCCACTAGCGGCTGAATAGCAGCTTAAAGTTGGCTATAAAGTGCTGCTAAAAATAGCGCAGTTTTACCGCCGCCACCGCCCCCCGCCCCAGTGTGAAAGGGGCCTTAGAGGGACTCCGCACTGCTCAGGAAGTGAAAAGTATACAATGTATCAGTGTGAAAATATTCTCCTCTGAGCTAAGGAATGAAAATAAATTGTAACGTTTTATTAGAGGGAGATCGTTTTGTGAATGAAAGCACCCTAGAATGTTTTTTAATAGTTTGAAATATTGCTCTGTGCCTTATGATGCAATGTTAACCTGCAAAAAAAAAAGTGAAAAAACACCAAAAATAACGCAAAATTTAAGTGCTAAGTCTCGCAAGACATAAATCTTTAACACATTCGGTAAATAATGCATTTTTTTTTAGTGAATTGACTGCTTTTGAGATAAATACCACATTAGTTATTTTAACTCAAATTTTAAATTAATGCAGTATTTATCTCTTAGTGAATTGATCCCAAAGTTCTTTCTATACCAAGATAGCTCCAGTACTGCCACAGGGAGATCGTGCAAAAGAAGGCATGGTAAGTCAGTAATGGGGAAAGATCAGTTGCAGGGAGTCCATAGGAAATACTGCTGACTAGTCCCTTCTCTTTCTTTTCTGGGCAGAGTTTCCACAGTTCAATTCCGATAAGGGTTCTTGCACATGGTACTGATGTTTAATGATGTTGGAATATTCCTTGCTAAAATGTCAGGCCTAATTCTTAAATGATTATAATTGCTTGCGTAGGCAGCTATAAAATACTTTGCAATAATCAAGGTACATATTCACTAAAAGAATACTTTAATATATTATTAAATAATGCCTCAATCTATTGTTATAGGAGTCGCCTGTAATCCCCTATATGTCTGCATTCAGGGGCAGCACTGTAATTCAGTCATTGTGTACAGAACTGCACAGTACTGAAAGTCTAAAAATGGAGCTTGATGATTGGAGAGAGCAAAGTAAATGAATGGTCTGGATTGGAGAACTGAAAGAACACAATAGCACATTCCTGGCAGCTATTGCAGTTTACAAATACATATTTCAAGGAAAGTAGCCCTGTGTAAGCTCCGAATTGCTCATGTGAGGGATTATATAGTGCTGTCTCCTGATCCTCCTCTAAGGCTGCGTTCACACTTCATCGTTTTGAATCGCGGGCAGATCTGCTCAAAATTTGAAAGCACTGATGTGTAAATGACAAATCGCAGGACTCGCATTTGAGATGCCATTCATTTGAATGACGCCTCTAATTGCGGTGCGGGTCTGCCGCGATTGTCGCGCGATAAATCGTGGCAACCCGCATCGCGAGAAGCATGTAGCCCAAAAAAAGTGCAGGAGCTACAAATGCGAGTCCTGTGATTTGTCATTCACACATTGGTGCATTCAAATCTGCCTGCGATTCAAAATATTGAAGTGTGAATGCAGCCTAATGCCCCATACACACGGTCGCATTTTCTGACGGAAAATGTGTGATAGGACCTTGTTGTCGGAAATTCCGACCGCGTGTAGGCTCAATCACACATTTTCCATCGGATTTTCCGACACACAAAGTTTGAGAGCTTGCTATAACATTTTCCGACAACAAAATCTGTTGTCGGAATTTCATGTGTTGTCGATCATGTGTACACAAATCCGACGCACAAAGTGCCTCGCATGCTCGGAATAAATAAACAGATGAAAGCTATTGGCCACTGCCCCGTTTATAGTCCCGACGTACGTGTTTTACGTCAACGCATTCAGAACGATCGGATTTTCCGACAACTTTGTGTGACCGTGTGTATGCAAGACAAGTTTGAGCCAACATCTGTCGGAAAAAATCTTGTTTTTGTTGTCGGAATGTCCGAACAAAGTCCGACCGTGTGTACGGGGCATTACAGTGCGAAGCTAATCAGCAAACACCATCCCTGTTCCATGAGAGAAAATAGACTAAAGCTGACCACACACTAGTAGATTTTCAAATGAATGTTCATGAAAACCTTTGTATAATAGTTCTCATTGGTATATTTAAAGACTTGACCATTGCCATTCGAAAGTACTTCAAATAAATGTTTTCCTTTATTCAATTTTGGACTGAATGGACTTTCCCAAACTAAAACCACATTCGCTGTTTCATCCTGCTCCTTCAAATTCATCCTGCTCCTCCGAATTTTCCCCTCACTGAGGTTGAATACAAATGTCAGTTTGACCCCACTAACCCAGGGGTCCCCAACCCCCAGGCTGCGGACCGGCAGGGCAGTCTTTTCCACTGGGCACGCTGGGCAGTTGCCCGGGGGCCCACTTGCCTGGAGGGCCCCATCCAGGGCCGATCCTCAGCGCTGCAATCTGCTGCTTAAGTTGACTGACTGCACTGGTTGCTCACTTGCTAGAATCGCCGGCCGCCTGGCGTCTAGCTAGCAACCAGTGACGTCAGTCAGAGGCTGCGTCCGCCCAGCATTCATAGCGCGCCACTGCCGCCCCTAGTGCCTAGTGAACAAGCTCCGCCCACCTCTGCCATGTTCTTCAGACAGCATGGAGAGGGAGCAGAGTGGAAAGATGGCCCTGATTGATAGCTGGTGCTGCCTTGCTGCTGTGAGTGACACACTGCACTGCACCAGGCTGGCGGCCTCAAGTAAGTCTAACACTGTCTACTTAAGTAAGTTCAAGTTGTGCATCAAACACAGCCACTGTCTGTGCCCCTCAAATGCAGCCACTGTGCCCATCATATGCAGTCACTGTGCCCATCAAATACCTCCACTGTGCCCATCAAATGCAGCCACTGTGCCCATCATATGCAGCCACTGTGCCCATCAAACACAGCCACTGTGCCCATCAAAGCTGCCATGTGCCCATAAAAGCTGCCACTGTGCTCATCAAACAAAAGCCACTGTGCCCATCAAAGCTGCCACTGTGCCCATCAAATGCAGCCACTGTGCCCATCAAATGCAGCCACTGTGCCCATCAAATGCTGCCACTGTGCCCATCAAACGCTGCCACTGTGCCCATCAAAAGTTATATCGTCCAAACGTTGTGTTAATGTTTAAACACTGATTTTGTTGGAAGTACCAATAAATATAGCCTTATTGATAATTTGCTATTTTATTCTCGTGCGTGATTGTGTAGACAGGGCCCCAGTGCCCTGTATTGCCCGGGGTCCTATAATGCTCTTAAGATGGCCCTGCCGACTGGTGCTGGTCTGTGACCTGTTGGGGGCTGGGCCATGTGGCAAGGAGTGGGCAGCGGATGAGCGGCGCTTGATCTGTATTGGCAGGGGGGGTTCTGCTGTGGGGCTACAGTGCAGGGCTATTATCAACGACTGTTGTGGTTAACCTCCCTGGCGGTATGATTATTTCGGATTTTAGGTGCTGAAAGCGGTACAATTATTTTGCATGGAAATTTGGCATTTTATATTGTAGGCCTGTAATTCTTAACAATAACACACTTAAATCTGTCCAAACAAGAGTCTAGTAGATATCCCGGGTATGATAAAGTTTGAAACACAAAAACATAAATTATAATATAATAAAAAAAAAATAATAATAAAAAAAAATAAAAATAAATAGTAATAAAATAAATTTCCACACGATTCACTATCGCTCAATTCTGCAAGTGTTCTAATTTACTATCGCTGTTTTCTAGCTGGTCTAAAGCCATTTTTGACGTAAAGGGACACTTTTTGGTTGCTATGGACAATCTCCAGTTTCCAGGCAGAAAGAACAGTATATGCAATATAAAACTGCATGCAGGGCATGGGCCAGAGCACTGGGGACAAATGGGATGTGAAATGATTTCATACAGTACTGTAATCTGTAAGATTACAGTACTGTATGTGTTATGCTTTTTACATTTTTTTAAATTTGCCGCCAGGCTCCGCCCCCGTGCGTCGCGACGCTCGCAGGGAACGGAGCCTGGCACAGAGAGGCTTTGGAACAGAACACAGCCCGCGGACACTGCGGGGGACATCGCAGGATCCCGGGGACAAGGTAAGTAAGGAGGCACCAGGATCCTGCGATGCAATCCCGAGTGTGGCTCGGGGTTACTGCTAATGGTCCTGAATTTTAACCCCGAGCCACACTCGGGAAAACCGCCAGGGAGGTTAAAGAAAAGGCTGTGGCTGCCGGTCTTATAGGGAACCGAGGGAAGCCTGCAGCATCGTAACAAGGTAAAAAAAAAGTCTCTGTTACTGATATCCTAGGCGTGAACAAGCACTTGGCCTTTGCAGTGTAAGGGAGAACCCCGCTTCAAGGGATTTTTTGGTTTTTCCAGGAATAAATGTCAAATATTATGATGACTCAATTGAAACTGTAGACAAAAGAGCTGCATTCTATGTCGGTGGGTAGCTGTGGAATGTAAAGTTGGTCCGCAGTTCTAATTCGATTTTGTGAAATGAAATGAAAATAAAGTAACTTTGAACTGACCTACTGGGGTCATAAGTTTTAGAGAGATAAAATGATGCAGTAAGACATTTTCACACATAATCTGAATGGAAGTACTGTCTTAGAACAGGCCTACAAAGACACTGTTCTCTTATAACAGCAACTGAACCCTCTACACACAGGGGTCTCCAAACTATGGCCCTCCATTTGTTCAGGAACTACAATTCTCATCATGGCTAGTCATGTCTGTGGGTGTCAGAGTTTTACAATGCCTCATGGGAAATGTAGTTCCGCAACAGCTGGAGGGCTGTAGTTTGGAGATCCCTGCGAGAGGTGACAGGCTGCAACACAAAATAACAAAATAAAACTGTATACAGCACTATGTCAAGTCAGCAAGACAGGGACTTCCCATCCCACTCCTGGAACAAAATCAAGTCACGCTGAGCACTGCTCTGCCATTCACAGGAATCTTTGTATTTTCTGAATGAGTACAAAGCTTCCTCAGATTGGCACAGAGGTGGGCAGATGACATCACAGTCTCCACCTAAGTCAATCAGAGGAAGCTTTGTATTAATTCAGAAACTACAAAACTCCCTGTGAATAGTTATGTAGCTCTCAGTCTGACTCAATTTTTGTTCCAGGAAAAGGATGTCCCTATACTGCTGCCAAAACACAGCATACTTTATGTAGCTGATGCATGCTCACAGCCGATGCATGTAATAATGAAGGAAATAGTTTGTTTTGACCAGCCTGGTCGATACAAACTATTTAAAGTTCACTGAAACACGTTTAGGCTTTTATTTATTCGTTCTTCATAGATGAACTACACTGAAAGCAGTGGGGGAGCAAAGGTAAGGTTAGTATGTACTGTTGGGAAGAGGGGCGATAAAACAAACCTATAGCTTTGTCCTACATGGTCAATGCACAGGTCAGCCTTAATCCTATAACCACTGCAACACAATTGGGTTTATTTACTAAAGCTGGAGGGTGCAAAAACAGGCTCACTTTTGCATAGAAACCAATCAGCTTTCAGGTTTTAGTGCCAAAGTTTAATTGAACAAGCTGAAGTTAGAAACTGATTGGTTTCTATGCAGAAGTGAGCCTGATTTTGCACTCTCTAGCTTTAGTAAATAAACTCCAATGACTTGATGGGAAATTTTTTAAGTATGACAGATTTACTGATACTGTCCTACAGTATCTTACTATATCACATTAACACCATACCCTATACAAAATAGCCTCTTTAGAGTGGCCACGTGCAAACTGAATGCAATAAATTATACGTGGTGACAAATAGCTAATAGTTATTAGTAGACACATAAAGCAAAAAATGACAGCTCACCATCCAAAAAACAGCACCTTTTCCAAATGCAGGAGCAAGAAACATCCTACCAATCTAAAATACCCACCAACTGCTGTTTTCATTGTGAGTGGCTTCTTAAAATAAGATATTGGCTACCAGAAACCAGACCTGAAAAGGTATTCAGCTGTTTTGTTTTTTCTAGGGCAACTGGTAAAATATTACTTGTTGCATCTACAGGATAAAAAAGCAATAACAATAGGCATACTTACCTGCCAAAAGTTAACTTTTTCTTCAACTTCTTCAGCACCATCATTGACCAAACATGCCAGAGCTTTAGCTGCCAGCAAGCGCCTGGCACCAAGGCTTAGTTCAGACTCCAGAGCAATCTGTGGTACAACGTCTGATGTCTCACTACATTCTAGATAAAAAGTCACTTTGGATGAAGTGCAGTTAGTGTCCTGAGGTTTAGAGATGCTGCTTTCTTCCTTTACTCTATTGTCCTCAGCAGCGCAATTACAATCAGTAGTGTCCCGAGGAGTCATGCTTGACATAAAAAAATCAGAGTCTCCTAAAGCTGATTGGCCACTGCCTGCTAGTGAGGAAAATCCTACTGAAAATGTACGACTTCGCTGCATCTCTTTATGGAGCTTCAGTCTGTGAAATAGAGGGGAACCATCTCTGGGAGTTTCAATGCTACCGACTTTACTCTGACTCCAGAAAAAAAAAGCTGCTTTTCCACAAGGTTCTTTGTTTGACCGTGCTGAAGGCATAAGGTCCGTGACCTCATGATTTTCGAAACAGTGCTTTACCCTTATATGCTCATTGATTTTGCTCAAAAAAGACATCTCTGCTGGCTCTGTCCATGGGGTTTCACCTTGCTCCATGAGAATTTCAGCCTTCTTTAGATCTGAGTCACTGTAACTTAAACGCTTCTTTAGATGGGACAACGGCTGAAGACATTCTACGTTCCTCCTCTTCCACAAGGGGTCAAATTCCTGTTCACTGGTTAATACTGAATCATGAACTCCATAACAAGCTGGGGTTGTAACAGAATGGGCTAATGAATCCCCTGTTTCAATTTCACTGGCTAAAACTTTATCAAGTTGCTCAGGGGAAAACTGAGAAACAGTCTTTTCGATCTCGGCAGAGAGATCTGGAACATCTACGATCTCCTTCTCCACCACCTGCCTGTTTTCCACTAAGTTTATCAATAATCTACAAACCAAATGGACAATTTTTGGCACATATTTGAGATGGCGAGCTTCGTATCCATGAAGTAAGTGCTGCTGGCGGATCAAGTATTGTGATAAGGTGACGGCGTGGGCTTTTGGGTCACAGCAAGCAAACACATTGTGCAGAGGGTTCAGAAACTGAGTAAACTCGCGGATACACAAGAGTTGGACTCTGGTCTGAATAGCATTGTGCCTTTTTGCACGGACAAACAAAATAGCTTGATCTGCAGTCATTCTTGTGGCATATATTAAATAACATGCAATTAGCACCCCTAGAAGAAAAACAAAGGCACGTTAATAACAAGCTTGCCCAAATACCAGACCTAACTGAGAATAGAATAGAATGGAAAGTAAAGCAGAACAAAGCAAAACAGAAAAGAAAAGAACAGAATAAAATAGAATCGAAAATAAAGGAATAAAATAGAAAATAATGGAATAGAATAGAATAGAATAAAAAATAGAATCAAATAAAATATAAAGAATATAACCATCTTCTAAAATTTGAATTTCAAATAGAATAAATTCAAATACAATTGAAAAGAATATAATAGAAAAAAAGAATAAATAAGAATAGAAAAAAGATTACAATAAAATTTAAAAAAAAAAAACTTTTTCCAAAATTCAAATATAATTAATTCAAATTCAAATAGAAAAGAAAAGAATAGAATAGAAAATAAAAGAATAGAATAGAATTAAAAAAAAATAGAATAGAATATAAATATAACTATTTCCCAAAAAGTTTGAATAGAATATATTTGAATTCAAATAGAATAGATTAGAATAAAATAGAAAATAAAAGAACAGAATTGACTAAAACTGAGTTCAATTCGACCAAATTCAGAAAATTTGAATCGATTAAAATTCAAATAAACTAATTCCCAAAAAAGAATTAAACAAATTTAACTAAACAAATTTATGTATATAACGAATCAAAACTAAACAAATGTTTTGATTCTGCACATGACTAGTACAGTTGTAATTTATTCACTTGCTGACCAGCCACAGTATATATACTGCGGCAGGTCGGCTCTATTGCGTGAAGCGACATACCTGTATGTTGTTTCGTGTAATAGATACAGGGCCAGCGGTGCGGGAGCTGATGCACATGGGCACCGACGCCCACCCCCCCCCCACCTCCCCCGCGATCGCTCCTCACAGAGGCAGAACGGGGATCCGCCTATGTAAACAAGGCAGATCCCCATTCTGACAGGAGAGTAGAGAGAGATCTGCTGTTCCTAGTGATCAGGAACCGCGATCTCTCTCTACTCCCAGTGAGCCCATCCCCCTGACAGTGAGAAAGCACCTCCCTAAGGAACACTTAACCCTTTGATCACCACCAGTGTTAACCCCTTCTCTGCCAGTGTCATTTATACAGCGATCAGTGCATTTTTATAGCACTGATCACTGTATTGGTGTCACCAAAAAAACTCACTGGTCACCAAAAAAAGTCACTTAGTCAGATTTGTCTGCCGCAATGTCATTGTCCTGCTAAAAATCACAGATCACCGCATTACTAATAAAAACAATAAAAAAATAAAAAGTCCCTAAGCCTTTCCCCCTATTTTATAGACGCTATAACTTTTGCACAAACCAATCAACATATGCTTATTGGGGGGGTTTTTTACCAAAAATATGTAGGATAATACATATTGGCCTAAACTGAGGGAAAAAATTGTTTTTTTACATTTTTTTTATTGGATATGTATTATAGCAAAAAGTAAAAAATATTTTTTTTGTTCAAAATTGTCGCTCTTTTTTTGTTTATAGCACAAAAAATAAAAACCACAGAGGTGATAAAACACTGCCAAAAGAAAGCTCTATTTGTGGGAAAAAAAGTATATCAATTTTATTTGGATACAGCATCGCACATCCGCTCAATTATCCGTTAAACTAACGCAGTGCGGTTTCGCAAAAAATGGCCTGGTCATCAAGGGGGTAAATCCTTCCGGGGCTAAAGTGGTTAAAGGGGTACTGTTTATTCCCCTATATTTATAGTGGTGTATTTCAGAATCTATAGAAACACCCATCTACAGGCATATAATGCGTAAATCTGCCCTAAATGTATTCATAAATCAGCTCTGTCTTTATGTTCACCTCCTGTAATCTTTTGCACAACAGAACTCGGATTGGAAGACAAAAGCTCAATACTCTGAAGCAATCAGGATTCAATTGCTTTGCACAGTCCTGTGAGTCTAAAGTCCTGTACACAAGATGAGAATATTGGACGAATGACCATCCGCTTTTTTTTTTTTTTAAATGAAGAGGTTACTAGTTACGAAAATTCTTGTACGACAGAATACAACTTCAGACGTGATGTAAGGTGTAGTATTGTATGGTAATGTATTTTTTTGTTTCTGACCATGCGTGGTCTTGGTCTTCTGAATACTATACTGATTAAATGAAAATCATTTGTTCATTCATCGTATGAGAAAATCTTTTATGTTTGCCCCTTTGGATATTTTTGCATGAACCTTCATGATCGGCTCTCAAAAGCTTTGTACTAATGATCAGATTATCATACAATCGTTTCGAAAGCGGTATTTTTCATCCTTTTTTCTAATCGTGTTTACTAGGCATAACAGTGTGGACCTGCTTACAAGAATACAGAGCGCATAGAGATAATATTATCAAAGTGCAGCCTGTTCTTCTTTATCCACTATGCAGGCTGAAGGTGACTAGGGAAACAGAACTCCTTTCCCTGTAGTCACCTCTCAGATAGATGAGTATCATTACTGGGATTTCAAAGGAAGAATAGAGCTAAACTTTGCAAATAGAGGATGTTCACAGTTATAGGAATAACATGGGGCATATACAGTATATAGAATAAACAACTAAGATCCTAAAATATTTTATTTTTGGTGGAGTTTTGCTTTACCCAGGCCTTACACATTGAACACTGGGGTGCACATGATAAAACATCCTAACAATCTTTTATTTTGGGTGCAGCCAAGGGTATGAATTATGTTCAAAATTTAATTACAGCACTGGAACTTATAACTGGCTGTAGATCTGCTCAAAGATAATGTCTCTTTAAACTCGTCTTACCTGTCCGTCCTAGGCCGGCATGGCAATGAATTGCTACTTTTCCTTCTTGTAAGGCAAATGACATAACTTTCACCATATCAAGAATTGTGGTCAGGGAAGCAACACCGTAGTCTTTCCATCCAAAATTGTAGAAATAAACTGAAAGAGATAAGCATTTTATTACATTAAACCAAGAATAAGTGACTTCTGCACATGAGGTGGTACGTCACAATCACAGGCTGCTACAGGAGTTTTATCATGATCTAATTAATCTAGCTTGGAGTTCACTGTCATATTAATTAGCAATTACTAATAAAAAACATTATGTAGGGTTCCTGTAGTGGGGAGCAGATGTGGAAAATCTAATCACAAAAGGCTTGTGAAACGATTCATCATCAACATTCAGTGACAACACAAAAGCTTATAAAAAAGGTTCACTTCTCACAGAAATCAAAATAAATGAAGTATCAGATAACAATCTCCTAACAATTTTTTTCAGATTTTCTTACAATTTCCTTTTTGGAAGAGCTTGTTTATTAATTCTATGCAAATAAAGGAATATTTCTATAGATTTCTCAATTTGCGCAGCCAAATAAATATACAAACTACTGTGTTTCTAGCTATAACACCAAAAGGTGATTCCACCCCCACCACAAATCTAATAATCAAATTAAAGTGAACACTCCCACTGAATAAAACTAACAATATATGTAAAAACTATATATCAAATGTAGTCTATTTGTGAATTGCATTCCATGTAAAATGCTGCAAAAACAAACATTGAAATGATATCTCGGGGTGTTAAGATACCAAAGTGTTACAACCCCGAGGCTTAAAGAAGAGATCCCTTATTCTGATTTTGATCTGTAACTGTGTTTCTTTGTAGAAGATTGTATAGCAGAAATACCTCACATGGAATGCCCCTGAAGAAAGGACTCTCTCTAGGATCTGAAATGCGTCGGGCTCAATACATAAGGAATTGTATTCATATTTCTGTTCTGCCTTGTGTTTTTATGCACTCTAGTCATGATGATGTATGCACCATACTTTTTATAATAATAAATATATTTCTATTTTTCTGATATTGTGCTACTGTTTTGTTGCCCTTAAAGTCCCATAGTATATTTTTGGAGGATACTTTCCTTACATGATTCTAATATCGGGATGTTGGCAACTTCTGGGTCTACTTAGGTGGATTTCTACAATTATGTCCATTAATATGTAGTTCCCACATCCCCCTTTGTGGCTATAACAGCCTCCACTCTTCTGGGAAGGCTTACCACAACTTTTTGGATTGTGTCTGAGAATGTGTGCCCATGCAGTCAAGAAAAAGCATTTATGAGATCAGGTGGTGATGTTGAAAGAGAAGACCTTATTCACAACTGGCATTCCAAATTATCCCAAAGGTGTTCATTAGTGTTGAGATCAAGGCTTTGTGTAGGTCATCCAAGTTTATCAACACCAAACCATGTCTTTATTAAGCTGGCCTTGTGCACAAGGGCACAGTCATGCTAGAACAGAAAAGGGTCATATCCAAACTGTTGCCACGAGGTTGTAAACACACAAATTACTAAAATTCCCTCGTACTGTACGCTGTAGCATAAAGAGTATCCTTCAGTGAAACCACCTGAACTCAATAATTTGTGGAATTATTTACATAACTTTGGCAAAATGGTAGGTGTAATGGGCAGAAATTCCCAAACTATTTGCCATATAGTGTACTGTATATCGAGTAAAGCTACTTCGACCCTACAGCTCTGGTGAAACTACAAGTCCCATGAGAACTCTAATGCCCCGTGCACACGGTCAGATTTTCCGACGGAAAATGTTCGCTGGGAGCTTATTGTCGGAAATTCCGACCATGTGTAGGCTCCATCAGATATTTTACACCAGAATTTACATCACACAAAATTTGAGATCTGGATCTCAAATTTTCCAAAAACAAAATTTGTTGTCGTAAATTCCAATCGCGTGTACACAATTCCGACAAAGAAAGTTCCACGCATGCTCAGAATCAAGCAGAAGAGCCGCACTGGCTATTGAACTTCATTTTTCTCGGCTCGTCGTGCGTGTTGTACGTCACCGCGTTCTTGATGTTCGGAATTTCCTACAAGATTTGTGTGACCATGTGTATGCAAGACAAGTTTGAGCCAACAAAAAATAAAAAAATACATGGATTTTGTTGTTGGAATGTCCGATCGTGTGTATGGGGCATAACACTCATTGGTATGACTCCCTGAGGTAAAGCCATCATGGGCTTTGTAGTTTCACCACAGCTGGTAAGCCAAAGTCGCCTTATCCCTGGTGTATATAAAGCTTTAGACATGACAAAGGATTCTCAGAGCACTATGGGTTACGCAAAGAGAAACACAGGAGAGCTGCTTGCTGTGAGGTACAAGTTGTCTGACTGGGAATTTGGTCTGATAAGACAAGGAGTTACTGCTGAGTTCATTGAAAAAAAGGCATCTTACGTCAACAAAGAAAACTTAAAGCCTTAAAAAATATGGAAAGGAGCCTAAAGCTGACTCGATCCCGACATCCACACATTCAACATGGATAGGGGAATCCTCCCTGCTGTGTGATTGCATTTTGACAGTGAGGAGACTACTCCCACGGTCAGAATACACAGATCAGAGCTGCAGCCTATTGCCTGTGGTGCTAATACAGATAGGGTAGTTGAACAGAAGATGATTGGTAGATTGACTTCTGTTCAACTACAATAGTCAAGCATAGATCAAAACTCAACTGGACCCTGCTGAACCAGCCAAAATTCGATCCATGTATGGCCAGCCTGAGGCTCAACCGGCTGGCTCAAAAGCACAAAAAGAAGAGCTGTTATATCTGTTCTCTAAGTGCAAATACTTACTTGTTAATCCTGCCAAAAATCTTGTGAGCAGATAGCATCCTGTGCACTCTGTTCCCAGCTATCTCTGTGGACTAGAGAACACCTTCCTCATGCTTTCTGTGGGCCTGTCCTAAGGGGACAACGCTGCCCCTCATAGATACAGTAGAGTGAATGAATGTTATAACTCTAAGGACAGGAAGTGCGTTACTGGAAGGGTCACCATGTGAAAATAAAGTAAAAAAAAGCCTGACAAAAGAAAACGGATACAACCAGCAAATCTTGAATGCACGCTATGATTCCATGCAATTAGAAAAATTTAATTAAGCAAAGTGAGAATACTGCTTGCACATTGTCAATATAACAGCAAGATTGGCACTGTTTAAATAAGTCACAATGTTTTTCCAGCATCTGTGACACCACAGTGAGAGAGTGTACTTTCCAATTACATGTAGTAATGACTTTTGTTACCGACTGATGGACCTTATACAACGGCCCCTTAGCCCAGCAACACAAATTGATGCTGTTTTATAATTAATGAGAACAAACAGCAGGATCGAACTTACTTTCAGCTTCCATAAAGGCCTCTGGAAGATACGTGAACCCACTTTCTTGCTCTAAAGAATTCCCGCAGCTTGCGTGCTCCCCAGGACGCTGCAGGTTAATTACTGTTTTTATTCCACAGCTTCAGAAATAGAGGTAAATAAGATATATTTAATATCCAGGTCAGCCACATTTTTATTATAGAGTTATGTATGAAATGAAATGTGTCAAACCAATGAAAATTAGATTTGCATTTTTTAAGTTCTCCCCATAGCACAGACATATGGAACACTCTACCTTTATCAACCAGCCATCCACCGCCCACCTCTGCTCAAAAAAAAAGGAAATACAAAAATCGAAATAACATATATACTGTGTATTTGACAGCTGCTGTCATACACATACAAATATTTGATATATTTACAGTGGGGAAAATAATGATTCGATCCCTGCAGATTTTGTAAGTTTGCCCACTTGCAAGGAAATAAAGGGTCTATCTTTTTTATCATAAGTGTATTGTAAATGATAGAGACAGAATATCAACCAAAAATCCAGAAAAAACACATGAAACAAATGTTATGAATGGAGTTGCAGTTCAGTGAGTAAAATAAGTATTTGATCAACCAACCAACAATCAATACTGGCTCCGACAGACTGGCTACAGTATGTGCTTATGTGGTAAACAGATTAGGACAATTACGACAATTATGTGGATCACAGATTACAACTAACAATGACTTGTTATGTGTATAAAAGACACCTGTCCACAGAATCTCTTTCTTCCTTTCAAACCTCACCATCATGGGCAAGACCAAAGAGCTATCAAAGGATGTCAGGGACAAGATTGTAGACCTACACAAGGCTGGAATTGGCTACAAGACCATCAGCAAGAAGCTTGGTGAGAAGGAGACGACGGATTGTTATTATTTGCAGACAGAAGAAATACAAAATAACCATCTATTGCCCTCAGTCTGGATCTCCATGCAAGGTTTCGCCTCATGGGTTAAGGATGATCATGAAAAAAGTGAGGGATCGTCCCAGAACTACACGGGAGGAGCTTGTGAATGATCTTAAGGCAGTTGGGTCCACAGTCACCAAACAAACCATTGATAACACAACACGCCTCCATGGATTGAAATCCTGCAGTGCCTGCAAGGTCCCCCTCCTCAAAAAAACACATGTACAGACCAATGAACATCTAAATGACTCAGAGAAGGACTGGGAGAAAGTGCTGTGGTCAGATGAGACCAAAACTGAGCTCGTTGGCATTAACTCGATTTGCTGTGTTTGGAGGAAGAAAAATACTGACTATGACCCTAAGAACACCATCCCTACAGTCAAGCACAGAGGTGGAAACATGATACTATGGAACTGTTTCTCTGCTAAAGGTACAGACCGACTTTGCCGTATTGAGGTGTTATTGGACGGCCATGTATTGTAAAATTTTGGATGGGAATCTTCTTCTGAAGATGGGTCATAGATGGGTCTTCCATTATGACAATGACCCAAAACATACTGCCAAGGCAATAAAGGAGTGGCTCAAGAAGAAGCACATTAAGGTCATGGAGTGGCCTAGCCAGTCTTCAGACCTTAATCCTATAGAAAATGTATGGAGGGAGCTGAAACTTCGAGTTGCCAAGCGACAGCCAGGAAACCTTAAGTATTTAGAGAAGATCTGTAAAGAAGAGTGGACTGAAATTCCTCCTGAGATGTGTGCAAACCTGATAACCAACTACAAGAAAAGTCTTACCTCTGTGCTTGCCAACAAGGGTTTCTCCACCAAGTACTAAGTCATGGTTTGCTTGGGAATCAAATACTTATTTTACTCACCGAACTGCAACTTAATTTATAACATTTGAATCATGTGTTTTTTCCGAATTTTTGGTTGATATTCTGTCTATCATTTAAAATACACCTATGATAAAAATTATAGACCCTTCATTTCTTTGTAAGTGGGCAAACTTACAAAATCTGCAGGGGATCAAATAATAATTTTTCCTATTATATATATATTATAGACAGTCACGTGAAAAAGTAAGTATACCCCATATAAATTGCTGACTTATTTAACATATTTGAATAGTCAAACATTAGACCTTCATTCAAGCAGTACCTACAGATAAAGGTGATGTACTTGAAGAAAATCACACATGGGGGTTGATTTACTAAAACTGGAGAGTGCAAAATCTAGTGCAGCTGTGCATAGAAACAGCTTCAAGGTTTTATTGTCAAAGCTTAAATGAACAAGCCGAAGGTAGAAGCTGATTGGCTGTCATGCAGAGCTTCCAATTTTATAAATTCAACCCCGTTGTTCTTACATAGTGTATTAATTCTCTATAATCTAAATCAGTGTTTCTCAACCTTTGTACTGTGGAGGAACCCTTGACAAAACGTTTGAGATCTCGGCGATCCCCTAAAAAAAAATTCAGATCTGCAGCTCATGGAACATTGGATCTGATCAGCGAGCTGTAGATATAACCACAATTATTGTAGAAATAGCTTTAAATAATAGAATAATTATTAGCACTAACCTGACACCAACATTATAGTGTGAACAGAGCACATAAAAATCAATTGTTTTCTTTTTGTCCTTGCACAGACCTACGTTAGAACAAGCCAAAAATATTCTATACAAGTCAAATCTGCACATATTTTCCATCAGTTTTTTTGCATATATGCTGTGAACGAGGCCTTGCTGAACTTGAACAAAACTCCCAAATACTGTTTCATAAAAAAGACAGCAGACTATGGGAACAGTTGGGCCTTGTTCACAACATACATGCATGCAAAATGTGCAGTGACAACGAATATTGTCAATGTGCATTGATACCTGGTGCCTCCTCTATAGTTCCAGCTCCTCTGAACCTGTGAGGGTGGTACCAGGGAAGTGCTGACAGTCGGAGCACATGGCTGAATGTTGCTGGAGGTGAGATCCTGTGTATGGTAGCAACTGAATGAAGACTGCAGGGGGGGGGGGAGCAAAGAGTGGGGGCACACAGCTGGATCAGGCTGAATGTAGCAGGAGGTGAGATTATAATAGCATTATGTACAATTATGGTATAACATAATGCTATTATAATCTCACCTCCTGCTACATTCAACCTGACCCAGTTGTGTGCCCCCACTCTCTGCCCCCCCCCCCCCCATGCAGTCTGCATTCAGTGCTGTTAAACACAGGATGTCACCTCCTGTTCTCTGCTCCCCCCTCCCCTCTTCTACCCTTGTAGTTTGCAGACCCCTGGGGACTTCTCGCGGAACCCGGTTCAGAAACACTGATCTAAATGAACAAAAATGCAGATTTGCCACATGGAAAAAATAAGTACACCCCTATATTTACCACCATTTCAGATCCATAAAAGTTTCAGATTAGGTGCCAATAACATCCTTTTTAGGGCATATACAGGTGGAACCTGTCTTATTCAAACCTCAGTTATCTGGGGAGGTGAAGAAGGTGCCAGGCACATTATGTAGAGTCCAGAAGTTCATTTTATTAAAATGTTACATTCAGTATGAAACCAATACGTTTCAGGGGTCAAACAGACCCTCTTCATCAGGGCTTTAAGAAGATAACATGCAAAGTATGAGATGTACACTTGTCTGAACAGTTGGTATTTTCCATACTCTATACGTAGACAAAATACAGTAATCTACACAGAACAGGATTGATTAAAGCCGGCCATAGACAGTTCAAATCTTGGTCAGTTCATCAGCTGAATGTATCCAAGTTGATCAATCAATCAACTTGGGTACAACCAGCCTGTCGGATTTCACAAGCAATTATTGCTAGTGGCTATTATAATCACCCGTGGTTGCAGGAAAAAAATGCTCCGTCTAAGACCGGCCTAAGAGAGAACCTTATCATATACATACAGTAAGGTTATCTTAGAGCAGGGGTGGGCAAACTGTGGCCCTCCAGCTGTTGTGGACCACATGTCCCATGAGGCATTGCAAGACAACAGTTAGAAGCATGACTCCCAGAGGCAGAGGCATAATGGGACTTGTAGCTTTGCAACAGCTGGAGGGCCACAGTTTTCCCACCCCTGTTATAGAGACTGAGATGAATGCAGCAGTTCCAAAGCAGACTTTTGCTTTCAAACACAATTTGGTTAAGCAGAACAGCGTTCAAATGCACAAGGCCACCTTTGACAACAACAACCATCTACATGAAAAAGAAATAAAGGAACTGCGCTCTTATTTCATAAATTACATATTATCAATCATTATAGTGAATAAACAAATACATTTTCATTTAAATTATAAAAATACATAAAAATTGTGAAGCCCATGTATAGATTTTCTTTCAAGCATCTACAAGAGTCCCACGCTGAAACAGTAAGGCTTTAAAACAAAAAGACAGAAAACAGAGATGGCGTTCACTCCACTTATTAGAGAACCACCTTACCTCTTGAACTGCTTGATGATATTATATTTCTCAATGATTTCTGTTGAAGGTCTCGCCATTGCAAGTATCTTATCTGTTATCCTGAAACAGAAAGTAATAAAAATGTTTTCAAATCAGTTCTTTGTCTTGCAGTTTTTGCTTTATCAGTTTATATAAGTACTGGCTATTTAAAGATAAGTGTCACTTCAACTTGCACATCTGAGAGGTAAAAGTCACCTGCAATTAGTTTTTAAAGTGATTGTAAAGGTTGTTTTTTTTATTTCTTTAAAATAACAAACACGTTATACTTAGATGCTCGGTGCAAGGGTTTTGCACAGAGTAGCCCCGATCCTCCTTTTCTGGGGTGCCCCGGAGATGCTCCTGGCTCCTCCCCTTCATCGGGAGCCCCCACGGAGAGACGCTTTCCATGGAGGCACCCATGCGGGCACGCTTACAAGTCCTGCTGCTGCATCCATTGACACAGACAGCAGGACTCGGCCCTTCCCCCAATGCCTCCTGCTGCTGCTATCAATCTATCCAATGAGGACCCGAGACAGCGGCTGGAGCCGCTAGGCTCGTGCTCGTCCCTGGAACGATCGGGTTCAGGTAAGAAAAAGTGTGTGTGTGTGTGGGGGGGGGGGGTCTGGGGGCAGCTGAAGCACAGAAGGTTTTTCATCTTAATGCATAGAATTGAGACTTTACAACTCCTTTAAAAGATGAGTGATTACCAAGCACATCCTGGAGGTTCACAAAATGGAAGCCTCCTTAAAATAACAACAATGTAACTGCAGGATGTATGTCACTCTCTTTATATTAAACCCATTGTTTTTATTTTACATGTTATATTTAGCATTCTTCCTTAAAAAATGTCCCTTCTTTGTGGTTAGGCCATTCCCCAAACCACACCCACCGCCTTCCTTTTTGTAGGTGTCTCCTTTAGCTAGCCAGGTTGCTAAGGTGATACACATGTGTGCATGTCCCCAAATGAGGCTGTGTGCATCCACTGAAACACACAGCATCTGGCAATCCATGCCCCGCTACCTCCTCCTAGCAATTTGAATGACAGCAGCAACCTGTCACTTTCTGAATCTCTGTCCTATGACCTGGAGTTCTGGGAATGCTGAAGATGGTCCCAGAGCCAGCAGTGGTGATGACATGGGACCATGGGTAAATGTTTGGGGGGGGGGACAATTAAGAAAACAGTCTAGCATTTATTACTACTTTAAAGCCCAAGCAAATCCTCTACATCTATTACTGTAATGTAATGCAGTCGGGCTGCATATACATAATAAATATGCTGCTGTTTTAGTGGTTCTTTAGTTGCTAAGTGCTACTGCATGGGTTCAAATACTCGTGGGGGCAGAACGTTGGACAGTCAGACTGTTGCTCTCACACACAAGAAGTGGCCCAGGTCTCCAGCAGTCCAACAACCCCCCTGCACGCTGCTCCAGTCAACAGTACTCTCACTTCCTGAGCAGATACAATCAAGTTAGATCCTAATACTATAATACACCCTGTGTTGAATATGAGCGGCATTAGTCAATGATGAACTTACCAGGAGGAGTAAAGCCCCTTTATAGCTTGTTCCTCATCGCTCCATCGAGTGGGGTTTTCATATTTACAAGCACGACCACCACACGTCATGGAACACTGCATGTGACCCGGGATGACATGTCGCAAACGCTCTCCCACTTTGGTGTATTTCGAAGTTGGACGTCTGCCACTTCCTAAGTCATAAGAATAGTAAATGGCATTTAATGATGTAATTATTTAAGCACGGGACTTGTCCACCCCAATATAATTGTTCTGCTTCTTAAAGAAAAAAACATCACTGTTGAAATCCAATGTGTCAATGCATTCAACTGAAGTCTCATTTTGGCCCTGCGGCATATGTTTTAAATGAAGACCATTCAAAGGTTTTATGCATCAGGTTTAATTAAGAATGGGAATGGAAGTGTAAAGGGCATACACAAGTCAGATTTTACTTTGATTTGTTTTGTTCGCTCAGCAAATTAAAAAAACAAAAATGGTACCAGCAAGTAAAACAGACCTGTGCATAGATGTCAGATTTTCGTTTATTACATTTGGCCTCGTCTAGGGTGGACATATTTGAATGTAGGGCATTACTTGCTTCTCTTTGCCAGGTGGGCGTCATCCAAAGGAATAGATTTTTTTTATGCTTATTCATTTTTTCATTGTAACAAGTAAAAGTACAATTACAATAAAGCCTTATTATCATCAACAGAGTCTGTGTCCTGTGTAATATATATTGCATAGTTAGTACACACTGAAACCTTCATATACATAGTCGGAGGACATTCAGATGGAATATACAGCATAAACCGTGGTCTAATATTGTTCTATCTTTGTAGCTAATCTATGGAAAACTATTCTGGGAAAAAAAGATTCTAGAATTCTCTGAAGTATGGTAGAAAACGTTATACCTGCAGATTCATAGGTTTATTAATAAAAGGTGAGGGGCATGTCTATTAGCAGTGTAAGGATGTTGTTCCTTATGCCACGTATACACGAGCGGACTTTTCGACTGGACTGGTCTGACGGACCGAGTCCGGCGGACAATTCGACCGTGTGTAGGCTTCATCGGACCTGCAGCTGACTTTTTCGGTCAAAAATCTGACGGACTTAAGATTTGGAACATGTTTCAAATCTTTACGTCGGAACTCCGCCGGACCCAGTTCCTATCGAAAAATCCGCTCGTCTGTATGCTAGTCCGGCGGACGAAAGCCGACGCTAGGGCAACTATTGGCTACTGGCTATGAACTTCCCTATTTTAGTCCTGTCATATGTCATCATGTACGAATCCGTCGGATTTTGGTGTGATCGTGTGTAAGCAAGTCCGTTTGTTGGGAAAGTCCGTTGGAAGTCCGTCAAAAAGTCAGTCGGACCAGTCCGGTCGAAAAGTCCGCTCCTGTGTATGCGGCTTTAGGCTCCATTCACACTTGTATGGCTCCAAAGTTGCCCCGACTTTGGAGCGCAACTTTGGATGAGTGCAACTTGGAAACGACTTTGGCTTTAACCAGTGATAATGGACAACTGTTGCATTGTATAACATTCAGGTACATTTTTCCTGCAACTTTTGAGAGTTAACATTGAAGTCTATGGCCCTCATATTACATGAAAGTCAGACCAAAGTAGTGCATGAACTATTATTACTGGAAAACATGGGGAACAACTTGTCATGCAACTTTGATGTCGAAAGTTGCATGACAAGTTGCACAAGTGTAAATGGAGCCTTAGGCCCCTTTCACACTGCCGTGACTTGAAAGTCACACGATTACCGTGATTTGGACGCGATTTCAGGGAATGCCTGTGTAAACTTGAGGTCTATGGACCTCAACTCGCATCAAAGTCAGACCAAAGTAGTGCAGGGACTACTTTGAAGTCGGTGCGACTTGAAATCACACAAATATGAATGGTTATCATTGGGAATCAAGGGGTACGACTTGTCATGCGACTCTGATGTCCAAAGTCGCAGGAAAAGTCGCACAAGTGTGAACGGGGTCCTAACTGAGATTGCTCATGCAGATGCTGCTGGCTAGTAACTAGCTTCAAATAAAATAAAATAAATGTCCAAATAATGATAATAGTCCATAGAACTCAATCAGCAATAAAAGATGATGTGAAACCTCCACCAAGCTTCAGTGTGTAAAAGGAAAGCACACCACACCCACGTGCTATCAGTCTGCTTACCAGAAAGATATAAAAAATAGGCGATGTACTCATATATTGCAGAGGGTCAGCAGCAAATCCAAATGGCACACTCCATCATGGGCAGGCACAGCATGGAAACAATCAGGTCACCACATTTCAGAAAGCTCAGGACTCGTATTAACGATGGACAGGTTGGTGCAGTCATCAGCAGGAACAAACCAGCAAACAGAAAGCAACAAATAGTGAAGCCCGTAAGGTAAAACAGTAGTAGTTTATTGTAGTCTACTTACAGGTATGAAGTAAAAATCATCACAGAAAACAGGAACAATCCGCGGTTCTCAGCGTACTTGCATTGACCAGCCTGACATGTTTCATCCTATGTGGATATCATCAGAGGCGTGGCCAATGATGCAAGCACGCTCAAATATATAGTGCACTTCTTAAGTCATGCTGACCCCTGATAGGACAGCATGACACATACAACAGCTGTTTTTAATAGCACATTCCGGCAGCACCTGCGCACTACGGCCGTGCTGTCTTTAAACTAGGAAGTGCCAGGACAGTCACGATCGGCAGCACCTGCGCACTACGGCCGTGCTGTCTTTAAACTAGGAAGTGCCAGGACAGTCACGATCGGCTGCACATGCGCAGTACGGCCGTGCGTTCCAGCGTGGCAGGAAAACAAAACCAGCCAGCCGCACATGCGCAGTACGGCCGCGTGTCCCAGCGCAACAGGAAGACAAAACCAGCCAGCACATCCATTCATTATAAAGGATGGGAAGACCTGATTAATGCCGTCCTTGCTGGTTGGTATGAACGACTCGACCGCGCATGCGCGGTACGATCTTACTAACCAGGAGTTATTTCATGCATGGAACAATAGAACCAGGGGGAAAAAAAAAAAAAAAAAAAAAAAGGAAGGGGAAGGAGAAAATAAAACATGAACCATATATGTGAAATTAAGCTGTGCAAGGCAAAAAACAACAGCCTAAACCAGCCCAAATGTGTTCTCCCCATGATGGGCGGAACAAAGTCACCGCCAGCCAAAAGGGGAAAAACAATAAGGGACTGCACATGTGCCGTAACAGCATCCGGAAGGTGAGTGACACCCGAACCGGAAATAGCAATCAAGGCACATACGTGTAACACATCAGCAGCTACATAACTATAAAATGATTAATCAAATGTTATTATACATCAACAATATAAAAACCTTCATAGACCAATACAAAATATAAAATTTAAAAAGAATATATCGGATATTACAGAGAAAAAAGGAGGAAGTTCTCAGTCTAATATAGCGATAATATAAACCCTGAAAAATATGTGCATATAACCAGGGTGAAATAATGAATAAAAATAATAATAAAATGAATGAAAAATAATAAAAAATAATAAAAAATATAAAAAATAATAGCAATATAAATATAGACACTGCCCCCAAGTGTCAAAACATATACATGTATAAACAAAAATACATGTACTAAAAAAAAGTATATATTAGCTATTATTAATAAAACAATTTACATCCCAGTCGACGTTCATGCCGAAAGGGGTATAGCATTTTAAGTCGTATATCCAGCGGGTCTCTAATTTGGAAATTTCCCGTTTGGACGAACTCCCACGCCAGTGAGGGTTAAACCTATCGATGGCCACAAAGGTCGTTCCCATAGGGTTCTTATTGTGGTATTCCAAGTAGTGCCGGGAGACAGTGTGTTTCGGGAATCCCTTCTTAATATTGGCGATGTGCTCATTTACCCTAACATGCATAGCCCGTGTTGTACGGCCCACATATTGTATACCGCAGGGGCAAATCAATAAGTATACCACGTTAAGCGAGGTGCAAGTAATGAAGGTGTTAACATCAAAGACTCTACCCGTGGCATGAGATTTAAACTGGCATATTTTCCTGCTCTTGTTCTTATTGATAGCACAAACGTTACAACAGCGGCAAGGATGATAGCCTTTAGATTTTTGAAAAAAGGACACTCTATTAGGGGCGTCTAAAATGTTGGGTGCTACTTGGAGTTTAAGAGGGGGAACACCTTTAAATATGACTTGTGGCCGATCAGGAAGTACCGGACCCAACACCTTATCATTTTTGAGGACTCCCCAATGTTTAGTTAGAATCTTTTTAATCTCAGAGTGTTGCTGAGAATAGGTCGTGACCATTGAAAAATTATAATCAATCTCACTTGACGAGGATTTTTCTTTGATCTGTAAGATCGAAGCTCGATCTGTAGCGCCCACCTCATTGATAACTGTACTCAACTCATCAGGTGAATACCCCTTTTCAATGAACCTTTCTTTCAAAGTGGCAGCCTGTATAAAAAAGTCTTCTTTAAGGGTACAGTTCCGCCGTAGACGGAGGAATTGACTCCTAGGTACCGATTTGAGCCACGAAGGGTGATGACAGCTACCCTGCCCAATATATCCGTTCCTATCGGTACTCTTAAAAAAGGTAGACATGTTAAATGCACCATCTTTGACTTGTATAGTTAGGTCCAAGAAATTAATTCTGCTGGTGCTGCTCTCAAACTGTAAAACAATACCCAATGGATTATCATTGAGTTGATGCATGAAGGTAGTAAGCGACGTCATGTCGCCATCCCACAGGAGGAGGATGTCGTCTATATATCTCCCCCAGAAGATCAATTCCGATCGTCTGTTGGAATAGACGACATCCTCCTCCCATTTAGCCATGAACAGATTGGCCATGCTTGGTGCAAATTTTGCACCCATGGCAACACCTCTGTTCTGGAGGTAGTGAACTCCTCCAAACCAGAAATAGTTATGAGTCATGGCGTATCTCAGTAAATCCAGGATAAAATCCCGTTGGGCAGGGATCAATTCAGCATCTCTATTCAAAAACTGTTCCACCGCTTCTAGCCCGTCTAGATGGGAGATAATGGTGTAGAGGGATGCCACATCAGCAGTGGCCATGATGTATCCCTCTTTCCATTCTAAATTTTCAAAAGTGCGAACTACTTGTGCAGAATCTTTAATGTAGGAAGGGGTGCCAGATACAAGAGGTTGTAGAAAACCATCGATATATTTACCGATTCTGGAGGTAATAGAGTCCAACCCGCTTATGATGGGCCTTCCCGGAGGGTTAACCAGACATTTATGTACCTTCGGCAAAAAATATATAATTGGTTTCCTAGGCGCCAGTGGGATCAAAAAATCTTTTTCCTTCTTGTTAAGCAGTTTGTTACGGAAACCTACTTCAATAAGCCCAGTGAGTTCCTTTTTGTATTTAAAGATGGGATCATGGCTTAATGGTATGTAAGTATCAGTGTCGGACAAGATTCTATTCATTTCTGAAACATATGAACTCTTGTCCATCACCACTATTCCTCCCCCTTTATCCGCGGGCCGGATAATAATATCACTCCTCTGTTTCAAGGATTCTAACCCTTCATGGAACCTCGTATCTTTATAATACTTCCTTATCTTTAACTTATCAAGATCTTTTAAAACTAGTTCCTTAAATACGGATATAGAGGGTGGCATAAACCCTGGCGGGTTGAAAAGAGAGGCATTCCTAAGGCCGGAGTGTCTTACTCCATCAGTCTCTATAAGAGAGGTGGTGGTAGCTTGAGACAAAAAATATCTTTTAATATTGACCTTTCTGATGTATTTTTGTACATCCATAAAGGCTCCAAATTTGCTCAGGGGTTTATCCGGGGCAAACTTGAGTCCATGGTCAAGGACAAATTTCTCGTTGTCTGTGAGTGTGCTACTACTGAGATTAAAAATCCCAGCATCTCTTACACTCTTCGCCTTTTTCGATCGGTTCCTCCTCCCCCCTCTGGTCCCTCTCTTGGTTCTCCCCCCCTCTTGTTTTTCTGTGGGGCCTTGGGAAAAAAAGAGGAAGCGGAGGTAGATGGGCCAGAGTGGTGCGGAGGGCCTTGATTATAGTACTGGGATCTTCTCGGGGGATAGAATCCAGGACTGTCCCAACCTGATCGTCCATACTCCTGATAAGCATTACCTGGAGTAGAGAGAGATGGATGTTGGACAATATATCTATCATCGTAGCCACGATCATTATACTCTCTATAACCATCATGGTGTTCTTCAAGGGGTGCATAGCGATTATACACAGGGATGTCCTCCGGTTGTGCATAAGATGGGTGGTCATATTGTGCATAATCACTATTATTCTGTTTTTTATGGGGTGCCCCCTTATATTGAGGGTTCCTGGAAGGAGGGGGTTTTTTATTGTTTACAACCCTCCTCCAACCTCCTTTGGGAGTATGGGCATTATTGGTTTCTCTATTATTGCCCTGAATGGTAGGTGGGACCGAGGACTTTATTCTTGTGGCTGGCCCGGGGGGAGGCACCGTTCCTCCTTCAACGGGAGTCGCCCACCTGACCTGCCATTTGAACACCTGGTTAGATTTATAGTCCTCCATGTCCCTCATATATTTTTTCTTCTTTTTAACTTTCTGGTCTAAGTCCTCTTTCTCAAGGGTTTTTCTAAGGTTGTCAGATTTGTTCTTATATTCTTCTGACTCTCTATATAGTGTTAGTTTTTCTTTAACTTCTGATATTTCCTCATCAAGTTTATTTAGTTTGCGCCTTTTTCTGGCAATCAAAAATCGCAGCAAATCAAGACCTACATCATTGAAGTATTTATACCAACCTGGGAGGTCAATTTCGTCTTCCTGAGGAGTGATCTCAAATCTTAGGCTCCTCGGTACCATGTTATCATCTAGATACTTCTCTAACAGAGCAATATCCCAATGTCCATGGACTTCAGCAACCATTAGATTTTTTAATCGCACGAAAAGACCTCCCATATCTAGGTTCTGCTGAACCTCCACACTACTGAAAGCATCTTTAAGGTTCAAAGATCGTGATTTGCGAAAATCAAAAACATCCATAATAGTGCAAAAAGTGAATAATAAAAAAAATGAATAAAAAGTAAATAAACGAATAAAGAGTAAGCAGCTGATATTAGGCAAATCAAATAATACACAGTGAAAAAACAAGTAAATATCTGCGCTAACTGAAAAGAACACAAAAAGCAGCTAGCATAGTTTGTAGATTGCATCAAACATAAGTATAAAAGTCCAAATGCAGCGCTAAAATAAAATAAATGTCCAAATAATGATAATAGTCCATAGAACTCAATCAGCAATAAAAGATGATGTGAAACCTCCACCAAGCTTCAGTGTGTAAAAGGAAAGCACACCACACCCACGTGCTATCAGTCTGCTTACCAGAAAGATATAAAAAATAGGCGATGTACTCATATATTGCAGAGGGTCAGCAGCAAATCCAAATGGCACACTCCATCATGGGCAGGCACAGCATGGAAACAATCAGGTCACCACATTTCAGAAAGCTCAGGACTCGTATTAACGATGGACAGGTTGGTGCAGTCATCAGCAGGAACAAACCAGCAAACAGAAAGCAACAAATAGTGAAGCCCGTAAGGTAAAACAGTAGTAGTTTATTGTAGTCTACTTACAGGTATGAAGTAAAAATCATCACAGAAAACAGGAACAATCCGCGGTTCTCAGCGTACTTGCATTGACCAGCCTGACATGTTTCATCCTATGTGGATATCATCAGAGGCGTGGCCAATGATGCAAGCACGCTCAAATATATAGTGCACTTCTTAAGTCATGCTGACCCCTGATAGGACAGCATGACACATACAACAGCTGTTTTTAATAGCACATTCCGGCAGCACCTGCGCACTACGGCCGTGCTGTCTTTAAACTAGGAAGTGCCAGGACAGTCACGATCGGCAGCACCTGCGCACTACGGCCGTGCTGTCTTTAAACTAGGAAGTGCCAGGACAGTCACGATCGGCTGCACATGCGCAGTACGGCCGTGCGTTCCAGCGTGGCAGGAAAACAAAACCAGCCAGCCGCACATGCGCAGTACGGCCGCGTGTCCCAGCGCAACAGGAAGACAAAACCAGCCAGCACATCCATTCATTATAAAGGATGGGAAGACCTGATTAATGCCGTCCTTGCTGGTTGGTATGAACGACTCGACCGCGCATGCGCGGTACGATCTTACTAACCAGGAGTTATTTCATGCATGGAACAATAGAACCAGGGGGAAAAAAAAAAAAAAAAAAAAAAAAAAAAAAAAAAAAGGAAGGGGAAGGAGAAAATAAAACATGAACCATATATGTGAAATTAAGCTGTGCAAGGCAAAAAACAACAGCCTAAACCAGCCCAAATGTGTTCTCCCCATGATGGGCGGAACAAAGTCACCGCCAGCCAAAAGGGGAAAAAACAATAAGGGACTGCACATGTGCCGTAACAGCATCCGGAAGGTGAGTGACACCCGAACCGGAAATAGCAATCAAGGCACATACGTGTAACACATCAGCAGCTACATAACTATAAAATGATTAATCAAATGTTATTATACATCAACAATATAAAAACCTTCATAGACCAATACAAAATATAAAATTTAAAAAGAATATATCGGATATTACAGAGAAAAAAGGAGGAAGTTCTCAGTCTAATATAGCGATAATATAAACCCTGAAAAATATGTGCATATAACCAGGGTGAAATAATGAATAAAAATAATAATAAAATGAATGAAAAATAATAAAAAATAATAAAAAATATAAAAAATAATAGCAATATAAATATAGACACTGCCCCCAAGTGTCAAAACATATACATGTATAAACAAAAATACATGTACTAAAAAAAAGTATATATTAGCTATTATTAATAAAACAATTTACATCCCAGTCGACGTTCATGCCGAAAGGGGTATAGCATTTTAAGTCGTATATCCAGCGGGTCTCTAATTTGGAAATTTCCCGTTTGGACGAACTCCCACGCCAGTGAGGGTTAAACCTATCGATGGCCACAAAGGTCGTTCCCATAGGGTTCTTATTGTGGTATTCCAAGTAGTGCCGGGAGACAGTGTGTTTCGGGAATCCCTTCTTAATATTGGCGATGTGCTCATTTACCCTAACATGCATAGCCCGTGTTGTACGGCCCACATATTGTATACCGCAGGGGCAAATCAATAAGTATACCACGTTAAGCGAGGTGCAAGTAATGAAGGTGTTAACATCAAAGACTCTACCCGTGGCATGAGATTTAAACTGGCATATTTTCCTGCTCTTGTTCTTATTGATAGCACAAACGTTACAACAGCGGCAAGGATGATAGCCTTTAGATTTTTGAAAAAAGGACACTCTATTAGGGGCGTCTAAAATGTTGGGTGCTACTTGGAGTTTAAGAGGGGGAACACCTTTAAATATGACTTGTGGCCGATCAGGAAGTACCGGACCCAACACCTTATCATTTTTGAGGACTCCCCAATGTTTAGTTAGAATCTTTTTAATCTCAGAGTGTTGCTGAGAATAGGTCGTGACCATTGAAAAATTATAATCAATCTCACTTGACGAGGATTTTTCTTTGATCTGTAAGATCGAAGCTCGATCTGTAGCGCCCACCTCATTGATAACTGTACTCAACTCATCAGGTGAATACCCCTTTTCAATGAACCTTTCTTTCAAAGTGGCAGCCTGTATAAAAAAGTCTTCTTTAAGGGTACAGTTCCGCCGTAGACGGAGGAATTGACTCCTAGGTACCGATTTGAGCCACGAAGGGTGATGACAGCTACCCTGCCCAATATATCCGTTCCTATCGGTACTCTTAAAAAAGGTAGACATGTTAAATGCACCATCTTTGACTTGTATAGTTAGGTCCAAGAAATTAATTCTGCTGGTGCTGCTCTCAAACTGTAAAACAATACCCAATGGATTATCATTGAGTTGATGCATGAAGGTAGTAAGCGACGTCATGTCGCCATCCCACAGGAGGAGGATGTCGTCTATATATCTCCCCCAGAAGATCAATTCCGATCGTCTGTTGGAATAGACGACATCCTCCTCCCATTTAGCCATGAACAGATTGGCCATGCTTGGTGCAAATTTTGCACCCATGGCAACACCTCTGTTCTGGAGGTAGTGAACTCCTCCAAACCAGAAATAGTTATGAGTCATGGCGTATCTCAGTAAATCCAGGATAAAATCCCGTTGGGCAGGGATCAATTCAGCATCTCTATTCAAAAACTGTTCCACCGCTTCTAGCCCGTCTAGATGGGAGATAATGGTGTAGAGGGATGCCACATCAGCAGTGGCCATGATGTATCCCTCTTTCCATTCTAAATTTTCAAAAGTGCGAACTACTTGTGCAGAATCTTTAATGTAGGAAGGGGTGCCAGATACAAGAGGTTGTAGAAAACCATCGATATATTTACCGATTCTGGAGGTAATAGAGTCCAACCCGCTTATGATGGGCCTTCCCGGAGGGTTAACCAGACATTTATGTACCTTCGGCAAAAAATATATAATTGGTTTCCTAGGCGCCAGTGGGATCAAAAAATCTTTTTCCTTCTTGTTAAGCAGTTTGTTACGGAAACCTACTTCAATAAGCCCAGTGAGTTCCTTTTTGTATTTAAAGATGGGATCATGGCTTAATGGTATGTAAGTATCAGTGTCGGACAAGATTCTATTCATTTCTGAAACATATGAACTCTTGTCCATCACCACTATTCCTCCCCCTTTATCCGCGGGCCGGATAATAATATCACTCCTCTGTTTCAAGGATTCTAACCCTTCATGGAACCTCGTATCTTTATAATACTTCCTTATCTTTAACTTATCAAGATCTTTTAAAACTAGTTCCTTAAATACGGATATAGAGGGTGGCATAAACCCTGGCGGGTTGAAAAGAGAGGCATTCCTAAGGCCGGAGTGTCTTACTCCATCAGTCTCTATAAGAGAGGTGGTGGTAGCTTGAGACAAAAAATATCTTTTAATATTGACCTTTCTGATGTATTTTTGTACATCCATAAAGGCTCCAAATTTGCTCAGGGGTTTATCCGGGGCAAACTTGAGTCCATGGTCAAGGACAAATTTCTCGTTGTCTGTGAGTGTGCTACTACTGAGATTAAAAATCCCAGCATCTCTTACACTCTTCGCCTTTTTCGATCGGTTCCTCCTCCCCCCTCTGGTCCCTCTCTTGGTTCTCCCCCCCTCTTGTTTTTCTGTGGGGCCTTGGGAAAAAAAGAGGAAGCGGAGGTAGATGGGCCAGAGTGGTGCGGAGGGCCTTGATTATAGTACTGGGATCTTCTCGGGGGATAGAATCCAGGACTGTCCCAACCTGATCGTCCATACTCCTGATAAGCATTACCTGGAGTAGAGAGAGATGGATGTTGGACAATATATCTATCATCGTAGCCACGATCATTATACTCTCTATAACCATCATGGTGTTCTTCAAGGGGTGCATAGCGATTATACACAGGGATGTCCTCCGGTTGTGCATAAGATGGGTGGTCATATTGTGCATAATCACTATTATTCTGTTTTTTATGGGGTGCCCCCTTATATTGAGGGTTCCTGGAAGGAGGGGGTTTTTTATTGTTTACAACCCTCCTCCAACCTCCAGAACAGAGGTGTTGCCATGGGTGCAAAATTTGCACCAAGCATGGCCAATCTGTTCATGGCTAAATGGGAGGAGGATGTCGTCTATTCCAACAGACGATCGGAATTGATCTTCTGGGGGAGATATATAGACGACATCCTCCTCCTGTGGGATGGCGACATGACGTCGCTTACTACCTTCATGCATCAACTCAATGATAATCCATTGGGTATTGTTTTACAGTTTGAGAGCAGCACCAGCAGAATTAATTTCTTGGACCTAACTATACAAGTCAAAGATGGTGCATTTAACATGTCTACCTTTTTTAAGAGTACCGATAGGAACGGATATATTGGGCAGGGTAGCTGTCATCACCCTTCGTGGCTCAAATCGGTACCTAGGAGTCAATTCCTCCGTCTACGGCGGAACTGTACCCTTAAAGAAGACTTTTTTATACAGGCTGCCACTTTGAAAGAAAGGTTCATTGAAAAGGGGTATTCACCTGATGAGTTGAGTACAGTTATCAATGAGGTGGGCGCTACAGATCGAGCTTCGATCTTACAGATCAAAGAAAAATCCTCGTCAAGTGAGATTGATTATAATTTTTCAATGGTCACGACCTATTCTCAGCAACACTCTGAGATTAAAAAGATTCTAACTAAACATTGGGGAGTCCTCAAAAATGATAAGGTGTTGGGTCCGGTACTTCCTGATCGGCCACAAGTCATATTTAAAGGTGTTCCCCCTCTTAAACTCCAAGTAGCACCCAACATTTTAGACGCCCCTAATAGAGTGTCCTTTTTTCAAAAATCTAAAGGCTATCATCCTTGCCGCTGTTGTAACGTTTGTGCTATCAATAAGAACAAGAGCAGGAAAATATGCCAGTTTAAATCTCATGCCACGGGTAGAGTCTTTGATGTTAACACCTTCATTACTTGCACCTCGCTTAACGTGGTATACTTATTGATTTGCCCCTGCGGTATACAATATGTGGGCCGTACAACACGGGCTATGCATGTTAGGGTAAATGAGCACATCGCCAATATTAAGAAGGGATTCCCGAAACACACTGTCTCCCGGCACTACTTGGAATACCACAATAAGAACCCTATGGGAACGACCTTTGTGGCCATCGATAGGTTTAACCCTCACTGGCGTGGGAGTTCGTCCAAACGGGAAATTTCCAAATTAGAGACCCGCTGGATATACGACTTAAAATGCTATACCCCTTTCGGCATGAACGTCGACTGGGATGTAAATTGTTTTATTAATAATAGCTAATATATACTTTTTTTTTAGTACATGTATTTTTGTTTATACATGTATATGTTTTGACACTTGGGGGCAGTGTCTATATTTATATTGCTATTATTTTTTATATTTTTTATTATTTTTTATTATTTTTCATTCATTTTATTATTATTTTTATTCATTATTTCACCCTGGTTATATGCACATATTTTTCAGGGTTTATATTATCGCTATATTAGACTGAGAACTTCCTCCTTTTTTCTCTGTAATATCCGATATATTCTTTTTAAATTTTATATTTTGTATTGGTCTATGAAGGTTTTTATATTGTTGATGTATAATAACATTTGATTAATCATTTTATAGTTATGTAGCTGCTGATGTGTTACACGTATGTGCCTTGATTGCTATTTCCGGTTCGGGTGTCACTCACCTTCCGGATGCTGTTACGGCACATGTGCAGTCCCTTATTGTTTTTTCCCCTTTTGGCTGGCGGTGACTTTGTTCCGCCCATCATGGGGAGAACACATTTGGGCTGGTTTAGGCTGTTGTTTTTTGCCTTGCACAGCTTAATTTCACATATATGGTTCATGTTTTATTTTCTCCTTCCCCTTCCTTTTTTTTTTTTTTTTTTTTTTTTTTTTTTTTTTCCCCCTGGTTCTATTGTTCCATGCATGAAATAACTCCTGGTTAGTAAGATCGTACCGCGCATGCGCGGTCGAGTCGTTCATACCAACCAGCAAGGACGGCATTAATCAGGTCTTCCCATCCTTTATAATGAATGGATGTGCTGGCTGGTTTTGTCTTCCTGTTGCGCTGGGACACGCGGCCGTACTGCGCATGTGCGGCTGGCTGGTTTTGTTTTCCTGCCACGCTGGAACGCACGGCCGTACTGCGCATGTGCAGCCGATCGTGACTGTCCTGGCACTTCCTAGTTTAAAGACAGCACGGCCGTAGTGCGCAGGTGCTGCCGATCGTGACTGTCCTGGCACTTCCTAGTTTAAAGACAGCACGGCCGTAGTGCGCAGGTGCTGCCGGAATGTGCTATTAAAAACAGCTGTTGTATGTGTCATGCTGTCCTATCAGGGGTCAGCATGACTTAAGAAGTGCACTATATATTTGAGCGTGCTTGCATCATTGGCCACGCCTCTGATGATATCCACATAGGATGAAACATGTCAGGCTGGTCAATGCAAGTACGCTGAGAACCGCGGATTGTTCCTGTTTTCTGTGATGATTTTTACTTCATACCTGTAAGTAGACTACAATAAACTACTACTGTTTTACCTTACGGGCTTCACTATTTGTTGCTTTCTGTTTGCTGGTTTGTTCCTGCTGATGACTGCACCAACCTGTCCATCGTTAATACGAGTCCTGAGCTTTCTGAAATGTGGTGACCTGATTGTTTCCATGCTGTGCCTGCCCATGATGGAGTGTGCCATTTGGATTTGCTGCTGACCCTCTGCAATATATGAGTACATCGCCTATTTTTTATATCTTTCTGGTAAGCAGACTGATAGCACGTGGGTGTGGTGTGCTTTCCTTTTACACACTGAAGCTTGGTGGAGGTTTCACATCATCTTTTATTGCTGATTGAGTTCTATGGACCATTATCATTATTTGGACATTTATTTTATTTTAGCGCTGCATTTGGACTTTTATACTTATGTTTGATGCAATCTACAAACTATGCTAGCTGCTTTTTGTGTTCTTTTCAGTTAGCGCAGATATTTACTTGTTTTTTCACTGTGTATTATTTGATTTGCCTAATATCAGCTGCTTACTCTTTATTCGTTTATTTACTTTTTATTCATTTTTTTTATTATTCACTTTTTGCACTATTATGGATGTTTTTGATTTTCGCAAATCACGATCTTTGAACCTTAAAGATGCTTTCAGTAGTGTGGAGGTTCAGCAGAACCTAGATATGGGAGGTCTTTTCGTGCGATTAAAAAATCTAATGGTTGCTGAAGTCCATGGACATTGGGATATTGCTCTGTTAGAGAAGTATCTAGATGATAACATGGTACCGAGGAGCCTAAGATTTGAGATCACTCCTCAGGAAGACGAAATTGACCTCCCAGGTTGGTATAAATACTTCAATGATGTAGGTCTTGATTTGCTGCGATTTTTGATTGCCAGAAAAAGGCGCAAACTAAATAAACTTGATGAGGAAATATCAGAAGTTAAAGAAAAACTAACACTATATAGAGAGTCAGAAGAATATAAGAACAAATCTGACAACCTTAGAAAAACCCTTGAGAAAGAGGACTTAGACCAGAAAGTTAAAAAGAAGAAAAAATATATGAGGGACATGGAGGACTATAAATCTAACCAGGTGTTCAAATGGCAGGTCAGGTGGGCGACTCCCGTTGAAGGAGGAACGGTGCCTCCCCCCGGGCCAGCCACAAGAATAAAGTCCTCGGTCCCACCTACCATTCAGGGCAATAATAGAGAAACCAATAATGCCCATACTCCCAAAGGAGGTTGGAGGAGGGTTGTAAACAATAAAAAACCCCCTCCTTCCAGGAACCCTCAATATAAGGGGGCACCCCATAAAAAACAGAATAATAGTGATTATGCACAATATGACCACCCATCTTATGCACAACCGGAGGACATCCCTGTGTATAATCGCTATGCACCCCTTGAAGAACACCATGATGGTTATAGAGAGTATAATGATCGTGGCTACGATGATAGATATATTGTCCAACATCCATCTCTCTCTACTCCAGGTAATGCTTATCAGGAGTATGGACGATCAGGTTGGGACAGTCCTGGATTCTATCCCCCGAGAAGATCCCAGTACTATAATCAAGGCCCTCCGCACCACTCTGGCCCATCTACCTCCGCTTCCTCTTTTTTTCCCAAGGCCCCACAGAAAAACAAGAGGGGGGGAGAACCAAGAGAGGGACCAGAGGGGGGAGGAGGAACCGATCGAAAAAGGCGAAGAGTGTAAGAGATGCTGGGATTTTTAATCTCAGTAGTAGCACACTCACAGACAACGAGAAATTTGTCCTTGACCATGGACTCAAGTTTGCCCCGGATAAACCCCTGAGCAAATTTGGAGCCTTTATGGATGTACAAAAATACATCAGAAAGGTCAATATTAAAAGATATTTTTTGTCTCAAGCTACCACCACCTCTCTTATAGAGACTGATGGAGTAAGACACTCCGGCCTTAGGAATGCCTCTCTTTTCAACCCGCCAGGGTTTATGCCACCCTCTATATCCGTATTTAAGGAACTAGTTTTAAAAGATCTTGATAAGTTAAAGATAAGGAAGTATTATAAAGATACGAGGTTCCATGAAGGGTTAGAATCCTTGAAACAGAGGAGTGATATTATTATCCGGCCCGCGGATAAAGGGGGAGGAATAGTGGTGATGGACAAGAGTTCATATGTTTCAGAAATGAATAGAATCTTGTCCGACACTGATACTTACATACCATTAAGCCATGATCCCATCTTTAAATACAAAAAGGAACTCACTGGGCTTATTGAAGTAGGTTTCCGTAACAAACTGCTTAACAAGAAGGAAAAAGATTTTTTGATCCCACTGGCGCCTAGGAAACCAATTATATATTTTTTGCCGAAGGTACATAAATGTCTGGTTAACCCTCCGGGAAGGCCCATCATAAGCGGGTTGGACTCTATTACCTCCAGAATCGGTAAATATATCGATGGTTTTCTACAACCTCTTGTATCTGGCACCCCTTCCTACATTAAAGATTCTGCACAAGTAGTTCGCACTTTTGAAAATTTAGAATGGAAAGAGGGATACATCATGGCCACTGCTGATGTGGCATCCCTCTACACCATTATCTCCCATCTAGACGGGCTAGAAGCGGTGGAACAGTTTTTGAATAGAGATGCTGAATTGATCCCTGCCCAACGGGATTTTATCCTGGATTTACTGAGATACGCCATGACTCATAACTATTTCTGGTTTGGAGGAGTTCACTACCTCCAGAACAGAGGTGTTGCCATGGGTGCAAAATTTGCACCAAGCATGGCCAATCTGTTCATGGCTAAATGGGAGGAGGATGTCGTCTATTCCAACAGACGATCGGAATTGATCTTCTGGGGGAGATATATAGACGACATCCTCCTCCTGTGGGATGGCGACATGACGTCGCTTACTACCTTCATGCATCAACTCAATGATAATCCATTGGGTATTGTTTTACAGTTTGAGAGCAGCACCAGCAGAATTAATTTCTTGGACCTAACTATACAAGTCAAAGATGGTGCATTTAACATGTCTACCTTTTTTAAGAGTACCGATAGGAACGGATATATTGGGCAGGGTAGCTGTCATCACCCTTCGTGGCTCAAATCGGTACCTAGGAGTCAATTCCTCCGTCTACGGCGGAACTGTACCCTTAAAGAAGACTTTTTTATACAGGCTGCCACTTTGAAAGAAAGGTTCATTGAAAAGGGGTATTCACCTGATGAGTTGAGTACAGTTATCAATGAGGTGGGCGCTACAGATCGAGCTTCGATCTTACAGATCAAAGAAAAATCCTCGTCAAGTGAGATTGATTATAATTTTTCAATGGTCACGACCTATTCTCAGCAACACTCTGAGATTAAAAAGATTCTAACTAAACATTGGGGAGTCCTCAAAAATGATAAGGTGTTGGGTCCGGTACTTCCTGATCGGCCACAAGTCATATTTAAAGGTGTTCCCCCTCTTAAACTCCAAGTAGCACCCAACATTTTAGACGCCCCTAATAGAGTGTCCTTTTTTCAAAAATCTAAAGGCTATCATCCTTGCCGCTGTTGTAACGTTTGTGCTATCAATAAGAACAAGAGCAGGAAAATATGCCAGTTTAAATCTCATGCCACGGGTAGAGTCTTTGATGTTAACACCTTCATTACTTGCACCTCGCTTAACGTGGTATACTTATTGATTTGCCCCTGCGGTATACAATATGTGGGCCGTACAACACGGGCTATGCATGTTAGGGTAAATGAGCACATCGCCAATATTAAGAAGGGATTCCCGAAACACACTGTCTCCCGGCACTACTTGGAATACCACAATAAGAACCCTATGGGAACGACCTTTGTGGCCATCGATAGGTTTAACCCTCACTGGCGTGGGAGTTCGTCCAAACGGGAAATTTCCAAATTAGAGACCCGCTGGATATACGACTTAAAATGCTATACCCCTTTCGGCATGAACGTCGACTGGGATGTAAATTGTTTTATTAATAATAGCTAATATATACTTTTTTTTAGTACATGTATTTTTGTTTATACATGTATATGTTTTGACACTTGGGGGCAGTGTCTATATTTATATTGCTATTATTTTTTATATTTTTTATTATTTTTTATTATTTTTCATTCATTTTATTATTATTTTTATTCATTATTTCACCCTGGTTATATGCACATATTTTTCAGGGTTTATATTATCGCTATATTAGACTGAGAACTTCCTCCTTTTTTCTCTGTAATATCCGATATATTCTTTTTAAATTTTATATTTTGTATTGGTCTATGAAGGTTTTTATATTGTTGATGTATAATAACATTTGATTAATCATTTTATAGTTATGTAGCTGCTGATGTGTTACACGTATGTGCCTTGATTGCTATTTCCGGTTCGGGTGTCACTCACCTTCCGGATGCTGTTACGGCACATGTGCAGTCCCTTATTGTTTTTTCCCCTTTTGGCTGGCGGTGACTTTGTTCCGCCCATCATGGGGAGAACACATTTGGGCTGGTTTAGGCTGTTGTTTTTTGCCTTGCACAGCTTAATTTCACATATATGGTTCATGTTTTATTTTCTCCTTCCCCTTCCTTTTTTTTTTTTTTTTTTCCCCCTGGTTCTATTGTTCCATGCATGAAATAACTCCTGGTTAGTAAGATCGTACCGCGCATGCGCGGTCGAGTCGTTCATACCAACCAGCAAGGACGGCATTAATCAGGTCTTCCCATCCTTTATAATGAATGGATGTGCTGGCTGGTTTTGTCTTCCTGTTGCGCTGGGACACGCGGCCGTACTGCGCATGTGCGGCTGGCTGGTTTTGTTTTCCTGCCACGCTGGAACGCACGGCCGTACTGCGCATGTGCAGCCGATCGTGACTGTCCTGGCACTTCCTAGTTTAAAGACAGCACGGCCGTAGTGCGCAGGTGCTGCCGATCGTGACTGTCCTGGCACTTCCTAGTTTAAAGACAGCACGGCCGTAGTGCGCAGGTGCTGCCGGAATGTGCTATTAAAAACAGCTGTTGTATGTGTCATGCTGTCCTATCAGGGGTCAGCATGACTTAAGAAGTGCACTATATATTTGAGCGTGCTTGCATCATTGGCCACGCCTCTGATGATATCCACATAGGATGAAACATGTCAGGCTGGTCAATGCAAGTACGCTGAGAACCGCGGATTGTTCCTGTTTTCTGTGATGATTTTTACTTCATACCTGTAAGTAGACTACAATAAACTACTACTGTTTTACCTTACGGGCTTCACTATTTGTTGCTTTCTGTTTGCTGGTTTGTTCCTGCTGATGACTGCACCAACCTGTCCATCGTTAATACGAGTCCTGAGCTTTCTGAAATGTGGTGACCTGATTGTTTCCATGCTGTGCCTGCCCATGATGGAGTGTGCCATTTGGATTTGCTGCTGACCCTCTGCAATATATGAGTACATCGCCTATTTTTTATATCTTTCTGGTAAGCAGACTGATAGCACGTGGGTGTGGTGTGCTTTCCTTTTACACACTGAAGCTTGGTGGAGGTTTCACATCATCTTTTATTGCTGATTGAGTTCTATGGACTATTATCATTATTTGGACATTTATTTTATTTTAGCGCTGCATTTGGACTTTTATACTTATGTTTGATGCAATCTACAAACTATGCTAGCTGCTTTTTGTGTTCTTTTCAGTTAGCGCAGATATTTACTTGTTTTTTCACCTAGTAACTAGCTTCCCTACCAGCAATTAGCTTCCCTACATAGATTACCATAACAAATTCCTATTTTTAGTCCATTAAAGGTTCTCAATTTAACTGAAGCCCTGAGGAAGGGGGAGTTTCTTCTGGTCCCCAAAATAAGTTGGCTGTTTCTTTAGTGTAAAACCAATAAATTTGTTTGGGAAAGTGCTGTGCTTAAAGTGACAGCTTCTGTGAGTGTTATTGCATATGCAATCTTGGTAATTCAACTCTACTTTTGCACAGTATTTGCAGTGGGTATAGAAAAGAATCACCCCTTTCAAATAATAACATTTTGTTGCTTTGCAGCCTGAAATGAACACAGACACTCTTTTTGTTTTATCCAGCTGTATTTACTCTTACAACATCTAAGTGAAAGCTATAACACCAACATGTCAGAAAAAAATAAACAAAACTTAAAAACAGAATCACTGAGTTGGAAAAGGGGTCAACCCCTCCTAAAAATGTCTTGTAAACTCAATCAGGTGTAGCTAAACATCTTCTCAATGGCACACAAAGTGATTTGATTTTCAACTGTGACCATGTAGATTAGCTCAGCATAAAAAGAGCTTTCCTGGAACATTTCAGTCCCTGGCAGTGCAACTGAAGCAAGCAATTAACTGAGTGACAAGGCACTGTCAAAAGATCTCCAGGGTAAAGTTGTGGATAGGCACAAGTCAGGGGATGGAGATAAAATAATTTCAAAGGCTTTATGAATGCCTAGAAGCACAGTGATGTCTTTTATTAAGAAGTGGAAGGTATTTGGTACAACGCAGACCCTCCCTGAATCAAGACATCGCTGGATGAAAGAGCCAGGAGGAAACTGGTCAGAGAGGCTACCAAGGGGCCTACAGCAACTCTGAAGAAGTTTATGACAAAGAGTGGTCAGTGTGTGCATGTGACAAAATATCATAAATTCTCCACAAATGTGGCTGGTATGGGAGGGTTGCAAGAAAAAATCCACTCCACAAGAAAGGCCACATGCAGTCACGACTGAGCTTTGCCAAAACGCACCTTAAAGATTCTGAGGCCACATAGAAAAAGGTGTTATGGTCAGATGACACCAAAATGGAATTATTTGGCCTCAACACCCAACGATATGCTTGGTGGAAATCTAATACAGCTCACCATCCAAATAACGCCATTTCTACAGTAAAGCATAGAGGTGATAATATCCTGTTATGGAGGTGTTTCTCTGCAGCAGGGACTGGAGCACTTGTCAGGATAGAAGGAAAAATGGATAGGGCAAAATATCATCAAAGTCTTGAGGAAAATCTGCTGCCCTCTGCCAAAAAGTTGTCAATGAGAAGAAGGTTTATCTTCCAACAGGACAATGACCCAAAGCACAGCAAAAATGACCACAAAGTGGTTAAAGGAGAAAAGGCTGAAAGTCCCTGTCAGAGCCCAGACTAAAACCCCATTGAAAATCTGTGTAATGACTTGAAGACTGCAGTCCACAAATGGTCACCATCAAATTGAATTGAACTTGAGCAGTTCTGCAAAGAAGAGTGGGAAAATATTGCAAAGTCTATATGTGCAAAGTTAGTAGAGACATAGCCCAAGAGACTAAAGGCTGTAATTAAAGAAAAAGGTGGTTTAACAAAATACTGACACAAGGGGGTGTTCCTTTTTCCAACTCAGTGACTCTGTTTTTGAATTTTTTTCTGACATGTTGGTGTTATATCTTTCACTTGTATGTTATCATATGTGTTGGTCTTCATTTCAGGCTGCATTCTTTTCTATACCCACTGTGTAAGTGCTTTCATTGATATTTTAATGTATCCATCACATCTTCCCTTACAGACATCCGTTCTTTCATGAATCTGAGGTAGGGGGTATGTGAACTGCCCATTGTATTGAAGGGAGTGCAAACCGGGAAAAAAGGCTAACCACCAGCGCAATGAGTGTTGAGATTAAAGCCCAACTCTAAACTGAAATGGGCAATTATGAGCTGCAGGACATGGATGAACAGAGTTAAGCACATCGGACAGAGTTTTTTCATAAGTAGGCATAGCTGACACATACACGGCCCTATCAGTGTCCTGGGCTCCTAGATAATTAGGAGCTACAGGACACAGATCAGCAGCACTAGATCAGAGGAAGGAGGTGCTCGGAGAGGAGAAGAAGGGTTGGGTGGAAAGAGAATCCACCTTTATGCTGAAATGATCCTACTACTGCAGGCAGTGTGATTGTGACAATGTCAACACTGCCCAATTAGAGCTTCTGAGGACATTGAAGGAACCGGTCATTCTGCTGCACATGGTTGGGTCTGGTCATGGTCTGGCCTCCGAGCAGGTACAAGGGTCTGGTCCCTTGGACAAGAAATGCTGGAGAAAAACCCTATGAAGGGCAACTTTGGGGGAGGATACCACAACAGAAGAAACATTTTAAGCTAAATACATTTAAAACAAATCAAAACAAAAGGTGTGCAAAGTCATACAGCTTGTTTCTTTAAAAAGTAGCCACATCCCCCCTGCAACACCGATCCCCTGTGGCTGTGGTGTCACAGGGGATAAAAATATCCAAATTAACCCCCCCTCCGCCACTCCCACCCCCCTTGCAGAGGACCTCCCCTCACTGATCCCCTGGTGCCCCCTCCCTACAGTGCTGTTGGCCGACTTCCCCTCATCCCCCTCCCACTGGCTCCTGCTGCTGGGGCACGTGTGGGAGATCGATGTGAGGATGGGGAGTGGAGGGCTGGTAAACATGTGTTTACTTGCCCCCTTTCTTTCCTGAATGAACACAGTGAGTAATTGATACCAATGTTTACTATGCTTCCAACAGGGTTTGCTATGCTTTAGTTTGTGAATGAATAGGAGCCTCTGTACTGATAGAGACATTGGTGTCCCAGGAGCCGCACATCAAGTCAAAGCCTTATGTATGATAGTGAATAGGAGTTTCAGCCTGGAGTCCCGCCAGGCCAAGCCCCCAACTCATTTCACTCTGCCCACCGGAGCTTGCATCCAGGACACCTATCACTCTCTAGCATTGCTTGGAGCATAGACAAGCTCCCTTACTGGCCAGCGCTCACAGCGGTGGGCACAGGACTTCATTCCCAAACAGCCTGAGTGGCTCACACACATATCTTGGTACACAGCCTCTGTACTGAGGCTTCCTATTCATTCAGTTGCAGTGCAGCACAGGCTACAGACAAAGGGACATCTGTTTAGACCATGATATCTCACCAAAGCCCCCCCTGCCCAAAACAAAAAATTTAAGTAAAATTGATAAATTTAAAAAAAAACATAGTAAGACCTTGATCACATAGGGCATACTACAGTGTATGCCCAAGCAAGGCTGTGTTTTCCTCTGCATTGGGATGTACAAGTGTTCTCCTGCATTGGGATGCACACAGTGGCTGCTCCCAATTTGACATCCATGTGATGTAGGTGCTTGACCCTGAACTCACAATGCAAAAATCAGTAGCAAGTTTTTTGTTCTACAGGTCATATGCTTTCAGAAAATGTATGGTTGGGGGGGAAGAGGGGGGGACAAACTCTGAAAGCTGTAAGTGAAAATTGATAACCTTCAGATTTTCAGAGTAAATTGCTTATTTACAGTTTTGCATACCTTCAATTTTCACCATTTCACAAAATGCCGCAAAATTAAAAATGAGCAAATATTTGTTATTTATTAACCTAATACAGTTTTAGCTTTTATATTTAGTAGGAATGTAGCTGGAATTTTGTAAGTTTTGCTGTGTTTGTATCCGCTAATAATGATTTTAGTGTATAAAAAATACTGTTTTGATAAACATTTGTGCAAATTTCACAGAGCCTAAAAAGTAGCCCCTTCTTTTTATTTTAATATGGAAATAAGTACAGCGCTGCGCCAAACAATAATTAAAAAGAAAAATATACAACCAGCAGCTAACACACCTCTAGACAAAGGCAGAAGTGAAAAAACAAAAAAATATAGTGTAGCGCTATGTGTATAAACAAATTATGACAAATATAATGAATCAATATGTCCTTAGTGAAAAAAATATCAGCAACATTAAGTGATACAAATAAGCATTTTGACAGTGACAGCAATAAATGAATAATGAGAACCTGTAACAAAAAATAGGTAGTGGGTCTAAAGGACCGTACATGTGTAACAAGTCAAATAATATAGTCCATGGCAAATTCGTATTTATAGTGATGGTGAATAAATAAAAAACAAAGGGACCTCCACCAAGAAGTCTATAAGGGTTAAGTGCTAAAAAAACTGATAGAATGAAATAGGAATAGAAATAAAAAAATGAATAAACGACTCCCGGGGTGTCTTCAAGAGCGAATATGTTCACTTCTGGCAAATGGATGAATAGATCACAGAAGGGTGGAAGATCTAAATAGGTGGCAGGACCATCACCGAAATTTCAGAGGAGGCTTACCGGAATCAAATGACCTGAAAAGACCTACGTCTTACAGATCAGAAACAGCTTGTTGACCACCAGGTCTGGCGAAATGAATCGTCAAATTATCCTCAGCTTCCAAACTGGGGGGAGGGGTCCCCAGATGAAGGCTGTGTTGCCGAAACATGTCGGGTGGACCCCTTACGATTACCGCAACTGATTTTTTATGAGCTGTCTTTGATCTCCTATCAAGTGAGTGTTCTGATGTATCATTTTCTTAATAAATTGATGTTTTAAACGTTATTATGCCATGTGAGCGTTTTTTCTCGCATGACATCCGAAACACTTATCGGGCCTGTTGGATTGTCCTGAGGACGTTTGTGGCTGTAGCGAGACCCCTCCCCCCAGTTTGGAAGCTGAGGATAATTTGACGATTCATTTCGCCAGACCTGGTGGTCAACAAGCTGTTTCTGATCTGTAAGATGTAGGTCTTTTCAGGTCATTTGATTCCGGTAAGCCTCCTCTGAAATTTCGGTGATGGTCCTGCCACCTATTTAGATCTTCCACCCTTCTGTGATCTATTCATCCATTTGCCAGAAGTGAACATATTCGCTCTTGAAGACACCCAGGGAGTCGTTTATTCATTTTTTTATTTCTATTCCTATTTCATTCTATCAGTTTTTTTAGCACTTAACCCTTATAGACTTCTTGGTGGAGGTCCCTTTGTTTTTTATTTATTCACCATCACTATAAATACGAATTTGCCATGGACTATATTATTTGACTTGTTACACATGTACGGTCCTTTAGACCCACTACCTATTTTTTGTTACAGGTTCTCATTATTCATTTATTGCTGTCACTGTCAAAATGCTTATTTGTATCACTTAATGTTGCTGATATTTTTTTCACTAAGGACATATTGATTCATTATATTTGTCATAATTTGTTTATACAAATAGCGCTACACTATATTTTTTCTTTTTATTTTACTTATTCTATGCTTTCTGAAAATGTAGGGTTTGGGGGGTCTTTCACAAACTCTGAAAGCTGTAAGGGGAATAATTAAAAAGAAATCACAATGAAAAAAATTGCAGGTCTGGTCACCTGAGTTCAAAAGTGGAGAGCAGGGCCTGGCAGTGAAAGGGTTTAAAATGCAAAAATTTGCTTTCAGCGAGGAATAAAAACCTGCCCACACATCAAGCACTTACTGCGTGTAAACTGTGTTAACACGTAACAAATGTCAGGACACAGTTTCTATTCACAATAGAAAATTATGGATATTATTAGATGTGCAATGTTCAGAGCTGGATATAAAAGAAAAACATGTCCAAAACATTATGCAGAATGAGACCGTGACTCAAATCTAAATAACGGATGGATTTTTTTTAAACAACTTGAGGTATATAAAACAAAGCCTACCAAAAAAACAAAGTACATATTAAAGAGATTTTTTTTTTTAATAACAAACATGTTATCTTTTATTTACCTGTTCTGTGCAATGGTTTTGCAGAGCAAAGCAGCCCTTATTCTCTTCTTCTGGGATCCCCCGCCTGGCACTTAAGGCTCCTCTCCCTTACGAGTGCCCCCATAGCAAGAAGCTTGCTGTGGGGGCACTCGTGCGGGCTTCCCGTTCCTGGGAGAGCTGCATGCAGAAGATTCTTTACCTTAATGCCGAGAATGCATTAAGATAAATAACCTTCTGCCTTTAAGACCACTTGAAGTACAGTACAATGCAGAGTTTTGTGTAACTATTATGCATACTTTATTAAAAATACATAAAGATAGACAAATTATATACAGAGCCCCTATGCAGAAATAAATCCTTCCAATACAGACTGCTGCGTCTGGCCTTGTACACATGAGCATAAGCACTCAACTTCTTCGGTTGACCATGGCAAGGCCGGTTCTGAGCTAAACCAATCCTGTTACACTGTTGTATGGTCCTGGCCACCATGCTGCAGCTCAGTTTCAGGGTTTTGGCAATCTTCTTATAGCCTAGGCCATCTTTATGTAGAGCAACAATTTTTTTTCTAGATCCTCAGAGAGTTCTTTGCCATGAGGTGCCATGTTGAACTTCCAGTGACCAGTATAAGAGAGTGAGAGCGATAACACCAAATTTAACACACCTGCTCCCCATTCACACATGACACCTTGTAACACTAGCAAGTCACATAACACCAGGGAGGAAAAATGGTTAAGTTGGCCCAGTTTGGATATTTTCACTCAGGGGTGTACTCACTTTTGTTGCCAGCGTTTTAGACATTAATGGCTGTGTGTTGAGTTATTTTAAGGGGACAGCAAATTTACACTGTTATATAAGCTGTATACTCACTACTTTACATTGTAGCAAAGTATCATTTCTTCAGTGTTGTCACATGAAAAGAAATAGTAAAATATTTACAAAATGTAAGGGGTGTACTCAGTTTTGTGACATACTGTTTCTGTAGTGTTTACCTGTCTCTCTCCAAAGCTCTAAGTGTCGTTTCTCTCTGGTGCTTCGTTCCTTTGTTATCAGCATGAGTCACTTCTGAGAACTTTTCCCAACACATAAGATAAAATTTGTGGGGAGGGAGATAAGCACGGAGCTTGTCTATTCAGAATACTGCTCTGCATGTTCTTTCGTTTCTCTATCTATGTATGGGGTGTCCCCTTCCTCCAATCAGTTCTCACACAGTGTATAAAAGCTGTAACTGCACCTCCCCCTCCACTGTACTCTTCACAGATGCATAATGATTTTATCACAAATCTATACTTTTGAAGGGTTGTAGACAAGAGAAGACTTCAAATAAACAAGTAAAACATATGTAGGAGGATTTGTTTTTTCTCTGTGTATCATCTGAGCCTATTCACTTCACTGGGTATACGTGAGAGTTTACAACCACTTTAATAAGCAAGCACTTATAAAGCATTTACAGGAATGCTTTCTTCAATTCTAAGTCTTTAAAGCATTCAGCTAAATAGACAAGTGATGCACATACAGTGATTTTGCTGGGTGTCGAATGCATCCCTGTGCCTTTTGAGAGGAGTGGGCTCCCTCCAGGCATACCTGCCCTTAATCTATATATTATTATACATGTACTACAACTCAAAATTATAGAGCTAGGACTGCAGTACACTGGGGTGACAAGGCCTCTGCAGCTTATGCATGTATTTGCAAATGTGTACAAAATAAACCCCTCTTGTGTTTAACGTGAACTGTTAGACAGAGTCTATTCCATTTGTTGCAGTCTGGCTGGTAAGTGAGCTGGGAGTTTTTTGACGCTCGTTGCCCTTCCACGTGCTCCTTGCTGCAAAGGCTTGTTATAGGTTGGGGTGGTTGCCATCTGTTTGTACTGATGCACATACAATGCCTATAAAAATTCACTTCCTTGAAAGTATTTATATATTATTGTCATAGAGCATTAAATAACAGTGGATTTAATTATGCATTTCTGACACTAATTAGCTAATTATCTCTGCAGTGTGATTTAAATAATTAGAATAAGAAAAACACAAATTAACTGAATAGGTCTTTAGGCTTTGTGATTTATTGGATTGAAATCTTGACTGACTTTGCTTCCAGGGCCATAAAAATATTGTTTTTAAACCATTCTTGTGAAGTTTTAGCTTTTTGCTTGGGGCCATTGTCGTGCTTTATAATAAATATTCTCCCTTGGTTCAAGTATCTTGCAGACTTCGGATTACCTTCAGGATTTCCCTGTATTTTTCTGTATTTGTTCTACCATCTACACCTCAAGCCCCCCAGGGCCACATACAGAGAAGCATCCCCAAAGTATCAGTCTGTCACCATTATGATTCACAGTGTGGGCAGTTTTTTTATGTTAAGTGCCATGTGGTGTGGTATTTAGTCTGACAGCTTAACTTTGGTTATATCAGACCATGGAACCTTCTTGCAGTTGACATCAGGGAATCCCACATGCATCCTGGCAAATTGTATACAATGAAGCACACAGATGAAGCACCAGGGAAACAGTTGTTGTAAGCATAGTCTCTCTAATCTTAGCCACCCAGGCTTGTAACTCCATCAGAACTGTCATATGTCCCTTGATGGTCTCTCTCACTAGCTTTCTGGTTGCACAGCTTGCTCTTGACAGGAAGACAGGCACCATATTCTTTCTATTTCTTAATGAGTGATTACTACTCCAAAGGGATATTCAGTGACTTGAAAATGTTTTTGTATTCACCATAGTGTTTGGAGTGGTCTTTTTTTTTCTTCATAGTAAAGGACTTGCCATGATACTGACTCGTTAAAGATCTTCCAGATACAGTGTCTTGAAAAAATATTCATACCCCTTGAAATTTTCCACATTTTCTCACGTTACAACCAAAAATTGATTTTATGTCATAGACCAAACACAAAGTGGGACATAATTGTGAAATGGAAGGAAAATGATAAATGGTTTTCAATTTTTTTACAAATGAAATAAACATCTGAAAAGCGTGGCGTGCATTTGAATTCAGGCCTGTTTACTCTCATATCCCTAACTAAAATCTAGTGGAACCAATTGCCTGCAGAAGTCACCTAATTAGTAAATAGAGTTCACCTGTGTGTAATTTAATCTCAGTATAAATACAGCTGTTCTGTGAAGCTCTCAGAGGTTTGTTAGAGAACCTTAGTAAACAAACAGCATCATCAAGGCCAAGGAACACACCAGACAGGTCAGGGATAAAGTTGTGGAGAAGTTTAAAGCAGGGTTGGGTTATAAAAAAATATCCCAAGCTGTGAACATCTCACGGAGCACTGTTCAATCAATCCATTCATCTGAAAATGGAAAGAGTATGGCACAACTGCAAACCTACCAAGACATGGTCGCCCACCTAAGCTGACAGGCCAGGCAAGGAGAGCTTTAATCAGAAAAGCAGCCAAGAAGCCCATGGTATCTCTGGAGGAGCTGCAGAGATCCACAGCTCAGGTGAGAGAAGTATTAGTCGTGCACTCCACAAACCTGGCCTTTATGGAATAGTGGCAAGAAGAAACACATTGTTGAAAGAAGCCCCGTTTGTAATTTGCGAGAAGCCATGTGGGGGACATAGCAAACATGTGGAAAAAAGTGCTCTGGTCAGATGAGACCAAAATTGAACTTTTTAGCCTAAAAGCAAAATGCTGTATGTGGTGGAAAACGAACACTGCACATCACCCTGAACACACCATCCCCACTGTAAAACATGGTGATGGCAGCATCATGTTGTAGGGATGCTTTTCTTCAGCAGGGACAGGGAAGCTGGCCAGAGTTGATGGGAAGGTGGATAGAGCCACATACAGGGCAATCTTAGAAAAGAACCTGTTAGAGTCTGCAAAAGACTTGTGACGGGGGTGGAGGTTCACTTTCCAGCACGACAAACACCCTAAACATACAGCCAGAGCTACAATGGAATTAATTCGATCAAAGCATATGTGTTAGAATGGCCCAGTCTCAAAGTCCAGACCTAAATCCAATTGAGACTCTGTGGCAAGACTTGAAAATTGCAGTTCACGGACGCTCTCCATCCAATCTGACATAGCTTGAGCTATTTTGCAAAGAAAAATGGGCAAAAATTTCCCTGTCTAGATGTGCATAACATCCATTTACGTTTTTGGTTGTAACATGACAAAATGTGAAAAATTTCAAGGGGTGTGAATACTTTTTCAAGGCACTGTACATGGGTATTTGTACTAAAGTCAGGTACAACCCCTTGACTTCACACATGTGATCTCCATTTCACTAATTATATGACACTGAAATCGAATTGCACGCATCACTTGCACAAGTCTGTTTTCACTTTTAACGCAGGTACTTACCTTCACTCCATTGATGCAACGTTCACCAGTGCTGACATCTTCCCTCAACTTCTTACTGGTGGGGGGCCTTCGGCTGGGTCGAGATGAGTTAACTCCTGTACAGGGGGACTGGAGTTCATTCATCCTGGCACCCAAATGTGCCATGAATGCACATTGAGCTGTACATGTACAGCTCAGTGTACATTCTAAAGAACATTGTAAACAGGCAGGTACGTTTATTTTATTGCAGAAGAGACATAGCATGTCTCTACTGAAACAAAGAGCTGCCTGCTTGCGATTTTTACTTTTTCACTTTAGACCAACTTCAAGAGAGGGCTTTCTAAACACACCCACAACAGGCTTCTGGCTGTCGGTCATACACAGAAAGCTTAAAGTATCTGTAGTAAGTACTAAGATATCTCTTACAGCCACTAGACAGATTCAAAGCTGCATTAAAAGTTAAACTTTAACTGGAGTTCAATCAAGCAGAGACAGAAGAAGCTATAGAGCACAGACTACAGGAAAGAATCCCACCCAGTCCACATGTGAGCAGCTCTGTAAAATCTTGCAACAGCAACAATATTATCCCTTGTGAGCTGCTACGGTGTTTTTCTGAAGAAATTAAATATATAACCACAAAATATGTATTTTCAAAAACTATAAATCAATAATAGTGTTACCAGCAGCTACGCACCTATATTGAACTCCCATACAAGTCAAAGAATATATTAAATAAATATACAAGTGCCGCGCTAGTGTAAAATCATCTAGTGCACATCCATATCACACAAAGTGCTTCAAGAGTCTCTTTAAAGAATATCATGTATGTTTCTTTAATTATAATCATCCAGCATATGTGCTCTTGTAAATCCACTCCAAGTGTTATTTACCACCACCAGATGTACTCTCACCCATCCCTGGGATGTGTATGGAGAGCCTGGGAGTTGGTATAAAAAGACTACCCCAAGCTCCGTAAGAATGACTGACTATAAATTGGTCTGCTATTATTGGTCGACTTAAAGGGACAAAAGCGTATCTTGACCGAGCATGATATGTGAGGTCAGTAGGTCCAGGGGAGAGTACATCTGGTGGTGGTAAATAGCACTTGAAGTGGATTTACAAGTGCACATATGGTGGATGATTATAACTAAAGGCAACATACAAGATATTCGTTCTAGAGACTCTTGATGGACCTTGTGTGATGGATGTGCACTAGTGCAGCACTTGTATATTTATTTAAAATCTTGGAGCAGATTACAAAGAACTGAATAAAATCAAACTGATGGAACTTTCTCTCCTCCACAAAGCTGCAATACCTGCGAGATAGAATTGGCAGCTTATTGACTGGATTCATTGACTGTCCGGAATAGCTCTTTAAAGTTGCAATAAGATCGATACATGAATAAATTAACACACAACACAATACAGGAAGACAAAGAAAATCAATGACGTTCTTGTTTTATATGAAAAGACATACACCTCTTCAAAAGGATTACTCACTGATTTAGCCTTTAAGGGAAATCCATAAATTAAAAAAAAACTTAACTCTTTATCTGAAGAACGTTGGGACTCGCATCTCCGGGGCTAACACAAGACATGGCCACCATGACCCTGTGAGTGGATGATGATAGGACCTCGATGGCAGAGTTGCGCCTTCTCTGGAGACGGATGACAGCAGGGATAGTGGAATATCTGCGGCCATGGAGAAAGTTGCTGACAATGTTCACAGTGGAGAGCCTTCGGGACGACCCCTGCATGGTATACAGCCAGCAGCCAGCTGTGTAATGACCTATCCCTCTAAGTGCCAGAGACTGCACAACTTGGTAAGGAATGTGTGATGATGAATTTATAGCAGCTCAAAGCACTTCGTGATAGGCTGGGAGGTTTCTATAGTAACGAACAGCTTGGCTCTGTCATGTTACTCATAGAGCTGTAATACACCTATATCAGATCAATGAGAATAAACTCTTAACAGAGTTGATCTCTGCTGTAAAATGTTGCAGAGTTTGTCGACTCTACATAAATTAATCATAAAGATATATAAAAAATATGCACTTTGTAAAATGTAAAAAGTTACATTCAATGCGATATTAGCTGTTACAGACTGTTTCAATAAAGTAAGCCGTTTTGAATGGAGTGTTTTTTTTTTTAAAGTGAACCTGTCCATCATGTCAAACATTTAATGATGGAAACCCTACCTAAGAATAGGAACCACAAGCTGCCTGCTATTAGCTTCATTAGTCAGAACACCAAGAAATACAGGTTTCTGGCACAGAGACTTCTGCGCTGGTATCTTTAGGTACAGGAAGTGTGAAGAGCATCCTGGTACAAAGCAGGTGAGCACACAAACAAGGGATTCAAGTGACTTTGTCACCATAGGGTAAAAGTAAACAAAGCCCATGCTGTACAAAAAGAGCATGCATAGGTATCTTCTGGTGGCCCGTGTCTTCATTTCTGTTTTTTTGCTGATCCGTGGCATCACATTTATTTGACATCTCTGCCCTTGCATACTATGGTTCCACCCCTTGGCTTGCATGTCTACAGGAATTATGAGGGCCCCAAATATGTACAGTTCCACCCTAATGGTGTTAAGCATATATGAATCAGCACAGCACGACTGGTTGGCATTAATGCCCAGCCACTGCACAAATGCATTGCTGTGTTGTTCTAGGGTGTACCCCCAGAACTGTCACCAACAGCTCATGGTCATAAGCAGATAATTGAGATTCAGTAGGACAGGCCTTCAGTTACTGTGACGGAACCATCCAGCACCCAGCTTGGGTGCCTCTGTCAGTATACAGCTTCCCCCAGTCTGGACATAGGAACCAGATATAGCTAAGCATACAAGACTAGCCGACAATACCTTGTACATGTGACTGGAACTGTTTATTGAAATCTCACAGAATTTATAGTACACCAGATAAGGTGAGCTTGATCACATTATCGTATGCAAAGGAAACTGTATACAGGAATATAATTACCATAACTAAGGAACAACCAACATATACTATATGCTAATCTACATCTAGCAACTAATAGCTGAAAGTGATTTAATTAACCCGTAAGTTAATCAACATAAAGATATAACATCCTACAATGGTTTGCTAACAAGGTGGATACTAGCAGACAGAAACAATAGGCGACCCAATTAACAATGGGAGAGACACAAACTTATGTATTCTATCCAGTAGACATACAACGTCATCAGAAGACATATAATGTCCCAGCAGTCTGATACAGTGGAAATAATTTATCTTCATAGATCTCCTGAGGATTATGGTTGATAAATATTTCTGTCCCAATTGAAGAATTGAAGGAGCCTCTCCAACCCAGTCTGCACAGTCTGTACATCAAGCTTCACAAAGTTTTATGCTAGCTACAAGTAACTTTCTTTTTTATATATAAATCTATACTAGCACCACATCCAAAAAATAGTCAGAAAGAGATTACATGGACTTTTTAGGTGCCCCAAAGAGTGACACACAAAAAAGCATAGGTTTAAAATGAACCGGGAGGATAACCCCTACATTAAACTTTATTCATACTAAAAATTAAAAACGTAATTAGTTTACACAGATTCCATTCTACGCCGATGAATCGGGTCGGCGTAGAATGGAATCTGTGTCTTGAATCCAAACGTCCAGACCAGCACAATTTGTAAGATGTTTACATGAATCTACCTGATGGCTGGATGGGCCCTATTGATCTTAAGGCTGAGGTGGAATTGTGTGGCTGTTGGTGCATGTCAGATGGAGACACCAACAGCCACATGTCTATGGGGAACAAGCACTATATATATCTTTTTCTTTTGAGACACTGTCAATATATATCATAAATATTGTAGTGGGACTACTTCGTCCTATGTGGATCATTAGCTGTCGCCATCACCCAGGTCTATTGCCTGTCCTCTGCTCTGATGGACATAGCTCTTCTTTCACTATTGAGTTATGATCTCTCTCTGTATGGGTGGAGCATTATTATATGGGATATAAGCTACAGATTTGGAACTCGTAAGCCCTCTGTCCCTGAAGAAGATCTGCATTTTGTTTTTTCGAAACGCGTTGGACACTCTGTCTGTTTGACAGGTTTTGGGCTTTCCTCTCAGCTGCTTCCAGCTCTGTTCCCAACATAAGTGCTTGTTGCTTTTATTTCCACTCCTATGTCGTTGATTGATATCAATGTTCAATAAATTTGTATATTTTTACTATAATACTGCTTGTGGTCCGTTTAAAGTCCCAATTTGGGGAACCTGTCTTTACTCATCCTGTCCAAGCTCTGGAGGGATCCCAACTTTAACATCGGGGTCCACACAGATGCCTGAGCGGCAGCTAGCTCAGACTCTCAGTGCGCAGCTAAGAGCCTGAGCAAGCTGCTCCTGTCCCCTTCACAGCCCGGCGCTCCAGTGAACGCTAGAGGGGCAGAGCAGAGAGCTGGTGACTGAGCTGTCTGCTCTCTAAAGACCAAGAACTGAGTGATCAGCAGTGTTTGATTGCTCAGTTCTTAGTCTAAGGACCCATTTACACCTCAGCGTTTTGTAGCTTGCAGCTCGAAGCTCCAAAATATTGGAGGAGAGAAAAAAATCAATTATTCTCTATGGAGTTTGTTCACAACTCCACTACAAGTCACCTGAAGCCCCAAAAAATTGAAGATGCTTTTTTTGTAGCTGGAATCAAGCAGATTGGTGCATTTTTAAAGCATTTTTTGTTCCATAGAAATGCATGGAAACTCTTGATTCAAGAATTTTTTAGCGTTTTAGTGCGTTTTGTCGCGTTTTTCAGCATCTTTCTGCTCCAATGCAATAATTAAATGAAAATAAATAATAATAAATAAATAATAAAGTAAATAAATAAAATAAGTAAAAAACCCTAACCCAAACGCTCAACCGTAATATTAACCCCTAACCCTAATCCCTTAAACCGAATATTAACCCCTAACCTAACAAAATAAAATAAATAAATAAATTAATTAATTAATGAACCCCCTAACCCTAGAGGTGGCAGGGGATCGATGCAGCATTGGACTGCTGCATCCACTTAGGTGAGTATGAATGTTTGTTATTTTAAATTCCCATAAGGTTAGGTTACAGGAGGGTCAGTGTGACGGGGAGGATTATTATAAAGGTTAGGTTAAAGGGGTTGTAAAGGCTCGTGTTTTTTCACCCCCCTCTCCCCCGTTTTACTTACCTGAGCCCTGAATTTCTGTGCATCCCTGCTGTCCCACTCTCCATGGGGTCCTGGCTCTTGATTGGATAGATTGATAGCAGCGCAGCCATTGGCTCCCACTGCTGTCAATCAAATCCAATTACGCGGGCACCGGGGGGGCGAAGCCGAGTCCGGCATTCGTGTCTGTGGACGCAAATGCTGGACTCGGGAGCGCAGCCCGCAAGGTAACCCCCTCGGGAGAGTGCTTCTCCAAGGGGGTCACCTAATGCGGGGAGCAGCCGCGAGAGCCGCCGAGGGACCCCAGAAATGGATGTTCGGGGTCACTCTGTGCAAAACGAGCTGCACAGTGGAGGTAAGTATGACTTTTGTTATTTTAAAAAAAATAAAAAACGATCCTTTAGTATCACTTTAAAGGCAGGTCGGGGGAGAAGGTTAGGTTGTAGGGAGGGTTAGGGCGAAGTCTGCTGTAAGGTTAGGTTACAAGTAGGGTTAGTTTGTCCAGTCTCCCAATGCTAAAAAGCAAATGTATCATAAAAACTCTCCAACATCATCAATGTTCTTTGAAATCCTTATTGAACAAAGCATTCAGTATACATCATGTAAACCATTTCATCATTCATAATGCAATACCTACAATACGTTAGTGTTAGGACCATTTATTGTGGATTATTAGTCGGATAAGATTGGTACCTGAGCTCATTGCTGCTTGGTGAGTGTTGTTTGCAGAGGTACAACACAGAAAATCATTCTGAATCAGGACTCCAGACGTCATTGCAACAACTGCATGGAAACAAAGAAGATGTTGAAACACATAAAAGGACACGCATATTACTTCCTGCCATAATTATTATACAGAACCGTAAGATGTGCTAAAAGAACATAGTGGGGTTGAATTACTAAAGGAGTGAATGCTGTTTGATTGATGTTAATGTTAGTAGATTTTTTTGTTGTTTGTAGATCTGTTTTCACAAAAAAAAAATCATTTCTGTTATACATGATGGAGCATTCAGTATGAACGCAGTGCACAGCAAGCATCCACTTCACTAACTAAAGAGCCTTAATTTCTTTAGTTAATCTACTCAAATGCCTGCTTTATGCCGGGTTCACATATGTGCGGCCGCGGGTTCGTGCCTGGGGTCCGGTGCGTGTCTGTTCACCAGTTTAGGTGCGATTCAGGTCTGAGTTTTTGCCTAAATTCACACCTGAAGTGAACCCAAACACACACAGGACCCTTTCGCTTTATGGCCGCCCGTGAGAGAGCCAGTCACACTCACATGTCATGCGAATTGGATGAGGGGAAACCCGCATTCAATTAGCACATACAGTATGTGAACCCAGCCTTACTCTCACATTCAATCCTATCTTTTTTACACAAGAACATGACCTCACTTCAAGGCTGTTACAAAACAAGAGAAATGAAGAATACAGTAACTAAAGGCAAAACTTTTTTTCTTTCTTAGTTTTGGATAGAGAGGAGAGGGATTAGCACACCTGTCAGTTTTTTTTTATTACTGTCTATGTCCCCCTTGGGGAGATTCACCTTCTCTATTTGTCTTCTTTACTATCATCATTGAAAGTGAAAGTAAATAAAAAACACACATTTTGGGGTGTTGTCTCCAGAAAAATAGAGGGGAAATGTTCCAATGGGGATACTAGTTGTGGTGACCTGGGGGTCCCCAAGGAATTCCCTTAAAGGGATTGTAAAATCTCATGGTTTTTGACCTTAATGCACCCCCCCCCCCCCTTTTTTCTTACTTGAGCCCATCTGTTCCAGCGATGTTCAGAAACCCAGCCACTGGCTCTGTCCTTATTGGATTGATTGATAGCAGCAGGAGCCATTGACTCCCACTGTTGTCAATCAAATCCAGTGACACGGGGGCGGGGCGAGTCTCGCTGTCAATGGACGCAGCAGCGGGACTCAGGAGCGTGCCCGCACGGGCGCCCCCATGGAAAGCGGCTCTCGGTGGGGGGGACATGATGAAGAAGAGGAGCCAGGAGCGCCGGCGGGGCACCCCAGGAGAGGAGGATCGGGGCTGCTCTGTTGAAAACCCTTGCACAGAGCAGGTAAGTGTAACATGTTTGTTATTTTTATTAAAAAAAAATTCGAACCTTTACAATCACTTTCATTTCAGAGCTTTCCTCTCACTTCCTCCAGCTTGGCTATGGGAAAGGAAGTAAAGGGAAATCCCTGCAATGGGACACAGATGGTAAAAAAAAAAAAATCTGACAGGGGTTATAACCAAGGATTGGCAAGGTGTCCTTACACGGACACTGGTGTCCGTGAGCGGTCCTTGCAGTGTCCGTGGCCGATCCAAGTGCAGACTGCAGAGTCCTCCCCTCCCTCCCCCTCCTCCTCTTGTGTACATCACACAAACATGTCCCAGAGCTTGCGTCTGAATTATTCGGCGGCGCTGTAACAGAGTCCCGCCTCCTAGACCGGCTCCTCCTGTGATAGACGGAGCACTGATCCAATCCCGGGAGCCGGTCTAGGAGGCCGGACTCTGTTACAGCACCCCACCGAAGAATTCAGACGCAAGCTCCGTAACAGCGGGAGATACACACTGTGTGATCCATGCACTGGTGAGTCTGACTCTGCATTGATGAGCACAGACTGATGGGCTGCATCGATGGGCAAAGAGACTGAGGCTGCATTGATGGGCCCTGACTGAGGGGCTCAGCATTAATGGGCACAGACTGAGGGGCTCAGCATTGATGGGCACAGACTGAGGAGCTCAGCACTGATGGGCACAGACTGAAGGACTCAGCATCGATGGGCACAGACTGAGGAATTGCATTGATGGGCATAGATTAAGGAGCTGCATTGATGGACACAGAGACTGAGGGGCTCAGCATTGATGGGCACAGACTGAGGGGCTGCATTGTTGGGCACAGACTGAGGAGCTGAATTAATGGGCACAGAGACTGAGCGGCTCAGCATTGATGGGCACAGACTGAGGAGCTGCACTGATGGGCACAGACTCAGGGTCTCTGCATTGATGGGTACAGAGACTGAGGCTGCATTGATGGGCACAGACCGAGAGTCTGCATTTGATGGGCACAGTGAGGCTGCATTCATGGGCACGGTGAGGCTGCATTTGATGGGCACAGTGAGGCTGCATTTGATCAGCACAGTGAGGCTGCATTTGATGGGCACTGATAAGCTGAATTTGGTGGGCACTGATGAGGCTGCATTTGATGGGCACTTAATAGACACTGATGAGGCTGCATTTGAAGGGCACTGGTAGACTGCATTTGATGGGCATTGGTGAGGCTGCATTGATGGGCACAGTGAGGCTGCATTGATGAGCACAGTGAGGCAGTTATGATAGGCGCAGTGAGGCTACATGGATGGACATAGTGAGGCTGCATTTGATGGGCACTGTTGAGGCTGCATTTGGTGGGCACATATATATATATATATATACCACAAGCAGTCTTTATATAAATGTTATTTTAAACTTATTTGTACTTGTAGAACTAGGCCAGAGAGTAGATTTTTTTTTTTATGGTTTTAATTTGAAATTTACCTTGGTGTCCTTCACTAAGGTCTGTACATTGGAAAATGTCTGCCACAGCCTTGGTCCTTGCCTATTCCTGGTTATAACCATCCCTTGCTCTATCCAAAAAAAAAAAAAACGTTTTTCCTATACTTCTACTTTAAAAAATGGTGTGCCCCATACATAGCCCAATTAAAGCAGGTATTGTAAGCTATATAATCATATAAACAGGAGATTGGGAGTCCATGTAGGAACTAACAAGGGTGTAATAAAACATACCTGTAAAATCACTATGGGCTTATTCCCTTGTCTGTGTAGAAGAGGGACTGATACCTTCACACATTGGCCCTTTTATTTGTGTACCAATTCAGAAAGATTGTGATAGGTCCTGGTGTCCCAGTGAGCATTAAGCTTAAATTATATGTGAACCCTCACCTTGTAAAACAACTCATTCAGTTTAAAATAGAAATAAAAGGCACAAAATGTGTATATATATATATAGATATATATATATAGATATATCTATATAGATATATATAGATATATCTATATATATATCTATATAGATATATATCTATATATATATATCTATATATATATAGATATATAGATATATATATATATACACAGTGGGGCAAAAAAGTATTTAATCAGCCACCAATTGTGCAAGTTCTCCCACTTAAAAAGATGAGAGAGGCCTGTAATTGTCATCATAGGTATACCTCAACTATGAGAGACAAAATGTGGAAACAAATCCAGACAATCACATTGTCTGATTTTTGAATGAATTTATTTGCAAATTATGGTGGAAAGGCCACCAAAGGACCTTGAAATGCTTCTTATGAAGCCACTCCTTTGTTGCCCATGCAGTGTGTTTGGGATCATTGTCATGCTGAAAGACCCAGCCATGTTTCATCCTCAATGCCCTTGCTGATGGGAGGAGGTTTGCACTCAAAATCTCATGATACATGGCCCCAGTCATTCTTTCATGTACACGGATCAGTCGTCCTGTTCCCGTTGCAGAGAAACAGCCCCAAAGCATGATTTTGCCACCCCCATGCTTCACAGTAGGTATGGTGTTCTTTGGTTGCAACTCAGCATTCTCTCTCCTCCAAACACGACGAGCTGTGTTTCTACCAAACAGTTCTACTTTGGTTTCATCTGACCATATGACATTCTCCCAATCCTCTTCTGGATCATTCAAATGCTCTCTAGCAAACCTCAGACGCGCCCGGACATGAACTGCTTAAGCAGGGGGACACGTCTGGCACTGCAGGATCTGAGTCCCTGGTGGCGTAGTGTGTTACTGATGGTAGCCTTTGTTACGTTGGTCCCAGCTCTCTGCAGGTCATTCACTAGGTCCCCCCGTGTGGTTCTGGGATTTTTGCTCACCATTCTTGTGATCATTTTGACCCCACGGGGTGAGATCTTGCGTGGAGCCCCAGATCGAGGGACATTATCAGTGGTTTTGTATGTCTTCCATTTTCTAATTATTGCTCCCACTGTTGATTTCTTCACACCAAGATGCTCGCCTATTGCAGATTCAGTCTTCCCAGCCTGGTGCAGGTCTACAATTTTGTTTCTGGTGTCCTTCGACAGCTCTTTGGTCTTCCCCATAGTGGAGTTTGGAGTGTGACTGTTTGAGATTGTGGACAGGTGTCTTTTATACTGATAACAAGTTCAAACAGGTGCCATTAATACAGGTAATGAGTGGAGGACAGAGGAGCCTCTTAAAGAAGATACAGGTCTGTGAGAGCCAGAAATCTTGCTTGTTTGTAGGTGACCAAATACGTATTTTCCACCATAATTTGCAAATAAATTCTTTCAAAAATCAGAGTGTGATTGTCTGGATTTGTTTCCACATTTTGTCTCTCATAGTTGAGGTATACCTATGATGACAATTACAGGCCTCTGTCATCTTTTTAAGTGGGAGAACTTGCACAATTGGTGGCTGACTAAATACTTTTTTGCTCCACTGTATATATCTATATATATAGATCTATATAGATATATATAGATCTATATATATAGATATATATAAATATAGATATATGTATATTATCTCATAAAGTGAGTACACCCCTCACATTTTTGTAAATATTTTATTCTATCTTTTCATGTGATAACACTGAAGAAATGACACTTTGCTACAATGTAAAGTAGTGAGTGTACAGCTTGGATAACAGTGTAAATTTAAAACAACAGATATCCACGCTTAGGAAAATAGAGAACTGCAGCCTCCCTAATTGAGAACACCACCTAGGTGGAGTCCAGAAATATTTAAACTCTAGTAAAGGGGAAGTGGCGCTGTTCAAAAAAAGGGAAAATAGAACTTATGTGTGAATATAAATGATAATCTACTGATGTGGGTATTGCCAACACTCCCTATAAAGTGAATAGTGCTTCAATCAGAAATAAATAAAACAAAGGTAAGTGTAACATTCAACACATATTTGGAGCAAAGGTATAAAAAGTAATTTTCCATATAATGCATCAACGCACACAAAAAATAGTATAAATAAAAAAAGTAAAGTGACAAGTGCTATTTCCTATGTGATTCAGTCCCAAAAAATGTATATATATGTGTATATAAGTACACACAAATTTCCGTGTTAAAAAAACAAAACATAAAAACAGGTCCCAAAAAATATTAAATGACAGTCTGTGAACAGTGATCCCTGCACAAGCAAAATCAAGATGACTCTTCAGCGCTCCCCTCTTCTATCCGCATCCCCCTCCTGTGACTGCACTCACCAGAGTGCCTCACCCCTGCAGGGGTAACAGGCGTAATAGCTGTATCCAATGGTGATGTCCCCCCTGACGAGGTATCCCTCTGGTTCACACAGCTGCAATCCACCTCACCAATGCAGTTTGGAAGTCCTCAGGAATGGGCATATTTGAAGAGTACCTGCCCAAAACTAGGGAGTTGCACACTCAGCTATGTATAGCCAGCCGTTGACCCTTGCTGCAGCATTGCTGCAGAGGTTGAAGCGGTGGGGGGGTCAGCCTGTCCGTGCTCAGACCATACGCCGCACACTGCATCAAATTGGTCTGCATGGCTGTCGTCCCAGAAGGAAGGCCTCTTCTAAAGATGATACACAAGAAAGCCTGCAAACTGTTTACTGAAGACAAGCAGACTAAGGACATGGATTACTGGAACCATGTCCTGTGGTCTGATGAGTCCAAGATAAGCTTATTTTGTTCATATGGTGTCAAGCCTGTGTGGTGACAACCAAAGGAGGAGTACAAAGACAAGTGTGTCTTGCCTACAGTCAAGCATGGCGGTGGGAGTGTCATGGTCTGGGGCTGCCGGCACTGGGGAGCTACAGTTCATTGAGGTAACCATGAATGCCAACATGTACTGTGACATACTGAAGCAGAGCATGATCCCCTCCCTTCAGAGACTGGGCCGCATTGCAGTATTCCAACCTGATAATGACCCCAAACACAACTCCAAGACGACCACTGCCTTGCTTAAAAAGCTGAGGGTAAAGGTGATGGACTGGCCAAGCATTTCTCCATATCTAAACCCTATTGAACATCTATGGGGCATCCTCAAACGGAAAGGTGGAATGGTGCAATGTCTCTAAAATCCACCAGCTCCGTGATGTCGTCATGGAGGAGTGGAAGAGGACTCCAGTGGCAACCTGTGAAGCTCTGGTGAACTCCATGCCCAAGAGGGTTAAGGCAGTGCTGGAAAATAATGGTTGTCACACAAAAAACTTTGGGTCCAATTTGGACATTTTCACTTAGGGGTGTTCTCACTTTTGTTGCCAGCGGTTTGGACATTAATGGCTGTGTGTTGAGTTATTTTGAGGGGACAGCAAATTTACACTGTTATACAAGCTGTATACTCACTACTTTACATTGTAGCAAAGTGTCATTTCTTCAGTGTTGTCACATGAAAAGATATAATAAAATATTTACAAAAATGTGAGGGGTGTACTCACTTTTGTGAGATACTGTATACTTACCTGGATTGTTCTCAAACAGAAATCACACATCTCTAAGGCCTCATGTACATGTGCTGGTAAACAGACGTTCAGAGGTAGTTGGATGCTTTTTTCAGCTGCCCCTGAACTCATCCAATGCTATCTTATGTGTACATGTACACAGGTTTGTTTAATGTCGTTTTTAGACAGTTGAGTTTAGAGGCCTTTCCGACAACAAAATCCGATCGTTTAAATTTCGATTGTGTGTGCACAAATCCGACGCACAAAGTGCCACGCATGCTCAGAATAAATTAAGAGACGAAAGCTATTGGCTACTGCCCCGTTTATAGTCCCAATGTACGTGTTTTACATCACCGCGTTCAGAGCGATCGGATTTTCAGACAACTTTGTGCGACCGTGTGTATACAAGACAAGTTTGAGCCAACACCCATCGGAAAAAATCTGATGGATTTTGTTGTCGGAATGTCCGATCAATGTCCGACTGTGTGTACAGGGCATAAGAATTGTTTATATAGCTAAACTCCCTCTAAATATTAATTGAGTCTGTCCTAAGTTCATTTCAAACACTTCAGGTAGACATCTGAATTCTGTCTACCCAGTGGTATTTCAAAATATATATGATTATAAGTATGGCCGAAACAACTAATCGATTAATCAATAACTAATCGATTATGAAATTAATCGATTACTATTTTCATAATCGATTAATCGGGCAGTAACATAATGGGGTTAAAAAACTAAAAATGAGCCCTTTATAGTACAAAAAGTGCAAATAATCGCTACTGTAAATATTACTTTCACTGTTCCATGGTAAAAAAAAGGAACCCCTTACAGTAGCGATTTATTTGCTCTTTTTGTACTATAAAGCCTAATTTTTGTTTTTTTTACCCCCATTATGTTACTAAACGTCTTAGGCCTGGTTCACATCTATGTGTTTTTTGGTGCTTTTTGCAGAAATGCACTACAGTTCATTTACATGGTTTCCTACGGGACACGTTCACATCAAGGCTTTTTTTTAGCTGCTGCGTATTTGGAAAGGGTCAGGGACTTTTTTCAACACAAAACGGTACTATTTTGGTTCGATATACTTTAATGGAGTAGCAGAAGAAATGCATGTAATGCGTTTTTGCAGAAATTTGTGTTATTTTAATTTGCCCAACAACAAATTGGCCAAAAAAAAGCATTAAAAAAAAGCAAAAATGCAAAAATCAAAACGCACAGCAAAAAGCACTGCAGAAACAGATCAAAACCAAACTGCATAGCTGTGTACCATGCCTTATGCTGGCCACACCGATCAATTTTCAGACATGAATATTCATACGAAAAAATTTTTTTACATTCTCTGAATGAAAGAATTTTGTTTGAAAATATCACTTGCTTTTAACATTCTGTAATTTCTGAATGAAAACCACATACACTGTCTGAAAATTCCTTTGACCAAGAAATTTTCTATTATCTCTAAATTTTCCCGATTTGACCCCACTAACGATTAGAAAATCGAACAAACGTTCTTAAAATGACATTTTTTTGAAGGAAGACATTGTTTTTGTATGGCCAGCATATAACATATTACAGTTCTGTTTGAAAATCTGCAAAACAGTGGATTAAAGATTTTGTTCCCTAGCCATATAGTTGGTTATTTATATTTACCACTGCATAGAGATATTTAAGCATAAATTGCCTTTTTTTTAAACTTTACATATTAACTAAATTATACACCACATTTTTTTTTAAGGTTATTAACTGATTAATCGAAACAATAATTGGCCAACTAATTGATTATGAAAATAATCATTAGTTGCAGCCCTAATTATAAGTCATTCAAATTATACAGTATATTATATTCCAGGTCATAGATACAGTTATGATTTCAGTGTCTACTGACACAATGATAATTCTGTCATAAGGTAAAAATATAATATTTTGATGTGGAACAAATTAGAAGTAAGAATTGTTTTAAAGATACCATTTATTGTTATGAATGACATATATCTATCATGACCATGTCTATATAATATATACACATAGCATGTGTCTTTACCTATATAAATAAGTATTCATAGGATCTACCAGAGTAATACATGAATCTATATACCATAATTTTATGTGACATTGATGACTAAAATTATACTGGTTGTGTTGTACATTGTACCGGTTACCAGAGTTCCTGAATCGTATATATATATATATATATATATATATATATATATATATATATATATATATATATACCGTATATATATCTATATATAGATATATAAATATATTCATTCATCAGCACTACTATACAAACAGATACACATTATGAAAATAAGACATATTATTTAACAGATAACAGATATTTCAGAACACGTATTTCTGACCTCAGACATACCTAGTGGTTGGAAGTGATTTTAACTAAATCCACAAAAGTTAATCAATAGATTTTTTAAACCAATGGAAAATAAGTCATTCCTTTTGAGCTGGGCTTATTATAATTTTTATGAGCCTATTGTTCAACATGGTATATAGCAGGGATATGCAATTAACGGACCTCCAGCTGTTGCAAAACTACAAGTCCCATCATGCTTCTGCCTCTGGGTGTCATGCATGTGGCTGTCAGAGTCTTGCTATGCCTCATGGGACTTGTAGTTCTGCAACAGCTGGAGGTCCGCTAATTGCATATCCCTGGTATATAGGACCAAGATAGAAGCCAAGAAGGGGGAAATCAGACACACACACTCCATTCATCAACTCATATCTCTACATTTATGAAGATTCCATGACACCTTATGCTTTGAAACATGACACCTTATGCTTTGAGGTCACAAGAAGTACTTCCTGTTTAAGCAGTAGCCATTTTGAAAGCCACGGCGACCATTCTAAAAACTCTGGTAACCAGCAATTCAGACAAGTAGCCATCTTAGAAACAGTAATTATGTCACATTGATTTTACCTGATATTCATTTGTATTCTCCTAACCGGTTTCTGACCGACTCACGTCTTTTTACGGGGGCAGAATTGCACCTCTGCATGAAACCCCATACGGGTTTCCCTTTAGGAGCCGCCAGAGGGGGAACCCGAGAGGGTTCATCTCGGGAGAGGAGACATCAGGGGAGAGGAGACATCTCGTTTGTTCCTACTAAGTAGGAACAACAAGAGGTCTCCTCCCCTAGTCAGTCCTATCCCCATACAGTTAGAACACATTGAGGGAACACATTTAACCCCTTGCTCGCTCCCTAGTGTTAACCCCTTCCCTGCCAATGACATTTATACAGTAATCAGTGCATATTTATAGCACTGATCGCTGTATAAATGTCAATGGTAGCAAAAATATGTCAAAAGTGTCCGATCTGTCCGTCGCAATGTCGCAGTACCACTAAAAATCGCAGATCACCGCCATTACTAGTAAAAAAAAAAAATATTAATAAAAATGCCATAAATCTTTCCCATAGTTTTAGATGCTATAACTCTTGCGCAAACCAATCAATATATGCTTATTGCGATTTTTTTTTACCAAAAATATGTAGAAGAATACATATCGGCCTAAACTGATGAAGAAATTTGTGTTTTTTCTTTTTTAATTTGGGGATATTTATTATAGCAAAAGATACTTTTTTTTTTTTTTTTCAAAAATTGTTGCTCTTTTTTGTTTATAGCGCAAAAAATAAAAACCGCAGAGGTGATCAAATACCACCAAAAGAAAGGTCTATTTATGGGGAAAAAAGGAAGCAAATTTTGTTTGGGTACAGCATCGCATGACTGCGCAATTGTCAGTTAAAGTGCTCTGGTCAGGAAGTGGGTAAAATCTTCCGGGGCTGAAGTGGTTAAATATTGATTTATTGAGTATTATTCAGTTGGATAATTATTTCTCTCGAATCAGTAACCGCCTTGTAGATTTTTCTCTAAGCTTCAATTTTTCATTTTCTAGTTCACACTCTATTGACATAACAAACATCTAATTTTATTTCACATTGTTAACCACTTACTTACCTGCAGTATAGTAACGGTTGAATTTGTGAAATATAGACGTTCTGTCTAATTGGCATTTTTACTTGGTTATTGATTCTACAGGGAAGTTTATCATTTCTGTATCATTTAAAAAAGTCAAACACTCCCATTAGTGGGTGTTTCAATTAATATTCTTAATTTTATGTAGTACAATCAGTATTTTTAATTTTATGTAACGTTTGTTTTTGTCAGCCAATATATATATATAACTATTTTGTATGAATACATGTCTGGTGAATAAATCTCCTATTTTTAGTCTGTGTTCATATTGATTGATCCTGTATATTACAAATATTATCGTTTAAAAATTACTCATTCATAAATACCGTGCAGGAAAATTATCCTCATAAGTACGACATTCCAGAAGCGCATTTGTGAGCTCAGGCACTGATGTTCCGCTCTAATTCATCCCAAAAGTGTTCTATCGGGTTGAGGTCAGGACTCTGTGCAGGACAGTCAAGTTCCTCCACCCCAAACTCGCTCATCCATGTCTTTATGGACCTTGCTTTGTGCACTGGTGTGCAATCATGTTAAAACAGGAAGGTTCCATCCCCAAACGGTTCCCACAAAGTTGGGAGCATGAAATTGTCCAAAATGTCTTGGTATGCTGACACCTTAAGCATTCCCTTCACTGGAACTAAGGGGCCAAGCCCAACCCCTGAAAAACAACCCCACACCATAATCCCCCCTCCACCAAATGATTTGGACCAGTGGTAGGATCAAAAGAAATTTAACACAGAGGAAGCAATACAAACAGGATACATTTTAACACAAGTACATAGTACAATATACACCTATCAGGAAAATTAATGTTGGAGTCACATTTTCTTTAATCTCTTAAAGTGGAGTTCCACTGGTTTTTGAGTTTATTAAAAGTCAGCAGCTACAAAAAGTATAGCTGCTGACTTTTAATAAACGGCCACTTACCTTTCCCACGGTCCAGCGATGCGGCCGCCCGAAGCCTTCGTTCTCTCCCCCTCCTCTTCGCGGCGCAGACATTGTGAGTGTGGGCCCCCGGCTGTGACAGAGCCGCGTTGCACTGCGTCAATGGCCAGGCAATGTTCTGGGACCTGTCACGTGCAAGGCGGTCAGAAGTCGGAAGGAGGAAGTGGAACAGGAAGTCCCACTCCAAACCAGGTACCCAGCCCCCCCCCCAAAAAAATGACATGCCAATTGTGGCATGTCAGGGGGCGAGGAGTACTTAAAGCAGAAGTTCCACTTTTGGGTAGATCTTCGCTTTAAAACATGGGACATGTGTATTCTTAGGCCTCTTGCACGTGGGGCTGTCCTGCTGCAGTACATCTCTCCCTGCATTTTAGGGCAATGGTATTATTCAGAGCAGCCCCGATCCTCAGGTCCCCCTCTGGCGCTTCTGGCTCCCTGCCGAGTGCCTCTATAGCAAGCCATGTGCTATGCGGGCACTCTGCTTGCTTGCTCCTGAGCCACGTTCTCTGTGTCCATAAGACACACAGAGCAGGGCTCTGACCCGCCCCCTGCTCCTTCCTCACTGGCTGTGATTGACAGCAGCGGAAGCCAATAGCACCTGCTACTGTCTCTGAACCAATGAGGAAGCAGAGAGTGGGGACAGCAGCTGTTCTCATGCACATCGCTGGATCGGGATCAAGCTCAGGTAAGGGGGCTGGGAGGAGAGCTGCATAGTGAAGGTTATTTACCTTCATGCATAGAATCCTTCATCCTTTACAACCACTTTTATGAACACAGAGCTGCATTCATTTGTGTCTTATATCTGCCTGGAGCGCTGCTTTAATCTAGAAGTCCGGTCAAAACCAAAAACTAAGCGTAAACCTGCTTCTACCCCCATTATAAGATCTATACTAACTACTCGGATCACATGAATAGACAAGAGTGCCCTTAGAATAAGTAAGTATATGCATCTTTCCTTTACAGGCTAGTTAGTATAGGGCTTAGAATGTGGTGGTGGGGGGGGGGGGGGAGCAGGTTAAAAGTCTATGTGAACTCTCACCTTGGAAAACAACCCATTCATTTTTAAAATATAAAGGAAAGGCAAAATATTTTGTATACGTATAAATACTTTTTCCCAATTTTTTTAAGTAATCTTATAATCTCTGCTCTTAACTGCATAAGGAACTTAGATAGCTGGTGGAGGAGAAACAGCAGTACACTGATCTTCCAAATGGATGGCTGTGCAGGGAGGGAAGGGGGAGTCTATGCACAAGTCTGACCATTGGAGGAGAGCTGGCTGAGTTACCAGCACTGCTAGAAAACTGACCACGGTCTGCTCTCATTCCTAGTGTGGTCAGTTTTTAATAGGAAAGTAGGAAAACTGGCAGGAACACCAGGTATTTCACACAAATACTTACCCGAGCACGATCCAGCAATATGCAAGAGAGCAGCGGCTCTCAGGGATCTCTCTCTCTTCATTGGCTGATACACAGCAGCAGTAGCCATTGGCAACCACTGCTGTCAGTTACAGTGAAGAGGGAGCGGGGGGGCAGGACTGAGCCACGCTCTGTGTCTTATGGACACATAGAGGTGGCTTGGGAACCAGTACGCATGAGTGCCCCCAGAGCAACCAGCTTGCTCTGGGGGCACTCAGCAGGAGGGAGGAGCCAGGAGCGGTGGCAGGGGACTTGAAAAGAGGGGGCTTAGGGCTGCTCTGTGCAAAACTGTTGCACAGAGCAGCTAAGTATAACATGTTTGTTATTTCTTTTTTTTTAAAGCTGAACTTTTAGTATCACTTTAACATTTATATATAAAAATATACAAATAAAAAAGACTATACGCCATCTTTAACTTCTTAAGCATATACTGTGAAATAAAAAAAGGGATCAGTGCAAATCAAACTCATACGCAATAAGATAACCCCAAATGTACAATGACTAATTGAACACGCTGCCTGTAATTATTGGAATAATATTGCTGAAAATGCAAGTTCACACAAGAACCCAGCTGCAGCCAGAACCTAAGCACCACTCCCTGCAAATACTTAATATCTCAGTAAACTCAGTAGGCGATTATGGTGCTGAGTAATAATTCACTGCCTTGCCGCTTATGAGTAATGACTGAGAAACAAAAGAGCTTTAAACTGCAGTTCACCCATTTCCCATTATCTACTGACCCTTCTAATTCATCAAATGTCTGCCATGAGTAATCTGTACACATAAGGCCTTTTATGTACGGAACTGGTTTCAGGAATTGCCTTAAAAAGACACTTTCACCATGCCCATGCAGGGAAAAGTGAGAGTGTCTCTGTACAGGGGTCCACGATCCCCTTTACTCACCTTACATAGTTACATAGTAGGTGAGGTCGAAAAAAGACACAAGTCCATCAAGCCAACCTATGTGTATGTGATTATATGTCAGTATTACATTGTATATCCCTGTATGTTGCGGTCGTTCAGGTGCTTATTTAATAGTTTTTTTAAACTGTCGATGCTCCCCTGCTGAGACCACCACCTGTGGAAGGTAATTCCACATCCTTGCCGCTCTTACAGTAGAGAACCCTCTACCCTCTGCACTCTCCTTGGTGCTTCTTTCTCCATTGCAGATGTTGCTGCCCTAAGAACTGTCACTCTATTGCTCATGTGGTCTGGTGATTGTCTGCCGGTCCTTAAGGACCGTACACACGGGCTGATTATCGGGTGACATCAATAGAAAGTATTGTCATGACCTGTGACAGAGGAAGACGCAGCAGAAGTTAGGTGAGTATAAGGGATTTGAGGGCCGAGGAGAAGAGAGCCGATAACCGACTTGTGTTAAAGGGACATATACATTGATAATCAGGGCACTGATTATCAGTGCAGTCCCAACAGTGCCCACTAGTGCAGCCAATCAGTGTCACCTATCAGTGCTGCCTATCAGTGCCCCCCATCAGTGCAGCTTCATCAGCACACATCAGTGAAGGAGCAAAATTGCCTGTTTGCAAAATTTTCTAACAAACTATGGAGAAGGTTTTTTTTTTCTTCCCAAAATGTTCTGGTTTTTTTTTTCTTTTCTTTTCTTTGGCCTGGGCAGGAAGGGGGTGAAAGTGCCCAGTAGGCAAGTGGTTAATACATACATACATCACAGAAATCTCCTCTTTTGAGAGCATGCAGGGAAGTCCAGATACAGTATTCTTTTGTAGGGCTTTTTTTGGCAAACATGCAGCAAACTTATTTTTCCTGTATAAAGAATAACTGTATTCTTGTATGGTTACAGTATGCTTTACCTGCCCCTCCCCCCCAGCACCCCCAAAGTCTTAGATTGGGCTCACAATTATGGAAATTGAATGCGGCTTTCCCTGCATCCAATGCACATGACAGGAGAGTGTGAGCGGCTCTCCGCATTTGGAAATAGTCCTGTGCATTATTGGCTCTGAATTCGGTGCAAATTCAGGCAAAAATTTGGACCTGATTCGCACCTGAATTGGGTGTACAGGGACACACCGGACCCCCTGCTGTGTGCCACAGCCACAGCATGTATGAAGTCGGCCTTAGGCTACGTGCACATGGACTAAAGTATGCATAAAATATGCCTAGCTAAAAATAAAACTTGTTTTCCTGCAGCTGGGGAGGCTTCCATAGATTGGACTTGTTTTTCCAGCACATCCCACAGATACTCGATTGGCTTGAGAGCTGGGGAATTTGGAGTCAGGTCAACACCTCAAACTCGTTGTGTTCCTCAAACCATCTTTGAATAAATCAGACCAGGCCAAAATCTTCCATTGCTCCATGGTCCCATTGTAGTTGCTTTTGGCTGGCGAGACATTTTTCCAGCACATCCCACAGATTGGATTGAGATCTGGATAGTTTGGACACCAGTCAACACCTCAAACTTGCTGTGTTCCTCAAAACATTCTTGAATAGTTTAAAACTAGGCCACTTTCTTCCATTGCTCGGTGGACCAGTTCTGATGCTTGCATGCCCACTGTAGGCGCTTCTGGCTGGCGACATGGGTCAGCATGGGCACTATGACTGATCTGTGGCATAAGCAACAAACCGCAATGCCCTGTGTGTTCTGACACCTTTCTATCAAAACCAGCATTCATTTTTTCAACAATCTGAGCTACAGTAGGTCTTCTCTTTGATTGGACTACATAGGCCAGCCTTTGCTCCTCATTGGTATCAGTGAGCCTTGGTTACCCATGACCTGTCGCCGGTTCACCAGTTCTCCTTTCTTGGACCACTTTTGGTAGGTCCTGACCACTGTACACCGGGAATATCCCACAAGAACTGCAGTTTTGGAGTTGCTCTGACCCAATTGTCTAGCCATTACAATTTAGACCATGTAAAAGGTGCTCAAATCCTTACGATTGCCCATTTTTTCTGCTTTTAACACATCAACTTCAAGGAAAACATGTTCATTTGCTGCCTAATATATCCCACTCACTTTCAGATGCCATAGTAACGAGCTAATCAATGTTATTCACCTTACCTGTCAGTTGTCATAATGTCATGGCTGTCCAGTGTATATTCATTAATAGATCCTTAAAGTGATAGATAGTAAAGCCTCCTTTTTTCTTCTTTAAAAATAACATAACATGTTATACTTACCTGCTCTGTTGTAGTGGTTTTGCACAGAGCAGCCCGGATCCTCCTCTTCTCAGGTCCCTCTTCAGCGCTCCTGGCCCCTCCCCTCTGTTGAGTGCCCCCACAGTAAGCAGCTTGCTTTGGGGGCACCCGAGCCAAGCCGCAGCTCCGTGTGTCCATTCAGACTGGGAGCTATGGCCCAAACCCGCCCCCTTTCTCTCCTGATTGGCTCACTAGCTTTAACAGCAGCAGGAGCCAATGGCACTGCTGCTGTGTCTCAGTCAATCAGAAGGTAGAGTCCCAGACGGCTGAGGCCGTCTCTATCGTGTACGTCACTGGATAGAGATGGGGCTCAGGTAAATATTAGGGGGCTGAGAGGGGCTGCTACACATAGAATGCATTAAGATATAAAACCTTCTGCCTTTACAACCACTTTAAAGTGTTACTAAACCCAGGAGCCTGCATTCACTATATCCAGTCTTCCACAGTACACATAACATGGAAATGCATCTATTTTAGTAAATATAAACAGCTAAATCAGCTGTATATAGCAGTCTTGTGACTTCAGTATGTAGCCAAGCACTGGTTAAAGCTTATAGGAGGAGTTTCTCATTCTACTCTGACTGTCCTATGAGGCTGCAGGACCTCTGACCCTCTGTCTGGACAGTGCTGATCAGCCCTGTGCTGATCACATGCACCCTCCCCAAAAAAAAAAAAAAAAACTCTATAGCAATACAAACCAAACTGAGCATGTGCACAGTGACCCCACAGGCTCTGACTTATCAGGAGATGGATTGGGGACAGTGGAAAAGGGGAGGATGAGAGAAGACAGGATAAAACACCATTTTTACACAATGCAGAGGATTAACCCCTTAGGTTCCACAGTGAGTATAACAAGCACGCTTTACTGCATATACAGACTGATTTTATTGTTGTGGGTTTAGCAACATTTTAAATGTATTTTTTATTGAATGGGGTGTAAGTACCTGAACTTGACCTAGTATCATCCTTCTGCAGTCCCTGCACAACAGAACTCAGGCTAGAGGTAAAGAACAAGGGTCTAATTTATTTCTGCTGCAGTGCAAGAAGCATGTTGATAGGGGGAGCAGAGGGACAGAGAGAGATGAGTCAATCTGTCTGCTGCTGCTCTTTGCACTGTCCATTCACTGGATGGGGGCAGGGGGAGACCTGCAGGTGTCATTGCTGCAGCAGAGAAAAATCAGGTGCCCCGCCCTGCCAGACATGGCTGCATGGCAGAACTGTGTAAATCTCAGCACTGGATGGACAGAAATACAGATCCTTTAACAAATAAAACAGCTCACCTGTATGTGTATTTAGCCGTTTGCCTGGAGCTCAGCTATGAACAAGCCAGAATTGGCAGCCCTTATCTACATCCCTACACAAATAAATAGCATGTACTGCTAAAACCAACACACAACAAAACAAATCACGCCTGGACAACCTATCCTTCCCCAGAGTACAAATACAGACATGATGGGCTCACCGAATGGGCTTCTTTTTGCCGAGTTTTTGAAGGCTTTAAGTTTATTCGACATTGTTCAATATCTCTTCTATGCTCAGAAAGCACGGACGCATCTTCTATTCAGATGTCTGAGGGAAGCTTTTAGCATCTACCGCGAACAATCGGCTTTTTGTCCATCAGCTCTTTTAGATGAGAAAAGCTTTATTATTCCCCAAGCCATGACTCTGAATCCATGCCATGGCGTGACGTGCCCCGTGACGTGCCTCCCACATGCCATATTGACAGGCCCGAGAAGGAAGAGTCTCTTGAATTTTTTATTAATACTTCTCTGTTGAAACAAATGGACGCTCTTTATTCTGGATTAAACAAACATTTATCTTTCTAGCCCTAAGCGTTTGTCAAAGGCATGGCAACCAGTTTAATCAAAGCGTTTGATACCACAGTCAACAGGGCTGAATCCAGGTATCATGAACAATAAACCACGGCTTCAGCACAACAAAGGGCAAGAAAAATGCTGAAGTAAGGCTAGGTTTAGATGTGCAACACCATTGCCGTGTCTCTGAAAAGCAATCCAGGTTTGGATCTCTATTCAGAGGCATTTTGACAGGCAGTGAAGAGGCAGTATGATGCCTCGTCGCCTGTTTTAACACCATAAATGCCACACCACTGTGCCACAACCACATGTAACGTGGTTGTGGCACGACCCCATTCACTTGTATAGGTCGTGCTCAGCAGCAGTACTGGCTGCCATATGCAATAGAAAGGCCATGAAGAAAAGCATTGTGCCCAGGGCATGTATGCGCCCCTATCTGCTGCCATTGCAGCTTAAGGTGGAGGAACAGTAAAAATGTAGCACAAGCGCTTTCTTTTACCGCCCTCTAGCCATATATTGGTTCACCCAAATGCACAGATGTTGCATCATTCAAGAGTATGACTAGTTCTTGTCTTGTCACCTATGTATAAGTTAAAGAGACCCTGGTCTATGTAAAAGTTAAGGAGACCCTGACCTATGTATAAGTTAAAGAGACCCTGGCCTATGTATAAGTTAAAGAGACCCTGGCAATAAGGGCTCATTTACACAGACAGTAAGGGGGCAGTTAAAGTAGGAGGTGGAGCCACCCACCTAAAGAAGGGCATGCAGCTGTTCAGGGTTGTACACACATCGCAACATGGTACAGCTGCCAAACGCAACCCATTTAAAGCGGTAGTAAACCACAGCTGGTCAGAGAAAAAAAAACACCTGCAAGGCAATTGCATAATGTGCTAGTAATGCATCGCATACTAGTACATTATGAAATACTTACCTTGAAACGAAGACTTCCAGCGGCGCGCTGTCACCACTGAGAGAGCTGACATCTTACCCCGGTCATTCTTCCGGATTTGCACGCTCCGGCTATGTGACTGGCTGGAACCGCAAAGATGTCACTCACGCGCATGCACGCAAGAGCTCTCGGTTCCGTCATGCGCCGGTGACTTAACTGGCTGCATCCAGGGAGAATATCACCTAAATGGTGCAGGTTTAGGAGATATTCATTTTACCTACAGGTAGGCTTTACCTGTATGTACAATTCACAAAGTGAGCTTTACTACCTCTTTAAGTGTATGGGCCCACGCCGCACCCACGTGCAATGCATGCAGTTGTGGTGAGTTGGTCGGCTGCCACACGTGAGAATGAGACTTAATTTTCACTTGAATGATAGCTCTGAGTCTGTTAAGGCTGCTGACATCACATCAAAGATGATGGGTTCCAAGCAACAGTCTCAGGACTTTTGGATATCTACAGAAAAGAGGTTTTTACAAGTAAAAAAAATTCCTAAAATTCAGGAAATGCAGAATATAATCTTATGGGAAGATTGCTGTTGAAATCATTACTCTAGTAACCAATTCCCGCCACACTATAGCAAAAAGACAGCTACAGCGCGAGCCTTAATTGATGGGACGGCATCAATAGACTTCCTCCCGTGCATGAGCTGCCTGCGCGCCCCCTGGGGGGCGCAATCTGTATCATCAAGTCAATGAAATCCCGGCCCCTTACTGAAAGGTTATGCTAGGCATCCATCTTGCTTTCTGTCAGCCATCTTAAATAATATGTACAATTAGAATACTTCTTTAAACTTCACAAATATCTATCTAAACATGAGAGTCTTGTCTCACGCTTTGTTATCTTGTTCTCACATTCCCTTGTATCTAGCTACTGTGAGAAATAGAGAACAATGACTGTTTGCCCTAACAAGCTGTAACCATCTTAATATCTACTGCGCATGTCTTATTATGAATCTTCTGTGTGAACTGTAATTTGCTATAAAGACCCTGGGATGCAAATCAAATGCAGTCATTTCCCAAGACATAATACTGTGTGCGTCTCGTTTTTAATTTGGGACTTGGCTCCGGATATATCTGAAATGCATAATACATCAATCCGAGGTCTGAGAGGTTAAAATGGACCCCCCCCCCCCTAGACACAGGATTTCAGCACTGGGGGCTCAGTCCAGAGATGGAAGTCGACCCTTAACGGATTAACCTTTCGGTAAGTTAATCTTATTCTTATTGAGTGAAATTGACTTGCCAGGGGTCGGTGTGGCTTCCACCCCATAGAGATTGCTGCTGGGTTATAGAACCTCTCATAAGTAAAAGCTGACCGGTCATATAAATAGTGTTTTGGGGACACTTGAAAAGGTTTTAGTGACCTTTGAAAAGGTTTTTATGACTTTAAGAGAAGTTATAGAGTACTCTAGAGTTTTTCTGTTTGGTACAGAACAAGAGACAAACGATCGATGTATTGTGTAAACTGTGTATGATTGTATAACTGCTTTAACTGCTTTCAATTGCTTTAAAAGTATCACGCTGAATGAATTGCGCTGAGTGTATGTGTGTGCTATTTTGTTTCAAGAACCACAGGGCATATTTGGTGAGTAATGTCCCCGGGGGTTATATGAAGCAAGACAGCAGGTGCGTGAGCAAGGTTGTATATTTATTGTTATTCCAAAAACTTTTGAATTTGTTCCAAATTTATTCTGTTAAGGAAAATAAATTGGCGTAGTTTGCAGGATACTCTGAGGCTAACTCTTGATCAAAACATGCTATTTGATTAATTCTTTTTGCTACTGACATCTCTTGTGCAGGGGAAGTCGGGTGCAAAATTTGGATATTTGGCTTTTTGCCAACAGGGTTCAAGTGCTAATATCTCTCTAACCATAATAGATAGTGGGGAATTGTTTGCAGCATTAGTACTAACGCAATTGAAGGCACTGTTTGAACCTGTTGCCACTCTGCCAAAAAATTTGAAATATAGATAAAAATTGTTTGGTTATAAAAATAAGAAAAGTAATAACGTACAAAGCTTGCTTGTGATCAGGGGAACCTCTGACCATAAGGAGTGCTTATTGGCATTTTGCCAAAAGAAAAAAAAAAAAAAGACTCAGAGTATCTACAAGAACCTAATCAGAATGTTTAGTAAGAAAAATAAAGACATAAATCCGCCACTCTCGCCTACCTAAAAAGAGCTTGTAGAGGCAGAAACTACACACAGGAAGATATGAGGTTAATTATTGAGGGTGTTGTAGGGACTGGTACAGGTTGGGACTGGACCAAGGTCAGAACTATGTCTACTGTAGAACCGGCAGGTACAGCTGCAATCGATTGCAAGCTTAACACAGAACAAGGTAGAGATGATATGTGGATTGAATTAAAAACTCCCATTTAGAGATTTTTAAACCAAAATCTTCATTGCCCACCACCATAGCATGCAAACAAAAGACAGGAGATTCAGTTCTTGAATTTTGGAAAAGATTCAATGATGTGTGGACACAGGAAGCCGGTTTGGGTATTCAGCCAGATATGGATCCATTATTGATCCAGACTTTCCTGAGTAATCTCAAACTCCATTTAGTGGTCCCAGTCAAACAAATGATTACTGAATGGTCAACCCTTTCTAGAACTGACTTTGGCAAAGCACTTTCACAGAAAGATGCAGCAGGTTGTTTTGATATACCAGAGCCATCACCTGTCTCCACACAACATTTCCAAGGAAATATGAAGGGAAACTTTAGAGGAAGAGGTAGAGGCAGGTTTAAAGGCAGGAATGGAAAAGTCGCCCTAGAAACCATGGATGTTTCAACTGCGGTGCCGAGGATCACTGGGTGAATCAGTGTCCTCACCCCACCTCTCCACAGACTCCCGACTCCAGCTCTGCCCCTAACCAGACACAACAACCACAGGCATCCACCCAACAAGGTCCAACATTTCCAATCAAATGGGGAAATCGACAACAATGATGGGGCCCGGAGGGTAGTGTCCCAGCTTTTCCTTTGGTCTCAAATGATTTCACTGACAGTCCAATAGTTGTTATTTCAGTAAATGGGAGACCCCTTCCCTATCTCGTTGATACTGGGGCCACTAGGAGTACTGTTTGTGAAGATCATTTCAAAGGCAAATGGGAACCAGCAGAACCCTCTTTGGGAATTAATGGGATACTGACAAAAACATATAGGAGCCCACCCCTACCAATAGAGGATGATGAAGGTTACACCATATGCACACACTCTTTTAGGATAATACCAAGGCGCCCTGTAAATTTGATGGGAAGAGACTTGTTTGGGCCACTAGGAATCACAATTAGAACCAACTCAGAAGGAGGTCTAGACATTTCCTCAGATAAAATCACTATAATAGCACGTATACCAGGTTTATTGATGCTGTCAAAACAAAGTAGTGAAGAAGATTTTGAGGATATAGACCCCCAGGTCTGGTCTACAACAGATCTGGTTGTAGGACTTATTTCATGCACACCATACAAAGCCACTCTCAAAGAAGGTGCATTTCCTATCTGTCACAAACAATATCCACTCTCTAAGAAAAAGATGGATGGCATAGTGCCAATGGTGAAAGGGTTTCTGCAGGATGAGATCCTGGAAGAAATTATTTCTCCATACAACACACCTGTTAACCCTGTAAAGAAGCCAGATGGCTCCTTCAGGTTTGTACAGGACTTGAGGGTCATAAATGACCTCATAGTCCCAATAGCACCCATTGTACCTGATGTTCCATCACTCCTGTCCTCCATTCCAGCAACAGCCAAGTGTTTTACTGTGATGGATTTAAAGAATGTTTTTTTTCTCAGAGACACGGCCACTCTTTGCTTTTACTGTGTCGATTGACATACACAAGCGCCAGTCTACCTGGTGTAGAATGCCCCAGGGTTACATAGACTCACCTGTGGTCTATTCTATAGTACTCCAAGCCACCCTCAGGCCTTGGACTGCCTCTCATGGTTCTGTACTGTTGCAATATGTTGATGATCTTTTGATTTGTAGTTCTTCAGAGGAGGACTGCCGAGCTGATAGCCTATCCTTATTGAAATGGTTACATGTATATGATAACAAAGTGTCTAAGAAAAAATTACAATGGTGTAAACAGGAAGTTGAATAAATAGGGTTTGTGCTGTCTCCTGGGAGTTAGGAAAGTCAGTCACAAATAAGCTGCTGCTCTTGTGGGTCTGCCCAGCCCACTTACCAAGAAAGACATGCTTACCTTTCTTGGTATGATTGGTTACTGCCTCCAATGGATACCTGACTGTTCTTTCTATGACAATATATCGAGACATGCAACCCTCTCTGAAATGTCTGATATTGTAAAATGGTCTGATGAAATGTTAAATGCTTTTGCCATGTTGAAATGTGCAATGGTTCCCCGACCGAGCCTTGGCCTCCCTGAATTTGGAAAAATGTTTCAATTGTTTGCCAGGGAAAATTACAGAACCATGGCGGGAGTACTGGCCCAGGAATATGGTGGGAGACTACGTCCTGTGGCTTTTTTCTCAAAGGTGGTTCCAGTACAGGTGTAGGGCATGCCCGTGTGTCTAAGAATGCTGGCCTCTTGTGTAATGTTTGGTTGTAGAGATGGCAACACCTTTTACCTTGGGTCATGACACTACCTTACATACTACACACAATGTCACCACACTCCTCAAAACTTTACATACTCAGCATATGTCAGCACAAAAATTGAGTGGGTATGAAGTCATCCTCCTGTCCAATCCAAACCTGAAAATAAAAAGTTCAAACATAAACTCTGGCCCAGCTCTCATTTTGAATGCCTTATTAGGTCTTAAAAGAGAACAGAATGACTTACCACCACCTCATGACTGTACACAATTAATACATCAGGACACTTCACCTTGAGCAGATATGCTTTCAGTACCAATCCCTACTGCACAAACAGTTTTTGTTGATGGCTCTTGCAGCAGACCAAGTGATAATGTCTATCATGCGGGATATGCTGTGGCCCAACTGCCGGATACTGTCCTCGAGGCCAATCCAATACCCTATCAGTCTGCACAGGCTGCTGAATTGATAGCATTAACCCGTGCATGCCAGCTGTTTGCAGGAAAAGAGGTAAACATTTACACAGATTCCAGATATGCTCATGGTGTGGTCTGGGACCATGGTGTAATATGGCTTTGCAGAGGATATGTGGCAGCAGATGGAAAGAGCATCTCACATTCTGACTTAGTCACAGCATTACTAGATGCAATTCAGTTGCCTTCAAAACTAGCTATCATGCACTGTAAGGCACATACAGGCCAAATGACTGAAATAGCCAAAGGGAATGCATTAACTGACAGAAATGCCAAAGAAGCTGCATCTACACAAAAGGCAAACATTCAAATGCCCATGCTAATACCTCAGCCATGTTCCCTGAAAGAGGCACATTGGCTCACGAAACTGCAGGCTTTTGCCACCCCTGATGATATTGTGCAATGGAACTGTGATGGAATAGTGCAAAAGGATCATAAAACAGGATTAATCTGCCAAGAGGGGAGACCGTGTATTCCTGTTACTAGCGCCCCCCCGTTCATTGCACAATACCATGGGTCACAAGGGCTGGCAGGCCACATGTGAACTCCTAGATGCAGATTTTTTTCATTGCAGGACTACCTAATCTAGTGAAAGCTTTTGTATGGAGATGTGTCACTTGCATTAGGAACAAACCAACAAACCCAATGAAATCAAAGCATGAACATCTTGAGTACCCAACAACACCGTTTACCCATTTACAAATAGACTTTACACATATGCCCAAAGAAGGAAAGAAACAACAATACCTTTTGGTCATAGTGGACATGATGTCACGCTGGACAGAAATCTTTGTCACCAACAATGAAAACGCACAAACTGTGGTGAAGATCCTCACACAGGAAATTATTCCTAGATGGGGATGTCCATTACAAATAAATTCAGACAATGGCCCAGATTTCACAGCTAAAATCTGCCAAGATCTAGTAAAAGTACTAAAAATAGACCGGAAATTTCACCTCCCCTACCATCCACAGAGTTCAGGGATTGTAGAAAGAATGAATAGAACAATTAAAGACAGGATAAGGAAAGCTACGGGTGGGAATTTTGGCAAATGGAGAAAAGTTCTCCCAGCTGTATTAGCTGAAATCAGAATGAACCCTCACAGTGTGACGGGTTATTCCGCCTTGGAGGTACTCATGGGTAGGCCATTCCCCACACCATGGGCTAATCATCCTTTGATGGTGGAGGAAGGTGATTTGGAACAGATACAGGAGGAATATGTAAAAAAAACTGATTGAAACTCTTGATATTGTTGAAAGAAGAGTTGCTCGCACCTCTCCTTCTTCTTCACAGGTACCAACCCACCCATTCCAGGTCGGTGATCAAGTTGTGGTCCAGAGGCTTCAGAAAGGTCGAAAGCCACAAGAGGTTCCCTTGGGACCATTGACCAAAGTGGTAGCCTTCACCAGGACCGCCATCCTTACCGAGGAAAGTCCTACCTGGATCCATGCCAGCAGGATAAAGAAGGTTAATCTAAGCCCGGGAATTGAAGAAAGGCTGAAAAGAGGCAAAGCAGGTGTTTTAAGACCTCAAAAGACAAGCATAGGAATAAAGGACAGTGATGTCGCTCATTTCTACTTCTGATCTTTGTCCCAGTGTGGATAATAACTAACTGTATCTATCATCCTGATGACTTAGGAGCCTTGAAACTCATATGGGATAAAAGCGAAGTACACACCAACCATACTGACTTTCACCCCAGAGATCACAGTAAAAGAGATGTCTCTAATGAATTGATCAAAGAAACGGGTTTTTCTGGAAAAATGTTACTGTTAAAATTTAAATATGCTTATGCTAGAAAGTCAGGATATGAAAAATGCTGGATTTGTAGTAAGTTACACCCAGAAACTGCTACAATCCCACTTTTAGCTGTCCCTTTAAACCTCAAGTCATTATTGAAAAATACTCTAGTCTTAAGTATTAAGAATGTCTCAGAAGGATACCGCAATCAGAGTATAATGTTTTACACTTTAGGAATGACACATGAACCTGAGTGGTGTGTTCAGTTAGGCAATACATCCAAAGGAATAGGTATGTGTTCCAAGTCAGCATTTAACATTTCAAAAGGTATTCCCATCCGCACTAGTGAGTCTACATCTACAGGCCAGATGTGTACTTACAAAAATTAATCCCTTAACAACACCATTAGTAAACTTACTACATACAAGAATACAACCTCTAGAATACTTGTGGGTAAACTTGTTAGTGCTGCGCTTGAGGCTGGAGCTGAGCCCCAAGGTAGTTCTCTAAGAAGTTTTTCATTGGGAAACAATACATACGCTGTGATAAAATTTGTTACCCATGGATCCCCGCAGGAGTGAAAGGATGGTGTTATTTAGCACAGTTAGTACCAGTCATGTCAGCCCTAGGCCAGACTCAGGAGCATCACATACATGTTACTTCAAGTCCAGTACATAGGTAATTATGAATGGAACCCCTTTTCTAGTTTGGGTTTAGGTGGAATGTTTTCATGGTTAAAGGACATAGTGATTATCATAATTAGGATTGATAGGCTACCTGATTTTCAAGCTTATTTTGCTTTGTTTTAGCAAATGCACTACACCAGACCAACCTTCTCACGCATATACACAATATCTACAGCTTTATGTAACTGAATACAACAAACGTAGAAAGAGCCGTAGATTTCAGGAGGCTGCGGATCTGTAGAAAGTCATATTCATGACTTAAGAGGGGGGTTGAAAGGTTATGCTAGGCATCGATCTTGCTTTCTGTCAGCCATCTTAAATAATATGTACAATTAGAATACCTCTTTAAACTTCACAAATATCTGTCTAAACATGAGAGTCTTGTAAAATGAATTGTCTCACGCTTTGTTATCTTGTTCTCACATTCCCTTGTATCTAGCTACTGTGAGAAATAGAGAACAATGACTGTTTGTCTTAACAAGATGTAGCCATCTTAATATCTACTGCGCATGTCTTATTATGAATCTTCTGTGTGAACTGTAATTTGCTATAAAGACCCTGGGATGCAAATCAAATGCAGTCATTTCCCAAGACATAATACTGTGTGTGTCTCGTTTGTAATTTGGGACTTGGCTCCGGATATATCTGAAATGCATAATACATCGATCTGAGGTCTGAGAGGTTAAAAGGGATCCCCCCCAGACACAGAATTAACCCTTTCACTTACCACATGATCAGCTGTAAGCCAATGACAGATGATCACGTTAATCGAAACAGAAGATTGGTAATCGGCTTTCAGCGTGAGCAGAAAAAAAAAGCCAATCAATTGCTTCTGTTAAAGGGACATCTGTCCCAAAGAGTGGGAGCCACCACCGCCTCATCTGTGTCCACCAGTGCCGCCTGCCAGTGCCATATAACAGTGCTGCCAGTCAGTGCCACCTATCAATGCCCATCAGTGCTGCCAATCAGTGCCGCCTCATCAGTGCCCACCAGTGCTACCTATCAATGTCCATCAGTGCCGCCTTATCAGTGCCCATCAGTGCTGCCTATCAGTGTCACCTACCAGTGCCCATCGGTGCCACCCATCAGTGCCACCTATCAGTGCCACCTATCAATGCCCATTAGTGCCACCCATTAGTGCTGCCCATCAGTGCTGCAAATCAGTGCCCATCAGTGGCGCCTCATAAGTTCCCACCAGTGCTACCTATCAGTGTCGCCTTATCAGTGCCCATCAGTGCAGCCTATCAGTGCCCATCAGTGCTGCCTATCAGTGTCACATACCAGTGCCTATCGGTGCCACCCATCAGTGCCACCTATCATTTGCCTTCAGTTTTACCTATCAATGCCCATGAGTGCTACACATCAGTGCCCATGAGTGCCACCTCATCAGTGCCCACCAGTGCTACCTATCAATGTCCATCAGTGCCGCCTATCAGTGCCCATCAGTGTAGCCCCATCAGCGCACATCAATGAAGGAGAAAAATGACCTGTTTGCAAAATTTTTATAACAAACTATAAAACTGTTTTGGGGTTTTATTCAAAATTTTCAGTCTTTTTTAGTTTTTTTTAGCATAAAATAAAAAATCCACCAGTGATTAAATACCACCAAAAGAAAGCTCTATTCGTGGGGAAAAATGATAAAAAATTTTATTTGTATTTCAAAGAGTGACAGCACTTAAAGATGAAAATTTACCTGGGCAGGAAGGGGGTTTAAGTGCAGTAAAACCAGAAAGCAAGTGGTTAAAATGAACCTGTATTACAAAAACAATATAAGGCTCCATGTACTCTAGACGCTCAAAAACCGCAAAAAAAAAACGATGGATAAAAAAACGATAACATGGTCATCACTGTAATAAGCAATAACAGTGTAAACAAAAAATCCCTGATAACCCCCCAGAGTAGTACAGTGACACCAAACTAATCCGATGACAGTATGTAAAAAAAAAAAACATTTAGACTCTGTTTCCACTACTGAGAGTTGTTGTGCGACTAAACACGTGTGAAGTCGCATGAAAAATCAAAATCCATGTATTTCAATGGTCCCCGTTCTAATTGGTGTGACTCCAGAAAAGGTTTTTGTACTACTTTGTTCCGACTTCGGTGCTACTTGTTCTCCCATGATTCCAGTTGCATGACATTGCATTAAAAATTGCATTGCAAAGTTGCACTGTAAATCGCGCGACTTAGGGGTCACAATAGTGGAAACCTAGCCTAAATAAATAAAACCTTAAAAAAGGTTGAATAAAAATGACTTTTTTTTTTTTTTTTTTTTTTTTTTTTTTACACATACTGGTACCAGTCAATATCCCATACCAGTTGTATGATGATTCTGCACTGCACTGGAGATAGTATGTAAAAAAAATAGTGAAAAAAATGTAAATGTATTTCTTTTTTTCATTTTTCAAAAAATTTTGTGACAATTACAACTTCAAAAAGCTACACCATGCCTCTTACTAAATACCTTGGATTTTCTACTTTCCAAAAAGGGGTCATTTGGGGGATATTTGTACTGTCCTGGCATTTTAGGGCCTCCAGAAATGTTTGATCTATCCCATAGTTTGTGGACTCTATAACTTTCACATAGACTAACCACTTCAGCCCCGGAAGGATTTACCCACTTCCTGACCAGGCCATTTTTTGCGATGTGGCACTGCGTCACTTTAACCACTTCATATCCGCGCTATGGCCGAATGACGGCCACAGCGCGGACCTGAATTCCCGGGAGGCCGTCATATGACGGCCTCACCTGTGCACGTGCCCAGGGCGCGCGCCGAGCATGCTGCGATCACCGAGTCACTGAGACTCAGGTAATCACCGATCTAAGTAAGGGTCCCGGTCCCTTACCATGTGATCAGCTGTCAGCCAATGACAGCTGATCACATGATGTAAATAAAAGATCGGTAATTGTTTTTTTTTCTACTCACGCTGACAGCGTGAGTAGAAAAAAAAGCCGATCACCGGCTCGGATGTGAGGGACATCGGTCCCGAAGTGGAAGAGGCACATCTGCCTCATCAGTGCCACCTAATAGTGCCACCTAACAGTGCCCATAGTGCCACATAACAGTGCCCACAGTACCACCTAACAGTACCACCTAACAGTGCCCACAGTGCCACCTAACAGTGCCCACAAGTGCCACCTATCAATGCCCACAAATGCCGCCTATCAATGCCCACAAGTGCCACCTATCGATGCCCACCTGTAGTGCCACCTAGCAGTGCTGCCCATCACTGCCACCCATCAGTGCCCATCACTGCCGCCTATCAGTGCCCATCACTGCCACCCATCAGTGCCCATCACTGCCGCCTATCAGTGCCCATCACTGCCGCCTCATCAGCGTACATCAATGAAGGAGAAAAATGTCCCGGTTTGTGTTTTCTAACTGTATGGGGGGGAGTGTGTGACTGGGGAAACACACACATTCATCTTCCGGCATAGCAGGATCTGTGCGATCTCCCCTGTCAGAACGGAGATCTGCCTTGTTTACACAGGCAGATCCCCGTTCTGTCACTGCGGGGAACGATTGTGGGTGGTCAGCGGACATCAAGTCCACCGGACCCGCTGATTGGCTCCCCCGCTGGCCAATGGGAGCACATGCGTGCCCACAAAATTGAGTGCCCCAGCCGACGTACACCTACGTCGATTTGCGGGAACGAGGCAACCTGCCACAGTATAATGACGGCAGCTAATCAGCAAGTGGCTAAATAATATCCACTTATTTGGGTTACTCGGTTATCTCTCAATCGACTTCTGTACAACCAGCCTGTCGGTTTTCTTTTCTCACGCGATTACTATAGCCACTATAACGATCACTGATCATTGTATTATGATGGGAACTCTCCTCTCTGTCACAATACAATAGCTCTGCTGGAGGGATTTCCCCATTAACACACTCAGTGGTTAAATGAAAAAAAAAAATGCATCATCTATGGCCTTAGATGTACTAGCAGATTTTGATACACTAACATATTCAATTCAAACTCCAGTTCATACTGCAGTTACAGCCAGTCTTTCCTTTTGGTGTCAAGTTCACCTATTAAGTTCAATGGGCTGCACCGAACCTTCGGCTTGCAGTTGTGGTGCAGTCCTATGCTGCCCTCTGAAAAGCGATCCACTGCGGATCGCTTTTCAGTAGTACCACAAGACTGAAAGAAGCCAAAATGTGCCTTCTCTGAGTACAATTTTAAAATTCATACGTGGAAAAAAAAAAAAGAAACTGATATTGAAGTCATCCTTCACAATTGTATATTGTTAAACCTTGAAGCTGTGAAAACTCTTCACAAAGCGGTTGTGCTTTTCTATATTTCCCACAAATGCTGCGAACATTCAATGGCCTTCATAACCTACATAAGAGAAAATCTGCAGTGCAGTGTAGAAGAGAACTTGAGTTTTACATTAACTCGCGCAGTTCTGAACAGACATATCTATAGGAAATATTCCCTCCAAGTTGAATCTTGGGGTGTCTATAGGGAGGGTGCAATAGCTGCCAATGATGCCAGGCAAACAAGGTTAGTAGGACAGGTACTTGCTTTTCTTTACCAGTTGCTGTGTACACATATTTCTGTATACTGCTTCAGGCTCATCTCATCATCATAACCTTATATATGATATTGTATTTTACTACAGCTAAACCGCTTCAGCCCCAGAAGATTTGGCTGTTGAATGACCAGGCCTTTTTTTGCGATTCGGCACTGCGTCGCTTTAACTGACAATTGCGCGGTCGTGCGACGCTGCACCCAAACAAAATTGATGCCCTTTTTTTTTTTGAGATTTCTTTTGATGGTATGTGATCACCTCTGCGGTTTTTATTTTTTGCGCTATAAACAAAAAAAGAGCGCCAATTTTGAAAAAACACAATATTTTGTACTTTTTTGCTATAATAAATATCCCATTTTTTTTTTAAAAAAGCTAATTTTTTCCTCAGTTTAGGCCGATACGTATTCTTCTACATATTTTTGGTAATAAAAATCGCAATAAGCGTATATTGATTGGTTTGCACAAAAGTTATAGCGTCTACAAAATAGGGGATAGATTTATGGCATTTTTATTATTATTTTTTTTTTTTTACTAGTAATGGCGGCGATCTGCGATTTTTATCGGGACTGCGACATTATGGCGGACAGATCGGACACTTTTGACACATTTTTGGGACCATTTGCATTTATACAGCAATCAGTGCTATAAAAATGCACTGATTACTGTAAAAATGTCACTGGCAGGAAAGGGGTTAACACTAGGGGGCGATCAAGGGGTTAACTGTGTTCCCTAGTGTGTGTTTCTAACTGTAGGGGGAGGGGACTGACCAGAGGAAATGACAGATCGTGATTCCTAGCAATTAGGAACTCACAATCTGTCTCTCCTCACAGAACAGATAAACGCACACATCTCTGTTCTGCCTCTCGTGCCCGCGATCGCTTGTGGCATGCTATCCCCACTAAAGATCATGCCGACCTGACGCAGTATAATGATGGTGGCTGTTCGGCAAGCGGTAAAGCAGTATTAATCCCAAAAACAAAAATGTAATATATTGCAGCACCACCAATCATTAGATGTATTGCCTGCATTAGTTTTCTTTTTTCTTCTGTTTTCACCTGGTGTTCTGCCCAGTAACACACCTCCTGTATTAGTGAGATGCAACTATGGAGAAATGAGAACAGGAGGCACAACAAACAGCAGCATTGTCAGTTTTGGGGGAGGGTAGAAAATGTAGTAGCAGATTTAGAAACACTAACAAACTGAAGCCAAACTCCAGCCCACACTTTGTAATCAGTTACAGTAAACATGTTTTTCCTATTGGGTTAAATGTTTTGCATGAATAAAGGCTGATCATCGTAAGCACCCCTGCCAGTGTTAGGTGGTTTGTCTCTTCCATGTAACCTGATACATTATGCTAGAGAGCTTGTTCTTTTGAAAAAACAACAGGCTTGCTGGCTGGATCGCCAGATGAAAATGAAGAAAGAAACTAAAACAAGAAAACGACTGCATCCATCACACCTAAAGAGTTGGTAAGCTGCAATATAATAAATGTTTGCTTTTGGGTTTAAAGGGGTTGTAAACCTTTGTGTTTTTTCACCTTAATGCATCCTATGCATTAAGGTGAAAAAACACCTGACAGTCACCGGCCCCCTTGTCCCCCCCGTTTTACTTACCTGAGCCCCTTCATCTCCTCGGCGGGGACACACTGTCCCTCTCTTCACGGGGTCCCGGCTCTTGATTGGATAGATTGATAGCAGCACAGCCATTGGCTCCCGCTGCTGTCAATCAAATCCAATGACACGGGCGCCGGGGGGGCGGGGCCGAGTCATACATTCAGCGGCTATGGACGCCGAATGCTGGACTTGGTGCAAGGTGACCCCCTCGGGAGAGCGCTTCTCCTCGGGGGTTATCTGATGCTGGGAGGAGCCGCGAGAGCAACTGGGGGACCCCAGAAGAGGATGTTCGGGGCCACTCTGTGCAAAACGAGCTGCACAGTGGAGGTATGACATGTTTGTTATTTTAGTTCGGCTGAGAGCTGACATAAGCACACCGGTAAAGGTAATGCTTATCATTTAAGGCATGCCTTGAATTGGTGGGTATAGTTCCGCTTTAAAGGCTCAGTTTACCGTTACAAGAAACTATGCATGTAAGGAACACCTGTAGTAAAAGAAAACTGTGCAGCTTTGACCAAAGTTAAATAATGCTTTTGCTACAGGCATAGGCCATTTATGTGCCTCCCAAAGCCTGGCCAAAAAATTCCCAGGGATGGCTTCATCCCACCCTGCCTTGTCGCTAGGACATTGCCAAGACACTTCCAGCCTTTTCAAACCCCTCACACGTGCTCTCTCCTGTTATAGTAGCTCTGAGCTCAGCAATACTGTGACGGAGGAGATAGTGGACCATGTGCAGGGGTTTGAGAGCTTGCTTCTGTGATGGTGGAGGTGAGCAGTAATGACTCAGAGTGTCATAGAAAGGTCCTAACAACAAGGCTGGATGGGCTGAGGTCACCTCTGGGAGTTTTTCAGCCAGACTTTGAGAGGTACATATATGGCCTACACCTATAGCAAGGTTTTTGGGTACCCAAAACTGGTGTAGCAGGTCATAATAAAGTGGAACCCCTATATTGTGTTTTGAACAGAATCCTGCCAAGCTGGTTTCTGAAACCTTGATTCAACATAACCATTCATGGGAATTGTTCCCATCAAATAGTACACAGCAACAGCCCTGAGGAAGGGGGAGTCTAGTCCCCCGAAATTTGTTGGCTTGATGTACAGTGCCTTGAAAAATTATTCATATCCCTTGAAATTTTCCACATTTTGTCATGTTACAACCAAAAAAGTATATGTATTTTATTGGGATTTTATGTGAGAGACCAACACAAAGTGGCACATAATTGTAAAGTGGAAGGAAAATGATAAATGGTTTTCAAATTGTTTTACAAATAAATATGTGAAAAGTGTGGTGTGCATTTGTATTCAGCCCCCCTGAGTCAATACTTTGTAGGACCACCTTTCACTGCAATTACAGCTGCAAGTCTTTTTGGGGATGTCTCTACCAGTTTTGCACATCTAGAGAGGGACTTTTTGCCCATTCCTCTTTATAAAATAGCTCAAGCTCAGTCAGATTACATGGAGGGTGTCTGTGAACAGTAATTTTCAAGTCTTGCCACAAATTCTCAATTGGATTTAGGTCTGGACTTTGACTGGGCCATGCTAACAAATGAATATGCTTTGTTCTAAACCAAGGGTCTTCAAACTGCGGCCTTCCAGTTGTTCAGGAACTTCACTTCCCACCATGCCTAGTCATGTCTGTGAATGTCAGAGTTTTCCAATGCCTCATGGGATGTCTAGCTGGAGGGCCGTAGTTTGAGGATCCCTGATCTAAACCATTCCACTGTAGCTCTGGCTGTATGTTTAGGGTCACTGTCCTGCTGGAAGGGGAACCTCCACCCCAGGCTCAAGTCTTTTACAGACTCTAATGCCCTGTACACATGACCGGTCTTGCCATCGGAATAAACTCCGAAGGTTTCTCAGATGGAATTCCGCTCAAGCGGTCATGCCTACACACGGTCACACCAAAGTCCGACCGTCCAGAATGCGGTGACGTACAACACGTACGACGGGACTAGAAAAAGGAAGTGCAATAGCCAGTAGCCAATAGCTTCTGTCTCGTACTTGCTTCAGAACATGCGTCACTTTAGGTCCGTCGGAACAGCATACAGACGAGCGGGTTTCCCGATAGGAATTGGTCCCGTCGGAAATATTTAGAACATGTTCCATTTCTAGGTCCATCAGAAATTTGGAAAAAAAAGTCGGATGAGGCATACACAAAATCGGAATAGATGATGAAAAGCTTCCGTCTGACTTTTTCTGTCGGACATTCCGCTCGTGTGTACACGGCTTAATAGGTTTTGTTTTAAGATTGCCCTGTATTTGGCTCCACCCATCTTCCCATCAACTCTGACCAGCTTCCCTGTCCCTGCTGAAGTAAAGCAACCCCACAACATGATGCTGCCACCACCATGATTCACAGTGGGGATGGTGTCTTCAGGGTGATGTGCAGTGTTCGTTTTCTGCCACACAGCGTTTTTCTTTTAGTTCAATTTTGGTCTCATCTGACCAGAGCACCTTCTTCCACGTTTGCGGTGAACCCCACATGGCTTCTCGCAAACTCCAAACAGGACTTATGGTTTGTTCTTTCAACAATCGCTTTCTTCCGGCCACTCTTCCATAAAGGCCAGATTTGTGGATTGCACGACTAATAGTTGTCCTGTGGACAGATTCTCCCACCTGAGCTCTACGACTCCTCCAGAGTTACCATGGGCCTCTTGTCTTCCGCTCTGATGAATGCTCTCCTTGCCCGGTCTGTCTGTTTAGGTGGACAGTCATGGCTTGGTAGGTTTGCAGTTGTGCCATACTTTCTCCATTTTCGGATGATGGATTGAACAGTGCTCTTTAATGTTCAAAGCTTGGGATATTTTTTATAACCTAACCCTGCTTTAAACGTCTCCACAACTTTGTCCCTGACCTGTCTGGTGTGTTATTTGGCCTTCATGATGCTGTCTGTTCCCTAAGGTTTTCTGACAAACTTCTGAGGGCTTCACAGAACAGCTGTATTTATACTGAGATTAAATTACACACAGGTGGACTCTATTTACTAAATAGGTGACTTCTGAAAGCAATTGGTCCCACTAGATTTTAGTTGGGGGTATCAGAGTAAAGGGGGCTGAATACAAATGCACGCCACACTTTTCACATATTTATTTGTAAAAAAAGTTTGAAAACCATTTATCATTTTCCTTACACTTCACAATGATGTGCCACTTTGTGTTGGTCTATTACATAATATCCCAATAAAATCCATTTACGTTTTTGGTTGTAACATGACAAAACGTGGAAAATTTCAAGGGGTATGAATACTTTTTCAAGGCACTTTACGTGTTGCGAATTTTGAATAAATGTCTACGAACCATACTTTAGAAGTTGCATTTCTCTGGACACTGGGTGCTGCTTTCCTTTTATCCAAGCTTGCTTGTTTAAAAAAAGGCTAGTACAGTGGAACCTCGGATTACGAGCATAATCCGTTCCAGGAGTATGCTCGTAATCCAATGTACTCGCATATCAAAGCAAGTTTTCCCATTGAAGTCAATTGAAACGAAAATAATTAGTTCCGCATTGACTTCAATGGGATGCAAATACTGCATGTGGCCAAAGGCGGGGGGCACCGGAGAGCCTAGGAAACGGCCGAAAAGGCCCAAGGGACACTTCGGCAGACCTTGGCAAACCTCGGAAGACTCAGTTCACGAGCCTTTCCGAGGTTTGCTGAGGTCAGCCGAACTGTCCTTGGGCCTTTCCGTGCATTTCCGAACGGCGCCTTTCGGCTCTGCACGGCTCCGGCGCCCCCACTTCAGGCCAAAAGCACTACTGCACACCGTTTTTAGCCTGAATCCTGCTCGTTTTGCAAAACAAAACTCGCAAACCGAGTTAGGAATTTTAGAAATACAGTGCTCGGTTTGCGAAACGCTTGTTAACCGCGTTACTCGCAAACCGAGGTTCCACTGTACACACTATTAGTTTTTTTTTTTTTCGTTCAACCCAGCAGGTTGAATGAAAAAAAAAAAAACTGAAGGGCTCGAGAGGAGCCACTGTCTAACTAGGCAATATTAGTACAGCGATCTCCCCTGCTGAGCAATTGTGTTCTGACAGGGGGGTGGCCAGAACACACCAGTCAGAGCTTTCAGCCATTGGCTAAGAGCGCTGATCAGAGCAATCAGCAGACCTTGTTCAGTCATTCCCCTTCAACAGAAGCCGGCCTGTTGAACTAGCCGCCATACAAACAGGCCTAATGTCACCCAGTTTCAACTGAATGGGCCGATGCCGCCCGATATTCAGCCCGTGTGTACGTCCCTTAATGCATTTACACATCCATATACATCCAGTGTGGCGCTCTTGCAGTCTCTCTCATACAGAAAGCCCGATTGTCAGTATTAAAGCATTTCACACTTTTACCATTCAGAGTCAAACCTGTCATGGAAATTTGAATTTGGTGATAAATCAGACAGAGAAAAAAGGTTTCACTAAACATCATCAGGAAACTGGCCCTCCCACTGAACTTGTGAGGAGCTGTGTGAATCTAGAAGAATGGGATTCATAGATCTTAATGCGTTACTTTAACTGACATTTGCACAGACATGCATCGCTGCACCCAAACAAAATTTATATAATTTTTCCCCCTACAAATAGAGCTTTCTTTTGGTGGTATTTGATCACCTCTAGTTTTTTTTTTTTTTTTTTTTTTTTTTTTTATAAACGAAAAAAAAAGCTGACAATTTTGGAAAAAAAAAACTATATTCTTCATAATTTCTTCATAAATTTAGGCCAACATGTATTCTGCTACATATTTATGGTTAAAGAAATCCCAACAAGCATTACTGGAATTTTTATTTATTTATTCTTGCTACTAGCAATAGCAGCGTTCAGCAACTTATAGCGGGACTGCAAAAGTATGGCGGGCAATCTGACAGTTTGTGGGAACCAGGGACACTAATGCAGTGATCAGTGCTAAAAATATACACTGTCACTGTACTAATGACACTGGCTGGGAAGGGGTTAAACATCTAGGGCGATTAAAGGGTTAAATGTGTGTCTAACCAGTGTTTGCGTGTGTACAGTGAGCTGCTTTCACTAAAGGATGTGATGGATTTTATTCCCATTGCAAGGAAACAAAAACCAGCACATCCCTGCTGACAGGACAGAGCTCTGTCCTGTCTTCCTCCTCGCTGATCAGCGAGTGCCAGCAGTCATCCATTGGTCGACACTTGCTGATCGGCTTGTGATGTGACTAATCACAGCACAGGTGACGCGCACGCCCCCCCTACCCGGAAGAGCAGAATCACACACACACACACATATATATATATATATATATATATATATATATATACACACACACACACACACACAGTGGATATGAAAATTCTACACGCCCCTGTTAAAGAGGACGTAAACCTCGCCAATTTTTCTTTTTTTTTGAAAAAAAACCTTGCAAAGTAAAGGCATAATGTGCTAGTATGCCTACCTTAGAACAAAGCCCTGCACCACCATGCTGTGAGCTCTTACAGACGCTTCCATCTTCACCTGGTCTTCCTTCCTGGTTTGCGTCCTCCGGCAGTCTGATTTGCCGTGCCGCAATGACGTCACGCCTGTGCATGTGCACAGGAGTCACGGATCGCGGCACAGAGCCCTGAAGGGACGGCACGGCTATAGCGCCCCTTCAGAGCGCATGCGCAGCTGACATCACCAGCTGTATAAAGCGTGAATATCTCCTAACCCGTGAGGGTTTAGCAGATATTCATAGTACCTACAGGTAAGCCTAAGGCCTCATTCACACGAGGTGGATCCGCTGCCACGGAGTCCGCCAGCTCAGCAGGAGATCTCTCTGTTAATCTCCGCTGAGCCGGCAGATGACAGGTCCCTCTCTGCTCACTAAGCGGGGAGGGGCTTGTTGAGCGCCGCTGCTTGCTATGGAGAGATCGGACGAAAACAGACAGCATGTCCGTTTTCATCAGATCTCACCCGATCCGCCGGGGACGGATGTGAACGTAGGGCCATCGATCTGATTTTAGCGGATCGGATGTCAGCGGACATGTCAGCGCTGACATCCGTCGCTCCATAGACTAACATGGAGCGTCCGTTCAGTTCCGCTGACAAAACTGACAGGCGGACCTAAACGGTCTGACAGTGTGAAAGAGGCCTTACCTGTAGGTATAAGTCTACAGAATGGCTTTACTTCCTCTTTAAAATGTCAGGTTTTTGTCATGTAAAAAAATGAGACAAAGATATATAATTTCAGAACTTTTTTCACCTTTAATGTGACCTATAAACTGTACAACTCAATTGAAAAACAAAATGGAAATCTTTTAGGGGGGAAGTAAAAATAAAAAACAATGTGGTTGCATAAGTGTGCACACCCTCTTATAACTGGAGATGTAGCTGTGTTCAGAATTCAGCAATGACATTCAAACTCATGTTAAATAGGAGTCAGTACACACCTGCCATCATTTAAAGTGCCTCTGACTAACCCCAAATAAAGTTCAGTTGTTCTAGTAGGTCTTTTCTGACATCTTCTTAGTCGCATCCTACAGCAAAAGCCATAGCCTGCAGAGAGCTTCCAAAGCATCAGAGGGATCTTATTGTTAAAAGGTATCAGTCAGGAGAAGGGTACAAAAGAATTTCCAAGGCATTAGATATACAATGGAACACAGCAAAGACAGTCATCATCAAGTGGAGAAAATATGGCACAACAGTGACATTACCAAGAACTGGATGTTCCTCCAAAATTGATGAAAACATGAGAAGAAAACTTGTCAGGGAGGCTGCCAAGAGGCCTACAGCAACATTAAAGGAGGTGCAGGAATATCTGGCAAGTACTGGCTGTGCGGTACATGTGACAACAATCTCCTATATTCTTCATATGTCTGGACTATGTGGTAGAGTGGCAAGATGGAAGCCTTTTGTTACGAAGAAAAACATCTAAGCCAGGCTAAATTTTGCAAAAACACATCTGAAGTCTCCCAAAAGCTTGTGGGAAAATGCGTTATGGTCTGATGAAACCAAGGTTGAACTTTTTGTCCATAATTTAAAAAGATATGTTTAGCGCAAAAACAACACTGCACATCACCAAAAGAACACCATACCCACGGTAAAGCATGGTGGTGACAGCATCATGCTTTGTGGCTATTTTTCTTCAGCTGGAACAGGGGCCTTAGTCAAGGCAGTGGGAATTATGAACAGTTCCAAATGGCAGTCAATATTGGTACAAAACCTTCAGGCTTCTGCTAGAAAGCTGAACATGAAGAGGAACTTCATCTTTCAGCATGACAACGACCCAAAGCATACATCCAAATCAACAAAGGAATGGCTTCACCAGAAGAAGATTAAAGTTTTGGAATGGCCCAGCCAGAGCCCAGACCTGAATCCGATTGAAAATCTGTGGGGTGATCTGAAGAGGGCTGTGCACAGGAGATGCCCTTGCAATCTGACAGATTTGGAGTGTTTTTGCAAAGAAGAGTGGGCAAATATTGCCAAAATGTGCCATGCTGATAGACTCATACCCAAAAAGACTGAGTGCTGTAATAAAATAAAAAGGTGCTTCAACAAAAGTATTAGTTTAAGGGTGTGCACACTTTTTCAACCATATTATTTTATTTTTACTTCCCTCCACCTAAAAGATTTCAGTTTGTTGTTCAACTGAGTTGTACAGTTTATAGATCACAATAAAGGTAGAAAAAGTTCTGAAATTATCTGTCTCATTTTTTTACATCACAGAAACCTGACATTTTACCAGGGGTGTGTAGACTTTTTATATCCACTGTATGTGAAAAAGCTACAATGCGCGATTGCCAAGTGGTTATTTAACATAATTGCAGTGCTTGGTAGACAACACTGGAAGTTCACTGAAGCAAATCATGAGTTGAGAGACAGCAGAATCGGTCTACAACTCCCCCAAATAGATGTACCATTTGTGGGTTGACTTGCCCTTTTCTCAGTCAATGGTAAATGTAAAGTACATAATATACATAGTCAAAAATTACAAGAACAGTTTATGAAAAACATGATTTTTTTATTTCCGGTTATCAGAAAATTCATTGTTTATGAATACAACTAAAATGCATTTTTCAAAGTAAGACAAAAAAAAAAAACAGGCTGAGCACAATTTGGCAGTCTAACATAACAACACTTGTACATTCAACTAAGAGAGTAGGTAGTCTTATGTTCAGAGGCAAACCATATTTCATTTCAGAATCCCCCCACACCCTGTTACGTTATTTCCAAAATATTGTCACATGCAAAAATCTACAAATTACTTTGTACAGTATCACCATTCTACAGCCATGTCTGACTTCTGATTAATTCAGACCCTGGATCAAAGATTTCACAGGGGCTTCAGTGAGGCTTCCAAAAGATAATCACCATCACTTTCTGATCCTGGTTCATCTTTTTTCCAGTTCACTCTAATTTAATGTAAGCTATCCAGCACATTGCTTAAAGTGGAAGTTCATGCTAAAACTAAAATCCCTGCATCTACAGCCACCAACATTCTAAACACTAACCTATCTAGCCCTGTAAAGAAAAAAATCAGTATACATACCTTTTCTGCAGGCGATCCAACCCGATCTCCAGCGGTGGAAGCTCTGCTGAGTACACGTCCAACAACGGCTGTGAAATGAATGGGGAGTGACGTCACCCATAGACTTACTATGGGGCTTCCCTTGTCGGACGTGTCTTCTGCACCCGCCCACACAGCGAAGCCGCGGCTGACAGCTCAGCGTGGGATAAGAGCTTCCGCCGCTGGAGATCAGGTTGGATCGTTGCAGAAAAGGTATGTATAGTGATTTTTTTTCTTTACAGGGCTAGGTAGGTTAGTGTTAGAATGTTGGTGGCTATAGTAGCAGACTTTTTAGTTCTAGCATTGACTTCCACTTTAACAACTCTATAGCCCATAAGCATCACAGATGCAGTCATGATTTGTTTCAAAAACAGATTGTCTTCTAAGAGGCACTTTGAGATGGCACAGGAGGGTCATTCTCTTCTGGTTCTGGAGGCGGCGGAGGCAGCGGAGGAGCTGACATAACTTCTTCTTTTTTCTGAGACTCTAAGTATTCATGAACAGCCTTCTCTATCTGTGGCCGAAATATGTAATTGAGTTTAGGGTCTACCACCTGTGAAATAATTCTATCTACTCCAGCTTCCATCATCCCAGTCTGGACGACACTCTGCCTCAGCCCGTTACGCAGTTGGTTTTTGTTCATTCCTGCATTCCACTCCTGCTTGTCTAAATGAGTAGAAACAAAATTATCTACTTTTTGCCTTAAATTTTGGTAGGCTGGTTTGGTGTCCACATCTGCCAAGCAATCTCTTCTGAATACATCAAAGAGGCCTTGGCTCTTCAGTTGTTCAACAATCAAGGCAATAAGCTGGGGATCTCCCGGAGGCAAAGAGGCTACATTTGTTACTCCACCCATATTGGAAGAGCCACTTGTTCCACTTCCGCTTTCAGCCATGGACTCCGGCAAACCTTCCGATACCTAGGAGTAAAGAACATCTTTATATGGATAATGCTGCAAATTAAATTTTTAATTAAAATATTGCGATTTAAAAAAAAATGACTACTATAGAAGATTTAGAGGAAACAAAACTTCCCCACTGCTATAAGCTGTACTCTTCCTTAGTTATATTACAGCTACATAGGTTGAAGAAATAAAAAAACATTGAGTTCCACCAATACAATAATAAATTAACTGAATACAAACCTGCACCCATAAAATCTTAAACCCAAAGCTGTTTCAGAGGAAAGCATAACACCTCGAAATAAAGAATGGCCTGAAATGTCCCAACAGCCTTCCAAATCCCCTAAAGCAGTTGGATACAATCTAGATCAACAATTTATGGTGGTATAGTAGCAAAGCACCATGAGAATTCCAGCCCTTTTCCCCCATTGTTTTGGAACCAAAAGCCATGATTTCCATGTTGACTGAAATTCCCTTTACAGCAGAAACTTGACCTCTGAGAATTTCTTATGAATCAAAGGTCCAACCTAGTCTACTTAGATGAAAACCAAAGGAAGATAAAGGTCTTATTGATGCTTACCAAAAGGGTGTGATGAAGAAAAGGGGACTTCCCAGGTTAAACCACAGAGATATTTTTAGGAGGGATCCAAAACGGGAAGCTCTACTTGTTCGCACACCCCTTTCACTGCCACATTTGGTACTTTGGGGGGGGGGGGGGTGTCAGGTACCTAGTTTTGACAGGAGCCCACTCCCACTTCGGGGTAAGATCACCATGGCAAACTTTAAGTATGTCCGCCTGTATGCCCCCCCGCCTTCTGGGTCACACACAGGTCCCAGAAGGCAGCTGGACTATTCAGAAAGCGCAGTGTGACTCGTGCATGCGCAGTAGGGAACTGGGTGTTAAGGCTTCACTGACGGTTTCCCTTACTGAAGATGCTGGCGCCTGCACCCGAAGCCGATTGAAAAATAGGTTTAGGTTTAGATGCCGAAATTCCCAGATTCCTGTACAGGTAAGTGTCCTTCTATTAAAAGTCAGCAGCTACAGTTTTTGTAGCTGCTGACTTTTAATTTTTTGGGGGGAGACTGGAGATCCTCTTTAAGTTTGACAAAGCCCAATGTCAAAGCAGCACAACATACCTCTTGACAGTGGAGTTCTGGAAATTTCTGTCACTTTATCGCTTTCCTGAAAGACAGATGAAGAGTAAATTAAAACAAAATGTAGATGCAATTGCAGAAATAATGTCATACTGTTTATAGCCATGCTCTTTATACAACTCATTTCATGGTATGAAGCAGGAGCTAATATACCCAAATAATTAGGGCTAGTGCCTATTGTTATCAATAGAGACATGTTCCCTGGCTTCTTAAAAACCAAGCTAGACTGAATGGCTCCTGAATTCTACATTCACTAATTCATATCAGAATACAGTATGCCTGCATAATACACATTTATTAACATGAACATACTACATATGAAATCTTTGAAACAAGACCTATGCTCTGAAATGGAAGATCCTGTAACAAAATCAACTACCATAGCAATGATTTTTTTTTCTTCTTAAATCCTTCAATGGTTTTTTTAGGTTGTCTTCCATTTGGTTGATTTTGCGATCCAACACTGGTGGGAATGGTTAAAACTGCCTGAAAATGGCTACGTTTTTGGGCAGCATAAGCCAGCCAATTTAGGAGCCACAAGTGTACAATTGTACAACCCAACCGTACTGTCTACAAGTTGCTGCTGCATAAACATGAATGCTCAAAACTTCACTGAAGACGACTAGGTTCTTTGAAAGAATTAGTTCTAGTAGTGGAACATAAATGATCTTTGAATGGATTCCCTCTGTTAAAATAGACCTGAAATAAAAATGTGAAGATATGCTATCTTATAAGGAACACCTAGAAATGTTAAATGCTCCAAAGCAACATCCTGAAAAATTGTATTCTTTCCCCTTAAAGATAGCAGTGCAGTACCTACAACAGCCTTATAGCTATTATATATTTGCAGTGTAAGAAGCACTATGCTTCTGACTGCTAGCTTCACAATATTTGATGATATCACCAATATATATTTCTCACTAATCTACTTGCTGGAGAGGAAGCTGTCTCTGAGGATCTGCAAATAAGCTTCTCTATGCTTTAGCTTCATTTGTTTTGTAGATCTTTGCTTTCTGTACCTCTTCTGTGGCTGTTTGATTATTCCTCCATCAGAGCACTAAGCATGGAAGATTGAGAGGAAAGATGAGCTCAGGCGTGTTCGCAACTCCACGTGTCCACGCCCGCCAGGAAGCTGACACTCCACAGCGCTAATCACAGGCAGTGAGACATTTCCCGATCCGCGGCTGCACAGATTAGGAAATGTCTCACTACCTGTGATTAGCGCTGCACAGTGTAAGCTTCCTGGCGGGAGCGGGCACGTGGAGCTGCGAACACGCCTGAGCTCATCCTTAATTGAGAGGTAGAATTCTGTCAGTTTGCAGGTGGACCTGATAGAAACTCCCCTCCCCCTATGGATTGGCAGGTGTAAACGGACTTGTGTCTACCTCGGATTTAATCCAGTCTGCAAAATGGAAGGGGATTGGTCCTCCTGTGTCTAGACGAAGCGGATCGGAGGACAGTCAGGTGTAAACAGACTCTGCTGGCCATCCATAGAACAGAGAGGGCTCTGTCCGTGTCTGCTCTGCAGAAACTGAGCTGATACATACCTTTCATCAGCCCGCTCTCCTCTGATCAGCAGGAGTTCAGCAGACCAATCCCCTGCTGATCTCAGCGGAGTCTGCTCCGTGTGAAAGGGGCCTAACCTGGCTCTATGTCAATGCTTCAGCACCATCACCAGCTCAAGCACCTTTTCCCTCACTTCCTATATTCACTGGAAAAATGGAGGGCAGTGGAGCCATAGGCTGCTGTTGCTGCAGTAAGTCAAACTTCTGTGAGGAGGCAGTAGCTTAGTGGTGCTATGTGTGTCTATAGACGCACATAGCTCAGGACCAAATGGGAGCACGCACATTTGGGTATCTCCTTACTCGGCTCACTACAAGACACACCCTGAGGAGGGAGCAGTGGATGGCAATGGCAAAACATTGCCAGAAGGAAAAAGTCTTTTTGTGCAATATTGTTACACAGAGCAGGTAGCTTTAACCTTTTTCTTAATTAAAAAAAAAAGGGTTGATCACCAGGCGGGCTGTGTTGTCTGTCAGGGCTTTGCAAATCTCAGGACCGAAATCTTAGGGCAGATATGAAAGCCCCCATATATGAATTTATATATGTTTAATAAACAAAAAGTGTATTTGCTGAAAACCCAACAGTTAATCACACATTTTTTACCAATCCTATCAACCCATCCACAATTTTAAGGGCTTTATTACAAATGATTTTGTTTTCTGACAAGCAATGAAAAAATGCCTAAGCTTTTTGAGGAAAGATATTTAAAGAAAATTTAAGGCACACACTAAGCTTAACACACATGCATAATAAAGCTGCATTTTTACGCAAAAAGCTGCAGTGCGCAGGCCAGTGGCACCACCCCCCCAATCCATACGCCAGGCCCCAGACGCATGGATTTTAGAAGCACGTGATTAGAGCCTGAGGCTCCAACTGGCTTCAAAGAAGGGTGGGCTTGGGGGGCAGAGCAACTTGGGTTGCGGGGCAAGTGCGGGGCTGACCGACTGGGGGGGGGGTTGGGTGGTGATGTGATATTTTGTTTGCCGCCGCGCGCAAAAATATACAGCACCAAGCTGGTGCAGGCCCAAATGATGTGTCATTTTGTGATGCTTTAGTAAATTAGAAAGGAGGTAAACCGTGCCCCTACACAACACCAGCCTGCACACTAATGTGAACAAGCCCTAAACAAGCTGAAACTAATCTAAGAATACATGAAGGCGGAATGCCCAGTCCAGAAAAGATTACGTCTCTTAAGCTGGCCATACACATGCAGAATTTTGTTCAAATTTAGTTCTTTTTAACATTCATTCAATTTTCTAATGGTTAGTGGGGGGGTCAAACTGACATTCATTTTCAACCACAGTAAGGCTCCATGAACACTGGACGTTAAAATAACGTTATAAAAACGTCAGTAGCTTTGCAGTGAGTCTTTCAAAGTTTTTGCAATAGCGTTTATTAGCATTTTTCCGCAAATATATATATATATATATATATATATATATATATATATATATATATATATATATATATATATATATATATATATTTTTTGTAATGGATCAAAAAGTTAAAAAAACGCTGGTGAGCCACGTTTTTGACCGTTTATCGATGTTTATCAGCGTTTATGAGTGTTTGGCATTTTTTGTGGTCAGAAAAATCTCCTGAACGTGATTTTATGGCCCATAAACTCCGCTGCTGATAAAAGTTCAAAAACGTCCATGTGTGCACGGACACATAGGATAACATAGAGTGGAGTAAAACGGCCGTTTATGAGCTCCAGTGTGCATGGAGCCTTACAAGAACATTTGAAGGAGAAGGATAGATCATTTTTTGCAAACAAATACATTTTTAAAGTAATTGAAAAACATTTTTTTTCTTTTTAAACACATGATACTTACCTGCTCTGTGTAATAGCTTTGCAAAGAGCAGCCCGACCCTCCTCTTCTGTGGTCCCCTACCAGCATTCCTGGCTCCTACCCACTACCGAGTGCCCCCATAACAAGCCGCTTGATATGACACACAGGCGGGTTCCATGCCAAGCTGCCTCAGCCCTGCCTCCCGCTTTCACTGGCGGTGATTGACAGCAACAGGAGCCAATAGCTCCCGCTGCTATCTCCAAGACCAGTGAGGAGAGAGAGCGGAGAGAGCCACTGCTCTCAGGCACAGCGCTGGATGGAGATCGGGCTCAGGTAAATATGGGGGTGGGGGAGTTGCACACAGGTTTTGCAAAGAATGCATTAAGGTAAAAACCTTGCAACTTTACAACCACTTTAACAGTGAATGTGCTATTCGTTTGGCAAAGTCAATTCCTTTCAAAATCAAATGTTAAAAGCAAATTAAACTTTGGAGTCAATTTGCATGACATTTGTTCAGTCATCTAATGTACAAGGAATTTTCATACAAACGTTTGCTCGGAAATCTACTAGTGTATGGCCAGCTTTACAGACAGAGCTCTACAGCCAATCTCTTTTCATTCAGACAATGCGAGAAAGAGGACATTTTTCTGGGCCTGTTCAGGGTGTGCTGTGAAAAAAAAATAGTTTTTTCTGTATCTGTGAAGCTGTTGATGAAAGAAGACATGTTGGAGTAGGTGGATGGATTTTTTTTTTTTTTTTTCAAATTAAAAGAGCACTTAGAACTTTTTCCTGTGAAACACGATTATTTTATCTAACACAAGGAAGAACATTCTGAATTATGTAAATTAGTGGTCTCCAAACTGTGGCCCACGGGCTGGATGTGGCCCTTTTGGCCACCCACAGACACCAATGATGGGGCACCATTCCTCCCACAAACTCCAATGACGGGGTACCATTCCTCTCACAGACAACAATGGTAGGACACCATTCCTCCCACAAACTCCAATGACGGGGTACTATTCCTCACACAGACACCAATAGTGGGGCACCATTCTTCTCACTGACACCAATGATGGGGCACTATTTCTCCCCGCCGGCACCAATGACGAGGCACCATTCCTCCCACAAACACCTTTGAAGGGGCACCATTCCTCCCACAGACACCTATGATGGGGCACCATTCCTCCCCACAGACACCAATGATGGGGCACAATTCCTCCCACAGACACCAATGATGGGGCACCATTCCTCCCACAGACACTAATGATGGGGCACCATTCCTCCCCACCGGCATCAATAATGGGGCACCATTCCTCCCACAGACACCTATGATGGGGCACCGTTCCTCCTACAGACACCTATGATGGGGCACCGTTCCTCCTACAGACACCTATGATGGGGCACCATTCCGCCCCACAGACACCTATGATGGGGCACCATTCCGCCCCACAAGCACCAATGCTGGGGCACCATTCCGACCCACAAGCACCAATGATGGGGCACCATTTCTACCCTGAATACCTACAATAGGGCACTATTCCTTTCACTAAAGTCAATGATGGGGCACTGTTTACTCTCACTGACACCAGGCACCAATAGAGATAACATTAATTATATATGGGTTACAATATGCATACTGGAAAAATAAAATTCCCCAAAACACAGTCTTTTCTTTTGGACAGAGAATGGGAAGATTTGAAGCTTCATCAGGATTTTAAAAAATCTCTAGACTTCAAAAATTTAAGTTAATATACTGGGATTCATTTACTTTGGAATGGAGAAAATTGATTTTGCAAAGCAAATTTTTACTTAGCACAGCAAATGAGATGAAGCCAAGTAAAAATAAATTTTGCAAAGGATACAAAATCATGTGCAATGAACACAACAACAAAAAAACAAACAAACACGGATTTTTGTTTGCACGTGACTGAATGATGAAAGCCAACAAAGCTTCACCTTGTTCAGTAAGCTAAGTATTATTTCTGTTTGCATACTGAAAATTCACTTAGATCAGTGACAAAATTAAAAACTTTGCTGACTGTAATTATCCAATCACGTACAAGAAAAAAAAATACTGTTTTTTTTTCTTTTGCAAAGGAATGGGCATGCTTTGCAAAAGTGAAATTTAACTTCCACTTCACTTTAGCTTCACCTCATTTATTAGGCAATTTGATCATTTACTTTGCAAAGTGAACATGTTCTATTCTTTTCATAAATCAACCTCACTGTGGTCACCCAGAAGTGTTCTGACCAAAAAAACCCCATTTGTGCTAGTATCTATCAGACAAAAAATAAAAGCCCACAACAGTATATTCAATGTGATTGCTGTTCACCAAGTTGGAATTGCAGCCTTGAAGTTGGTCAGAACCTGCCAATTGTATGCATATCTGGTGGCACTGCCTGGTGGTGCATTCATTATGGTCTAAAGCAGTGGTCTCCAAACTGCTGGCCGGGGGCCAGCATTGCTTGTTTATATCCAGCCCTTATATTGTCATCCACTGGTACCAACAATGGGGCATGATTCCCCCAATGAAGAGGCAGAATTCCTCCCGATGAAACCAATGATGTGGCACAATTTCTCCCAATGACACTAACAACGGGGCCCAATGACACCAATGAAGGGGCACAATTCATCCCATTGACACCAAAGATGGAGCATTGTTGATTTCCACTGCCATCAAGACCTTTTCCACTGTCAATGGCCACAGTCCGGCCCCCCTTAAGTCTGAAAGACAGTAAACCGGCCCTCTGTTTAGAAAGTTTGGAGAACCCTGTTTAAAGAATACAGATATATGGCTATTATCTTGGGTCTTCAACACAATTCAGATCTTAGTGAAGCTCTACTCAATGCAGTGGAATTCTAGACAAAACCTGTATCAGTGTTTGGTGGAGTAAGGATAGAGTAGATAGATTATAACTTCTGCCAAGTTTTTATTGCCGTCTATGTCTCTGTTGGAAAGAACTTCACTTCTTTTCCTGGAGAACACTTTCACTGGGACAAGAAAAGAAGAAAAATTGGCCCAATGGAAACACAAACAACCCTTCACTATTCTTTTTTTTTTAAGTTTCTATTGCTGTATCTGCTCCTATTGAAGAGACATCATGTCTCGGGGACCACAGTAATTGAGAATAGAAGTGAGGAAATCCTCTCTTATTGGGCACAGGCTGCAATAAAAACCTTACAGACTTTTGAAGCTTCCCTATTCCATTTATAGCAACAGAAAATGTTTGGCTAGAGTTCTGCTTTAAGCATTACACCTTACTGATGGGTGTGTCACAACCAGTATTGTCACCAGTGGTTGATCTAGTTCAAGTATAGCAGAAAGCTTGAGCAGCATTATGTAGCATCTTATGTAACACAGGAAGTCATCTTCTAGATGCAGACTGTGAGTTTAAAGTGATCGTCACTTTAAAGCAACTCTGTCACTAAAATGAAAGACCATGATTCTCTGCAGGTAAAACAGAAAATACTTACCTCTCCTGCTATCCAAAACAGTGATCTGCATTGTATTGGGAAACAGCTGACTTAGACTCTTCAGAAACCAACACTTCCAGAAGTGTAGGTTACCTGGTCCCCCACTGTGCTCAGTGGCTCAATCTGCTGACCTCTATTTCACCAGTGTTCTTTAATGATGTAAAGACCTGCAGGAGGAGCTAAGGATCGATTATCAGCAGCTAATATTCACTTTTTTTGAAGTATGGGGCACAAACGTACCTGATATTTCTTTAAGGGGACTCACCGGGGTGAGTCCTGCAGCAGCCGCTCGGCTGTTATTACAAGCAGTGGGAGGGGACGCCCCCCCCCCCCCTGACGCTCGCCTGAGCTTTCCCGTCCCACCAGTACCCCGAGCAACCAGCTGGCACAACCGCCGGCTGGCCGAAAACCCGAAAAAAGCAGGTGCTTTGTTTGGGTCTCGGATCTAGTAACCCAGAAGCAATGTCATGACATCACTTCCTGGATTACTGGCATCTTAAAGGCACCAGTTTTAAAAATATAAAGTATTCAAAACTGCCGATCTTGACGTTTGGAATACTTTCAAGTGCAGAGGAGGGTCTTATAGACTCCCGATCCCTCCATAAAGAGTACCTGTCACTGCCTATTACTCACAAGGGATGTTTATATTCCTTGTAACACCAATAACAGTGATAAAAAAAAAAAGTGTAAAAAATGTTTTTTTTTAATGTACAGAATATCGGCACACAATAACGGCTATTGACCTGAGAGGTGGCCGAAATATCGGTATCTTATCGGCACCAAAAAACGATATCGGTCGATCCCTTGGGGGATTATAAGATGAAACAATCAGCGCCACAAGTAAAACATATTGTGATGTTTAAATAAGATAACCTAATAATACACGTGCACAGCTGCTAAAGATTCCAAGTGCTACACCATACTAATTTCAAAATGGATAGTAAATAAATAAATGTAGCGCTATGTGTAAAATTATAAATATAAAGTGCAAATCTCTAAAATAAATAAATCCTACATATAAATGTATAATCCATAAAATGAAAAAATGAAATAAAACATGAAAAACTCTTCTTGTGATCAGTGTATCCACACAATTCCACCACAGTGATTGTTAGTCCTCAAAAGGAGTGCACACCACCACCAGTAAAAATGAGCGCTCACCTCCCAGATGAGTCAAAACTCATACGCGGATCTCCCCACGAGCTCTTTGCTCTCACTTCCTCTTCCCAATCAATGGTGGGTAATCCAGATGGCTCTTTTCTTAATGGTAACTCAGCTCATTAATATCCAAAGAAGCGGATCATCTCCCAGCTTGGCTCAAGATTCCATGAGTTCAGGACATGTAAATAATAAGTATAGAGACCATAGTGTTCTCCGTATACAAATTTATTCAAAGCCCCCAAACAGACTAGTTGTACTTACAAGATCTTGTAAGTGCAACTTGTCTGTTTGGGGGCTTTGAATAAAGTGTAGGAAGAAGAAAGAATTTACCATCTTCAGAAGGAAACATGTTTTAGGCACTTTCATTTTAGAGAAAGAATGAGCCTAACAATACAAGCAGCAGCACTCAGATCCCCAATTCTGAATGCATAGCTGAAGCATACCTGCCCTCCTCCTGCCGCCTAAACATTCCTAATGGCCGGTATGACTGCCCAAACACACTGGCCAATAGGAATGTATAGGAAGAGAAGAGAGTGGTGACACTCCAATACTAACACAAAATGTCAGAGCATTGTATGATCAGAGATGCCCAATGTTGGGGCAAAGTGGGGGCAATGAAAGCTTCTGCAGGTTTGTCCAGAAACCACTAGTTGCTGGTTCTACACACCCATCAGCACCTTGGCATCTATTGTTAAAGTGACATAGCCACTTGAAATAGCAGGAGGAGCAGAAACGGAAACATATATATAAATTGACAGGGTACCTACTCACCTGTATAAGATATCTGTGACTGCAGCCTTGTGTTCTGGAGTGTGCGATGGGCTCCAGGATTTATGCTGCAATCTGGAAGAGAGTGGGGACAAATGACTGCACAGAAGCGGCACCCACAGCTCTGGTGCAGAGAAGTCAATTGCTTGTTTGCAGAAATCTATTCATACACAGGCGCTCAGGAGAAGAGAGGAGAAAAATGCAGACAACATCTCTATCCTTGTATTGGTTGAGATTGTCAAAATAAAAGGGATGTAGCATCTCAATAAGCTTACAAATAAATACCTTATTTAAAGTTAGAAAGTGTGGTATGTGTTAGACTCATGTGTTTTAAAGAAACAAATTAAAACTAGAATACACAGATCTCAACAAGGTCCTCACCAATAAACAGGAAGACCACAGTATATGTTGGTTTCACAGCTGACAAATGAATTATAACCACATAGGTTGCTTCTGGTTTGTACAAACCCAATGTCAGTATGTGCTCATCATGGAAAAAGCTTGAGCTTCTCTTGTATTATCCTCATGCACGATGTTGGCATATGCTATACCTTTTACATTACTCCAACATTTACAATTTGAACACTGCAGAGCAATAGGTAGTATACAGCCAGACTTAAAGTGATTATAAACTTTTTTTTTTCTTTTTTAATATTAAATAAGTTATGGTAATGGTTTTGCACAGAGCAGCCCCAATCCTCCTCTTTTCAGATAACCCACCAGTGCCTCTGGGTTCCCCCCTCCCCGAGTGCCCACCATAGCAAGCAGCTTACTATGGGGGCATTCATGCAGGCTCATTCCCTAGCCAGCTCTCCATAGATACACAGAGAACAGCTCATCCCCGCCCCCTGCTCCCTCCTCACTGGCTGTGAATGACAGCAGCAAGAGTCAATGGCTCCTGCTGCTGTCTTTGAGCCAATGAGGAGAGAGGGAGAACTGCTGCTCTTGTGCACAGCTCTGGATCAGTGTTGCCAACTGTCAGCATTTTTACTGGCACCTAGTAAAAAACAGGCATTTTTCTCCTGCCAGTAAACGCCAGTGACAGGAAAAGGTTGCCAGTAAAAAATATGGATGTGACACTCGACCATCCGAGTGCCTGCTACAGTGTGTTCGGGCAGCGCCGGTGGGGTGGGGGTCTGGGGGAGGCGGTGCCTGAGCGTGTTGTGTGATGTCATGGTGCGAGGAAGCCGAGCAGAGCAGCCAGAGCCTTATGTGTGGGTCTGCGGGACAAGCTGGGAGCGGGACTGTGCTGAGTGGACTGAAGGGACCACCTGGCATGGAGAGAGAGACTGTCACTGTGACTCAGGAGGGGACATGTGTTGGTGAGGTGTCAGCATCACCATCTGTGCTACTGCACACTGCTGTCAGTATCACTGTGAGAGTTGATTTCATGTGTGTGGGCCTGCCCATTCTAATTTCTTGCTACTAACTTACTATATCTAAAATAAAATAAGAAATATGTTTTTTTTTGCCTTAATATCTAACTTAAATCACATTGCTAATTGCATATTGCACTGGTCTGTAGTCTAAATACTGAAATTTGCACATAAAAATTACATTTTGCAACGTTTGTAAATGCCAGTAAAAACTTGGCTGCACCAGTAAATTTTGGGTGTCATGTCAGTTAATTTCAATCTGGAAGGTTGGCAACACTGCTCTGGATCGAGATCAGAAGGGGGGGGGGGGGGGGGGGAGGCGCTAGAGGTAGCTGAAGCCCTCTGAACGCCAGTCAAAGCTCCTGTCACTAAATAAAATGGTTAGCTTACAGTCCCGTTCACACCTTGCTTTTGCTTTGCTTTGGCTTCACTTATAAAATTAAACCCCATGTCAGTTTAGTGGTACTTCAAAGCCTCCATAGAAGTCTATGGCAAAGCTCGCTTTAAGCAACTAAAGCTTTTGAGAGACTTTAATTCAGCTTTAGCGTTGTTTTATTTTGCACAAATTGCAGGTATGAGATATCCACACACAGGGCATCTGTCAAGCTTCATCAAAGCTTCTAAAGAGCATCACGGAAGTATCACTAAAGCTTCACTGAAGCATCAAAAATACATCATAAAAGCATGTTGAAGCGGTAGGCGCTTTAATGTGTGTTGAAGCTGAAGCAAGTGTAAATGAGCCATTATGCAGAGAATGTATTAAGGTAAAAACCTTCATCCTTTAGACCACTTTAAAGAATGATTCTGTCTTCAACACCGCATGCAATGGCACCGATAAATCACCTATTTTAAATGCTTACTTTCCAGGGTTTTCCTTTCCACAAACAACTTGCAATGTACTCCTGAACTTGCAGAATTGACACTCCACTGTCAATTCCCCGGCACAGCCCCCTTCCCATGCATATCACAAACCTATCTTCTTTTTGGGGTGTCTATACTGTCTATGCTGGCAGAGCTCCTCCGCCCCTCACCTTCCTACATAACCTTTTATGTAAATACCAGTGGAGGAGCAACATTGAAAAGTATAGAGTGTCATTTGAAAGACAATGGCCCGTACACACGATCTGAAAAGCGGACGAAAAATGCCGCTTTTGACGCAATCGTACAATAATCGGATCGTTAGTAAAGAGCTTTCAAGAGCTGACTACGACAGTTCATCCGATATTCTTTTATCGGACAAGCGCGAAAATTTTTCTCGTATGACACCGGATTGTACAATTTTCATTTAATCATTACAGTTGTTGTTTAAAAATAAAATACAAATACACTACAACACATGACATCACTTCCAATTTTTTATTCTGTCGTACAAGAATTTTCGTAACTTTAGTAAACTCTTCAGGTTCAATATACGACTAGCATGCAAAAAAAAAAAAAAAAACGGACGATCTGTCGTCCGATTTTCAGGAAAGTGTGTACTGGCATTAGTTTGCTGGGGCTGCTAACATCACATCAGGCCACATTTATACCTGTGAATGGAACCAACACCGATTACATGTGAGAACCCAAGCAGGGGTTCCTGGCAATTAGCTGTAAGAAGCAGCCCCACTGAAAGCAATGGTAGGCTGCCAGCTCTCACAGCTATTCGTGGACGCTTGCATGTAATCGCTCATGCAGTGATCACCTGTGAGCGATTGGCCCTGGATGCAGATGAGCTCCAAAGATTGCGGTGCCCCAAAGCAGGGTCAGGGCTTTTGAATGTCTATACAAGGGAGCCATTTACAAGTAAATAGCATGCATAAAATATGTTAAATGCACATATATCTGGATAGGAAGATTTTTGTTAAAATGGTCAAGTGACAGGGTCTCTTTAAAATTACCCACTTTTAAGTTGGTGACAGGGTCTCTATTGAAGTAACGTATCAGCTTTTAAATTTGACGGGTTAATTCCCCCCCCCCCCCCCCTTTTTTTTTTTTTTTTTTTTTTTTTTACCTACCTGGCCTCTATAAACAAATGACTTGCAATATACTGTATATTAAAGCTTTAAAAACAGAAAAACAAAAAAAACACAGTTTAAAAGTAGTCCTATGGCTAAACTAAAATAAAAAAAAAAATTAAAATAAACTTTGCCGAATGCTCTTTATAATTTTTCTTTTAGTATATACACACCGCACAGTGCAGGTGCCATACAATATACAGCCTGGCTGCAGTCTTGTAACTCCCGTGTGCATGCTTCTGTGAGGCAGGAAAGGCTAATATTCACTCTTACAGGTGTAGTTTTCCTGGGAAACCAGTGCAGCAACAGGTTTCCTTTAGGTTTAGATACTGTTTAATATAAAGGTTACATCAACTAAGACCTGGTTCACACTGGTACGACATGACTGTTGTACGACTGTCGATCTGACCTTGCCCTGCGACATCAGTCCTATGTTGGTCCTACTTCCATCCGACTTGAATGAACAGGATACGATTTTGCTCCCACTTTGAGATAGTCCGACTTGTCCTTTGACCAATCAAAACAATCCCAGAGTGACATAAAATTCCATTTCCTGCTGCTGTAATGACCATGTCTGATGTCACAAGTCGGATGGTTAGGACGAGGATCTGACTTTAATGATTTTGAATGGGTCTGAAAATGGACCAATGTTGGAACCTTTTTCAAAGTCAGACCAGTTAAGGCGGCTCTCCTAGGGAACCATTGATTTGTACACGTCATGCGAGATGTGCCCCAAAGTCGGAGTGTATGTCGCACCAGTGTGAACCAGGTCTAAATAGAAACCTTTTTTCGCCACATAGAGATAAAAACCTCAATGACCACCAATATGACCTTACAGCACTGGATTCTGAATCCAAATTTCCCCAGGTACATGATGTACATAGCATTTCTATGTTCTTCTTTTTTCTTGCATGGGTTTCCACAACACATATTCAAGAATCAAAGAAACAAAGGGGAAAAAAAAATTATGGATGAAGGCATAAGCTGAGGCACCCGTTAGACAGTGAGTTATTAATTTCAATGGTACTAAAAGGTGCTGTTAAAAAGAACCAGGATACTGGCCCTTCATGAAAGGAAAATGTTATTACACAACATGTATTTTCCATGAGTGCTGCAAATAGGTTGTGTCATGCTGTTCCCATATGGTAATCTGCAACCTCATCAATGCAAGTTGGACAAGTTCGTTTTCCTGCGGTGATCCTAAAACCCTACTGCACTTTAAAGGCTCTCCTGCTTTCGCCCTGGCCCTCTTCTATGAGTTTCTCAAGGGCTACAACTTTTTTCTACCCTAAGAACAACGTTTAAAATCATGATTACCCTGCCAAAATCATCACCCTTCAACAAGTTTCCCTTAACCAATGAGCTTAGTAAAAGAGGTTCCCTAGGACTAAACCCATGGCTTGGGTGAAACTAAATAGACCCTACATCAGTTCCATCCTGCAAATGTAACTACATGGTCTGGTTTCTAGTTCTGCAGCGCAATATAAACACCATGTTGTGTACACAGTTCATAGTAAAATAAACCCAGAGGTAGCGATGAGCACGAGAGACCATATCCAGCCATATGACAAAGGTGAGTAAGCCATAAAGCAAGCAGAACGTTTGCCGAGCAGCATTTGTTGCCAGGTGATGGAGAATTACAGATAGCCGTCTTGCAACACTCTACTCTTGGCTGCTATGCATTCTTTGTACCTATGATGTAAACAAAATCCCTAAATAAAAGCAAACTAATGAGAAAAAAAAAAAACAGTACAATGTCATCTGTTTACCAGTTCTGCAGCAGAGCAACTGAACCTATCGCTGGGAATGAAGTCACTGCAAGTATACAGTCTATAAGCTAAACAGGGTCTCCAAACTACGGCCCTCCAGTTGTTCAGGAACTACAATTCCCATCATGCCTAATCATGTCTGTGAATGTCAGAGTTTTACAATCCCTTATGGGACATGTTTTTTGGGACATGTAGTTCCACAACAGCTGGAGGGCCGTAGTTTGGATATGTTTGGGGATCCCTGAGCTAAAGGGAAGGGTTTCTGTCAAATGTGGCTTTTTCCATTCCATTGCCCAAACAGGAGGTCAAAGGCGAAAAGCAGTGATTGACAAAAAAAAAAAGTTGTGTTTGACCTTTTGACCTACTCTGCCTCCAATCTAAAATGTACCTCAACAGATCCTGCTGCATCCAAAAAAAAGGTAAGTATGGGTTTAACTAAGAAGAAAAAAAATATATATACTTGCATTAGGTGGATGTAGCATCATTGTGGTGCTGCATCTGTTCCCCACAGGCTCTAATACCGAGAACTGAGCAATCAAACACCACCTATCTCTCAGTTCTCGATTTTCAGGCTGCAGAGAGCTGGCGACTTTTAGTCACCGGCTCTCTTCCCTGCCCCTCCAGCACACACTGGATCGCTGGGCTGTGGAGAGGGAGGGAGCAGCTGGCTCAGGCTCTTAGCGGGTCAGCCAGCTGCCAATCCAGGCATCTGGGTGGATCCTGACCATATGGTTGAGATCTTTTCAGAGCCTTTACTGGCTCTGTGATGTCAGCTGACAACTTGTAAAAATCAGCTTCAGATAATCTCGTCCCATGCCATGCCCCTCTAATGCGTTTCACCCTCCAATGCGCTTAATTATAGGAGGTACCTATACAATTAGGCCCATGAGAGGGTGAAACATGTTAGAGGGGCACAGCCTGGCAGAAGATTATCTGAAGCTGAATTTAATATGAATGATTACTTGGCTAACATTTTTTGTGTGGCTCCGCTCTCTTTTGTTGGAAGACGTGCATTATTGAGCTGGACGAGCTAAGCTTGGAGCACCAGCACCTTGTCATAGTTTTGGAGTTGCCAGGTGGTATGCACACAGCAGCTGAGAGCAGTATTTTTTCATGGGATCACCCATACACATCAAACTGAGATGCACTGTGTGTTCTGACACCATTGTATCAGAACCAGCAATAGCTTTTTTACAATTTGAGCTACAGTAGCTCTTCTATTGGTCAGACTGCACAGGTCAGCCTTCGCTCCTCACATCCATCAATTTGATTTGGCCACCCATGACCCTGTTGCCATTTTTCTTTCCTTGGACCATTTTTGGTAGATCCTGACCATTGCAGTTCGGGAACATTCCACAAGAGCTGCATTTTTAGAATCCTTCTGCTTGCCCATTTCTTCCCTTCTTCTGCTTTCAACACATCAACAATATGTTCACTTGCTGTCTAATATATCCCACCACCTTTCAGATGCCATTGTAATGAAATAATCAATGTTATTCACTTCATCGGTCAGTGGTTATAATCTTATGGCTGATTGGTGTATACAGCTAGGAGGCTGTGGGCACCTTACATATCAACAAGCGCACTGCTATTTTTAGAAGAAATTCCAGACACAAAAGTACACATTTTTAAGGTACTTGTTAGGGACAATTAATCATTTTATTGTCCCCCTATATCATAGTAAACTTCATTTATTGAGTTTCGGTCAACTTAAAATTATTACATTTTTTTTTAATTCCTGATAATAAAGAAAATATGTACAAAAAAAACAGTACACGTTCCCTTTAAGACCTCATTCACATGGCCACAGAGGACCATAAAGTGTACAAAGGAGCATACTTTGTGTGCCCAGAAGTCACAGATGTTTGTGCACAGCTGCATGCAGCAGCCTGTATGAATCAATGGCGGGCTGGCAGACTCCATGGATGTAGGAACATCTAAGCATTTATATCCATACAGCGAAGGATGAGTGGCCCAGAAATCAAATTGTGTGTGTCCAGGCCTGCTCAGCCATCCCTGTACGCATCTAGCCACTCGGTTGTGCTGGTAAATACATACAGCCACTGTGTCTCAACTTGTCATTGATTTGTACAAGCTGCTGCCAGCGGCTGTACACAAACACCTGTGGCTCCTGGGTCACAAATCATGCTCCTTGGTACACTGTATGTCCCTCTACAACCGTGTTATTGTAAAATAAATTGTACATTCTGTATATATTGTATTCATGATTAGAAATTAGCCTACCTATGTAACTCTCCTTGTTACCATAAAAGTACAATTGTAATATTAAAGAGGAACTGGAGTCTGCTCACATAATTTGTAATAAAAACATCTTTGCCAGTCTGAAGCTTTCCTCCACTTTGCATATTTTATATATACTGTGATTCTGTACTTGCCAAATATGCTGCAGAAATCTCCCTCCACGGAGTCTGGCTGCAACCATTTTAACTGTGGGCAGCTGAAGTTGTTGCCTGTTCACTTCCTGGATTTACACAAAGACACAGAGCCACACCTCCAGCTCTGCAGCTCTCATTGGCCCTCTTATGACTCATCCCCCCTCCCTTCCTGGCAAACTCTCACGAAAGTGAGAGAGAGAGCTCTGCACGAGGTCATAATCCTAGGCTAATGACCAGACAAGAAACAGGAAGTGGGCTGTATAAGGTATTTACTGGCAGAAAAAAAAATGTTTTACTATCCAAAGGTAAAACAACAAGGGCAGAAGATTTAATAGATGGAAAGATGAAAAAATGACTGATGGTCCGCTTTAATGTGATACCTACATAATCATGTATATAAAAAAACTTCAATGGCGCCAAATAAACAGAACAGTGTATTGGAAAGATGCTAAGTATCTTTTTGTGTCTATTCCCTACTCAAGGAATTATTAATAATTTGGAACCATGAAGCAATATGAGGATAGGAGTTGCCCAGCTATAAAAATTTCCAGAACATTATTGAGGCCTAAGGAGCTAAAGAAAAGGTGCTTCCATTGAAAACATGGAATGCTTTAAGTTATATTAATCCCAGGACCCTGCATTCACTACATCTGGTCTCCCACAGTACATGGAAATGCAATCATTTTAGTAAATATAAAACTGATAAATACTTTTTGTCATCAGCAGTATATAGCAGTCTTCTGACTTCTATCAGTGTCTGGGCGAGCACTGGTTAAAGCTTCTAGGAGTTTTCATTCTCCTCTGACTGTCATATGAGGCTGCAGAACCCCTGACCATCTGTCTTGACAGTGCTGATTGGCCCTGTGCTGATCACATGCACCCTCCCAAAAAAGAACAAAAAAAACACTCTCTAGCAATACACACCAAAGTGAGCATGTGTAGAGTGCCCCCAATGCTCTGTTCTATCAGGAGATGGACTGGGGACAGTAAAAGAAGGGGAGGATCAGAGAAGACTGGATCAAACAGCTTTCTTACACAACGCAGAGGATTAACCCCTTAGGTGCCACAGTGAGTATAACAAGCATGCTTTACTGCATATACAGACTGGTTTTACTGTTGCAGGTTTAGTAACACTTCAAAAACTAAATCAAAGTTGCTATTAGTGCCACAAAATATATATAAAGTGCAGAAGCAGTTCAGAAGTTTCATAATTGATATCTAACGCTTACCGCTTTGAACATCTTCGTTCTGAGAAATAAGCTGTATATGCATGCTGGGTAACCGCTGATACACAGAAGCATTGGCGTTTACACAAGTATAGCTGTGTGCAGCCATTCACTTTTATTGCCAGATATACGTGTGACCTGCTGCTCCCCGGGTGCAGGAAAGCACCAGGAATTTTATATTTGAGGCCATATACTGTACACCAGAGATATTAATGTGAAAGCAGTCACTGTCGTGATGTGAAAAAAAAAAAAGAAATCAGACCAGATCCCGATGAGACATCATCCTCTGTTCATCTGCTGTATGACATGATGACAAAAATCAAATAAAGTTTAATAAAGGAGATTTTTAAAGCGGCTCATTACCAAATACAACAGATGACTGCTGTGATCCTCTTATCTCCAACCTAGAGACCTGCTCTAATGAACAGACCTTGATCCATCTGCAAAGCTATAACACACCAGAGCAGGATGAGGATTGCAAATGATTAGGTCAAAAGGAACCAAAGTACTGCTTCTAAGACCAAAAGGATTTTCAGTAATTAGCAATATGACAATACAGAGCAAATTTTCCACAAATGTCTATATATCTTGCAGTAAGCCGACAGGAATACCTAGCATGGATGACTATCAACATATACTGTCAGAGATCAGAGATACTGTATAGAGCTGCACGATTCTGGCCAAAATGACAATCACAATTTTTTTGCTTAGAATAAAAAGATCATGATTCTCTCACGACTCACATTATACAAACAAAATTGGGCTAACTTTACTGGTTAGTTTTTTTTTTAAATTCATTAAAGTGTAATTTTTTCCCCAAAAATTGCATTTGAACGACTGCTGCGCAAATACAGTGTGACATAAAATATTGCAACAACCACCATTTTATTCTCTAGGGTCTCTAGTAAAAAATATATATAATGTTTGGGGGTTCTAAGTAATTTTCTAGCAAAAAAAAATGATTTTAACTTGAAACCAACAAATGTCAGAAAAAGGTTTAGTGTTTAAGTGGTTAAACTTCCCTCATTTAAACACCAAAGTGTATTCCTTTGATCTAAAGGACAAATCGTTACAATGTTTATACTTAAGTTTCACTGCTAAAGAATGTTGTGATTCTTGGCAAACTGTCTGTTTTTTTTTTCCCCCTTTCTTTTGATGGCTGTCAGCTTTAGCAGAGCAGAGAGAAATCTCTGCATAGAAAGAATCGGGAAATACTTTGTCAAGGTCGCAATGGGAAAAGATCGCGATAACGATTCTTAACAACTAATCGTGCAGCTCTAATATACAGCTTCTCGAGCCTGTTGTCAGCATGACCAGATTAAGGATCAAGGAAAAATACTCCCTGCTGCTAATTTTAACTGTCAACTTTCTCCACCAAAGTATATACCAGGCATGAAAAAGCTAGAACAATTGTTCATTGAATTAAAAAAACAAAACAAAACAAAAAAAAAAACACATCTTTTGCTGCAATGCTCTCCTTCTGCCTTACACTGCCCCCCACAGAAACTCTGTTCTGTTCAGTAGAAGCCATCTCACTTCCAAGCTAAATGACACCCAGCCTCACTCTACCTGGAAGTCAATGCACAGGCAGTCATGGTTCCATCCAACAATATTCTTTTGCTCTACAGAAAGTGTAGCTATCCCCCAATCTGCCATTGAATACACATCCCTGCTGGATATTGGATCAAGATCTAGGGGGAGGTTGGAGGTACATAAGCGCTACTTGGAACAATATTTTTTGGTAAGTGGATGTGTATTATAAATAAAGTGGAAAAGTAAAGAGGGGACGCTATTTTTTTCTGAAAATGGGAGGATACGTGGTAAGGTTTCTTTTTCTTTGTGGATAGAATTGGACTTTAAAGAGGAACTGCAGTCTGCTATAATAATTTGTAATAAAAACATCTTTGCCTTTCTGAAGCTTCCCTCTAACCACTTCACATATTATTTTATATATACTGTGATTCTGTACTTGCCAAATATGCTGCAGAAATCTCCCTCCACTGAGTCTGGCTGCAATCATTTTAACTGTGGGCAGCTGAAGCTGCTGCCTGTTCACTTCCTGGATGTATACAGACACACAGAGGCACACCTCCAGCTCTGCAGCTCTTATTGGCCCTCCTATGACTCATCCCCCCCCCTCCCTTCCTGGCAAACTCTCACAAGAGTGAGAGAGCTGTGCATGATGTCATAAGCCTAGGCTAATGACCAGACAAGAAACAGGAAGTGGGCTGTATAAGATATTTAAGGTATTTAATATATAAAAGGTATTTTAAAAAAACGTTTTACTATCCAAAGTTGAAACAACAAGGGCAGAAGATTTAATAAATGGAAAGTTGAAAAAGTGACTGAAGGTCCGCTTTAAAGCAACCTTTTCCCTTCTCAATATTTACAAAAATCACTGCTACATATAAACTATTAATCTTCTAAATCAGAAGATTCCAAACTTTCTAAACAAAGGGCCAGTTTACGGTTCTTCAGACTTTAGGGGGGGGGGACTGTGGACACTGGGAATTGATGTCATTGGTATGAATTGTGCCCCATCGTTGGTGTCACTGAATGAAATAGTGCCCCAAGGGCCAGATAAAAGCAAGCAAAGGGTCAGGCAAAGTTTGGAGACCGCTGTTCTAGACAACTGACTGCATCAGCAGAGAAGGTCAACTGTGCCTGCTTTGCCCATCAAGAAACCAAAATGAGTTCCCAATTATGAGCCAGTATCTTGGCTCAGTGAAGAAAGTGAAGCCAGGCTGAACTGTATATAAAAAGTACACCTGTCAGAAGTGCCATAAGTAATTAAACACGAAGAATTGGGAAAATGTACGCTTGCAGTGGGGTCCAAACGCAAAACAAGGGTTAAATGCTCATTTTTTACTAGAAGCAGAAGAATAAGGGCTCTTTCACATGGGGCGGATCAGTGATGATCCGCCCCGTGAATATCCGCTTGCTCAGCGGGGATCGCTCCGCCGATCCCCGCTGAGCAGGGAGATGACAGGTCCGTCGCTGCACACTGTGTTAGAGCGCCGCTCTCTCCTATGGGGGATCGAGTGATGACGGACCGTAGAGTCCGTGGTCACCCGATCCGATCACGGATGGAAAAGTAGGTTTTTCCTCCGTTACACTTTTCGGATCGGAGCGGGTTGGATGTCAGCGGACGTTCATCCGCTGACATCCGCTATTCCATAGGGATACATGTATGTCCGTTTTTCATCCGAAAACGGAAGGATGAAAAACGGACATACGGATCGTCCGTGTGAAAGAGGAATACTCTTTTTTTTCTTGCTCCAGCAAGGTCCCTCTGACATGCAACTGGTCCTGCGGAGCCCCCTTTCTAAGATGATCCCACACAACTACCTCCTCCATGTACAATGCAGGGTTAATATCACTGACACACAGGAAAATGCCTACAGCCCAGAGTGCCAGGGAAAAGACAGAGCTGGCCAAAGTGGTCGTTAGGTAAGGTAGATAAAGAATGCAGCCTCTTCATCTCCACCTAGATTTAAAGAGCACTGCAGTGGGGTGGGGGGGTCCACTACAAGGGTACAATTCTTAAGAGTTAAATTATTTATGGCATTCCTGAGAGGTGTACTTTTACATACAGTCTGGCTTTACCTTCAGCTTTAAATGTATTTTAATTGCAACCAGTAGCAAAATGTGTTTTGAGATCAGCCCCCCGCATAGCAGCTTTAAAAATGCGAATAGCGGAGGCCAGCTCTAAAAGCCAATCAGTCTCTGCTACAGTGTACATGAACCAACAAGGACACACTGATAGAAGGAGAAGGCGGAGTGATGACTCACCAGTGTGCAGCTGTTCCTTCGATGTGCAATGAGCAGACTCCACCGTAGTGAACTAAAGCTGCTGCAATGCTGTTCAGCCAGGCTTGTGATTGAGGTATCCTTGTTAAAAAAAACACAAAAAAAAAAACTTTGCATGTTGGCCAATACGAAATCGGATATACAGTATGTGTATTGCAACTATGTATCTACATGCAGCTTTGCTTCAGGGCCATTCACAAGGACGGCTGCCGGCAAGAATCTGATTCATGACAACTGAAAAACTACCTACATGAACATTCTGTGTGTAAACAGCCATAGCCAGATTTGTACCCAATTTCTGTACCTGTAATTAGGGGCTCTGACAGGCCCAGGACACAGACGGTTTGTGTCAGGGTTCAGCAGTTCCGGACGCACACAAATTGGGCACAGCTAATTATCCCGTTTGCATTTGACTATAGCACAGGGTGCTGCTGCGTTCAGACGTGGAGTTTAGCTGCGTATGAATGCTGCAGTCCAGCTGCCTATCTGAATAAGACAATGGCTGGATACAATGTGATCCTTGGGATATGCTCAAATACCAGCATACTCCGTAATCCTTTCCTATTATAAAACACAAAAAAAAAAGGTGTTCTAAAAGAGTAAGTTCCAACTGTCATTTTCCAGAGCAGCCTTGAAAATGAACGAAACGTGTAAATTTGTTGCTAAGGGACATTATATAGAATGTATTTCCTATACATTGATACATTATATAGAATGTATTTCCTATACATAGATACAATATATAGAATGTATTTCCTATACATAGATACATTATATAGAATGTATTTCCTATACATAGATACATTATATAGAATGTATTTCCTATACATAGATACATTATATAGAATGTATTTCCTATACATAGATACATTATATAGAATGTATTTCCTATATAGATACATTATATAGAATGTATTTCCTATATAGATACATTATATAGAATGTATTTCCTATACATAGATACATTATATAGAATGTATTTCCTATATAGATACATTATATAGAATGTATTTCCTATACATTGATACATTATATAGAATGTATTTCCTATACATAGATACAGGAGACCTTGTGTTTTAAAACAGCCAAAATAAAAATCAATGGATTATTACAAGGCTTCCATTAATGACAGGTATGCGTTACACCAGGTCACAAACACACAACATCAATATGGCAGTTTTGTAGTTTATACCGCCTGCACCTGTTACCATATACCTTCCCTGTCTATCTGACCAGCAGTGAAAAGGCTTTCAGGATGTGAACTTAATCCCATCAGCCACCCTTGTTCCAGACATGGCACCATCTAATCAAAGCTTATTCCCAGACAGCCACCGAAGCCCATTTGGTTTTGTATCCCTCGGCTTGACTTAAAGCCTGAGATTCTGTTCACTGATCATGGGCTTTACACAGCCAGGGATGAGAACTTGGTTTGCAAATCTAATGAAATACATTTCTTTCAAATCATTCATTAGAAGCCTGCAAAACGGAACAAATCGAGTTACACTTTTAATCACTGCAAAATGAAAAATTTAACATTTCACCTTTATCTTGGCTATCTTGTTGAAAATTGTAACTGGACTATTAATAGAAATTATATTTTCAGAGACCATATATTCTGAACCATCATTGCAGCATTTACTTTAACCACTTAAGGACCAGCCTTGTTTTGGATTTTAGGTGTTTACATGTTTAAAACAGGTTTTTTTTTGCTAGAAAATTACTTACCTCCTGTGTGTACAAACGGGATAATTAGCTGTGCCCAATTTGTGTGCGTCCGGAACTGCTGAACCCTGACACAAACCGTCTGTGTCCTGGGCCTGTCAGAGCCCCTAATTACAGGTACAGAAATTGGGTACAAATCTGGCTATGGCTGTTTACTTAACCCCCAAACATTATATATTGTTTTTTTAGAGAATAAAATGGCGGTCATTGAAATACTTTTTTTTTGCACCGTATTTGCGCATTGTGAAATATAATGTTACGCCAAGTAAATTCATACCCAACATGTCACGCTTCAAAATTGCGCCCGCTCGTGGAATGGCGTCAAACTTTTAACCTTAAAAATCTCCATAGGCGACGTTTAAAAAATTCTACAGGTTGCATGTTTTGTGCCACAGAGGAGGTCTAGGGCTAGAATTTTTGCTCTCGTTCTACCGGTCGCGGCAATACCTCACATGTGTGGTTTGACCACCATTTTCATATGCGGGTGCTACTCACGTATGCGTTCGCTTCTGCGCGCGAGCTCGTCGGGACAGGGCGCTTTAAAAAATTTTTTTTTTAATTTTCTTATTCATTTTACTTTATTATATTTATTTTTGCACTGTTTTTTTTTAAAAAAAATTTGGATCACTTTTATTCCTATTACAAGGAATGTAAATATCACTTGTAATAGAAAAAAGCATGACAGGTCGTCTTAAATATGAGATCTGGGGTCAAAAAGTCCTCAAATCTCATATTTGGACTAAAATGCAAAGACAAAAAAAAAAAATATGCCTTTAAGACATATGGGCGGAGCTGACGTCATGACATGGCTTCTGCCCTCCTATGGTATGGAGACGGGTGGGGGCCATCTTAGCCTCACTCGTCTCCATACCTCAGCAGTGAGAGGTCCCGATCTCCTCCACCGCTACCGACGGCTCCGGTAAGCGGAGGAGGGCGCAGGAGAGCGGCGGGAGGGGGGGTGGAACCTCTCCCGCCGCCGATAATGGTGATCTTGTGGCGAACCCGCCACAGAGACCACCATTATCGTACACAGAACCGGCTCCTGTAAAGATGGATACCTCGGTTGTGGCAGCAGCTGCTGCCGTTACCGACATATCCATCTTCAAAGTGCCGACGTATATGTACAGGAGCCGGTCGGTAAGTGGTTAAAGGCCCAGGCCCCTTGAAGTGCATTAAATGCACAAGTGTTTTTGCCCATTGTATTGTGCATTCAAGGCTCTTTTTTTTTTCTAAATAACAAACATGTCATAAAAACCCCTTGATAACGTCCTATTGGACTAAACACGTCGGGGAGGAGACACTAGTGCTGACGTCAGACCACTGTCCGATACCGAGTCGGCAGTGGCAGTCATTGTCATAGGTTTTTATGATTCATTTTATTTTGGCTTTTAACATACAAATCCAATAAATACTACACTATGGAGACTTCATCTGGCTCCCGGTGAGCTTTATTTACTACAGCTACATCTGGATGGTGCGAGTTGCTGAACAGCCTTCCCCACAACAGATGGCAGATCTGCACTGTTTGCTGCTGTAATGGCAGGCAGCTTTTCTGGTGAGTGTCTCTTTCACAGGGGTGTGTGGATGATTCCGAAGCATTGTACTGGATCACCTCTTCACTTTTCAAGTCACCACCAATTTTTTGTGCACATCTTTGCACTGCACCAATAAGTTTATATTGCTGATTCTATCGTGGGACTGTGCATTAAATCTATATTTTTCACTATATTGTTTTTATCTTGTTGATTTCCATTCAAGATTGGACTTCTATATATATATATATATATATATATATATATATATATATATATATATATATATATATATATATATATATTTTTTTTTACACTTTAGCATTTTTTCACTTTAACACTTTTTTGGACTTTATTTCAATGTGCTGTCCATTTATAACACAGTATTCACATTTTATCGCTTTTCATTTACTTTTGGTGCTACACACTATTTCTTAACAAACATGTTATACTTATCTGCTCTGCGCAGCGTGCCTCCATAGCAAGCAGCTTTCTATGGAGGCACCCGAGTAGGCTCGCTCCTGAGCTGCTGCCATGTTTGTCCATTCACACACACACAGCGTGGCTCAGCCTGGTCCTTGCTCTCTCCTTATTGGCTCACTGGCTGTGATTGACAGTAGTGGCAGCCAATGGCTCCAGCTGCGGTCTCAGCCAATGAGGATGGAGAGACCCAGGAGAGCCAAGACTCTCATGTACATTGCATCAGGATCGGGCTCAGGTAAGTTTTAGGTGGGCTGGGGGCACAGAGAAGGTTTTTTACTTTCATGCATAAAATGCATGAAGGTAAAAAAAAACCTTTAGCCTTTACAACCACTTTAAGCTGCATTGCATTATTAGGGCATCCCAATCATTTGAACAGGCTGCCTAATACAATACAACAGACCACAATGCACACTAGTGTGAGTGTGATCTATATTGCCTACACCTATAGTGAGGACATTATCCAACTTTGGTCAAAACTGCACAGTTTGTTTTTATCTACAGATATCCCTTATCTGCATAGGCAGTTTTTCGGTAAAGGGGAACTATGCCTTTAAACAGTGGTCATGCGACACTTCAAGAGGAAGTAAACCCCGGCCGATTTTTCTTATTTTTCAAATTTTAACATACAATAGCTCATTACAAGGTATAATAGATAGAAATCGGCCTAAAACAAGGTCTGCAAATACCTTTTTTAGGGTCTTTAGATTATCTCTATTTCTGGGTATTGGCCACGCCATTGTATGTGCTGTTTGCTGAATCCTTTCTGGACGTACTTACTCTGTATCCCTTAGGAAATCTCACGCATGCGCCGTAGCGCCCTATCAGGAAGGAGATAAACACTGCAGCATCGCGAGACCTCTGTGCCATTCAGAGGGGAAGCTCATCCACAGACATTTCCCGACATGCAGCCAATACAGAAACGGCACACTTTAGGTGCCGTTAATGAACGGTCCTACTGCACAATCGCGCATTACGTCATCGAAGATTAAAAGACGATTTCCTTAGAAAAGACAGCAGTAAGTACACTTTCACAGGCAGCGATCAGCTGCCTGTGTTATCTACTTTATGAACAGATAAATTTGTCGAGGAGGGTTTACAACGCGTTCAAACCTTGGGAACAGACAAGTTGTGTCTGGTAGAGTTGCAAGGACCAAATTGTGGAGCGACCTCTTGGCAGTTATTGACCGAAGTGTTTACCCCTGACTGTGTGGAGACAGCTGCTGTAGCCCGACAGACCAACAGATGGGACACAGAGAGCTGAGGAGGAGTTCCATCCAAGGTTACCCACACATGCCCATTACCCCTGCAGGGGTTACTACTTTTGGTGAGTGGGGACTTGACGGGGGGAGCACTACCAGTCACCTGTTTTGCCGAGCACTGAAGTCCTGAAGGAATACAATTGGCTAATTTGCAACTGCACCTCTTTTCTCATATTTTGGGACTTGCACTCTGATTTTTTGATTTTTCATGGTTTGAGTTTATGGTTTATTTTTAATATATTATATATATATATATATATATATATATATATATACACACATATACATATATATATATATATATATATATATATATATATATATATATATATATATATATATATATATATATATATATATATATAGTTGGACAGCAAGATAGTACGTTTGTGTAACACTTGTATGTTTTAGGTCGTTTATTTTTGACCTGATGGACACACATATACTGATATATATATATTTTTTTACTTTTTATGTGAAAGTTATATCTTGTTTGATCACTTATATTACCTGCTCATATTTGTTTCACATGTACTGAAACTTGTTTAATTACACTTGTGCGAGGATACGCTCACATCCATCACTGCAGGGTACACTTATATACACCTAATCACCAGTGGACAAGCACATGTATATAATTTAGTTCACACAGGACAGGTATCCCCTTATTATTATTTTTTTCTTTGGTAATAGGGCACTTATCTAATTACCTTCCTGTATACTTACCTTGTGAAATAGGGTAGCGCCAACCACCCCACTTTCATACCTCTACTTCACACTGGATGGCCACCGGCAGAGCCCTCTCAGAAGAGAGAAGAGGCTGACGTTATCACAGGGAAGCAGTAGGGGACTGGAATTTTGGGGCACCACTGCATCCCTGGATCTGGCACTGGCAAGGGACCTCAATGGGGGACTTAGGTGAGGTTTGCTAATTTCACTGGGTAAGGTATAAAAAAAAAAAAAAGACTGTGTCCCTAGGTTAGAAGGGGTGAGAGGGAGAGGTGGTAAAAAGTTAGTTTTATCCCAGAGTGGGGCTTTAAACTTGACATTTCTGACTGTCTGCATTACAAAAATATATATATACTGTAGTTTTGATTTAAAAACTGTAGTCCAAATCCTTCATTCCCGTCATCGGTTAGATACACATAAATGGATTTCCACAGCGGAGTCACCCTAGCTCTAGCCTGGCCAGGAAGCTCAATCTTGGTAATCCCAAATTCCGACAAGACTAAACAAGCATTATATTCTGAATACACCAGGGGGCGCCCACTTTTTTTTTTATGCTGACTGGAGTTTAGATTTAACAATCAAACTATGTACCTGAAGAGCATGAATAGTAATCTGTAGCAATATGAGCTTGTCTGTTAGTTGCAGTGACTTTTAGAACCAGGTCACAGGACCTAAAATTAGAAACCAAACACACAGGTAATGCGAGTTGCAATGTAATGATATACTTCATGCCCCAAGATATGCATGCTTTCCAAAATACAATGGATTTCTACAACTTGTAGACTATACTTTTTCCAAAGCTTTGGAAAATGCAATGCCAATAAAGAATACCTAGAAAATTCAAACCAAATGACATCTCTCTCTAGTAGTGTACATGGAATGCACCAGGCTCCTGACATGCAGACGGCTTTGTGACAGCTAAAAGGAAAGCAAGGGAACAATAACTTCACACAATTACAGGCTGATAAGCTTGTGTATATGGCCATTTCTGGGTGCTCTCTCCCATGTGTTTTCAATTTATTTTTGAAAGGATTTTGAATTTGTAATAGGATCTTTTATTGTAACGTTGACAGTCATCTATGATGGAACTCATCAAAAAACACGCAGCCTTTGCATGTTCTATATTGCTATGTTCCAACTGTTTTTATATTCCTATAGAAATCTATGGAAATGTACGGTAACTTCATCTTAAAGTGGTACTCCAACAAAAAAACAAAAAGAAGTGGCTTCAAGATCATGGATAGATAATAATAATCTCACACACACGTCTTATAGAATGTTTGTTTAGCTCATTATATGAAAGTAAAGTTATTATAACGTAACCACTTTAACACCGGGCCTATTTTTCAGACTTGTTGTTTGCAAGTTAAAATTATGCTAGAAAATTACTTAGAACCCCCAAACATTATATATATATATTTTTAACACCCTAGAGAATAAAGTGGCGGTCATTGCAATACTTTTTGTCACACCGTATTTGTGCAGCGGTCTTACGTTTTTTTGGAAAAAATACACTGTTTTGAATTAAAAAAATAGGACAACAGTAAAGTTAGCCCAATTTTGTTTAATATTGTGAAAGATGATGTTATGCCAAGTAAATTGATACCCAACATGTCACGCTTCAAAGTTGTGCCCATTTGTGGAATGGCAACAAACTTTTACCCTTAAAAATCTCCATATGCAACGTTTAAAATAAAATTCTACAGGTTGCATGTTTTGAGTTACAGAGGAGCTCTAGGGCTAGAATTATTGGTCTCGCTCTACCCATTGCGGCGATACCTCACCTGTGGTTTGAACACCGTTTTCACATGCGGCCGCTACTCACGTATGTGTTCGCTTCTGCAAGTGAGCTTTTTTTATTATTATTTATTTTTACCTTTTAAATTTTTATTTTTACACTGTTCTTTTAAAAAAAATAAAAATAAAATAAAAATGTAAACATCCCTTGTAATAGAAAAAAAAAGCATGACAGGACCTCTTAAATATGATATCTGGGGTCAAAAAGACAATAAAATGCAATAAAAAAAAAAAAAAAAAAAAAAGAAAGTCGTTTGAAAAAAAATAATAAAAAATGTCTCTTTAAAGCTATGGGCGGAAGTGACGTTTTGACGTCGCTTCCACCCTGCAATTATATGGAGACGGGTGGGGGCCATCTTCCCCTCACTCAGCTCCATACCATAGACAGTAGCATCGCCTCCGCAGCTGCCGGTGGCTCCAATAATCCGCCGCAGAGACCACTTTATCTCAAAGCGGACCGCCCGCTGCAGAAGATGATATCCCTCTTCAAACAGCCAACGTATAACGACAGCAGGCGGTCCATAAGTGGTTAAGATTGCAAAATCTTCAGTTTTACTCTAAATTAGATGCAAAAATGAATACACCCCAGAACAAAAACTACTACATCTAGTATTTTGTATGACCTCCATGCTTTGTAAGGACAGCACCAAGTCTTCTAGGCATGGAATGAACAAGTTGGCCACATATTGCAACATTTATCTTTTTCCATTCTTCAAGAACGACCTCTTTTAGGGCCTGGATGCTGGATGGAGTGTGATGCCCAACCTGTCTCTTCAGAATTCCCCAGAGGTGTTCGATTGGGTTCAGATCGGGAGACATACTTGGCCACTGAATCACTTTCACCCTGTTCTTCAGAAATGCAACAAAGGCCATAGATGTGCGTTTTGGATCATTGTCATGTTGGAAAAGTGCACAATGACCAAGGGCACGGAGTGATGGTAGCATCTTCTCTTTCAATATAGAGCAGTACATCTGTGAATTTGTGATGCCATCAATGAAATGCAGCTTCCCGACACCAGCAGCACTCATGCAGCCCCACAGAGGGACACTTCCACCACTATGTTTCACTGTAGGCACCATGCATTTTTACAGTTTTGTAGCCATCAGTTTAATAAAACATTTATCTTGGTCCCATCACTCCAGAGTACAGAGTCCCAGTAGTCTTCATTTTTCAGCATGGGCCCTGGCAAATTCTAGGCAGGCTTTTTTGTGCATGGACTTTAGGAGAGGCTTCCTTTGTGGACAACACCCATGCATGCCATTCCTCTACAGTGTACGCCACATTGTGTCACGGGAAACAATCACCCCAGTTTGACTTTCTACTTCTTTAGCTACCTGCAGTGAACTTGCATGGCGATTTTCTTTAACCCTTCTCATCGGAAGATGCTCCTGTCGAGGCGTTAACTTCCGTGGATGTCCTGGATGTCTCTGAGGTGTTTGCAGTTCCATCTTTGTTAAATTTTTGTATCACTTTTGGTACAGTATTCTGACTGATAAGTAAAGCTTTGCTGATCCTCTTGTAGCCTTCACCTTTCTTGTAAAAGCTACAAGCCTTGTGACATTTCTCTTCCACGTGGTGCCATTGTTGACATGACATGGGAAGGGGTTTTCTTTTTTTTTTAGTAACGGCCATTTATAATCAACTGTTTGCTGGAAACCTGTTTAATGAATAATTAGACTCATCTGTACTTGAATTCTTGTTATTTTGTCTACAGCCCTGGTCACACCGACATATGGTGCAGAGCACATTTCGCATGACATGTACAAATCAATGGTTCCCTATGAGAGCTGTCTTAACTGGTCCAACACAAGTCGGTCCGACTTTAGAAAAGGTTCCTGAACTACTTTGGTCCAACGTTGGTCCGTTTTTAGGCCTTTCAATATCATTAAAGTCAGATCAAAGACGGATCCTCATCCTAACCATCTGACTTGTGACATCCGACATGGAGATTACAGCAGCAGGAAAAGGAATTTATGTCACACTGGGATTGTTTTGATTGGTCAAAAGGACAAGTCGGACTATCTCAAAGTGGGAGCAAAATCTTATCCTGTTCATTCAAGTCGGATGGAATGATAGGACCGATATCACAGAGCAAAGTAGGACGACAGTCGTACAACAGTCGCGTCGTACCAGTGTGGACCCGGCCACAAATGTAGCTTTGCTCTGAAGACTTTCATTGGGGTGTATTCATTTTTGCAACATGGTCTTGAAGAATTTGCTAGGAAAAATACTTTTTTGTGTGTGCAAATTAACAAATCTTGGTTGCAACCAATGGCCCGCATTTGTGGGAGTATTTTGTAGTATAGGGTCCCATAGAAAATGTTTATTCTGAAAGGAAAGTAAAGGTTTTCTGACAAATCTGTTAGGATGTACTCATTTATACTGAGCACTGTGTGTGTATATGTATGTATGTTACATGTTACGCATCTATCATTATGACAACTATAGGAAAAATAGCAACTCAAGTTCTTCCCTAATCTCTTCTCCTTTTCCAGCCTGACTTGACAATGAAAAAGCAGCAGGACTCTGATAAAGTAATCTTTGTGCTCTGCCTTCCAATAAGCATATTCCGTGTTATGTTATGGTGGCCATTTGATAATTAATCAATTTCTTCTGACAGGAGTAAATCAATCTATAGTTGACAACTCATTCAATCAATATACCACACATGGGGAAGTGGATTTCAATCAATAGTTAAGATATGATTGTAAGTTATCAATCACATCTCTGTTTCCACCATGTAATCTCATTATCTTATCAATCTAAACACAATCATATTCATAAACAAAGCATGCCAGTTCTACCAATCGGCACAAAACGAACAATAATTTTCTGCCCCGGTTGATCAGATTTGATTGAATCTAATCAGAATAGAGTGTACTGACGTCAGCGAGGAATTCTCGGCCCATCCCGCTTTAGCTATCGGATCGGGAGAGAGCCGGCTGGTCACATGAGCTCCGCTAGCGAATAAGGTATAGAACAGCTTTTTTTTCAATAAGGCACATATACAGGACACTTAGCATTATGGAAGACAGGGGATTGCCTGATAATCACTAAGTGGGTTTAAAACCACTTTAACCACTTCAGCCCCGGACCATTTGGCTTGCCAAAGACCAGAGCACTTTTTGCGATTTGGCACTGCGACGCTTTAACTGACAATTGCGCAGTAGTGCGACATGGCTCCCAAACAAAACTGACGTCCTTTTTTCCCCACTTTTCTTTTGGTGGTATTTGATCACCTCTGCAGTTTTTATTTTCTGCTCTATAAACAAAAAAATAGCGTCAATTTTGAAAAAAAACGCATTATTTTTTACTTTTTGCTATAATAAATATCCCCAAAAATATATAAAAAAACATTTTTTCCCCTCAGTTTAGGCCGATACGTATTCTTCTACATATTTTTGTTAAAAAAAAAAATCATAATAAGCGTTTATTGATTGGTTTGCGCAAAAGTTATAGCGTCTAAAAAATAGGGGATAGTTTTATGGCATTTTTATTCATTTTTTTTTTTTTTTTTACTAGTAATGGCGGCAATCGGCGATTTGTATCGTGACTGCGACATTATGGCAGACAGATCAGACACTTTTGCCGCTATTTTGGGACCATTCACATTTACACAGTGATCAGAGCGATTAAAAATGCATTGATTACTGTGTAAATGTGACTGGCAGTGAAGGGGTTAACCACTAGGGGGCGCTGTAGGGGTTAAGTGTGTCCTAGGGAGTGATTCTAACTGTGGGGGGGAGGGGCTATGTGTGACACGACACTGATCACCGCTTCCGATTACAGGGAGCTGTGATCAGTGTCCTGTCACTAGGCAGAATGGGAAAATGCTTGTTTACATCAGCATTTCCCCGTTCTTCCTCTCCGTGAGACGATCGCGGGTATCCCCACGGACATCAAGTTCGCGGGACCCGCAATCACACTCACGGAGATCGCGGTGGGCACGCGCAAGCCGCTGCTTAAAGGGCAATGTACAGGTACGTTAATATGCCTGTACGTGCCCTTCTGCCGACATATATATGCGTGAGCCAGTCGGCAAGTGGTTAAAGTGGATATAAACCCTCACATATACCCAATGAAGTGAACAGCCTCAGATGATACACAGAGATTAAACAAATCCTCCTACATAAGTTTTACTTGTATATCTGCTGTATATACTGTTTAGAAAGTGCACATCGTGTTAAAATTTTCACTTCCTCATTGTGCACTGTGAGAGAAGTCACACACCCCCCTCCAGATAGGCAGAGACTTTCTGTCCTGTGAGTAAAGCAGCTTTCTGCTCACCTATTTATAGCACCCACCCTGACACAAAATTCAGTCTGGTTTTATCACCTGTGGGAGAACATGTCATAAATTATCAGGCTGATAACAGAACAGAGTAGGAGAAGGCCACGGGACATAGTGCTTTGAAGAGAGATAAGAAAACACTGCAGATATGTGCCCAGCTCAAATTTCATGAATCGGGTTTCTGTCCACTTTTGCTTACAAGTAATAAAGCCCTGATTGGTCGACAGGGCCATCCTTTGATCTCCCTGAATTACAGGAGGCTTACAACAATAAAGATTCGGCACAAACACTAGTGGAATGTCAAAATTATAACGATTTCAATAAATGTTAACTTGATTTTTTCTATTTGGCTGGAATTTCATTTTAAAACAAAAATCACTGTTTCCTCAAAGTAAATAAGCTGTTCTCAGAACGACAAGAACATATTATGTTCTTTGCCTGTTATTCCTCTATAGCAAGAAAGTATCAGTAGTTGGGCTATAAAGTGCTCACCCGTTGGTATAGGGTCCTGGCCCCGTTGAGAAAACTTTACCCTGAAGCGATGAACATGTGCTGGCGCTGCAAGGAGGAGGAGGGCACTATGCTGTAGCTAGCCATTTATTGGTCTCAAGTCAGGGAGACTATCAAACATCTGACTGATTTTGACGAGTGGTAGACCCAGACAGGTACTTACCGCACCAGCCTGACCTTTCTAGGAAACGATATGAAAATTATGTTGGTCCACTTGCTGAATGCTGCTTGAGCCTGTATACAGCTACTATGGAAGAAGGAGAACCCCCCCTTTCGCTCTCCTTGTGGCTTAATAAAATTGCAGAAAGTCCCTCCATGGAAAACATTGGTGCCTCGATCCGGGGCAAGGAAGAGAAATTCAGCGTAGGTGGCTCTACTGGACCCGCTTTACCTGCTCAAGGAAAGACAAGTCGATCATGCACTCGGGGGAATGAGCTTTCCTTTTCCCTCTCCCTTCCCTAATCCCCCCCCCCCATCATTCTCTCTCTCTCTTGTCAATATGGTCCTATCTGTTTGGTACCATGTTGACAGTTTGTTTTTTGTGTTATAATTTTGTCAAACAATTCAGATGGGATGCATACTTTCTTTAGCTCTTTATGCATGCTCTGTTTCTGAATGCAGATTTTACATTCTATGCTATGGAAAAGAAAGATTTTCTTCCTGTTTATTCTGCCATATTGTCTTTGGAATGGCTTATGTGTAACCACATTTGAAGCATTCCTATCTGTATGTAAAATTGTTAAATAAAGAGTGAAAAAAATAATAATTAAGAGCTGGTCTACCTGTGTCTAGCATGTACTCTACATCCTTCAGGTGCTGGTATATCTGCACACTTCCACCACAACAGTAACATGAAGGCTGCTACTAACAACTACTTCTCATGAAAGCTTGTTACCTACATTTGATATGTTTTTATTGTGAATAAAAAATGGGTTTATGAGATTTGCATACCATTTTTATGCAGATTTTACACAGGTGTCCCAACTTTTTTGGAAATGGGGTTGTATTCATTTTGGACCTTGGAGATTCCATAAGTAGGTAAACCTAGTAGTAAACAAACACCTGCTGCTAGGAGTGATAGGTACAACTGCTCAAAGCTGAAATAGGTCTCTATCAGATTGGCAATCAGATGCCCTCTGGAATGCTCTTGGCGGTCAGATGCCCTCTGGAATGCTCTTGGCGGTCAGATGCCCTCTGGAATGCTCTTGGAGGTCAGATGCCCTCTGGAATACACAGTGACTGGAAGGAAGGAGACTGAGATCAGCACAGTGAAGATTTCTGTAGATCCTGACCTGAGTGAAGAACAGGTGCATGGCTCCTGTGGTTTGCAGTGTGCAGGAAGAACTTGGCTGGGTAGCAGAGTGGTGGGGGAGCATTGGGACATCTCCTAGGCAATGCTCTCTCACCAGAAATGAGCCTCCCCAATCAGCTCCTCAGGCTCTCTCCAACCAGTTCTTGCAGCTCTGCACACATCTATCAGCTTCCACAGTGAGGAAGCTAATAGGCTCAGAGAGTCATGCCGCCAGTAAAGGCATCGGGGGGCCGGATAGGGACCGCCAAAGGGCCAGATATGGCCCTGGAGCCTCAATTTGCCCAGATCTGCTCTGGAGTAGCCCTGCTCAAAAAAGACTAGTCTAGTGCAAGCTGCCGCCAGTTCGGTCTTCATCAAAGCTAAAAGAAAATGCATTATGGGTGAAACTGCAGGATAGGCATACTGTTTAAATAAAAATGTGTGTCATTTATGTGACTGCTCATACTATTGGAACCTATAAACGTCTCATACAACCAACTTCCATTCACTCACCAATATGTTCAGACTGCTACCTGATACTGTCTTACGTTATAAGAGATCAGTGTGATTCTGTGGAGAGCAGAGTGTCAAAGATTTTACAGCAGATCAGCTAAGAGGCTTTGCTAAGGTAAAAATACATAACCCACTAAAGCTAATGCTGCAGCTATAGACGACATCAGCACTGCATGCATATAAAATATACAAGATAGAGCAGTGAGTTCACCAAGTCCTCACATCATTTACACAGCTGATGCTAAGGCCTGACCTACTTTATATATTATATGAGGGGAAAAGAATGTAAGCTAAAACGAGAGGAGATTAAACATGTAACCATTCCATGCATTTTATACTGCATTTTTTGCAAAACATATAGCAAGTCTATGCCCAAATGGCACATATGAGACCCCCCCCCCCCCACAATGTATAGTAGAACCCTCCAGGTGTTATTAAGCACCCAGACCCAAGAAAATAGGGGCACTCTGCTAAAGAAACAGCAACCGGCTCTTGTGGGACTTTATTTTGGTTTTTGGTTCCATAGATTCAATGGATCAAAAAGTGTATTGAAAAACGCAAAATGCACCTGGAATATGCAAACCGCTGCCTGCGTAAGTGTAAACCAGGCCTTAGGCTACTTTCACACTGATCAGTTTTTCTTCCGTTTTTGCGTAAAAAAGCATAAGAAAAAAGCATGACCATTAAAGTGATTGTAAACGACCCCCTTGTAAAACAACCCATTCAGTTTAAAATAGAAATGAAAGGCAAAACATTTTTGTATAGATATAAAAAAAACACACATTATAAATACCTTTTTTCCCCTTTTTACAAGTGATCACATTCCCTCTGTTCTCAGCTGCATAAGAGCTGGGGGAGGAGGAGGAGCAGCAGCACACTGAACATCCCAGTGAATGGCTCTACGGAGGGGGTGTCAGGACAAGTCTGATCATTGGAGGGGAGCAGGCTGAGTTCCCAGCATAGCTAGAGAACTGACCAGTGTGCTCTCCTGCTTAGTGTGGTCAGTTTTAGGAAAGCAGAGGGACTGTCAGGAGCACCACGGATTTCCCACAAAGGAAGCAATACAAAGAGAGCAGGCTACTTTCTCACACACAAGTACATGATACAGCAGGCACATATCAGGAATATCAAGTTTTGGGGTAACAAACACTTTAAATCCTATGGAACGTTTCACATTGGTTCAGTTGTGGGTCTGTTGCATTTTTCAAAGTCCTGCAAGCTGCATTTTTGGTGTGGTTAAAAAAGAAAAAAAAAAAAACGCACAAAAAAAAAAAAAAAAAAAACACACCTCTCCATTAAAATGAATAGAAAATGCACCAAAAACAAGGCACACATGCATTAAAGTCACCCGCTGTTGGGTTTTTAGTGTTTAGTTTTTTTGAGTCACATGTCCTTTTTTCATAGGTGCAAAACGCACTAAAAATGCATATGCGTTTTTACCGCATTTTTGCAATAGAGCGGTGTGAAAGTAGCCTTTTACTTGAAATGCATAGGTTTTACTGCAAAAAACAGCTTCAACAGAGCCTTCTGCATGCAGGATGGGGGATCAGAAGTAATTGCCTGAAAACTTGTTCAAGGTCACTAACTCCACAGATAGCAAAGCTGGGCATAAGATGACAGCCCTGGAGCTTTAAACTTTACATACAGCTGAGCAATGACAGCATTGATACTTCTGTCCTCCCAGGTTCCCTTTAAATACTGTAATGGCACACTATTAAATGACTTTTAAAAACACACAAAACTATAGAAAATCCCTTGATAAATGAGACAAACAGGAACAATCTCTGATTCAGCCTGAATCTTGCCCTTTAATGGTGGCCATACACATAACTATCTGATTGAATCTAAGAATGATCGAGGGAAAACTAACAAACTGTGTCAATTGATTTTGAGCAAAAACAACTGTTCTGCTCAGTCTGGATAGAAAATGCAATTATAGGAAAGATGACAGATCGATAGGACCGCTAAGTGTATGGCACATCAAATTATCTTTTTGATCATTCCAACTGTATTTGTTTTCTGGACTATAAATCTATTGACGATACGATTGTATATAGAATTGTTCCCTGTATGGCCACCAGGGGGTTCAATGAGAAAAAGAAAGAAAAGCTTGCCATAGCTCTCAGTTTCAGGTTACATACATTGAATGGATACAAAGCAAATAAAAAGAGAAGTACAGAAAATAAACACATTCAATCAAAGTTAGCAAATAGTTGAGTAATTCATTAAATAATAATTAAAGAATAAAATGGTACAGTAAATACAAGGCATCAAATGGCTCACTAGTGCTTTCCTCTTGAGGACTACCTACAATATACAAAGAAATAAAGCAAGCTCTTACCTATCACCAGGGACAGCGTCCAGCAGTGACAAGGACAGGCAGCTCAGGAGACATTCCACTTTCTATCAGAGTTCCCGGTAGTCAAAGCAACAGCTCAGCCCCCAGCAGGACAGAAGCGTCTTGCTCTGCCTGGTGTCAAGAGAAGAAAAAGGCAGTTCAGATTACCCTCGGGGACGTGTACAATCAATCCTCATTACAGCCCAACCTGTATCCATAAACAGATTTACTGTGCACAGGAAACGTCACATCAAAGAAACCTGTCACAATCCTCCCTGTTACTTTCAGAATAAAAAAAAAACAGATTCACATCAAACCGGTCCGTAGATCCAAAGTTATAGCAACTGACATTTTATATAAAGAATTACCTGTAAATGGTGGGGTTGGTCGCATCCCATCTCAGCATTTAAGGGCTCATTTACACTTGCAGTTGGAGGGAGGGGGGGGGGGGGGGGCAGTAGAAACAGGCAGTTGAGCTGTGGTTTTACTGCCCTCCCCAAAAAGCCCACCCCAAGAGAATACGGCGGCCGAATGAAGTTGTAAGTGACGCTATTTAGACCTAAATATGGGCAGCATAGTCAATGAGTGGTCTGGCTAATCTGCATACAACTTAATCTCTTGCCGCCCATTTAATAATAAGTGCAGCGGCATAAAGGGTGGCTTTTAATGCTCACATGCTGCACATTTGCACCCATGGGCGTCAGAGCTTTCTGCGCATAGAGCATGCTCACTGCACACTCCCAGCACAGCGAGCTTTCAAAGACAGCTCTTGGTCCCTACTAATTAATGGGTCGGCTCCTGATCATTTCACCACTGTGACAGCCAATCACAATGGTCATGTGATCATCCAACCAAAAGCAGGTGTAGTTTTAGAGCATATGGATTTTAGTGTTAGATCCTTTGCCCTATGCTTTGCTATGTTTTAGACTAGGGATCGGCAACCAGTCGATCGCAGTCTACCTGCTGACCACAGGTAGATGACAGGTAGACCGTGAACAGGTTCCTGTACCGCAGACCCCGCCTTCTAAGTGCCGGTCCTCGTCTCTCCTCCCAGCCTCAAGCCTCCTCTGTGCCTTCTCTCTCCCTCCCCCCCAGCCTCCTACGCCGCTGTCATCAGTGAACAGCAGAGACCGGGAGGAAGGAGCAGCTGGCCAAATTAACTTTTTATGTTAAACCACAGGTGATTGGTTGCTAGGACACAGGGTGGTCCTAAGCAACCAATCACCAGCTTGCTAATATGTAAAGTCACTGCCAGCTCCCGCCCTCTGTCCAATCCCTGCATTCGGAGCGCAACGCACTCCCAATCCCTGCATTCGGAGCGCAAGGCACTCCCGATCCCTGCATTCGGAGCGCAACGCACTCCCGATCCCTGCATTTTCTATATGTACTCATTGGATGGTCACATAGGAGGTGGAGTAAAATCTTCTCAAACAGAAACAGAGCAATAAAATTCAGAGGTTCTAACCCTTCTCTATCCTCCTCAAAAATAAGATGACTGATGTCTGTATTTCAGTTTACCTTAAGCTGGTCTTAGACCTGTAGAATTCTGTTTCGAAAGATGCAGTTTTTCAGAACGTTCATTTGATTATCTAAGAGCAAAAGGGGATGATTCAATCAGTTTTAAACCAGAGCGAGCCAAAAAAAAAAAAAATTGAAGAACAAGAATAGAAATGTTTTGTTGAATCGAAAGGGTACAATCGAATTTTGAAACATTTAATTTGCTCCTGGCCAAGAAAAATAGTAACTAGTCTTATGCACATGCTAGTTAAAATAGAATTCCTGCTTAAAGCGGCGGTCCACCCTTAAAAAAAAAAAAATTACATAAAAATGCTCCTAAAAATCTGAAAAAAGAAAAAAAAAATAACAACATTTTTTTACTTACCAGAAATGGCTGTTGCTACGCAGATCATCCTAATCTGCCACTTTCTACTCCGCGGTGATCTTCATTCTTCTCCTCCTTGCGTTGTCTTCTGGGGAATGGGGCGCGCTGTCTTCTGGGAACTGTGTGTGTCCCAGAACACAGCTGGCCATTCACAAAGCGCCGTGTGACTTGCGCATGCGCAGTAGGAAACGGGCAGTGAAGCCGCAAGGCTTCACTGCCTGTTTCCCTTAGTTCGAATGGCGGCGCCGGGACCCGATCCGATGGACGGATCAGCCTCATGCGGCTGACATTGTGGGCACCCAGGACAGGTAAGTGTGCTTATTAAAAGTCAGCAGCTACAGTGTTTGTAGCTGCTGACTTTTAAACATTTTTTTTTTTTAGCTGGACCTCCGCTTTAAAGTGATATTAAAGTTTCTCTATTTTTTTTAAATAGCAAATATATCATACTTACCTGCTCTGTGCAATGGTTTTGCACAGAGCAGCCCCGATCCTCCTCTTCTAGGGTCCTCCACCAATGTTCATGGATCCTCCTGCAGCTTTCTGGGAGGGGGGGGGGGTGTTACCCTTGCGGAGTCGCTCCCGAACCATACTATGTGCGTCTATTCAGACAGTGCGGGTCGGCCAAGCCCCCAATCACTGGATTTGATTAACAGCTGCAGGAGTCCATTGCAGTGAAGAGGGAGAGAGCATCACTGCTGCTCTTGGGCACAGCGCTTGATCGAGATCGGGGTCGGGTATGTATTGCACCTAACATTTTTTTTCACCTTAACGCAGAAAAAAACTTTTAGCCTTTACAACCACTTTAACACTAGGATTAAAAATGTCCCCACCTCCCTCTCGCTACCTTTGTAGTCATGCGATCCACAGCACCGACTTCCCTGTGTCAGTGAGCAACGGATGAAGGGGGAAGAAGGAAGCTCTTGACAACAGCTGTGGATTCCAGAAGCAGTGATATCACCTATAGGCTCCCATGTCCCAGCCGATGTCAGCACTCCCTCCTCGTCCCCGCAGCCGCCGTTGACTGACTCACGGAAGTCGGTACTGCAGATCACGTGACTGGACTAGAGCGGGCTGAAAACAGGTCATTATACACTTTTTTTTTTCTTTTACATTGGTTGAGCAGTATAGGTAGCAGGAGGGGTGAGGGAACATTTTTACATATATAGTGTCTCACAAAAGTGAGTACACCCCTCACATTTTTGTAAATATTATATATTTTCATGAGACAACCCTGAAGAAATGACACTTTGCTACAATGTAAAGTAGTGAATGTACAGCTTGAATAAAAGTGAAAATTTTCTGTCCTCTCAAAATAACTCAACACACAGCCATTAATGTCTAAACCGCTGGCAACAAAAGGGAGTACACCCCTAAGTGAAAATGTCAATATTGTGTGTGGCCACTATTATTTTCCAGCACTGCCTTAATGCTCTTGAGCATGGAGTTCACCAGAGCTTCACAGGTTGCCATTGCAGTCCTCTTCCACTCCTCCATGAGAGCATCACGGAGCTGGTGGATGTTAGAGACCTTGCACTCCTCCACCTTCCATTTGAGGATGCCCCACAAATGCTAAACAGGGTTTAGGTCTGGAGACATGCTTGGCCAGTCCATCACCTTCACCCTCAGCTACTTTAGCAAGGCAGTGGTCATCTTGGAGGTGCGTTTGGGGTCGTTATGTTGGAATACTGCCCTGCGGCCCATTCTCCAAAGGGAGGGGATCATGCTCTGCTTCAGTATGTCACAGTACATGTTGGCATTCATGGTTCCCTCAATGAACTGTAGCTCCCCATTGCTGGCAGCACTCATGCAGCCCCAGACCATGACACTCCCACCACCATGATTGACCGTAGGCAAGACACACTTGTCTTTGTACTCCTCACCTGGTTGCCGCCACACATGCTTGACACAATCTGAACCAAATAAGTTTATCTTGGTCTCATCAGACCACAGGACATGGTTCCAGTAATCCATGTCCTTAGTCTGCTTGTCTTCAGCAAACTGTTTGCGGACTTTCTTGTGCATCATTTTTAGAAGAGGCTTCCTTCTGGGACGACAGCCATGCAGACCAATTTGATACAGTGTGCGGCATATGGTCTGAGCACTGACAGGCTGACGACCCCCCCACCACCACTTCAACCTCTGCAGTAATGCTGGCAGCACTCATACGTCTATTTCCCAAAGACAACCTCTCGATATGACGCTGAGCATGTGTACTCAACTTCTTTGGTCAACTATGGAGAGGCCTGTTCTGAGTGGAACCAGTCCTGTTAAACCGCTGTATAATGTTGGCCACCGTGCTGCAGCTCAGTTTCAGGGTCTTGGCAATCTTCTTATAGCTTAGGCCATCTTTATGTAGAGCAACAATTCTTTTTTTACACTCACTACTTTACATTGTAGCAAAGTGTCATTTCTTCAGTGTTGTCACATGAAAAGATATAATAAAATATTTACAAAAATGTGAGGGGTGTACTCACTTTTGTGAGATACTGTAGTTAGTGTTACGCAGGAATTCTACTTTACATGAAGTTTGTAAGTCAAGACAATCTGGAAGTAGAATGTTCCTGCTGCAAAAATCGAGAAACTGATATGGTATTCTATCAAAAAATAGTTCGAAATTAGTCAAGTCCACGAATGCACCACTGAGTGATTTTTATACTTTTTTGTTCAAATGAAATTCTACAGGTCTAACACCGGGCTTTAGAGAAAATTTTTCCACTGGTGACAGACAGCAATAAAAACCAAACAGATCCCTTCCTTAAAGTGGTAAAGGCAGAAGGTTGTTTATCTTATGCATTAAGATAAAAAGCCTTCTGTGTGTAGCAGCCCCCCCAATACTTACCTGAGTCCCATCTTTATCCAACAATGTACACAAGTGCCTCGGCCGTCCAGGACTCTCCCTCCTGATTGGCTGAGACACAGCAGCGGCGCCATTTGCGCCTTTTAGAAAAAAGTTGTTCTTCGTTTCTGTTATAAAATTTTGTTTTCTTCTTCACTGATGGGCACTGATGAGGCTGCACTAATCGGCACTGATATGTAGAATTGATGGGCACTCATATGCAGCACTGATGGGCACCAACAGGCTACACTGATGGGCACCGATAGGCTACACTGATGGGTGGTACTGATGAGGACCTACTGACAGGCATTACTGATGGGGCACATTTATGGGCACTGACTGGCACTTTGATGGGCACTGACAGGCATTACTGATGGGGAACAGATTGGCAGCTGATGGGCACTGATTGGCCGCTGATGAGCACCTCTCATGGGGGCTTCACTGATAATCAATGTGCTAATTATCAGCGCAGACCCCCCCCTCTCTGACAGGGAGGGCCGCTGATCGGCTTGAACCGAGGAAAGGAATTGGTCACAGCTGATCACGTGGGAAGAAGCCTCCATCAGAGTCACACACAGCACCACCGATAAGCACACGCCGATGTTCTGCCGAGAAAGTTCCCCTCGGCGGATAAGGACCCCCCTGTACTGTGCTTGCGCAGTAGGAACAACAAGGGAGCCGCCGAAAAGAGCCGAAGCTGAACACCTGAGTCAGCTGTACACGGAGCCTGCGTGCCAAGACTATATTAATAAAAAAGAGTTTGTAACAGGCCGCTCACCACGCTTCGGGCACGGCTTCGCTGCGCTTGGAATATTATTATTCTACCTCTATGTCCACTTGGATGGTAGGGCTTTAACGTGGACATAGGGTAGAATGTAGTGCACAGGCACCGTATACAGCTGACGATCAGCTGTTCATCTTCGTCTATTTTCAGCGGCTCCGTAGTCGTTCGTACTGCGCAAGCGCAGCGCATGCGCAGTACAGGGGGGTCCTTATCCGCCGGTGGAACTTTCTCGGCAAGACACTGGCATGTTATCCTGAAAGATGTCATATGATGTCATTCTGCTATAGGCCGGGCTGGAAGCGGTTAACTGGTAATTGCGCGGTCATGCAACGCTGTAATAAAACAAAATTGATATCACTTTTTCCACACAAATAGAGCTTTCTTTTGGTGGTATTTGATCACCACTGGGTGGGTTATTTTTTGTGATATAAACGAAAAAAGAAAAAATGCTGCTATAAAACATATCCAATACATTTTTAAAAAAAATCTAATTTCTTCTTAAATTTGTTACAAATTTTTTCTGTTACATATTTTTGATAAAACAAATCCCAGTCAGTGTATATTGATTGATTTGCGTGAAAGTTATAGCACCTACACACTATGGTAAATATACAGGATTTATTTTTATTTTTTTAATACTAGTAATGGCAGTGATCAGCGACTTTTAAATGGGACTGCGATATTGTGGCATGAAATCTGACACTAACGCTGGGGAGGGAACTGACCAACTGCCACTGACATCACCAGTGACATTAATACAGTGATAATACTATATACTGTCACTGTACTAATGACAGTGGTTGGGAAGGGGTTAACATCTAGGGTGAACAAAGGGTTAAATGTGTACATATGTGTGTTGCTTGTACTGCTTGGCAGGGATGAGAAACTGAGAGATTGCTCCCTCTGTACAGAGCTCCATGTTTTTTACCAGCACAGAGCTCTGGGCTGTGATTGCACACAGAAAATCAGTAGGTCCCAGCCGTGAATCATTGGCCAGGACTTGCTGACAGGCATGCGCTGTGTACAATTACTGCAAGGGTTAATAGCTTATTTGTCCAGGGGAGAGGAGAAACAGTTTTACATACGGTGCTCCAGCGATGGACTCTCCCTTAGTATCATCAAGTCCAATGCATGGCAACTGTCGGGCGGCACAGTGGTGTAGTGGATAGCACTTTCGCCTAGCAGTAAGAAGGGTCACTGGTTTGAATCCCAACCACGACACTACCTGCTTGGAGTTTGCATGTTCTCCCTGTGCCTGTGTGGGTTTCCTCCGGGTACTCCGGTTTCCTCCCACACTCCAAAGACATGCTGGTAGGTTAATTGGATCCTGTCTAAATTGTCCCTAGTATGTATGAATGTGAGTTAGGGACCTTAGATTGTAAGCTCCTTGAGGGTAGGGACTGATGTGAATGTACAATGTATATGTAAAGCGCTGCGTAAATTGACAGCGCTATATAAGTACCTGAAATAAATAAATAAATAAATAAATAAACTGACCCTGGTTTGGACTTGAGGACCACATACTCTAGAGCAGAGGAGCAATAAGTAAAATTTCTTTGCCGTGTAGGCACAGCAAGTGTTAACTTGTCGGGCCATGTGCTGAAATGTGTATTACATCAACAATGAACATAGTGGCTGCAGGAGATAAACAGCACTATCCGGGTTAAACCCCCTTTTGCCTTCAGAACTGTCTTAATTCTTCATGGCATAGAAACATTCCTCAGATTTTGATCCATATTGACATGATAGCATCATGCAGTTGCTGCACATCCATGATGCAAACCTTTCATATCTTTCTATCATCTCGAACCAGTCTGCCCATTCTCCTCTGACATCAACAAGGCATTTTTCTCCACACAACTGTCGCTCACTGGATATGTTCTCTCTTTCGGATCATTCTCTGTAAACCCTAGATATGGTTGTGTGTGAAAAATCCCAGTAGATCAGCAGTTTTTGAAATACTCAGACCAGCCCATCTGGTACCAACAACCATACCACATTCAGGCTCGGTTCAGACCCAATACCGATGCAGCTCCCAGCTGGGGTCCTGTGTATCCTGGTTCACCATTTCAGCCCGAATTTTAAGCTGAATTCGGACCTGAAATGGACCAAAAAGCCACACAGGGCTCCTGTGCAAATTTGCACTGAAGCCATATCGGGGATAAGTGAACCGCCTCCAGAGAGCCGGTCACAATCCCCTGCTATTGCGAATTGGATGCGGGGATCCATCATCCAATTAGCAACAGTTTGAACCTGGCCTTAAAGTCACTTAAATGCCGTTTCTTCTCCATTCTGATGCTTGGTTTGGACTTCAGCAAGTCATCTTTATCACGTCTAGATGCCTAAATGCATTGAGTTGCTGTCAGGTGATTGGCAATTTGTGTTACCAAGCAATTGAACAGGTGTACCTAATAAAGTGGCCGGTCAGTGTGTGTATCTATCTATCTATACACACACGTATATACATACACACACAAACACACAGTGTGAGGGGAAAAAAGTATTTGATCCCCTGCTGTTTTTGTACGTTTGCCCACTGACAAAGAAATGATCAGTCTATAATTGTAATTAATTTAATTTCGGTTTATTTTACCAGTGAGACAGAATAACAACCAAAATATCCAGAAAAACGCATTTCAAAAAGGTTATAAATTGATTTGCATTTTAATGAGTGAAATAAGTATTTTATCCCCTATCAATCAGCAAGATTTCTGGCTCCCAGGTGTCTTCTTTACAGGTAACGAGCGGAGATCCTCTTAAGCCTCGGTTCACACCAGAGGCGGCACGACTTGCAGGTCGCTTCACCGAGGCGACCTGCACACGACTGCCCGGGCAACTTGCAAAACGACTTCTGTATAGAAGTCTATGCAAGTCGTCCCCAAAGTCGTACAGGAACCTTTTTCTAAGTCGGAGCGACTTGCGTCGCTCCGATTAGAACGGTTCCATTGTACTGAACGGGACACTACTTGTCAGGCGACCTAGGTCGCCTGACAAGTCGTCCTAGTGTGAACCGAGCCTAAAGGGAGTGCTCCTAATCTAAGCTTGTTACCTGTATAAAAGACACCTGTCCACAGAAGCAATCAGATTCCAATCTCTCCACCATGGCCGAGGGTAAAGAGCTGTCCAAGGATGTCAGGGACAAGACTGTAGTCCTACACAAGGCTGGAATGGGCTACAAGACCATTGCCAAGTAGCTTGGTGAGAGGGTGACAACAGTTGGTGTGATTATTCGCAAATGGAAGAAACAAAAATGTCAATCTCCCTCGGTCTGAGGCTCCATGGAAGGTCTCAACTTGTTCAATGATCATGGGAACGGTGAGGAATCAGCCCAGAACTACACAGGAAAATCTTGTCAATGCTCTCAAGGCAGCTGGGACCGCAGTCACCAAGAAAATAATTGGTAACACACTACGCTGTGAAGAAGGACTGAAATCCTGCAGTGCTCACAATGCCCCCCTGTTTAAGAAAGCACATGTACAGGCCCGTCTGTTGCTAATGAACATCTGAATGATTCAGAGGAGAACTGGGTGAAAGTGTTGTAGTCAGATGAAAAAAATCAAGATCTTTGGCATCAACTCAACTCACCATGTGAGGAGGAGGAATGCTGCCTATGACCCCAAGATGACCATCCCCACCGTCATACATGGAGGTAGAGCTGCACGATACGGGCTAAAGTGAGAATCACAATTTTTTGCTTAGAAGATAGATCACGATTCTCACAGCATAACACCAACTTTCACATTAAAACAAAAAAAAAAAAAAAAAAAAAATTGGGCTAAATTTACTGTTTCGTTTTTTTTTTTTATTCATTGAAGTGTATTTTTCCCAAAAAATTGCATTTGAAAGGCCGCTGGGCAAATACAGTGCGACATAAAATATTGCAGCAACTGACATTTTATTTCCTAGGGTCTCTGCTAAAATATATATAATGTTTGGGGGTTCCAAGTAATTTTCTAGCAAAAAATATTGGTTTTAACTTAAGAAACAAGTGTCAGAAAAAGATTTAGACTTTAAGTGGTTAAACTTCCTGCATTTACAGATTGTGAAAAACTTGGCAGACTGCCTGGATTTTTTTTTTCACACAGAAGTTTATTCCTTTCATCTAAGAAGGAAGAGTTACTTACAATGTTTCATGTTAAAAACTTGGCAGACTGCCTGGATGTTTTCTTTTGACAGCTGAGTGAACAGATAAGTCTCTCCACTTGTTCTATAAAAGAATCGACTCTGCAGTAGAGATCGTCAGGGGGGTTGAATCGAGATCACGATTTTTTAACGATTAATTGTGCAGCTCTACATGGAGGTAGACACATTATGCTTTGGGGGTGTTTTTCTGCTAAGGGGACAGAGCAACTTCCCTGTATCAAAGTGACAATGGCCGAGGGGCCATGTATCGTCAAATCTTGGGTGAGAACCTCCTTCCTTCAGCCAGGGCATTGAAAATGGGTCGTGGATGGATATTCCAACATGACAATGACCCAAAACACACGACCAAGGCAACAAAGGAGTAGCTCAAGAAGAAGCACATTAAGGTCCTGGAGGGGCCTAGCTAGTCCCCAGACCTAAATCCCATAGAAAATATGTGGAGGGAGCTGAAGGTTAGAGTTACCAAACGTCAGCCTTGAAAACTTAATGACTTGGAGCGGATCGACAAGGAGGTGTGTGACAAAATCCCTCCTGAGATGTGTGCAAACCTGGTGGCCAACTACAAGAAACGTCTGACCTCTGTGATTGCCAACAAGGGTTTTGCCCTAAGTACTAAGTTAATTTTTGGGGTCAAATACTTATTTCACTCATTAAAATGCAAATCAATGTATAACTTTTTTGAAATGTGTTTTTCTGGATATTTTTGTTGTTATTCTCTCACTGCTAAAATAAATCTACCATTAAAATTATAGATTGATCATTTCTTTGTTGGTGAGCGTACAAAATCAGCAGGGGATCAAATACTTTTTCCCCTCACTGTATATGTCTATAATACACAGTGCATTATCAATGTAAATATCATTAGGATTTCCATCACCCTCCTTCCAGGGCTGGTGCAAGGATTTTTAGGTGAAACCTCATTTTGCCGCCCCCCCTTGGCTCCACCCCTTTTCCCTGCCCATGTATACCCCACCTTTTTAATGAAGTGCCCATCAATGCAGCCTCACCAGCGCCCATCAATGAATGTTTGCTTGCTTCCATTCATTCAGGAGTCAGGACAGACACAGTCCACCGCCACCACTGTGCCTCTGATACTATGTGCGACCAGAGCGGCGGCTGCCTGCTGATGCGCAGACCTAGTTGCTTGCTGTAGAGAGAAGAGAGTAGGGACACCAGTGGCCAGGCTCCCTAGGCAGCAGTGCGCCCTAGGTGGCTGCCTATTTGCCTAGTGGTAGCACCGGCCCTGCCTCCTTCCCATCTCAGTAAGTCCACAGAGCTTGTGCTGGGAGCGGAGAGCCCCTTTAACCACTTCCATACCAGGCACTTTCCCCCCTTCCTGCCCAGGACAATTTTTAGCTTTCAGCGCTGTCACACTTTGAATGATAATTGCGCGGTCATACAACACTGTACCCAAACAAAATTTTTATCATTTTCTTCCCACAAGTAGGGCTTTCTTTTGGTGGTATTTGATCACCTCTGCGGTTTTTAATTTTTGCGCTATAAAAGAAAAAAGACCGTCAATTAAAAAAAAAAAAACTGATGGGCACTGATAGGCAGCACTGATGAGCACCGATAGATAGGTGGCACTAGATAGGCAGCACTGATGAGCGCTGATAGGTGGCACTAGATAGGCAGCACTGATGAGCGCTGATAGGTGGCACTAGATAGGCAGCACTGATGAGCGCTGATAGGTGGCACTAGATAGGCAGCACTGATGAATAGCTACTGACAGGCATTACTGAGTGGCACTTTGATGGGGCACCGATTGGCACTTATTATGGGAACAGGCTGGCAGGTGTCAGGCACTGATTGGCACCTTTTGATGGAGGCTGTGCTGATAATCAATGTGCTGATTATCAGCACAGACCCCCCCCCTCTGACAGGGAGAGCCGCTGATCGGCTCTCCCTGTCAGTGTGAACCGAGGAAAGCTGTTTACCGGCGCTTCCTGGTTCACGCTGTGATTGGTCACAGCTGATCACGTGGTAAGAAGCCTCTGTAAGAGGCTTCATACTACGATCGGAGTTGCGGTGTGTCAGACTGACACACAGCACCTCCGATCACCGTGCTACGCGCCCCCGCATGGATATCACAACCACTTTGCCACCGTCATTCTGCTATATGTGCTTAAAGCAGTTGTATACCCGTACAGATTTTTTTATTTTTAAAAACCTATAAGACAAAAGGCACAATGAGCTAGTGTGCACCGCATACAAGCTCATTATGAAATACTTACCTTAGAACTAAGGATGTGCTCCGGCGTGTTCGCACAGCCCACATGCAGAGCCCGCCAGGAAGTCGGCACAGCGCTAATCACAGGCAGTGAGATATTGTCCAGATGTTCGGCTACAGAGATCAGGAAATGTCTCACCGCCTGTGATTAGCGCATCGCAGTGCCGACTTCCTGGCGGGCTCTGCACGTGGGCTGTGCGAACACATCGGAGCTCATCCTTAGGACGAGGCATCGGCAGCCGATCCCAGTCACTGCCAAGGGAGCGGACATTTCCCCTCGGCGTGTCTTCTGGGTTCGCGGCTCTGGCGCTGTGAGTGGCCGTGGCCGCAATGTCGTCACTCCCATGCATGCGCGCGGGAGACTTCTTTCCGGCAAGGTCCGGCGGCGTCTGCCGAACCATCGCAGCGTATGCTCCGCTGACATCAGCAGCTGCATGTAAAGTGAATATCTCCTGAACCGTACAGGTTTAGGATTAGGAGATATTGATTACACCTTCAGGTAAGCTTTAATTTAGTCTTATCTGTAGGTAAAAATATAAAAAAGGAGTATACAATCACTTTAACCCCCTGTGCTGCCCTTCCCCCTCCAGGGATGGATGAGCTCCTTTGTCAGCCCTGCCCCTGTGTCTTCCTGTATTGTCCATCCTTTGTGTACACACAGGCCTGCACCACCCCGCACACCGTCCCCTCATATAGACCAGGAGAGGCCCGCACACAGCGCTCTGCAGTCCCCTCGATGTGTCGGCTCTCATCCCCCAGCCTGTGACCCCTGACCCCGGGATTACCTGACACACACCGTCTTCCTCCTCTCTCCCTGCCTGCAGGAGATTGCCATGTGCGGAGGGCGGAGCCGCCACCTGTCTCCTCCCACTCGCCGTGCTCTTGGCAACAATGGAGGAGGGAGTCATACTCTACACGGAGCTCCCAGGAAAGGCTCATGGTTGTCCTTGTTTGTATACGGAGATCCCAGGGAAAGGTTGTTTGTCCCAGTGAATCAATGCTGCTGAATGGTGTGCTCTGTCTAATAGGAAGGACTGTGCAAAAGTGATCACCAACCCACAGGAGACCTGTGTGCTTCTAGCAGGGCTTTATTCTTATTAGACAGTATATGGAAAGGTCATCAGAGGGATCAAAATAATCCAAAAATGACATAGAAGAGATCAGATCATCTAACAATAAAGAGTGAAGGAAATCATTCAAAATAACTCATAAAGAGACAATATAAGGAGATCAGATTGTTGTAAATCTAAAAAATAAAATGTAAAGCAGATCAGACTAATGAAAATCATCTAAAAAAGGTCAGATCACTGGGCACAATTCACTAAAGGTTATCCCATGTGTTATGACAGTCACATGACCACTTAGCGCATGCAATGAACGCCCCAGAGATGGGGGCATCGGGGGGTACAGCCAATACATTTGTAAGGGGCCTGAGTGTGTCGACGGGCCCTGGCCGCCTGGCGGAGATGGGAGAAGGCGTACAAGTGTGAGGGGGGGCTGCGAGCTTACATGTTAAGGTCAGGACTCTGTGCAGGCCAGTCAAGTTTCCTCCACCCCAAACGTGCTAATCCATGTCTTTATGGACCTTGCTTTGTGCACTGGTCCAAATCATTTGGTGGAGGGGGGATTATGGTGTGGGGTTGTTTTTCAGGGGTTGGGCTTGGCCCCTTAGTTCCAGTGAAGGGAACTCTTAAGGCGTCAGCATACCAAGACATTTTGGACTATGGAGTATTGCCGCTGATCACAGGTTATAAACAGTTTATGAAACAGGTAATCAGCAGAGAACATGTTCTTCACTGATCATCGCAGCACACAGAGATTCTGTAACTGACTGTCACAGAAATGGCCAGTTTATGAAGGTGCGATCTCTGCACCTCACTGGCGATCTGTGACAGAATTCTCCCACTCTGATTCACCAGCTCAGAGGTGGAGAATCAGAGAGAGAAGCGCAAAGCTGGCTGAGTATTCTGGAGAAAGCAAGAAGTGTTTTGACTTCCTTCTTTCACTCAGTAGCCACATCTTCCCCACCATTACACACCTCAAAACGTGCAGGTTAGGAATTTATAGTTATATAGTTATATAGCATATATATATATATATATGTGTGTATGTGTATATATATAGATAGATAGATAGATAGATAGATAGATAGATAGATAGATAGATAGATAGATAGATAGATAGATATCTATATTATATATATATTTTTTTTAGATGTTCACATCTCTGGCTGGGTTCACGCTTGTGCGATGCGTGAACCAGCGTGATTCCTGTGCGGGTTTCCACATCACAACTGCTTTGACATCTGCGCACCACTGCGGGTGTCAATGTAAAGTTAATGACACCCCCAGATCATTTCACAGATCGCAGTGCGAACTATGTAATGGTGCAGGAATCAGAACGCATGGGTGTGAACACCCATGCGATCCGATTCCAGTGTGGACCAAGTAAAGGATCCTGTACCATTTTGGTACAAATGCAATATGATTTAAATTTGCATTGCACAAACATTGCACGTGATTCCTTTTCCCTTCCCTACTTGTTCTTGGTAACCGGGACTTTCCACTCCATTATGGCCCCAGGCGTAACACATTCTATGGCTTTTTTCCAGACACGTCCCCGCATGTGATTGTTTGTCACCATATGCTTGTTGGTTGATAGATCCACTGGTTGGCTCCCCTATGGTGTTCATGGATACTAACTGAAACGCGATTAACAAGACTAAGTGAATATTAACATTATGTATTATTTTGGTGTTTGTCCTCTCTCTCTCTCTCTCTCCCCAATACAGGTGACTCAAACTGCTCCTGAAGAAGCATTCAATTGCGAAACATGTAGAACTTTTCTAGTTTGTCATCTCATATATTGATTAGAGGGTTATGGTCTCCCTCCCTGGTGTGAGGGCTATCCCTCTACATGCTTTAATTTGAATATGAGAGAGCATTAGCTATTGCCTTGCTTTGTACTGTAATGCTTTTAAAATATTTGTGTTTCTGATTTTTGTATTCTTTGTATAATAAAATTATTCATATTGAATTTTACGATTGGTGCCTACAAAGTCCATTTTTCCACTCTCTTGGGTGTAGTTTTGTGAATTTGTACATTTAGGACGTTGGCACTGCTCTACTTGTTGGGTTTCCGCAGTCCATCCTGTGGTGAGACTTGGTACTCCTGTTCATGTCCCTGTCAATGTAAAGTTAATGACACCCCCAGATCATTTCACAGATCGCAGTGCGAACTATGTAATGGTGCAGGAATCAGAACGCATGGGTGTGAACACCCATGCGATCCGATTCCCGTGTGGACCAAGTAAAGGATCCTGTACCATTTTGGTTCAAATGCAATATGATTTAAATTTGCATTTCACAAACATTGCATGTGATATGCACAGCAATGCGTCACATGCAATATCTGTGATTGCACAATTGTGATGCCAGCCTCTTTCTCTCTCTCTCTCTCTCTATCTATTTACATATCTCACAAAAGTGAGTACACCCCTCACATTTTTGTAAATATTTTATTATATCTTTTCATGTGATAACACTGAAGAAATTACACTTTTCTATATAGTCAAATAGTTAGTGTACAGTTTGTATAACAGTGTAAATTTGCTGACCCCTCAAAAAAACTCAACACACAGCCATTAATGTCTAAACCACTGGCAACAAAAGTGAGTACACCCCTACGTGAAAATGTCCAAATTGGGCCCAATTAGCCATTTTCCCTCCCCCGAGTCATGTGACTCATTGACAGGGCAGGACTTAGGGTGGTGGGGCCCCTGGGCTTGAGTCACTTTCCGGCCCTACCTTCTATAAGTATGCATAGCTATATAAAACAGAAATAGAAAAGGACAAGGTGTGCCAGACTCAGTGCAGTATTAAAGAACTTCTGTTTAATTGGACAAGACAAAACAGCCAAATGGCTACTCACAAAAGTAGATAATATATAAGCGTATAAGTGGGGGATACTGTACTGGTATTCGTCCCGGGTCCACGATTAATAAAAGCAATAAAAATGGATAAAACTATAATTACTGTATTCATCGGCGTGTAATGCACCCCAAGTTTAGGAGGGAAGTTTAAGGAAAAAAACTTACATTTAAATGCCCATCAATACAGCCTTATCAGTGTCCATCTGCAGCCTTGTCAGTGTAGCTTTGCCCCAGTGTCATTGCAGCCTTTCAGATTAAAAAATGGCACCGCCGAGATACAGAGCCGGATGTCCTGTGTCTATCTCGGCGGCTTTCGGCTGCCCTCGGCGGCTTTCGCCGGCTTTCGGAAACTCTCAGCAGCTTTTGAAACGGGCGGGGCCCTTTATTGGCCAGGGCCCATGAGCCCAGTCAAGCCCAATGGTAAGTCCGGCCCTGCTCATTGGTGTTACAGGGTCTCAGATGTGAATGGGGAGCAGGTGTTTTAAATTTGGTGTTATCGCTCTCACTCTCTCATACTGGTCACCGGATGTTTAACATGGCACCTCATGTCAAAGAACTCTCAGGATGTGAAAAAAAGGAATTGTTGCTCTACATAAAGATGGCCTAGGCTATAAGAAGATTTCTAAGACCCTTAAACTCAGCTGCAGCACAGAGGCCAAGACCATACAGCGTTTTAACAGGACAGGTTTCAATCAGAACAGGCCTCGCCAAGGTCAACCAAAGACGCTGAGTGCACGTGCTCAGCGTCATATCCAGAGGTTGTCTTTGGGAAATAGACCTACTATGAGTGCTGTCAGCATTGCTGCAGAGGTTGAAGGGGTGGGGGGTCAGCCTGTCAGTGCTCAGACCATACGCCGCACGCTGCATCAAATTGGTCTGCATGGCTGTCGTCCCAGAGGGAAGCCTCTTCTAAAGATGATGCACAAGAAAGCTGACAAACAGTTTGCTGAAAACAAGCAGACTAAGGACATAGATTACTGGAACCATGTCCTGTGGTCTGATGAGACCAAGATAAACTTATTTGGTTCAGATGGTGTCAAGCGTGTGTGGCAGCAACAAGGTGAGGTGTACAAAAATAAGTGTGTCTTGCCTACAGTCAATTATGGTGATGGGAGTGTCATGATCTGGGGCCGCATGAGTGCTGCCGGCACTGGAGAGCTACAGTTCATTTAGGGAACCATCAATACCAACTTGTACTGTGACATACTGAAGCAAAGCATGATCCCCTCCCTTTGGAAACTGGGCCGCAGGGCAGTATTCCAACATGATAACGACCCCAAACACACCTCCGAGACAACCACTCTCTTGCTAAAGAAGCTGAGGGTAAAGGTGATGGACTGGCCAATAAGGATGTGCTCCGGCGTGTTCACACAGCCCACGTGCAGAGCCCACCAGGAAGTCGGTGCTGCGCTAATCACAGGCAGTGAGACATTGTCCCGATGTGCAGCTGGAGAGATCGGGAAATGTCTCACTGCCTGTGATTAGTGCAGCGCAGTGCCAACTTCATGGCGGGCTCTGCACATGGGCTGTGCGAACACACCGGAGCTCATCCTTACTGGCCAAGCATGTTTCCAGACCTAAACCCTATTGAGCATCTTTGGGGCATCCTCAAAGGGAAGGTGGAGGAGCGCAAGGTCTCTAACATTCACCAGCTCTGTGATGTCATCATGGAGGTGTGGAAGAGGACTCCAGCGGCAACCTGTGAAGCTCTGGTGAACTCCATGCCCAAGAGGGTTAATAATGGTGGCCACACAAAATATTGACACTTTGGGCCCAATTTGGACATTTTCACTTAGGGGTGTACTCACTTTTGTTGCCAGCGGTTTAGACATTAATGGCTGTGTGTTGAGTTATTTTGAGGGAATTGCACGGATTCAACTTAACAACAAACCTACAGTCCCTATCTTGTTTGTAACCCGGGGACCGCCTGTATACTGCTGATCAGAGTATATAGGGCCTGGGGGCCCCACGCTTTTTTTTTTAATTATTTATTTGCGGGGTTCCCCATAATATCCATACCAGACCCAAAGGGCCCGGTAATGGGCTGGGGGGGGGGGTCAACATTACATTACAGCCGCAGGCAGTTTTAAATTACTTTTTTTCCTTTAGAAATGTCATTTTGTGCAGGAACTGTTCTAAACATGGGAAAAATGCGCCACTTTACAGGCATACTTTAGACACCCCCAGGTACGATATTTAACCACTTCAATACCAGGCACTTAGATACCTTCCCGCCCAGGCCAATTTTCAGCTTTCAGCCCTGCCGCAATTTGAATGACAATTGCGCGGTCATGCAACACTGTACCCAAACAAATTTTTTATCATTTTGTTCCCACAAATAGAGCTTTCTTTTGGTGGTATTTGATCACCTCTGAGGTTTTTATTTTTTGCGCAACAAATAAAAAAAGACCGAAAATTTTGAAAAAAAAACAAGTTTTTCTTTGTTTCTGTTAAAAATTTTTGTAAATAAGTACGTTTTCTTCTTCAATGACGGGCAATGATATGGCTACACTGATGGGCACTGATACGGCAGCACTGATGGGCACCGATGAGGTGGCACTGATGAGGTGGCACTGATGATGGGCACTGATAGGCGGCACTGATAGGTGGCACTGGGCACTGATAGGTGGCACTCATGGGCGGCACCGACGGGCACTCATAGGCGGCACCGATGGGCACTCGTAGGTGGCATTGATGGGCACTCGTAGGTGGCATTGATGGGTAGATATGGGTGGCACTGATAGTTGGCACAGATGGGCACGGATGGGCACTGATAGATGGGCACGGATGGGCACTGACAAGTGGCACCGATGGACACTGATGGACGTCTGTCAGACGCGAGTGAGGAAGAGCCAATCAACGGCTCTTCCTATTGACATCGTGATCAGCCGTGATTGGACACGGCTGATCACGTGGTAAAGAGCCTCCGCCGGAGGCTCTTTACCAAGGTCGGTGTAGCGGTGTGTCAGACTGACACACCGATCCACCGGTCGCCGCGATGCGTGCCCCCGTGGGCGCGCGGCGGCATGTTATCCTGCTGGACGTCATATGACGCCCAGTCAGGATAACTGAACCACCGCCCGGCCATCATCTGCTATGGGCCGGGCGGGAAGTGGTTAAAGGAATATTACACTTTTCTTCTTTCACCTTAAGCATTCTTAAAATCACTGCTCCCAGAAAAACGGCCATTTTTAAAACTTTTTTTTGCATTGATACACGTCCCCTGGGGCAGGACCCGGGTCCCCAAACACTTTTTATGACAATAACTTGCATATTAGCCTTTAAAATTAGCACTTTTGATTTTTCACTGTCGAGTCCCATAGACTTTAATGGTGTTCGCACAAATTTTTTGTCTGTTTGCATGTTCTGCCGCGAACCGAACCAGGGGGGTGTTTGGCTATTCAGCATACATCCAAAGAGCAACGCATCAGCGAATACCAGCTTGGAATGTTAAGGATCTTTGCAATGTCTTTTTAATTGATGCATTTTATCTCTATGGACATACAGTATGTCTTTGTTTTTAACTTTGTATAAAAAAAAGTTATATATTTTTTAAATGCCATTATAATCCTTGGGTACCGAGATAGTCCATACATCTTTTAGTTGGGGGCACAGTATATGAGTGGTTCTCCCAGCCTCTTTCTAGATTTTTTTCCTTATCTTATTGAAAAGAACGGTTGGTGGTAATGGGCAGTTGGGTTATCTAACAGGATAATTCTTTTCACGACATTACCTATTAATTTACCATCCAGCATATGGCTTGGATGTGCTGCTGCCCATGCTGGGAGCAATCATATAGCTGTAACTGCTTTCTATTTTCTCAGGGGAAGCTACAGATACATATAAATACAAATATTATCTTGGCAGCATACAGCAAGGGACTGTGATGTTTGTATTTAGCATAATTGGTTTCTTGGCAACTTTGTTGTTCTATAAAAATGTCAGAAGATGATGCTTATTCTTTTATTGACTATTCATTACATTACTGTCAGTATGATTAAAGTTAATGTAAAGCTAAAATGTTTTTTAAATTAAAATAACAAAAATGTTATACCTACCTGGTCTGTGCGGTTGTATTGCACAGAGAAGCCCCCAACCTCCGCTTCTGGGGACCCCTGCCAGTGCTCTAGGCCAGTGGTCCTAAACCTCAGTCCTCAAGTACCCCCAACAGGCCATGTTTGCAGGTTTTCCTTCTTCTTGCACAGGTGCTTTAACCGCTTGCCGCCGTTTGACGGTGGCAGAATGGCTCCCCTCTGCGAATCGTAGCTGTACGGTGGCCGCTTTAAGGAGAAGCTGAGGACAGAGCCAGAACAAGTATCTGTGTGTGTAAACACACAAATCCATATTCTGGCAGGGGAGAGGAGACAGGTCATGTGTTCCTAGTATATAGGAACTACGATCTGTCTCCTCCCCCAGGCAGTCCCATCCCCTCTACAGTTAGAACATGCTGAGGGAACACATTTAACCCCTTGATCGCCCCCTAGTGTTAATCCTTCCCTGCCAGTGACAGGTTTTATGCCAAAAAAGGCCACGGATATTAACTTGCGCAGGGTTTTCACCCACACTCAGTTGGGCCCAGATATTTCCAGTGGTGGCATACTGGTCTTTCTAGATCTGGAAAAGGCCTTTGATTCCATGGATTGGAATTACATGAGGGTAGTATTGGAGGTATTTGGATTCGGTCCTAGGTTCCGGAAGTGGATCGAGATTCTATATCATTGCCCCACAGCAGCCATAAAATTAAACAATATGTTATCAGAATTTTTTCCAGTATATAGGGGCACTCGCCAAGATTGCCCTTTATCTTTTCTCTATCATGATCGAGCCCTTGGCAGCGGCCTTGCGAGCCTCTGAGGAGGTACAAGGGATAACGGTGGGTCACCTGACTGAAAAAACGGCACTGTATGCAGATGATATGGTTCTTTTTGCGAGACTCCAAGAATTCCCTGTCGGCAGCTTTAGACATCCTAAATTCCTTCGCTTTTCGGGTATGAAAGTCAACTGGGGGAAATCCCAGATTCTATCACTCAGGACGCCATCCCCCATATGTGAGATTGCCACAGATTGTCCTTTGCAGAGGGTAGAGGTGATCAAATATCTGGGGTTACATATATCCAACTCCGTATCAGACTTTATTGCTTTGAATGTCGATCCACTTTTGACTAAACTAAAATCCAGACTACAGGCATGGCAGAATTTACCTTTGACACTCATAGGTAGGGTGAACTTAGTGAAAATGAAATTTTTGCCTGTTTTTGTATAGATTTCGGAATTCCCCTGTTTGGATTCCGAGATATATATTCAAAAGAATAGATCAGCTCATAACGACTTTCCTGTGGCAGGGGCGACACCCCCGCATTAAACTTCGGGTGCTACAACAGCCGTGGAAACAAGGGGGATTGGCGGTCCCAGACTTTCACAGATATTTCTTAGCGGGTCAGCTAGTAGTCGTACATAGGTGGTTTGTTATGCCTGAGGATGACACTGCTGAAACATTAGAGGCAGCGGTTGTTGGTTCTTATGAGGCACTGAAACATCTCCCGTTTTGGGGTTTCAGGGCTCCATATAGACTCATGATATCCATGCGTGCGACCAGTAGGGCATGGGTAGCAGTGACCAAGATGGGCAGCGCTTCTGAGATTTCTCCTCACACACCACTTTGGAAGAATCCTAAATTAATACACTTCTATGAGCACCCAGATCCAATCATCTAGACTAAATTTGGTATTAAGACACTGAAAGACATAGTGGGTGGTGGGAAACTTCTACAGTTTGATACCCTATGAACTAAGTTTAATCTTCCCAACACTCACCTGTTCCGTTATCTTCAGCTCAGGCATGCATACAATGCCCAATTTGGAAATATTGGAATTACCCCGAAAATGAGTGATATTGAGTCTTTACTGAGGGAGGACACTTTGGACAAGGCCTTGTCTACAATATACAAACAACTGTTCGGTGGGGGGGGAGATCTCCTCGCAAAGTGTAGGGCGATGTGGGGTGAGGTGTTCCCCCAGATGGACTGGGATGACTGGGACGATGTATGGGACATTAATTTTACTAAATTGGTTTCTGCTGGAGACCAGCTCATTCAATTTAAATTCCTCCATCGCATATATCTTACTCCAGCTAGATTGGCTAAGATGTATCCTACCGGGTCGCCTGGTTGCTGGTGGTGCAGTTCCCTCACTGCTGACTTCATGCATATCTTCTGGAATTGCTCAAACATTCAAGTATTTTGGAAGGGAGTCACAGAATGTATAGCAGAAGTAACAGCCATAACTATACAGCCCACAATAGAGGTGTGCCTTTTGGGGCTGGTGGACAATCTAGCCCCAAAGAGAGTAACTCATACTTTGCTGACGATCCTGATCTATTACGCTAGGAAAATGATAGTGTTATCATGGAAAAAGCCCAATCCTCCATCTGTATCAGCGTGGAAGGGTGTAGTAAATAGGGCTGCACCTTTTATACAAGGCTACATACATTAGCAGGGGCATACCACAAAAATTTGATAAAGTGTGGGGCAGTTGGATGAATAGTGAAACTACGGCGGCGGATTGAGTGGTATCTAATGGAATATACCTACAGTGGGTTTTAACATGTATGTAACTATCTGACATATCTTAAATCTTTCATTGACTGTTATTGTGAAAAGGTGGCCTAATTACTATTATCTTAGTTTTTTCACTGAGCGAAGGTCTGGAGGAAGGAGGAGAGAGTCAATGCTGAAGAAATGTAAATAGTTTCTTTTGTGTGTGGCCCAATGGGTCTTGTATGTACCTGTTATGTGTTAAAAAAGTAATAAAAAAAACTTAAAAAAAAAAAAAAAAAGTGGCGCAGTGCAGTATCGCAAAAAATAGCCCGGTCAGGAAGGGGGTAAATCCTTCCAGGGCTGAAGTGGTTAAATCGGTTTTATTGTCTGCTTGGTCATTTTTACCTACAGGTAAGCCTATAATAAGGCTTACCTATAGGTAAAATGAATATCTCCTAAATCTGTATGGTTTAGGAGATATTCACCTTGCATGCAGCTGCCGAAGTCAGCGGCACATGCACAGTGAAGGTCCTGGCGAAGGTATTTTGGACAGCTATTTTATAAAGCATGGTCTCTTGGGGGTACTTGAGGACTGAGGTTGAGAACCACTGGTCTAGGCACATCCTCCTCTCAAGCCACTTGCTATGTGGCACTAGTGCAGGCTCAATCTCAAGCCAGACTGCGTGCATCTGTTGACACACACAGTTCTGCTTGGCCCTGCCCCCCTCCCTTTTCAGGGCCAGTGGCTCTCAGCCAAGCCCCTGAATACAGGAAGAGAGAGAGACAGCAGAGCAGGGCTGCCGACAGGGACATTGCTGGATTGAGAGTGGTATCAAGTGTGTGTGTGGGGGGCGGGGGGCACAGACAGTGGAAGGTTTTAAAGGGCTTAACTAGCCTAAAACTCAGCACATCAACTGTCCCAGTTTCTACTCAATTTGCACTAGTGCTTACTTCCCTCATATACCAGATATGAGCTCACTTTCCAAGAGGAATAAGGAGTCCCAAACTATCCCCTCAAAAGAAGCATGTGCCCACCAACTACCAAAACATACTAGTGAAAATTAAAAAAAGAAGAAAAGAAACCAAGCATGTTGCGCTCTTTAAATAGAGAGCTTTGTCAGGGGTGCAAAAGTGATTTGTATGTGTAGGGCTACCCAGGAGCTGCTTAATTATGTTTGGTTGTGTACTCTCAACCCCAATAACAGTCTCGGCCCCCTCTGGCACACGTGGCAATAGTGTAAGTGCAAGGACCAATGAGAAACACACACGTTATGATAAAACACAGAAATTGTCTTTACTGGTTTCTGTGGAAAAGTAATGAACAGTAACAACGCACATATGTCAAATGAATCAGTTGAACAATAATAACTAAGACCCAGAGCAGTATAGCTCAATACTGTATTCAGGCTGCTATCAAGGGATTACCAACCTGAGAATAACCCCAAGAGCAGAGGCAAACACAATTAGCAATGACAATCCTATAGCAGATTGGTTACCGCTGTATGAATTGGCTCTATCAGTTCAGGCAGGAGAAGGCCCGACGCTCATGTGTGTGACGTTGGGGTTGGTTCTATGGCGCCGTACGTATATATGGGCGGCTGCCCTGACTGGACCAGGTTACTCAGGGCTTTCGCACACACCAGATCCCATGTCCTATCCTGGATCAGGGCCTTATTTTCTCCCTCTTCTCTAGTACCAGGTCATTTTTTGTACACTTAGAAGTCACGCCACCTTTTTGTCTCCACACACACACCTACATTCAGGTGTCTTGGTGGTAACCTTTCATCATGGCTACTCACCCTCACTCCTGCTCCCTCACCTATCACTAATCCCCCTTCTGTATACACCAGTCCCATCACATAGCACAGTCCTCACTGTCATTACATTCCTATTCACCTATGCCATGTACACAGGATTGGACATTCCAATAACAAATGTTCGATAGGAGCTTGTTGTCGGAAATTCCAACCATGTGCAGGCTCCATCGGACATTTTTTGTCGGAATTTCCAACAACAAAAATTTGAGAGCTGGTTCTCAAATTTTCCAACAACAAAATCCGTTCTTGTAAATTCCGAGCGTGTGTACACAATTCCAATGCACAAAATTCCACGCATGCTCTGCATCAAGTATGAGACGGAAGCGCTCGGTCTGTTAAAACTAGCGTTCGTAATGGAGATTCGTCACCCTGCAAATTTTGTAATCTTTCAATGCAGCGCATTCTCCTCTTCTTCATAATGCTAGAATAATAAAGTTGTTTTGCTGCTAATATTCACACAGAGTTCTGACAAACTGATTTATTTATTATTTCTCGTGATCTCCTGAATAATATTTATTTTTTTTCGTCAGATCTCCATAATAATGTTTATAATTTATTTTTATATGATCCCCTTTTTTTTTAAAATCAAGATCTCCTCCTTTTTTTTTTTTTTTTTTTTTTTACTAGTGATCTCCATAATATTTTTTTGTCGTTTTGTGTGTCAAGTTACCACAACACCATTATGATCTTGTATATTTTAACCTCAAGAAGGTTGGTTGGTGTTGGTCTCCCTTGGTAATTTGACCTTGTATTTTTGAAATGTACCTGCCTACTCACAAACTGTCCTTTTTTAATTCAAACACATAGCCAATGATTTGTGCAAAAAAAATTAGACATTTATTAAGGGGCCATAAGAAAATAAAGAGGAAGGCAACGCTGGATAAACTGGTGAAATTAGCAAAGCCTTTGTACCCCAGGGCACACATCAACTATTTGACATGCAAAATTGTTAGCCTGAGGAATCCATTTAATAGGGAGCACAATCCCATCCAGGACTCCGAGAGATCAGGAACAGCAGCAGATGACATATATGTCAACAGGCTGTGGTCATACAACAGCCTGCGTCTTTTTCCAGACCAGACTGAACCCAGGCCATCACTCTCTAGCCTTCCCTACACGCTTCCTTCCACACTTGCTTCCAGCCTGTGGCTCTGGTGTTGGAGTTGTGGCAGGGGGTGGAGGAGGTGGGGGAGAAGGATGGTCCAACTTACACAGGTGGGTTTTGCTTGTGAGTTTGCCCCTCAAACCCTTATTTAGGGCCATATATATCACTTCCTCACAAATGAGGTGTTGGCCCACCTCCATTTCCTGCATTTTGTTGGCAGCCATGCAAGCATAGGCCTCAAGAAGACTGGGGGGGGGGTTCTGAGGGCCGCAGAAGACTGCCAAATTAGCCCAAGTGCTGACTCCTCCACGCTCCTCCCCTTCCTGGGCCTTTTTTGTTGAAGGTGGAGGGGAGGGACCTGGGATTTGGTCAGGCTACTGGGCCTGGCCACCTCCTGGCTGCCACTTACCCCCACCACTTCCTGGCTGCCACTTTCCCCTGCCACCTCCTGGCTGCCACTTTCCCCGCCACCTCCTGGCTGCCACATTCTACAGTCTCCTCCTGGCTGAGGCTTTCCTGAGTATGAAAAAGGGACATAGTTTTAGTTTATTGTTCATCAATCACACACAATTTTGAGAAATATGTTTAACAATGCTATACCTGACTCAAGCTTGGCTCCTCCACATCTTTTTCCTGCGTGGAAGGCCCAGGTTGGACGTCGGAAGCCTCAGCTGGGATGGTAGGAAGAGTGGAAGGAAGGGTTGAGAGTGATGGCCTGATTTCAGTCTGGTCTGACAGAAACCACAGTCTGTCATAGTACCACAGCCTGGGTACATAAATGTCATCTGCTGCTGCTCCTGATCTCATGGAATCCTAGACCTTCTTGCGCTTCCTATTATAAGTGCTCCTCAGGCCACCAATTTTGTACTTCAAATAGGGGATGGTTGCCGTGGGGATCTGCGGCTTCACAAATTCCAGCCATTTATCCAGTGCTGCCTGCCTCGATTTGTATAAAAGGGGTGTTTTGTCTGCCACAGACAGGGTAGCTCTCTGTACAAATCAATGAATTGGGGGAGGGAATCATGATCGTTGAATCAATCCATTTTATCTGCAAGACACAACACAAGACAAATCCTAATGTCAGGCTAAACTCTCCTAATCTTGTCCCAATATAGGCCTCAATCTCTAAGCAGTATAGTCCACTGATGCCCCAAGTTAAAATTGTACCTTTGTTAGAACGATCTGTGCTTCTGATACTCCTTGCTCCGCTCACAGATCGTACATACGACGCACACGTGTTCTGCTTTTCATACACTGCGCATGCATAAAACTCCACCCGCCCCTGACCTTCTATCTAGTATATTCCCCACTCCTTCTCTTTCGGAGTAGTGGGAGAGCACATGGCGGAGAAAGAACAAGTGCATGCAGACAGCAGCAGCAGCAACGATGAAAGGCCGGAGCCACGAACGTCCTGATCCCGGAGAAGATTTAAGGCCTCAAATATGTCCTTTGTAGAGATGGTGGAGATGGTGGACATCTTGAAGAAGGCCGACTATGATGGGAAGTATGGACCGTACCCAAACCCAAATGTGATAAAGGCCAAGATCATGACTAAAGTGAAAAGTCTGCACAGAAATTTCAGGGTACGACGATCCAAGGATCAACTGAGGAAACGCAGGTCAGACTTGAAATTGAGGGAGCAGGATCAGTACAGAAAGATCAGAAAACTGCTTCTAAAAAGTAAGTAGTTGTCGTGTTCATATTATTATTATTATTACTTTAGTGCTGCTCCATGTGCTTTTCTTTACTGTTGTACAGTTTAAAATGGCAAGTTTCAGGTTCATGGGCACAGTAATCGTTCGTAGTAAACATTGTTCATTCGCCCACTAATACAATGTTTTTGGCAGATGCAGGTTAACTACATCTGGTCATGCCTATTTGTATTCAAAGAAGTTTAGTACATTGTTGTCTAGATGGGTTTGTAACTAGAATAAAATGCCAACTTGATTCAGTGTAAGGAGAGGACACTCAGCAGCTGTTTACACATCTGGACACAGGAGCACTAGTGTGGGACACCAGAACAAACTTTTTAGGGTGTCCCACACAGGTGCTCCAGTGGATACTAGGGGTGTCTCCATGTGTGAAACTTTACCAAAAAAGGTAAGTATTCCAGCTTTAAGAAAGGGAAAAATAATGTCTTATGCTTGGAACTCTGCCAAAACAGACAATTGTACGACACTTCCAAGCAATGTTTCATATTCCTATTTCTGCCCTCAAATATCTGTGTGCTAAGTATACCTTTTTTTTATTCACATAGGGGAGAAATTTCTCGGGACATCTGAGGACACCAGGGATCCACAACCTCCTAAAGAAGGGGAACTCAGCACACCACAACCTGAGGATGTGGAGGAAGGAGAAGTTTATGAAGTGGGCAAAATAGTGACCACAACAGGTGAGTGTCTGAGACCACAACTTCAGGTAATAGATGTATGCCTGCATATTTATAATACACGGTGTGTTTTTTTGTTTTAGGTGATGTGAATGTTGTGGAAGAAGAAACACATTTCACAAGTGTAAGTGCACACATCCTTATCGAGGAGATCATGGTGTGCAATAGGGATTTACAGTAGATCAAGGAAGACATCAATGATGTGGAAAAAAGACTCAAAAACCTCATTGATGTTTTAGGCAGAATATAAAACACACCAAAATTTTACTAATTGTTTTTATTTTTCTAAATTTTGGAAAACATTTTGAAAACCAAATTTTGAAGATGCACACAGTGTGTCAACATGTGCTATCTGCCATCACGGGATATCAATGTACGCGTTTTGTGGGTGCAACCCCTTCCTCGTAACTCAAATAGCTGAGAGGAAGGGGTTGTACCCCCGAAACACGTCCATTGATCCCCCATGATGGGAGCTAGCACATGTTGATCAGGAGGGAAATCCCCATTTTGACTCTCAATTTGTGTGCATCTTCAAAACTTTGGCTTTCACAGGGGTGACATCACCCCATCTGATGAAGGCAATATCAACACAGTTTGGACATACTAATGTCTGATATTGCCTTCAATTTATAAAAGTTGAACTTTGTAAGTTCCTGAGTTGTGTATTGTTTTATGTTTTTAAAAACATGCCATTTTACCACAAAAAAAGGATATTTCTAATGTCTAAAAAAAAAAATGTATTCTAAAAATATGTTAGTTTGTTCAAAAACCCTTTTCTAAACGCACATGTGAATGTGCACAGAGTAAAAAATGTTTCTACTCAACAATGTGTGGCTTCTTCTTTCAATGCTCAATAGCAGTTTTTGAGTAAGTTGGTGTTTACAGTGACAATGGGGGTTATTTACTAAAGGCAAATCCACTTTGCACTACAAGTGCAGCTTCAGTGCACTTTCAAGTGCACTTTTGTAGTGCACTTGTAGTGCAAAGTGGATTTTCCTTTAGTAAATAACACCCACAGTGCTTTATAATTTGCAACAATCAGGCTATTTTCGTCACTCCAAAAAAATAATTCATGGTTCTGAAAATGTTGAATATTTTTATCAGTAATCCATTACATACATTAACAACAAAAACAAGGTGTGTGTGTGTGTAGCAGACCCACAACATAATAGTTAGCTGAAGAAGAGATTATCACCTCATGTATCAAGTAAATTACGTTTGCACTATTGAAGAAAATGGCCAAAAAGAAAAGCCTATTGGATAACCTAGGAGATAGCTAAAAGAAACACAAGAAGTAAATCAAAGGAATATTTTTCAGTTTAAGATACAAATTTATTTAAAAAATGTTTCTTAAACATTTTCTGGCATATCAATGCCCCCCTACCCGCAAAGTACTACATATATTTTAGACGGACCTCGCGGGTGCTTTGGGGGGCAAGCCAGGACGGCCAACTTCAAGCGCCGTCAGGGTTTGGTCTCAAAATCCGGCCCAACTGAGGCCACATAGTTCATCAAATTTCTCCTTAAAAAGTTGTGGAGAATGCAGCATGAAAGGATTATATGGTTAAGTTTATATTCCGCCATGTCGATTGGCGTAAGGAATAGGCGGAAACGACTTGCCATTATCCCGAAAGCATTCCCCACCACTATTCTGACTCTGGCCAGCCGGTAGTTAAAAACCCTCTTGTCCAGGGTGAGGGTCCTCATGGGGAACGGCCGCATCAGGTGATCACCCAGCCCAAACGCTTCATCAGCGAAATATGACGAACGGCAGACCAACCATGTTGTCTTCCGGAGGTAGCAATACCAAGCCACCACTCTGGAGCCGTCCGTAGAACTCGGTCTGGGCGATAACTTCACCATCTGACATCCGGCCATTCTTCCCCACGTCCACATAGAGAAACTCATATGTCGCCGACACCACAATACTATTAAACCCCTTATAGTTGTAATAGTATGACCCTGAGTTGGGGGGTGGGACTATGTGGACGTGTTTCCCATCTATTGCTCCTCCACAGTTGGGAAAGTCCCACTGCATGGCGTTGAAGGAAACTGTGGAGTGAAACAAGAAAAAAAAATGTGTACTTTTGCACATAATATTGCAAGCAGATTAGACACAAACATTCTTGGCCAACATCAGTATAACATTTATATGAAGGAGTAATTAAAGAAAAAAATCTAAGGTCCACTTATCCGATTCCTCACACACTTGATGGCACATGGTAAAAATTTTAGGGGGGGGGGTGTTTTGGACAGATAACCGTCTCCACTTCATTGAGAGCTGAATGCATAAATAATGTGTGTTACTTTGGCCAGCCCCTCCTTACTTACACTATTGGCAGCCCACTGGACAGGTAAGAAGTGTCATAATACAAAAATATAAATACATACTGTACAAATTGAAGCACATTTTTACATTCTGCAATTACCTATCAAGATAATAGGAGAACGAAACTTTAAACAGTACCATTTGAAAGTATTCAGGCAGGCCCTTTCACTACATGCTTTGGTGAATTCATCCATAAATATGACCACAAAAGAGGTAGGTATAGTGTGTATGGGTTTGGCAATGTCAGCAGATAGAGGATTGGTATCGGTTGACTTAGCGGTTAGGGGGAGGGGGGTTCCAAATGTCTTTGGCACTCTGCCTGAATTTAAGGACACAAATACCATTTGTACAGATTTTAGGGGGTATTTAGGGTAAAGCACTACTATGGAGCTGACAAAATACATTGTTAAGTGACTAGACTAGGTGGGAGGTTAGTGAAGGCAAATATGCATGAAGGACAGAAAAGAAACTTTAAAAACTTCCAGCATGCATGAGGATAAAGAGAACATTCACAGCATATTACAATCATGGTAATTAGGGAATGATGAAAGAAATACAATAGATCAGCAAACATTAAATACATATAATGTGATGTCAAAGGAGAAATCTTACCTTAACATAGTCTTTCTGCAGGACCTGAATGATGGCAGAACAGGTCTCTGGAATAATGATCCCCATAGCTTGGGAGGAGATGCCTGTTGAAAACTTGATGTCCTGCAGACTTCTCCCTGTCGCCAAGTACCGCAACGCGACGACTAGCCTCTGTTCAGGAGCGATGGCTTGCCGCATGCTGGTGTCCTGCTTCGTAATACAAGGGGACAGCAAAGCCAACAAACGGTGAAAAACGGGATCCGTCATCCAGATATAATTCCTGAAATCATCAGGATTATTCTCACGGATCTCCCGCAAAAAAGGCATAATAGAGAATTGGTCACGCTGGAGCAAACAATTCTTTGTCCATGAACTTCTCCCCACCCTGTTCATGGACTGGGCTTGGGTCAAAGTATGATCCCCAACACCAAGCCCTTGCACAGCACAGAACTCTACGATGAGTACGTAGCCGCAACATGGCTTAAAAACGGTCGGCTGGTCAAAACGAACTAACAGAATGCACTGAAAATCAGAAAGGCCTGAGAAGAGCGAGCTGAAAATCAGAAACGAGTGGACGAGTGGAAGAACACACTGGAAATCAAATACGTAATATAAAAATACGCACTGAAAACCAGATGCGAACTGACTACACGCACTGAAAACCAGATACAAACCCACAAGCACAAACTGAAGAGCAGTAACGATTTGAAAAGCACGAGGCTGAAAAGCGCAAATTGTCTCTCACCAAACTTCTACTAACACGAGATAAACACGAGATTAGCAGAAGGTGCCCAAAGGGTGGCGCACTGGCTATTGAACTTCCTCTTTATAGTCCTGTCGTACGTGTTGAATGTCAGCGCGTCTTGACGATCGGAATTTCCGACAACATTTGTGCGACCGTGTGTATGCAAGACAAGTTTGAGCCAACATCCGTCGGAAATAAATCCAGGATTTCGTTGTCGGAATGTCCGATCGTGTGTACGCGGCATAAGTCTCTACTTTGCATTCATCTGGTTCATTCACTTATTATTTATTTACAATGTTCACACTAGGAGTGCTCTGTGTGCCCGAGTCCACCTGGGTTGCTGTCCGTGATGGGTGCCACCATCGGACACGCTTCCTCAGCTCCCAATTTTGATGCCTTCGGGTGGCCTACGGTCCCTGACATCACATCATCGATTGCACATACACTTGTAAGTGATTTATAGGGGGATTTCTTAATCCATCCTCCCCTTTATTGATGCAAGCCTATTTATCCAGACAATTATTTTCTATTGCAGATACATCACATGCTTGCTCCTGATGAGCGGCACTAAGCCGCGAAACGCGTCGAGCTACCAGATGTTGTGTATCATAGTACTACAGTTCTAATAGATCATTATGTTAATATATTTTAAACAATCACATCATTGTGACAGGGTTCAGAAAGGTCATAGGCCATGCAGATGTTATCTTGCTATATATGTATACCCAATCATGGAATTTGGTGGACTCTGTAACCTCATTATGCTATCAATTTATAACCATGTTATTATCAGTTACCACTGTTTTAGAAATTGTCACTACGGTTAGTGTGTATTTCTATGTATATGGAATTAATGTATGTAATTATGTGTTTACAGAATATTAAATATTTTAAAATCCACCATTTTATTCAATTGCAACCACGTGCTTCATTTAAAGTCCTACCCCTTTGCTCCTACTTCTCATATTGATAGGGATGGATTCACATGACCTTACCAGGCCATGGCCTCATTCAAAGTCCCAATTTTTCCCTTTCCCCTTTTCCCCATTGTTGTTACTGTTTAAACAGTTATCTACTGAATATTGCTGTTGGACATTAAATATGATGCACAGATTGGAGCCCCCCTTTATATCGTCATGAGAGCCCCACTTACATTTGGGTCCCCTCTTACATCAGGGTCTCCATTACAGCCCCCCCCACACACACACATCAGAGTCCCTTGCAGGGTTGGGGTGCCTGTTGGATGGGGTTGAAGCCTATGCCAGCGGCCATAGGCAGCCTCTGCTGACCTTAGTCACCAATCCGTGCACACTAAGAATATGCCACTGACCCTAGCTGAGGGCTTGATAAAATCTTGTGGGCCAGATGCGGTTCGGAACAATTAAAAAACAGCTTATTCATTTAAATTTATTACACTATGTGGACAGTGCATAGAAAAGGTTACGAAAAGTTACAAAACAAGTGACAAAAACAGAAGGTAAAAAAAATTTCCTCTGCTTTCGGGGTTGGATAGAAATATTGACACCCATCCCAAAACAGATAGGAACCCTCAGGTATGACAAAGAGTTGATGGCAGATCTCTATTTATTTTATTGTACAGGTCAAAAGTGAGTTGCCTCCCATTCAGCCTAGGAGGGTAGGAGCTGACTGCGGTGAGTGCATAGGTCAGTGTTTCTCAACCATTATTCGTTATTGCATGACAACAAAGGCTGATTGGTATATAGTGCTGCTCCTCCCAGTTTGAGTTCTGCTGTACAGGAACATTACAATAGGTTCAAATCACATTCAGGTTACATTTTGTGATACATTTAATTATTAATAACTTGCTTACTGGGCACTTATAACCCCTTCCTGCCCAGGCCAATTTTCAGCTTTCAGCACTGTCGCACTTTGAATGACAATTAAACATAAAGGGAGGTAACTGTATATAAATATATAGGGGAATTGGGACTTTAAATGAAGCACAATTAAGTACCTCCATCCCGATAATGAATAAACATAAAGGGAGATTGGGACTTTAGATGAAGCGATTGGATAGTGGAGGTAAATAACACCATGTTTAATTTTCACCATGGAATATTTATTTGTCAACAAAGATATACAGACAATAAATAAAAAATACCAGTTGATATACATATAGGAAGCGTGTACATGGCATGAGTATGGTAAAGTACACATAGAGCAGCACATAATATTTGTGGTAGATTGAAGATGGAGTATATGTATAAATTAATGAATCATACTGTTGTTGTAAAAAGGGTAAAAAATATATATATATTAACCTTTAGTGTATATGAGTGATTAACCAACTACACTCACCAATTCAGACAGGGAATGCAATCACACTTTATCTTTGTGGATACTTATACCACATCATGCAATTCCTCACTATACCCGATGTCGCATCCATGCATCATGTCGCCTCAGCTCCCGTGGAGAGGCTGTATTCCTGGCCCACCGTGCACTCACCATGACGCATTGCATTCCCTGTCTGAATTGGTGAGTATAGTTGGTTAATCACTCATATACACTAAAGGTTAATATATATTTTTTTTTACTCTTTTTACAACAACAGTATGATTCATTAATTTATACATATACTCCATAGGAAATGTGGCTGCATCAGCTCCTGATGAGTGGAGAAGCATCCACGAAACGCGTCGAGCTTTGTTGTTTTTTGATGCCCCAATTACATTCTACACGGAATCATACTGACTGAACCAACTCGTGCTCTAATATAATAACTCTTTTCATCTAGTGGATACATTTTTACTGTGTGGTTGCACCTATCGATGCCAGGCATGTTGTCGTTAATATTACTGTGCTATGCTCTTCAATCTACCACAAATATTATGGGCTGCTCTATGTGTACTTTTTTTACCATACTCATGCCATGTACATCAACTGGTACTTTTTATTTTTTATTTATTGTCTGTATATCTTTGTTGACAAATAAATATTCCATGGTGAAAATTAAACATGGTGTTATTTACCTCCACTATCCAATCGCTTCATCTAAAGTCCCAATCTCCCTTTATGTTTATTCATTACCGGGATGGAGGCACTTAATTGTGCTTTATTTAAAGTCCCAATTCCCCAATATATTTATATTTGAATGACAATTGCACGGTCATGCTACACTGTACCCATATGAAATTTTTATTGTTTTCTTCACATAAATAGAGCTTTCTTTTGGTGGTATTTAATCACCACTGGGTTTTTTATTTTTTGCTAAACAAACAAAAAAGACAAATTTAAAAATATATATATATATATATATATATATATATATATTTCATAGTTTGTTATAAAATTTTGCAAAATAGGTAATTTTTCTCTTTCATTGATGTGCGCTGATGAGGCTTCACTGATGGGCACTGATAGGCTGCACTGATGGGCACTGATAGGCTGCACTGATAGGTGGCACTGATGAGGCGGGACTGGTGGGCACTGATCAGGAGGCACTGATGAGGCTGCACTGATAGGTGGCACTGATGGGCACTGAAGGGCACTAATAGGTGGCATTGAAGGGCATTGATAGGCGGCACTGATAGGTGGCACTGATGAGCACTGATGGGTGGCGCTGATGGACACTGGTAGGCGGCACTGATAGGCAGCACTGATGATGAGGCACTGATGGGCACTGATTGGCAGCACTGGTGGGCACTAGTAGGTGGCACTGGTGGGCACTGCTTAGCAGTACTGATGGGCACTGTTAGGTGGCACTGGTGAGTACTGGTAGGTGGCACTGGTGTGCACTGCTTAGCAGCAGTGGCGCTGTCGATGTGTGGGACCGGTGTCCCTTTTTACATGAGCCGGTAATCGGCTTGTTTTTTGGCTGACAGCTGATTGTGGTAACAGGCCGGGATCAGCCCTTTACTCCGATCTGTGATCAGCTGAGACCCAAGGGGGTGCACAGGCAGCAGCAATTTAAGCCCACGCTGTAGCCATCTTTCGGCTATAGCACTGGCATAAAGTGGTGAATTATGGTCCGGTTCATTGAGGACCCGACTAGGAATGATGCTCTGCTAGACCTGGTAATTTCAAACCTTGCAGAGCTTATTACTCATGTTCATATTAAAAGAACATCTGGGTAGCAGTGACCATAACATGATTTCATTTAATGTGAGCTGTAAACAACAAACACATACTAGAAAGATAAAAACATTTTAAGAGTGCACATTTTCCAAGTGTGAACTCACTGCAATGTATATTCCTATGGGCAATCAATTTAAAAGGCTAAAAATAAAACCTTTATGGCTCACGGCCAAATTTAAAAAAGGTAGAGTGGAGTGGGACTTTGTATGTACCTCTGTAGGGTTTAAATGAGCATATATACCACAGAGTAAAAATATACTTAAACTTTATTTTCCATATATCAATGGTCAAATAACAGCATTTTACAATTATAACAGGTTAAAATCACAGTTACTGTTATTTGGTCCAGGACGCGCTGATCTGGCAGAAAGGATCAAAACAGATGGCCTATGCGTTTTGCGGGGAGCCCCGCTTCGTCAGGGCCTTAAAGTAGCACGAATTTGGTACAAATATTGTAATAACCTATGAATTAAATATTAACAAGGTTATAGTTAAATATTAATAAATGCTTAAATCATTATAAGAGCATAGAATTTAGAAAATTTGTGAGGTATTCACAATTGCCCGAATAACATTACAGTGTAATATAGCATAAAACTTGACAAATTAAAGTTGCATCCTATTTATTTGATGTCCAACAGTGTGTCAAGAAACCAAGAACGAAGCAAAGGAACAAATAGATCAATTAATGCCTATAGTGCAAAGTTATATTAATGTATTGTTCTTTCACCTGTATAATGTCGATAATACAGTCAGTCCAATGGGGAAGGAGCCTGGTGAGCCTGTGGGGATGACCTCTGTGTCCTCACTGGGAAAACAGAGCAGACTTTTATGTAATGGTGATCATAATATTGATGTTTGTAATAATGTTTGTAACATCAATTTCATTCATAGGTCATTATAATATTTGTACCAAATCCGTGCTACTTTAAGGCCCCGACGAAACGGGGCTCCCCGCGAAACATGTAGGCAATATGTTTTGATCCCTTCTGTCAGGATCAGCATGTCCTGGACCAAAAAGTAACTGATTTTAACCTGTTATAATTGTAAAATGCTCTTATTTGACCATTGATATATGGGAAATAAAGTTTAACTATATTTTTACTCTGTGGTATATATCTTCATTTAAACCCTACAGAGGTACATACAAAGTCCTACTCTTTTACCTTTTGTTATTGATTTTTGGATCTTTATGGATGGTACTTATGTAGGGTTATAATTGTTCCACATCTACCCCCACCCCTGAGCAAGAAAAGAGCTTTTAAATTAAGGGACACTATCACTGTTTAAATGTTACAAAAAATATAACAGAATGTGTAAAATGGAAATCAAGGACGCAAAAATTCAAAACATAGTAGGACAAACCCCCAAAAATTATTCAAATATATTAATAGTAAAAAGGTCAGGTCTGAGCATGTAGACCCTTTACAAAATAATTTATCTAGAGTGGGTGACTGGGGACAGAGAGGAGGTAAATTTATGAAATACTTTCTTCAGCTCTGTGTATACAAAGGAGAATGGGGGAGCTCATGGCCATAATGGGGATGGTATTGGTACAGCCCCAAATGCTCCACAATGGCTCATAATTGATATGGTCCAGAAAAATTTAGACAGCATGAAGGCAAATAAAGCACCTGGACCAGAAGGCATACACCCACGAATCCTTAAATAATTTTTAGGGATTATTTCATAACTGGAATGGTACCACTGGATTGGCGTAGGGCCACTGAGGTGCCTATATTTAAAAAGGGATCAAAGTCTTTACCAAGTAATTATAGACCTGTTAGTTTAACTTTTATAGTCGGGATACTGGAGAGTTTAATAAAAGACCACATAGATGAGTTCTTGCTGGAAAAAAAATATTTTAAGTAACAGACAGCATGGATTCATGAAGGACAGAAGTTGTCAAACAAACCTGATTTCTTTTTATGAGGAGGTAAGTAAAACCTTGGACAGAGGAGTGGCTGTGGACGTGGTATACTCAGATTTTGCAAAAGCATTTGACACAGTTCCCTAAACACAGCTAATGTGTAAGGTAAAGTCTACAGGTTTGAAAAAATCAGTTTGTAACTGGATAGAAAACTGTTTAAAAAAAACGAATTCAGAGAGTAGTGGTTAATAATTCAGACTCTGAATGGTCTAAGCCTTAGACTCTAAGGCAATGTTTCTCAACTCCAGTCTTCAAGTACCCCCAACAGGTCATGTTATTCAGGCTCTCCATTATTTTGCACAGGTGATTTGGTCAGTTTCACTGCCTTAGTAATTACCACAGCCATTTCAATGGAAACCCTGAAAACATAACCTGTTGGGGGTACTTGAGGACTGGAGTTGAGAAACATTGGTCTAAGGTTATCAGTGGTGTACCCCGAGGTTCAGTGTTAGAACACTTACTTTTGAATATCTATATAAATTATATAGGGTCTGGGATTAAACTAACCATTTCATTCTATGCAGATGGCACCAAGCTATGCAGTGGAATAACGTCCTTACAGGATGTCCCCAACTTACAAGCCAAACTCAATGCACTGTGTAATTGGGCAACTATGTGGCAAATGAGGTTTAATGTTGATAAATGTAAAGATATGCACTTGGGGACTAAGAATATGCATGCATCATCAGTGGCAGCTGGTGAAGTTTTAGGGTGGGGGACGCCAGATCAAAAAAAGGGGAGGGGAGGAGAAATGGAAACCAATTCAAACCAAAAGCAATTCATCAAGGAGGAACCGGCAGTTTAGCAAAAATGTATTAATTTTATTGAAAAATTCACTTGAACACCAATCAAAAATGGTTAAAAACCAAATACCTTCACCAATGGATAAAATAGACAACGTTGTCTAAGACAAACACAGATGGCCACCACATACAAACAACATACACACCTCTCATCAAGCATGTGAAAGATGATATCTCCTACTGGATCATCTGGAAAGGGCTAGTATTCCTAATATACGAACAAATATGCAGGTAAATTGCAGATGAAAACGAGGTGGTAAGTTGTGCAGCCGTAGGTCATTCACATCCACCATATAAATGACAACACGGGGGATTGAAGATGACCTGCTTGTAGATGTTGCAGTAAAAACTGCAGTCATGGAGTAATACAGTTCACTGAGGTCATTTCAATATGGTGGGTAGCAGATACTGTGGGGGTAATGTCCTGTATAAAGAGCTGTAGGTATTAGAGGATGGGAGTGTGCTTGTATAGATATCTGAATCTGTCAAAACATCAGTGCTATAGGGGAGAGGAGTACTAGAAGATAAATGCAGCAGTCCCGTGCATGGGATATATCAAATTAGATCTCACCCCTCTGTAGACACCAGAATATGACATTGATCCGAAGAAGCAGCTGTGTCTTTCTCATACCATCTCCAGGCAGCTCAGCAGGTTAACTACCTTCCACATGCGAGATATCGTGGGCAGAATGCATATGGTGACACTCGGGAATGGTGATGTAAGGTTGGCGAGTACCGCAATGATGCGGTGTATGTCGTCCTCCAGTTCACGGGTCTGTTTGAAAAAACCTCGCGGAGGTGCGGGCGGAATCCCCAAGGCTGGTGGGTGGGTCTGTGATGCCAGACCCTGCCCCTCCTTTTTGATCCCTCCCACTTCTCATAAGCCCCACTCCTTATAGAATTCACCCACTCCGTTCCCTGTGTTCCACTTGCTTTCACCCATATTGTCAGGAGTATTTAGCTCAGCATCACAGGACAGACTATACAGCTCAGCATCACAGGACAGAGTTTACAGCTCAGCATCACAGGACAGAGTATACAGCCCAACATCACAGGACAGAGTACATACCTCCCAACTTTAGAACTTGAGAATGAGGGACACTTGAGGCTGATGTAAGCATGCGGCACATCACACCAAAGTGGGTGTGGCCGGACTGTTAACAGTGGAAGGGGCTTAAGGAGCATGGTTAAACAAAAGGAATCCCCCTTACCACCATCCCTTTCCCCATCATTACACAGGGCCCCTTCCTCAACACTACCCCACATTGTTACACATAACCCCTTCCCTCATACTAACCTCATCATTAAACACAGAGGTTATTTGTTTTATTTGTTTAGGGTGAAGAGGCAGGAAGGGGGTTGTTGTTTAGGGTGGAGAGGTGGGGAGGAGGTTATTGTTTAGGGTGGAGAGGTGGGGAGGAGGATATTGTCTAGGGTGGAGAGGTGGGAAGGAGGTTATTGTTTAGGGGGGAGTGGTGGGGAGTAAATTATTGTTTAGGGTGGAGAGGTGGGGAGAAGGTTATTGTTTAGGGTGGAGAGGTGGGGAGCAGGTTACTGTTTAGGGTGGAGAGGTGGGGAGTAGAATATTGTTTAGGGTGGAGAGGTGCATTATTGTTTAGGGTGGAGAGGTGGGTTATTGTTTAGGGTGGAGAGGCAGGGAGGGGAGTTATTGTTTAGGGTGGAGAGAGGTAATTGTTTAGGGTGGAGAGTTGGGGAGGGAGTTATTGTTTAGGGTGGAGAGTTGGGGAGGGGGGTTATTGTTTAGGGTGGAGAGGCAGGGAGGGGGGTTATTGTTTAGGGTGGAGAGAGGTTATTGTTTAGGGTGGAGAGGCAGGGAGGAGGGTTTCTTTAGGATGAAGAGGCAGGGAGGGGGGTTTGCTTAGGGTGGAGAGGCAGGGAGGAGGGGCCGTTTTTAGGGTGGAGAGGCAGGGAGGGGGGCCGTTTTAGGGTGGAGAAGCAGGGGGCCGTTTTAGGGAGGGGGGACCGTTTTAAGGTGGAGAGGCGGGGAGGGAAAATGCAGGAAGGGAGGGGGGAGGAATTTGGGGTTTGGGAACCCCATAGCTGCCAGTCACTGCCCTGCCCCACAACACTCAGCAGCCCCCCCCCCCCCTCCATGAAGCTCTGCAGCAGCTGAGGAATATGAACAGAGGTGGGGGAAGGGGGAGTCAGGCTCACGGCAGGACACACTACACACCGGGTGAAGCAGTCACTCTGTAGCCTCCCTGCAGAGGAGTCTAAGGACTCAGGGAAGCATGTTGCCGGGAGGGAGAGACATGCCATTTAAAACAGCAAAACCAGAGAATTGCAGCAGCCAGGTACACTCTGTCTTCAGCTGTTGCAATCCTCTGTCATTCACAGTGAGAGAGATCACTTCCGATCTCTGCACTCACCTTCTGCTCTTGTACACCACGCTCGGGCTCAGCTCTTCACCCACCTGACCCGCCGCATCTGTGATCCGCTCCCCGCCTCACAAGACAGGGTCCTGGGCTGCAGTAGCATAATCTCTGTAGTGTCTGCACTCCACTCCTACTCCAGGGAAACTGATATTGATGCCGTAGTGCTGAAAAAGCACCACTCAGTTGCCCTCCGGTCCCGGCCAATGAAAAAAATGGACAAGAGTCAGAGATAAATCACTGAAGTGTGGGAGTGTTTGTGGGCACATTGCTTGCACCATGCACACGCCCTAAATTGCAAGCTGGGAAGCTTCCCATAGACCGCCGTGTGTCCGGCGCCTGGTCACTTTTAAAGTGACTTTTTTTTTACCAAAACCTTGAGGGGGTGGCGCCCCAGCCCCCCTATGGACGGGCCACCACTGTGCATCATACATATTAGGAGAACAACTGGGGCAATCCAGAGTGGAGAAGGATCTGGGTGTTCTAGTAGATAATAGGCTTAATAATAGCATGCAATGCCAAGCTGTGGCTTCCAAAGAAAGTAAAATCCCTTCTTGTATTAGGGGAGGTATAGACACCAGAGAGAGAGAGATATCATTTTGCCCCGTACAAATCATTAGTAAAACCTCATCTGGAATATGCAGTTCAATTTTAGGCACCAGTTCACAAAAAGGATATCGGGGAACTTGAGGAAGTGCAGAGAAGGGCAACCAAACTGATGAGAGGCATGGAGGAGCTCAGTTATGAGGAAAGATTAGAGGAACTGAATTTATTTTCTTTTGAGAAGAGGAGATTAGGGGGATATGATCAACATGTATAAATACATAAGTGGTCCATATAGTGAACCTGGTGTTGAGTTATTCACTTTAAGGTCATCACAGAGGACAAGGGGGCATGCTTTACATCTGGAGGAAAGGAGATTTAATCTCAAAATATGTAAAGGCTTCTTCACAGTAAGAGCTGTGAAAATGTGGAATAGACTCCCTCCAGAGGTGGTTCTGTCATGCTGGATTCTTTCCTAAATGTACATAAAATAACTGGGTACTAACATGTATAGGTAAAGTTGATCCAGGGATCATCCGATTGCCTCTCGGGGGATCAGGAAGGAATTTTTCCCCCTGCTGGAGTAAATTGGATCATGCTTTGCTGGGTTTTTTTTCCTTCCTTTGAATCAACTGTGGGTATAGGATTGTGTATATGGGATTGGAAAAAAAAAGTTTAATTTTGTTTTCCCCTTTTTATTGGTTGAACTGGATGGACTTTGTGTCTTTTTTTTCAACCAGACTAACAATGTAACTTTTAAATTATAGTATATACTGTATTAGCAAAAGTGCACTGGTTCATAGATCAGGCTGAATGTGGAAGGGCACATCACTGCAGTAGTGAAGAGCATAAAATGTACAGTGGCGGCGAGTGCTGAGGCAGGTGTTGGTGCAGTGGCAAGTGAAGTGGGGGGGAGAGGATGGGGTTCATACAAAGTGGTGAGAGTGGTGGTTGGGACACAGGTGTGATGCAGGGGAAGGAGAAGGGGAGTCAGTTGCAGTAGTGGGAGAGGGGTTGGTGAACAGCGTAAGAGTGGTGGAAAGGCTTTAGGCATGGTGATGAGAAGGAAAGAGCACAGTAGTGACTGGCGGGGCTGAGTAACATTCTTGTGCAGTGGTAATGACTGAGGAGGTGCATTTTGTACTCTGTATATATAGATAAAGAGAGTGAAAGAGACAGAGCGCATCCAGCAGATCAGATAACAGGAGTCAATCGTGTGCCGTGCCAGTAAAGTATACTTTTTTTATCATCATCTCAACTAATTATCTTTGAGTGGTTATCCTACAATTGCCTTTCTCTTCTGACCTGTTAATGCTACAGACCATCTGATCATCTCTGATTATCCCTTGGGTCCAGTGGTAGACAAATATAGAACATAATCCTATCACACACCATACAGGGTGGGATCATAGGTTTTCAGATATTGTAGCAACTACTGGGAATCAAGGAGTTACATGTATTTTATTTATTGCATGTATTTCTATAGTACCAACAATCTACATACAGTATTGTACATTCACATCAGTCCTTGCCCTCAAAGAGTTTACAATCTAAGGTCCCTAACTCATATTCATATATATATACTAGGTGTTCTGTCCACCAGATGTCTTGCTGATTATTTGTACCTTATTTGTGGACAAGGAAAGATTACTCCTGCGCTTGTGAGGATCTGTTTGGGTTTGAGAAAAGTAGTATTGTGAACTATAGCAAAGCTAAAAGAGATGGTGTTGCATGTCCCGCTGCCCAGAAATTGACCCCGGGGTGGTCAGGTATGGCTAAATGGAGAGTGATGGATGAAGGGTGCGTGATCAGTTGCTCACATCAAAACGTATTCATATGAAAATAGAAGCAAATAAAAACAATTAAATAATGCCAACCTTATTTGTACCTGTGTTGTTAAATTTACATGCAAAATGTGTAATTTACTTAAAGTGGATGTAAACCCAATGTCATCCTTTCTAAACTACTGCCATAGGGGTTATCTATAGGGATATACATGCCTCCTGCATGTATCTTTACCTGTCAAATGTCTCCCCTCTGTCTGTTATGAGACCCGAAAAACTGCATATTCTGTGGGTGGGTCTGTTGTCTGGAGCTCGGTGGGTGGAGTCGTGATGTCAGTAGACTCCCCGCCCACCTCTACACTCCCCTTGTCAATATGCATTTCTCCTGTGTATTTCTTACACTGAACTTCTGCTATGATCTCTAACATCCAGTGAAAAGACAGGAAAGTAACCACATGACTTCAGCATGCCAAATTATGCTGAGGTGTGGAACAGCCAATCCTTGCAGAGCTGCTGAAGAAGGGAGAGGGAGGGAATTTAAAAATACTGCATGTCTTAGGCTAGTGCACGAGATATGTAAATCACCTATCACTCATAGCAAGGGGGAGTATTTGACAAAGTTTTTCTCAGTTTGTCAAGATTTATCTCACTGAACAATAAAAGAGGATTGCTCAGAGATGGGTTAACTCTGTGTGGCAAGGCTGGGCTCAAATGATAGGAAATCTTATACTCTACAGTATGATATAAAAAAAAAAAAATTTCGGGTTTACATCCACTTTAAGACAATCATATGTGGTGTGCAGGCTCCATCTAGCGTTCCTTTTTGGTATTGCTGCAGTTCTGTTTATTTCTTTTAATGGATGTGTAGTTGAGGAAGCTGTCAGCAAGCAGGGAATTCTGGGTAGAATCTTGGCAGGAAGTGAATCAGTCACCATTCTTTTCAACACATTGCAGGGAGCAACACATGTATTTCACAATCTATCGTCATCACCCCTTAGAGAACTTAAAAAATAAGTTTTTATTATCTCATCTTGTACTGTATATCATTGTTTATACAATGTATGCTGCATTGTATGCAATATTATACTTATTGAGGTCTATTTCTGTTATTTTGTAGTTTCACCTGGCTTGTTCTAATAAAACTGAGATCAAAGAAATATGGTATCTACAGTTATTGGGATAAGAAGGTTTAGCTATCTGCTCCTTCCCCCAGGACACTAGGGCCAATTTTGACAGGAGCAAATTAACATACTAGCATATCCACAGCTCCCAACTGTCCCTGATTTTGAGGGACTGTCCCTGCTTTGGAACAAAGTCCCTCTATCCCTCTTTCCTTCTCATCTGTCCCTCATTCTGGTCTGATCTGTATAGCTGTATATAAAATGCACTATTTATGTATCAAAAAGTGTTTACCAGTGCTAAACCTTTCATCCAATTTCTAAATTGCTTCATTTTTAAATTCCAAAAGCCAATATAAAGGAATAGTAGTGTTAAAAAAGCATTTGTGGGTTTAACCAATTTGTTTTGTACAATTCTCCTTTAAGGGGGCATGATGGGGGTGTTTCCTATGCCTACCTACTTTTGCTAATAGGTGTCCCTCAATCCCATCTCAGAATGTTGGGATGGGATTCCATATCTCCAAAGATATGCATATCTTTGGAGTGTACCCAGAAGAAACCCACGCAGGTACAGAGAGAACATGCACAATTTGAGCTTTGCAGCAAGCAAAGTGACAGACAAAGATGCCAGTAGCACCCGTTTAACTACAAACGCAGCTGGTTAAGAGTGACTTGAAAAGAGCTCTGTTATTTTATGGAATATGACGCTGGAGGACATGCAAAGAGGGAAAGTTTTAGATGCTTCTGGAACCTGGAAGGTAAGTATTGGTAAATCACTGCTATGATGTGTTACGATGCTTCACTGCACGTAGGCGAAAATGTGGTTTCACATAACTTGCATTGCACTAAGGTAGCCAATTAATTTTCAATAGGTTGCCAAGGCATCACAACACAAAATAAATTATCAAGGACATTTTTTCTTTTCAGCACCACAATACAGAGATGGTTCCCATCTGTACAATGTGGTGCGTTGTAATGCACATGTGTTAGGGATAAATTCCAAAGTGTGTTTGGATGACACTTTCAAGGTGTTACTGCAGTGTATAGAAATGAAGCCAGCATAAAAGATGTTTTTAAAATGTCTGGAGTTTTCCATTTCCATTCCACTTTTATACCAACACGAACAGTAAAGTATTTAGGAGTCCAAAGTACTTCCAAACCAGTTCCTTGGCTTATCACCTGCTTGCCCCCCATGGGTAGGTGACACATAGGTCCAACCAGTGCCTGTACCCTATCCTAGGCTTAGAGAGTTCTGAAACCTGTCCGTATGGGGCACCAGTGCTTTTGGAGGGTTAGACCCTAGGACTTTTGAGGGGCACCTTGTCTTCACTTTGGATTTTTCATTGACTAAAATATAGAGAACAGACTCAGTTCAGTATGATATAGTGATTATTTGCTTTAAATCTTGATGACCCTATATAGTCCCAAATCTGTTATGCTAATCATTAATTATATTTAAACAAACAGTAATTATAATAGTAATGGTAGCAATTAAAAAAATAATTAACTCACAAGCAACTCATAGTGGTTAAGGCCTCATGCACATTGGGTGTTTAGCCTCTGTGTGTCAAATCCTGGCATTTTCATGAGCACAGGTGCAGCGTCCAGCCTATCAAAGTCTACAGCAGGCTGAAATGTACATACAGTGTTCATTCTTCCAGTGCGAAGATCCATGATAAATACAATATTACCTCTGTACAAGCTGACTTATATGGGGTGTAACTGCCCAAAGAAATTAGACAAAGTATGGTCCTCATGGATACAGGCTACACACCTCACGGTGTAAGATAGTTGTCAAAAATTGCTTATTCGCTATGATGCTACTACATAAGGTTCCTTGTTATGGTCGACTTCATTCCCATTTTCTTCTGCTGCCCTTTCCCCCCCCCCCCCTCCCTCTCTCCCCCCTTTCTTCTCCCCCCCCTCTCTCCTTCCTCCCCACCCCAACGTCTTATTTCTGTAGATTCAGATATGGTAGAAGAGATGTGGTGGAGATAATCTTTTACCCTTCCTACCTGAGAAAGATCCTTACGCTTCTTCTTGTTCTTTTTCGTACCTGTGTGTATATATTCAAGAATATGTTCTCATGACCTATGCTGCTGTGTTAATTCACAAGTGTAATATGCTGTAATTTTTCAATAAACATTCCTTCTGTTAAAAAAAAAAAAAATAACCTTAGTCAAGCACCATCCCTATAAAGAGTACACAAAAGCAGCGGTGGCTGGTCTATAAGGGGCGCAGGACACATGGTCGCCCCCCTAATCTCCTTGAGCAGCCCCTAAGCTCCATGCGGGGCTGTTGGAATATTATTCCAAATTCATAATTCGGCACTCATAGGTGTTATATTATATTCATGGCAAGCTTGCAAAACATATTTGGTTTTATGATTAGTCATAATAAATATAGTATGTGTGAATGATCTTGATCAAATATTCAGTAAAATAGATCCTCATCTAAAGCTGAGTATTGCTAGAAATATCCAGTGTATGTAGTTAGTTGAGAATGACATATAAGGTATCTGGTATAGAATATCAAGGGAGGTCCAGAATAGACTAGTATTTATGTAGTTAGAGGAATAATATAATTTTGTTAATATCCTGTTAAGTTATGCTGCGTACACACGATCGGACATTCCAACAACAAAATCCTGGGATTTTTTTCCGACAGATGTTGGCTCAAGCATACACACGGTCGCACAAATGTTGTCTGAAACTCAGATCGTCAAGAACGTGCTGACATACAACACGTATAACGGCACTATAAAGAGGAAGTTCAATAGCCAGTGCGCCACACTTTGGGATCCTTCTGCTAATTTTGTGTTTATCTCGTGTTAGTAGAAGTTTGGTGAGAGACAATTCATGATTTTCAGCCTCGTGCTTTTCAGTCCGTTACTGCTCTTCAGTTTGTGCTTGTGGGTTCGTATCTGGTTTTCAGTGCGTGTAGTCAGTTCGCATCTGGTTTTCAGTGCATATTTTTATATTACATATTTGATTTCCAGTGCGTTCTTGTCTGCTCATTTCTGAATTTCAGCTCGCTCTTCTCAGGCCTTTTCTGATTTTCAGTGCATTCTGTTAGTTCGTTCTGACCAGCCGACCGTTTTTAAACCATGTTGTGGGCACGTACTTGTAACAAGCCCCTGCTCGCTCGGTTCCACTCTCCCGACACTCCTCTGTGGCTATTGAATCAGATTGCAGATCGCAACGTCTGATGGTTCAGTCATCCGATGCTTCGGGATTAGAACTACAGCTATGTGCCGTTCGAATCCAGTTGTGATAGCTCAGAACAAACACCACGCAGGCTGTTTGTAAGTTCAAACAGGGAACTCTTTTATTGAAAGGAATACAGGCTCTTTTATACAGTAAAAGAGGGGGTGCATACCTCCTGCTCATATTACTCTGAACATACACCTGTGACCAGAAACCTAATTAACATGGGCTAATTAACTAATCCCTTTAGACAGCCTAGATGACTCAGTCATGACCTTTAGGCCAGACTGGCCGTCTTGTAGCTCAGAAAACACAATCAACATTATCACAAATCAACACCAAACTCTTCTTCACACAATAGCAGAGTTAATTAACACAAACAACAATGGGGATCTAATGACTCTTAGATCCCATACTAGACTTATTTACAATACACATTCTAGCAGGCAGCAGACAGACAGGTGGCTGGAATTGACATCAGCATCTCCTAACAGTATTTGTCCCAGCATTATGAATCAGAGGAGAAATACTTCAGTATTCCAAGCTTCATGACAATCCAGTATTCCAAGGTTCATGACAGTACTCATCGTAGAGTTCATGCTGTGCAGGGGCTTGGTGTTGTGGTTCTTACTTTGACCCAAGTCCAGTCCATGAACAGGGCGAGGAGGAGTTCATGGATGAAGAATTGTTTGCTCCAGCGTGACCAATTCTCTCATATGCCTTTGTTGCGGGAGATCTGTGAGAATAATCCTGATGATTTCAGGAATTATCTCTGGATGACGGACCCCGGTTTTCACCATCTGTTGGCTTTGCTGTCCCCTTATATTACGAAGCAGGACACCTGCATGTGGCAAGCCATCACTCTCGAGCAGTGGCTAGTCACCACCTTATGGTACTTGGCGAAGGGGAGAAGTCTGCAGGACATCAAGTTCTCAACAGGCATCTCCCCCCAGGTTCTGGGGATCATTATTCCAGAGACCTGTTCTGCCATCATTCAGGTCCTGCAGAAGGACTATATTAGGGTAGGTTTTATCCTTTAGCATCACATTATATGTATTAAAATAAATGTATTTTTAAAATAAATTTGTATTTTAAACTGAAAAATATTTCTTTTGATTTACTGTTTGTGTTTCTTTTAGCTGTCACCTAGGTTCTCCAATGTGTTTTTTTTTTTGTGGCCATTTTCTTCAACGTAATTTCTTTGATACATGAGGTGACAATCTCTTCTTCAGCTAACTATTATGTTGTGGGTCTGCTACACCTTCTTTTTGTTGTTAATGTATGTAATGCATTAATGATAATAATATTCATAATTTTCAGCACTCTAAATTATTTTTTTGGAGTGACTATAATGACCTGATTGATGCAAATTATAAAGCACTGTGGGTGTTATTTACTAAAGGAAAATCCACTTTGCACCACAAGTGCATTGCAAAAGTGCACTTGAAAGTGCACTGAAACTGCACAGAAAGTGCACTTGTTGTACAAAGTGGATTTGCCTTTAGGAAATAACCCTCATTGTCACTGTAAACACCAACTTAAAGTGGATGTAAACCCGAAATTTTTTTTTTTTTATATCATACTGTAGAGACTCTCTAAGCTCTCTGAGCAATCCTCTTTTATTATTCAGTGAGAGAAATCTTGACAAACTGACAAAAACTTTGTCAAATACTCCCCCTTGCTGTGAGTGACAGCCTAAGACACATGCATGATTTTTTAATTCCCTCCCCCACTCCTTTCTTTAGAAGCTCTGCAAGGATTGGCTGTTCCACACCTCAGCATGATTTGGCATGCTGAAGTCATGTGGTTACTTTCCTGTCTTTTCACTGGATGTTAGAGATCATAGCAGAAGTTCAGTTAGAAATACACAGGAGAAAATGCATATTGACAAGGGGAGTGTAGAGGTGGGCGGGGAGTCTACTGACATCAAGACTCCACCCACCGAGCTCCAGACAACAGACCCACCCACAGAATCTGCAGTTTTTCAGCTCTCATAACAGACAGAGGGGAGACATTTGACAGGTAAAGATACATGCAGGAGGCATGTATATCCTTATAGATAACCACTATGGCAGTAGTTTAGAAAGGATGACATTGGGTTTGCATCCACTTTAAGCCAAAAACTGCTATTGAGCATTGAAAGAAGAAGCCACACATTGTTCAGTAGAAAAATTTTTACTCTGTACACATTCACATGTGCGTTTAGAAAAGGGTTTTTGAACAAACCAACATGTTTTTTGGAATATATTTCTTTTTGGGACAGTAGAAATATCATTTTTTGTGGTAAACAGGCATGTTTTTCAAAACATAAAACAATACACAACTCAGGAACTTACAAAGTTCAACTTTGATAAATTGAAGGCAATATCAGACATTAGTATGTCCAAACTGTGTTGATATCGCCTTCATCAGATGGGGTGATCTCACCCCTGAGAAAGCCAAATTTAGAAGATGCACACAAATTGGGAGTCAAAATGGGGATTTCACTCCTGATCCCATGCCTAAGGTCAACATGTGCTAGCTCCCATCATGGGGGATCAATGGACGTGCTTCGGGGCTACAACCCCTTCCTCTCAGCTACTTGAGTTGCGAGGAAGGGGTTGCACCCACAAAACGCGTACCTTGATATCCAGATGTGCATCTTCAAAATTTGTAACCGGAGCAATCTGCGCTAACCCCAAAGCCCTACAATAATGTTGAAAAAATTATTTGAACAAAATACGAATAATAGTGACAAAAAAGAGTGCTGCAACCTAAAAAAACCTTGAATATCCAGTTTTGTCAAATAGTAAATAAAATCAGGTGCGCTACTAATGCCAAATACCACACTGGTTAAAGATACACCTTCAACCTAAAGTTCATATTATTCAAACATTGAGTGTAAATGGATTGATTATTCCAATAATGTGCAGTCCACCTAAAAAGTGAATGATTAATAAAAGTCCTGAAAAATCAAACAGTGTATATTTTTCTATAATAGCAGTCCTTCCTTCAAATTGCGGGATGTCATCTTCTTTTGTATTGAACAAGCCAGAATGGTAAAAGAAAGGGGGGCCACTTACCAGATATGCAGGACCCCTATTACGGGGGTCTTCAGGGCTCAGAGATGCCGGATCTTGCAGGCATATAAAAAATAGGTATACTTAGCACACAGATATTTGAGGGCAGAAATAGGAATATGAAACATTGCTTGAAGTGTAGTACAATTGTCTGTTTTGGCAGAGTTCCATGCTGAAGACATGATTTTTTCCCTTTCTTTAACCAGTTGCCGACCGCCGCACGACTATATACGTCGACAGAGCGGCACGGGCAGGCAAAAGGACTTACAGGTACGTCCTTGCCTGCCCGCGGGTGGGGGGTCCGATCGGACCCCCCCCCGGTGCCAGCGGCGGTCGGATCGAGGTCAGGGTCGATCAAAGGTGAGGGGGAGGCCACTCATTCGTGGCCCCCCCCTTGCGATCGCTCCTGGCCAATGACAAGCTTCCTCGGCTTCTGTGAATGTAAACAGAAGCAGAGGAAGTGATGTAATCTCTCCTCTAGTCGGTCTTTTCGTCCGGCGCCGAGGAGAGAAGACATCCAAGTAAGTGCACCAACACTACACATACAGTAGAACACGCAGGCACACTTGTCACCCCCCTGTCACCCCCCGATCACCCCCTGATCACCCCCCTGTACCCCCTGTCACTCTGACACCAATAGCAGGTTTTTTTTTTTTCTGATTTATTGCATTGGTGTCAGTTTGTGTCAGTTACAAGTGTTAGGGCAGTTAGGTTAGCCCCCTTTAGGTCTAGGGTACCCCCCTTTAGGTCCAGGGTACCCCCCTAACCCCCCTAATAAAGTTTTAACCCCGTGATCACCCCCCGTCGCCAGTGTCACTAAGCGATCTTTTTTCTGATCGCTGTATTAGTGACACAGGTGACGCTAGTTAGGGAGGTAAGTATATAGGTTCGCTGTCAGTGTTTTATAGCGACAGGGACCCCCATATACTACCTACTAAAGGTTTTAACCCCTTGATTGCCCCCTAGTTAACCCTTTCACCAGCGATCACCATATAATTGTTACAGGTGACGCTGGTTAGTTGGTTTGTTTTTTGTAGTTTATTGTAGTTTATTACAGTTTTAGGGCACCCGCCGTTTATTACCCTATAAAGGTTTAACCCCCTAATTGCCCGGCGGTGATAGAAGTTAAGTTTTTAGGGTCAGATAAGGTCTGCGTCGCCCCAGGCAGCGTCAGGTTAGCGCCAGTACCGCTAAAACCCACGCACGCAGCATACACCTCCCTTAGTGCTATAGTATCTGAACGGATCGATATCTGATCCGATCAGATCTATACTCCCCAGCAGTTTAGGGTCCCCCAAAAAAACGCAGTGTTAGCGGGATCAGCCCAGATACCTGCTAGCACCTGCGTTTTGCTCCTCGGCCCAGCCCAGCCCAGCCCACCCAAGTGCAGTATCGATCGATAACTGTCACAAAACACTAAGCACACATAACTGTAGCGTTCGCAGAGTCAGGCCTGATCCCTGCGATCGCTAACAGTTTTTTGGTAGCGGTTTGAATCAGTCGCTGACAGTCAGGAGCTTTTTTGCCTGTGAGTCTCACTAGTGTACCCCTAAATTTAGAGGCCAAAATGGCAAATCGAAGGTACACTAGTGAAGAGGCCTACACGTTTCTGAGTATGACAGATAGTGAAGAGGAAGTCACTCATCTGTCAAGTTCAGGCTCAGAATACGAACCTGTAGAGGACAGCGGCTCCATGACAGATAGCTCTGACGACGGAGTTGTGGTCCCTGCTAGAGTCAGGCGTACCAGACCCCGATCTTCTTCTTCTGTCCTTGAAGTGCAAGAACCGCAGGGCTCTCGTAGGGAGCAGAGAGGTACTAGTGCCGCTACTCCTTCTGGTGAACTGGCAAGCACCAGCGGCCTAGTACACCCTGGTCGTACATCCAGCACTGCAGTATCACGTGGTGACGTGGCGAGTCCCATAAGTGCAGTTCAAGCTGGCGAGGTGGCAAGCACAACTAGTGTCCCGCTGCCACCAATAAGACAAAGACAGGCCCGTCGTGCCCATAGTGCCCTTCCTGCTGCATTCGCCAATCCGAATTGGGTACCCACCACTTCTGCAGCACCCGTACTTCCCCCTTTCACTGGCCAACCCGGAATTCAGGTGGAAACAGTTGACTTTATACCACTGGATTTTTATTCACTGTTTTTCACCGAAGATCTCTATAGATCTATTGTGGACCAAAGCAATTTGTACGCTGGTCAACACATCGCCGCTAATCCCCAGTCCTCCCTTGCCAGAGATTGGAGACCAATTACGGTCTCCGAATTTAAGATCTTTCTGGGCCTTTCCCTCAACATGGGCATAACCAAAAAGAGTGAGTTGCGGTCATATTGGTCCACTGACCCAATTCACCATATGCCCGTGTTCTCTGCCTCCATGACCAGGGCACGATACGAGCAGATTTTGCGGTTCATGCACTTCAACGACAATGAACTCTGTCGTCCTCGTGGAGACCCTGCATACGATCGGCTCTACAAAATTCGGCCCCTCGTAAACCACTTCAACCAACGTTTTGCAGACTTGTTTACCCCCCATCAAGTTGTCTGCGTTGATGAGTCCCTGATTAAGTTTTCTGGCCGCTTGTCCTTCAAACAGTACCTTCCCAGCAAGCGTGCCAGATACGGGGTCAAGATGTATAAGCTCTGTGACAGGGCCACAGGCTATACATGTAGATTTATGGTTTACGAGGGCAAAGATAGTCACGTAGAGCCGATCAACTGCCCTGACTACATAGGAAGCGCTGGCAAGATAGTGTGGGACTTGGTGTCACCCTTATTCGGAAAGGGGTACCACTTGTACGTGGACAATTATTATACGAGCGTGCCACTTTTTAGTCACTTGTTTGATCAGCAGATTGGAGCATGTGGCACCGTGCGACCTAATCGCCGGGGCTTTCCCCAGCGGCTTGTAGAGTCCCGTCTTAGGCTGGGGGAGAGAGCCTGCTTGAAGTATAATAATTTGCTCGCTATGAAGTGGAGGGATAAGAAGAATGTTTTCGTTCTCACCTCCCTTCATGCAGACACGACGACCCAAATTACTACGGCGACTGGTGTTGTGGAGAAACCCCTCTGTGTCCATGAATACAACCTTAATATGGGAGGGGTGGACCTCAACGACCAGTTGTTGGCGCCGTACCTAATTGCCCGTAAGGCCAGACGCTGGTACAAAAAAGTGTCTGTTTATTTATTTCAATTGGCTTTGCTGAACGCTCATGTGCTATACAGAGCTTCAGGACGGACTGGATCCTTCCTTAACCACTTCAGCCCCGGAAGGATTTACCCCCTTCCTGACCAGAGCACTTTTTACAATTTGGCACTGCGTCGCTTTAACTGCTAATTGCGCGGTCATGCAATGCTGTAACCAAACGAAATTTGCGTCCTTTTCTTCCCACAAATAGAGCTTTCTTTTGATGGTATTTGATCACCTCTGCCGTTTTTATTTTTTGCGCTATACACGGAAAAAGACCGAAAATTTTGAAAAAAAATGATATTTTCTACTTTTTGTTCTAAAAAAAATCCAATAAACTCAATTTTAGTCATACATTTAGGCCAAAATGTATTTGGCCACATGTCTTTGGTAAAAAAAATGTCAATAAGTGTATATTTATTGGTTTGCGCAAAAGTTATAGCGCCTACAAACTAGGGTACATTTTCTGGAATTTACACAGTCTTTAATTTATGACTGCCTATGTCATTTCTTGAGGTGCTAAAATGACAGGGCAGTACAAAACCCCCACAAATGACCCCATTTTGGAAAGTAGACACCCCAAGGAAATTGCTGAGAGGCATGTTGAGCCCATTGAATATTCATTTTTTTTGTCCCAAGTGATTGAATAATGAAAAAAAAAAAAAAAAAAAAAAAAAATTACAAAAAGTTGTCACTAAATGATATATTGCTCACACAGGCCATGGGCATATGTGGAATTGCACCCCAAAATACATTTAGCTGCTTCTCCTGAGTATGGGGATACCACATGTGTGGGACTTTTTGGGAGCCTAGCCGCATACGGGGCCCCGAAAACCAATCACTGCCTTCAGGATTTCTAAGGGCGTACATTTTTGATTTTACTCCTCACTACCTATCACAGTTTTGAAGGCCATAAAATGCCCAGATGGCACAAACCCCCCCCAAATGACCCCATTTTGGAAAGTAGACACCCCAAGCTATTTGCTGAGAGGCATGTTGAGTCCATGGAATATTTTATATTTTGACACAAGTTGCGGGAAAGTGACAATTTATTTATTTATTTTTTTTTTTTTTGCACAAAGTTGTCACTAAATGATATATTGCTCACACAGGTCATGGGCATATGTGGAATTGCACCCCAAAATACATTCTGCTGCTTCTCTTGAGTACGGGGATACCACATGTGTGGGACTTTTTAGGAGCCTAGCCGCGTACGGGACCCCGAAAACCAATCACCGCCTTCAGGATTTCTAAGGGTGTACATTTTTGATTTCACTCTTCACTGCCTATCACAGTTTCGGAGGCCATGGAATGCCCAGGTGGCACAAACCCCCCCCAAATGACCCCATTTTGGAAAGTAGACACCCCAAGCTATTTGCTGAGAGGCATGGTGAGTATTTTGCAGCTCTCATTTGTTTTTGAAAATGAAGAAAGACAAAAAAAAAAATTTTTTTTTTCTTTTTTTAATTTTCAAAACTTTGTGACAAAAAGTGAGGTCTGCAAAATACTCACTATACCTCTCAGCAAATAGCTTGGGGTGTCTACTTTCCAAAATGGGGTCATTTGGGGGGGGTTTGTGCCACCTGGGCATTCCATGGCCTCCGAGACTGTGATAGGCAGTGAAGAGTGAAATCAAAAATTTACGCCCTTAGAAAGCCTGAAGGCGGTGCTTGGTTTTCGGGGTCCCATACGTGGCTAGGCTCCCAAAAAGTCTCACACATGTGGTATCCCCGTACTCAGGAGAAGCAACAGAATGTATTTTGGGGTGTAATTTCACATATTCCCATTGCATGTTTGAGCAATATATCATTTAGTGACAACTTTGTGCAAAAAAAAAAAAAAAAAAATAATAATTTGTCTCTTTCCCGCAACTTGTGTCACAATATAAAATATTCCATGGACTCGACATGCCTCTCAGCAAATAGCTTGGGGTGTCTACTTTCCAAAATGGGGTCATTTGGGGGGGTTTTGAACTGTCCTGGCATTTTATGCACAACATTTAGAAGCTTATGTCACACATCATCCACTCTTCTAACCACTTGAAGACAAAGCCCTTTCTGACACTTTTTGATTACATGAAAAAATTATTTTTTTTTGCAAGAAAATTACTTTGAACCCCCACACATTATATATTTTTTTAAAGCAAATGCCCTACAGATTAAAATGGTGGGTGTTTAATTTTTTTTTTTCACACAGTATTTGCGCAGCGATTTTTCAAACGCATTTTTTGGGGAAAAAACACACTTTTTTACATTTTAATGCACTAAAACACACTATATTGCCCAAATGTTTGATGAAATAAAAAAGATGATCTTAGGCCGAGTACATGGATACCAAACATGACATGCTTTACAATTGCGCACAAACGTGCAGTGACAACAAAATAAATACATTTTTAAAAGCCTTTAAAAGCCTTTACAGGTTACCACTTTAGATTTACAGAGGAGGTCTACTGCTAAAATTACTGCCCTCGATCTGACCGTCGCGGTGATACCTCACATGCATGGTGCAATTGCTGTTTACATTTGATGCCAGACCGACGCTTGCGTTCGCCTTAGCGCGAGAGCAGGGGGGACAGGGGTGCTTTTTTTTTTTTTTTTTTTTTTTTCTTTATTATTTTTTTGCTTTTTTATCTTATTTTAAAACTGTTCCTTTCATTTTTTTTTTTTTTTAATCATTTTTATTGTTATCTCAGGGAATGTAAATATCCCCTATGATAGCAATAGGTAGTGACAGGTACTCTTTTTTGAAAAAATTGGGGTCTATTAGACCCTAGATTTCTCCTCTGCCCTCAAAGCATCTGACCACACCAAGATAGGTATGATAAAATGCTTTCCCAATTTCCCAATGGCGCTATTTACATCTGGCGAAATCTAAGTCATAAAATGCTCGTAGCTTCCGGTTTCTTAGGCCATAGAGATGTTTGGAGCCACTCTGGTCTCTGATCAGCTCTATGGTCAGCTGGCTGAATCACCGGCTGCATTCTCAGGTTCCCTGTTGAGACAGGAGAGCCAGAGAAAAACACGGAAGACGGTGGGGGGGGGGGGGGGGCATTCTCTCCCACTGCTTGTAAAAGCAGTCTAGAGGCTAATTAGCCGCTAGGATTGCTTCTACATGAAAGCCGACCGCTGGCTGAAAAGAATGATGCCAAGATGATACCTAAACCTGCAAGCATCATTCTGGTATAACCACTCAAAGTCGTGAATGCTGTACCTGAAGACAAAAAAATGGTTAACAATAAAGCACAGTAAACGGTAAAGTATAAATAATTACATACCTGAAAAACAAACATGATAAAACATAATAACAATAAAACATTGCAGAATAGAATACAGTAAAAAAGAGCAGAACAATAGAGAGAGAGAATAGAGAGAGAGAACAATAAAACGACAACTATTATTTTTTATTTTATATTTTTGTTTGTGTTTTTTTTTTTTTTTTTTTTTTTTACACTTTTTTTGTAACTGTAACTTTTATAACTGTAACCGGTTCCAGGTTCGGGTCTCTCAAAATGCGATGGCATCTTGGGAGACCCTGTGAAAGTGTGCCTAGTCTGTGGAATGCTGTACCCTACGCTAATACTCAGCTAGTGAATGGTAGCGTTCAAAACATTCACCAATGCAAAGACCAGGATTGTCAGGACAGGAGGGACAATAATAGTGGGTGTCACGCCTATATCCGCGCTTGCTGCAGACACAACATCTTTTTTGGGGGGGTTCGTTGGGTAGGGGTACTCGGGAGGACATAAAGAAAATGCCTCTCATGCAGCCGACTGCATTTGGTTGGGGATGTGAATGGGGGAAGTACGGGCGCTGCAGAAGTGGTGGGTTCCCAATTAGGATTGGCGAATGCAGCAGGAAGGGCACTATGGGCATGACGGGCCTGTGTTTGTCTTCTTGGTGGCAGCGGGACACTATTTGTGCTTGCCACTTCACCAGCTTGAACTGCACTTATGGGACTCGCCACGTCACCAAGTGTTACTGCAGTGCTGGTTTGACTACGACCGGGGTGTACTAGGCCGCTGGCGCTTGCCAGTTCACCAAAACGCTACCAAAAAAACTGTTAACGATCGCAGGGATCAGGCCTGACTCTGCGAACGCTGCAGTTATGCATTTAGTGTTTTGTAAGTGACAGTGATCGATCGATACTGCACTTGGGTGGGCTGGGCTGGGCCGGGCGGAGGGGCAAAACGCAGGTGCTAGCAGGTATCTGGGCTGATCCCGCTAACACTGCGTTTTTGGGAACCCTAAACTGCTGGGGACGTCAGTATAGATCTGATCGGATCAGATATTGATCAGTTCAGATACTATACCACTAAGGGAGGTGTACAGTGCGTGCGTGGGTGTTAGCGCTACTGGCACTAACCTGACGCTGCCTGGGGCTTGTGCTTGCCAGTTCACCAAAACGCTACAAAAAAAACTGTTAGCGATCGCAGGGATCAGGCCTGACTCTGCGAACGCTGCAGTTATGCGTTTAGTGTTTTGTAAGTGACAGTGATCGATCGATACTGCACTTGGGTGGGCTGGGCGGAGGGGCAAAACGCAGGTGCTAGCAGGTATCTGGGCTGATCCCGCTAACACTGTGTTTTTGGGAACCCTAAACTGCTGGGGACGCTAGTATAGATCTGATCGGATCAGATATTGATCTGTACAGATACTATACCACTAAGGGAGGCGTATGCTGCGTGCGTGGGTGTTAGCGGTACTGGCGCTTATCTGACGCTGCCTGGGGCGACGCATATCACCGCCGGGCGATCAGGGGGCTAAATCTTTATTCGGTAATAAACGGCGGGTGCCCTGACAGTATAAAAAATAAACAAACTAACCAGCGTCACCCGTAACGGTTATACAGTGATCAGTGGTGAAAGGGTTAACTAGGGGGCAATCAAGGGGTTAAAACATTTATTAGATAGTATATGGGGGTCCCTGTCGCTATAAAACTCTGACGGCGAACCTAAATATTTACGTCCCTAACTAGCATCACCAGCGACACTAATACAGCGATCAGAAAAATGATCGCTTAGCGACACTGGTGACAGGGGGTGATCAAGGGGTTAAAACTTTATTAGGGGGGGTTAGGGGGGTACCCTAGACCTACAGGGGGCCTAACACTCACTGCCCTGACACTGTAACTGTCACAAACTGACACCAATACAGTAATCAGAAAAAAAAAAAAAAAAAAAAAAAAAACCTGCTTGGTGTCAGTTTGTGACAGGGGGGGGGGTGATTGGGGGGGGATCGGGGGGCGATCGGGGGGGGGATCGGGGTGTTTAGTGTGCCTGGCATGTTCTACTGTGTGTAGTGTGTTGGTGCATTTACATTGCAGTCTTCTCTCCTCGGCCCGGAACGGAAAATACCGAGCCGAGGAGAGATGACATCATTTCCTCTGCCTCTGTGTACAATACAGAGGCAGGGAAATGATCCCATTGGCTGAGAGCGATCGCGAGGGGGGGGCCACGAATGGATGGCCTCCCCCTCACCTCCGATCGCCGGGGGAGATTTGCCGACCGCCGCAGGCACCGGGGGGGGGTCCGATCGGACCCCCCACCCGCGGGCAGGCAAGGACGTACATACACGTCCTTTTGCCTGCCCGTGCCGCTCTGTCGACGTATATAGTCGTGCGGCGGTCGGCAAGTGGTTAAATTCCAGGAAGAGATCGTCAGAGCCCTTCTGTTTCCAGACGGTGCTCCACCTCACCTTCCCAATCCAAATGCAGTAGGCCGGCTGCATGAGAGGCATTTTCCTTATGTCCTCGAGAGTACCCCTACCCAACGAGCCCCCCAAAGAAAATGTCGTGTCTGCAGAAAGCGCGGATTTAGGCGTGACACCCGGTATTATTGTCCCTCCTGTCCTGGCAATCCTGGTCTTTGCATTGGTGAATGTTTTGAACGCTACCATACACTAGTTGAGTATTAGCGTAGGGTACAGCACTGCACAGACTAGGACACACTTCCACAGGGTCTCCCAAGATGCCATCGCATTTTGAGAGACCCAAACCTGGAACCGTTACAGTTTTAAAAGTTACAGTTATAAAAAAAAAAAAAAGTAAAAAAAAAAAAAAGTAAAAAAAAAAAAATACACAAAAAAAATATAAAATAAAAAAACCAAAAATAGTTGTCGTTTTATTGTTCTCTCTCTCTCTCTATTTTCTCTCTATTGTTCTGCTCTTTTTTACTGTATTCTATTCTGCATTGTTTTATTGTTATGTTTTATCATGTTTGCTTTTCAGGTATGTAATTTTTTTATACTTTGTTTTTTTTTATTGTTAACCACCTTTGTGTTTTCAGGTACGCCATTCAGCTGCAGCGCGGATTTATTTATCTTGACAGCAACAGCGTTTGCTCCCACGATACATAAAGCCGTGACTCCAGCGCTGTCGGAGGTGATTTCACCACCACAGTTACATACTTCAGCATATATGCCGAAGCGTGGGGGCAGAAGTGGGTGGAGGAGCGATTTGCTCCTGCCTTTTGCGGGAGGATGCCCCCATGCTTCGGCATATATATATTTTAGGTAGGCACAGGTTGCGTTAAATGTTTTATTTTTTACTATGGTTTTTTTTTGTATTTGCTTTGCAGGTATGGTAAGTATTACTGTTATACTGTAATGTTACTTTGTTTTTTGTTAACCATCATTTGCTTAGCAGGTACGCCATTCAGTTGCAGCGCGGATTTATTTATCTTGACAGCAACAGCGTTTGCTCCCACGATACATAAAGCCGTGACTCCAGCGCTGTCGGAGGTGATTTCACCACCACAGTTACATACTTCAGCATATATGCCGAAGCGTGGGGGCAGAAGTGGGTGGAGGAGCGATTTGCTCCTGCCTTTTGCGGGAGGATGCCCCCATGCTTCGGCATATATATATTTTAGGTAGGCACAGGTTGCGTTAAATGTTTTATTTTTTACTATGGTTTTTTTTTGTATTTGCTTTGCAGGTATGGTAAGTATTACTGTTATACTGTAATGTTACTTTGTTTTTTGTTAACCATCATTTGCTTAGCAGGTACGCCATTCAGTTGCAGCGCGGATTTATTTATCTTGACAGCAACAGCGTTTGCTCCCACGATACATAAAGCCGTGACTCCAGCGCTGTCGGAGGTGATTTCACCACCACAGTTACATACTTCAGCATATATGCCGAAGCGTGGGGGCAGTGGGTGGAGGAGCAATTTGCTCCTGCCTTTTGCGGGAGGATGCCCCCATGCTTCGGCATATATAAATGGTGCATGTATGCCCATCATTAGAAGTGGGTGGATGAAGGGAGGTATTCTAATGGTGGGCATACCCACCGATCAATATCTTTTTTTCGTTCAGCCCACAGGCTGCATGAAAAAAAAGTTTACAATATATGCCCAACAAGGACCAGCAACGTACTGGTATGTTGCTGGACTTTGAGTGGTTATACCAGAATGATGCCTGCAGGTTTAGGTATCATCTTGGTATCATTCTTTTCAGCCAGCGGTCGGCTTTCATGTAAAAGCAATCCTAGTGGCTAATTAGCCTCTAGACTGCTTTTACAAGCAGTGGGAGGAAATGCCCCCCCCCCCACCGTCTTCCATGTTTTTCTCTGGCTCTCCTGTCCCAACAGGGAACCTGAGAATGCAGCCAGTGATTCGGCCAGCTGACCATAGAGCTGATCAGAGACCAGAATGGCTCCAAACATCTCTATGGCCTAAGAATCCGGAAGCTACGAGCATTTCATGACTTAGATTTCGCCAGATGTAAACAGCGCCATTGGGAAATTGGGAAAGCATTTTATCACACCGATCTTGGTGTGGTCAGATGCTTTGAGGGCAGAGGAGAGATCTAGGGTCTAATAGACCCCAATTTTTTCAAAAAAGAGTACCTGTCACTACCTATTGCTATCATAGGGGATATTTACATTCCCTGAGATAACAATAAAAATGATTTAAAAAAAAATAAAAATGAAAGGAACAGTTTAAAAATAAGATAAAAAATCAAAAAATTAATTAAAAAAAAAAAAAAAAAAAAAAAAAGCACCCCTGTCCCCCCCTGCTCTCGCGCAAAGGCGAACGCAAGCGTTGGTCTGGCGTCAAATGTAAACAGCAATTGCACCATGCATGTGAGGTATCACCGCGAAGGCCAGATCGAGGGCAGTAATTTTAGCAGTAGACCTCCTCTGTAAATCTAAAGTGGTAACCTGTAAAGGCTTTTAAAGGCTTTTAAAAATGTATTTAGTTTGTCGCCACTGCACGTTTGTGCGCAATTTTAAAACATGTCATGTTTGGTATCCATGTACTCGGCCTAAGATCATCTTTTTTATTTCATCAAACATTTGGGCAATATAGTGTGTTTTAGTGCATTAAAATTTAAAAAAGTGTGTTTTTTCCCCAAAAAATGCGTTTGAAAAATCGCTGCGCAAATACTGTGTGAAAAAAAAAAATGAAACACCCACCATTTTAATCTGTAGGGCATTTGCTTTAAAAAAATATATAATGTTTGGGGGTTCAAAGTAATTTTCTTGCAAAAAAAAATAATTTTTTCATGTAAACAAAAAGTGTCAGAAAGGGCTTTGTCTTCCAGTGGTTAGAAGAGTGGGTGATGTGTGACATAAGCTTCTAAATGTTGTGCATAAAATGCCAGGACAGTTCAAAACCCCCCCAAATGACCCCATTTTGGAAAGTAGACACCCCAAGCTATTTGCTGAGAGGCATGTTGAGTCCATGGAATATTTTATATTGTGACACAAGTTGCGGGAAAAAGACAAATTATTATTATTTTTTTTTTTTTTTGCACAAAGTTGTCACTAAATGATATATTGCTCAAACATGCCATGGGAATATGTGAAATTACACCCCAAAATACATTCTGTTGCCTCTCCTGAGTACGGGGATACCACATGTGTGAGACTTTTTGGGAGCCTAGCCGCGTACAGCACCCCGAAAACCAAGCACCGCCTTCAGGCTTTCTAAGGGCGTAAATTTTTGATTTCACTCTTCACTGCCTATCACAGTTTCGGAGGCCATGTAATGCCCAGATGGCACAAACCCCCCCCAAATGACCCCATTTTGGAAAATAGACACCCAAGGCTATTTGCTGAGAGGTATAGTGAGTATTTTGCAGACCTCACTTTTTGTCACAAACTTTTGAAAATTGAAAAAAGAAAAAAAAAATACGTTTTTCTTGTCTTTCTTCATTTTCAAAAACAAATGAGAGCTGCAAAATACTCACCATGCCTCTCAGCAAATAGCTTGGGGTGTCTACTTTCCAAAATGGGGTCATTTTGGGGCGGTTTTGTGCTATCTTGGCATTTTATGGCCTTCAAAACTGTGATGGGTAGTAAGGAGTGAAATCAAAAATTAACGCTCTTAGAAATCCTGAAGGCGGTGATTGGATTTCGGGGCCCCGTATGAAGCTAGGCTCCCAAAAAGTGCCACTCATGTGGTATCCCCGTACTCAGGAGAAGCAGCAGAATGTATTTTGGGGTGTAATTCCACATATGCCCATGGCATGTTTGATCAATATATCATTTAGTGACAACTTTGTGCAAAAAAAAAAAAAATTGTCACTTTCCCGCAACTTGTGTCAAAATATAAAATATTCCATGTACTCATCATGCCTCTCAGCAAATAGCTTGGGGTGTCTTCTTTCCAAAATGGGGTCATTTGGGGGGGTTTTGTGCCATCTGGGCATTTTATGGCCTTCAAAAATGTGATAGGTAGTGATGAGTGAAATCACAACTTTACGCCCTTAGAAATCCTGAAGGCGGTGCTGGGTTTTCGGGGCCCCGTACGCGGCTAGGCTCCCAAAAAGTCCCACACATGTGGTATCCCCATACTCAGGAGAATCAGCAGAATGTATTTTGGGGTGCAATTCCACATAAGCCCATAGCCTGTGTGAGCAATATATCATTTAGTGACAACTTTGTGCAAAAAAAAAAAAAAAATTGTCACTTTCCCGCAACTTGTGTCAAAAAATAAAATATTCCATGGACTCAACATGCCTCTCAGCAAATAGCTTGGGGTGTCTACTTTCCAAAATGGGGTCATTTGGGGGGGGTTTGTGCCATCTTGGCATTTTATGGCCTTCAAAACTGTGATAGGTAGTGAGGAGTAAAATCAAAAATTTATGCCCTTAGAAATCCTGAAGGCGGTGCTTGGTTTTTGGGGCCCCGTACGCGGCTAGGCTCCCAAAAAGTCCCACACATGTGGTATCCCCGTACTCAGGAGAAGCAGCAGAATGTATTTTGGGGTGTAATTCCACATATGCCCATGGCATGTTTGAGCAGTATATCATTTAGTGACAACTTTGTGCAAAAAAAAAAAAAAAATTGTCACTTTCCTGCAACTTGTGTCCAAATATAAAATATTCCATGGACTCAACATGCCTCTCAGCAAATAGCTTGGGGTGTCTACTTTCCAAAATGGGGTCATTTGGGGGGGGTTTGTGCCATCTTGGCATTTTATGGCCTTCAAAACTGTGATAGGTAGTGGGGAGTAAAATAAAAAATGTATGCCCTTTGAAATCCTGAAGGCGGTGCTTGGTTTTCGGGGCCCCGTACGCGGCTAGGCTCCCAAAAAGTCCCACACATGTGGTATCCCCGTACTCAGGAGAAGCAGCAGAATGTATTTTGGGGTGTAATTCCACATATGCCCATGGCATGTTTGAGCAATATATCATTTAGTGACAACTTTGTGAAAAAAAAAAAAAAAAATTGTCACTTTCCCGCAACTTGTGTCCAAATATAAAATATTCCATGGACTTAACATGCCTCTCAGCAAATAGCTTGGGGTGTCTACTTTCCAAAATGGGGTCATTTGGGGGGGGTTTGTGCCATCCTGGCATTTTATGGCCTTCAAAACTGTGATAGGTAGTGAGGAGTAAAATCAAAAATGTATGCCCTTTGAAATCCTGAAGGCGGTGCTTGGTTTTCGGGACCCCGTGCGCGGCTGGGCTCCCAAAAAGTCCCACACATTTGATATCCCCGTACTCAGGAGAAGCAGCTGAATGTATTTTGGGGTGCAATTCCACATATGCCCATGGCCTGTGTGAGCAATATATCATTTAGTGACAACTTTTTGTAATTTTTTTTTTTTTTTTTTTTTTTTGTCATTATTCAATCACTTGGGACAAAAAAAAAAAATATTCAATGGGTTCAACATGCCTCTCAGCAATTTCCTTGGGGTGTCTACTTTCCAAAATGGGGTCATTTGGGGGGGTTTTGTACTGCCCTGCCATTTTAGCACCTCATGAAATGACATAGACAGTCATAAACTAAAAGCTGTGTAAATTCCAGAAAATGTACCCTAGTTTGTAGGCGCTATAACTTTTGCGCAAACCAATAAATATACGCTTATTGACATTTTTTTTACCAAAGACATGTGGCCGAATACATTTTGGCCTAAATGTATGACTAAAATTGATTTTAATGGATTTTTTTTATAACAAAAAGTAGAAAATATCATTTTTTTTCAAAATTTTCGGTCTTTTTCCGTTTATAGCGCAAAAAATAAAAGCGGCAGAGGTGATCAAATACCATCAAAATAAAGCTCTATTTGTGGGAAGAAAAGGACGCAAATTTCGTTTGGGTACAGCATTGCATGACCGCGCAATTAGCAGTTAAAGCGACGCAGTGCCAAATTGTAAAAAGTGCTCTGGTCAGGAAGGGGGTAAATCCTTCCGGGGCTGAAGTGGTTAAGCTGGAATACTTACCTTTTTGGGTAAAGTTTCACACATGGAGACACCCCTAGTATCCACTGGAGCACCTGTGTGGAACACCCTAAAAAGTTTGTTCTGGTGTCCCACACTAGTGCTCCTGTGTCCAGATGTGTAAACAGCTGCTGAGTGTCCTCTCCTTACACTGAATCAAGTTTGCATTTCATTCTGGTTACAAACCCATCTAGACAACAATGTACTAAACTTCTTTTAATACAAATAGGACTGAACAAATGTAGTTAACCTGCATCTGCCAAAAACATCGTATTAGTGGGCGAACGAACGATGTTTACTACGAACGATTACTGTGTCCACGAACCTGAAACTTGCCATTTTAAACTGTACAACAGTAAAGAAAAGCACATGGAGCAGCATGAACATAATAAGAAGAATAGGAACACACGACAAAATACTTACTTTTTTGCAGCACTCTCTTGATTCTTCTGTACTGATCCTGCTCCCTCAATTTGAGGTCTGACCAGCGTTTCCTCAGTTCACCCTTGGATCGCCATACCCCAAAATTCTTCTGCAGACTTTTCACAACTTTAGTCGTGATCTTGGCCTTTCTCACATTTGGGTTTGGGTAAGGTCCATGTTTCCCGTCATAGTCAGCCCTCTTCAAGATGTCCACCATCTCCACCATCTCTACAAAGGACATATTAGAGGCCTTAAATCTCCTCTGGGATCGGGACGTTCGTGGCTCCGGGCTGTCGTCGTTGCTGCTGTCTTCATGGACTTGTTCTTTCTCCGCCATGTGCTCTCCCACTGCGCCGAAAGACAAGGGGCGGGGAATATACTATAAAGAAGGTCAGGGGTGGGCGGAGTTTCACGCATGCTCAGTGTATATAAAGCATAACGCGCATGCGTCGTACGTTCGATCTGTGAGCGGAGGACGGAGTAGTGGAAGTGCCAATCATTCTAACAAAGGTACAATTTGAACTTGGGGCATCAGTGGTCTATACTGCTTTAGAGATTGAGGCCTAAATTGGGACAAGATTATGCGAGTTTAGTCTGACATTAGGGTTTGTCTTATGTAGTGTCTTGCAGATAAAATGGATTGATTTAACGATCATGATTTCCTCCGCCAATTCATTGATTTGTACAGAGAGCTGCCCTGTCTGTGGCAGACAAAACACCCCTTTGATACAAATCGACTAAAGAGGAAGGCAGCACTCGATAAATTGCTGGAATTTATGAAGCCGCAGATCCCCACGGCAGACATCAACTATTTGAAGTGCGCAAGAATGTGCTATCTCCATTACGAACGCTAGTTTTACCAGACCGAGCGCTTCCGTCTAATACTTGATTCAGAGCATGCGTGGAATTTTGTGCGTTGGAATTGCGTACATACGCTTGGAATTTGATGGAAACGGATTTTGTTGTCGGAAAATTTGAGATCCGGCTCTCAAATTTTTGTTGTCGGAAATTCCAACAAAAAATGTCTGATGGAGCCTACACACGGTCGGAATTTCCGACAACAAGCTCCCATCGAACATGTGTTGTCGGAAAATCCGATCGTGTGTACGCGGCATACGTTTAGTGTAGTCTCAGTCATATTAATAAGTATTAGTATATACAGTAATTACTTAATGTAGTTAAAGTTGGTAATATGTGTTCATATTAGTAGATGTTTGGTTATATGACATTACATGATCAGCACATTATTACAAGTGTTACATGTGGAATTGTCAATCCAACTCCATATATGATTTTTTGAGTTAGTATCTCCTTTTGTATAGCATATTGCTGAAGTTGGCAGAAGGTCAGACAGACACACACACGAAGACACTTTGACAAGTTTGAACAGCCGAATTCTCCCAGAAGTCTAAGAACATAATTTCCTGCTTCTTTTTGGTTACACAAGACAGCATGGAGACAGAAGACAGCAGCCATGAAGCACACATGCTTTTACAAGCTTATTACAGCTTTATAACTATTTATTCTATTTCATATATTTTTACCTACACTGAGCTGAACTATTATACTTTTTACATTGTATTTATGATGCCAACTGTGTGACAATAAACTCACACTTTATGTCAGTCTGACTATCAATGCTATTCATCCAGAAACGCCCTTGAGATACAAGAATATTAGATATTGTTTTTATTCTTCAGACACATGGATTTCTATGAGTTTTTTATTTTTGTGAAGCACATAATTAGAGCCTGAGGCTCTAATTGCCTTCAAAAAGTTTGGGCCCGAGCCCACCCACTTGTGACATTAGCGAATGTTGATTCGCTATTGTCTTCCTGCTTCTCCACCCGGCCAATCAGGACAGGAAGAGGGTCCTAAGACTAGGTTGACCAGGAGGAGAAGCAACCAGATTGGAGAAGCCGGGGAAGCCAAAAAGCCACCCGTGACCTGGATGGGGTGTGTGCGGGGCTGGCAGGCGAGCGGGCAAACGAGCAGGCTAGCGGGCGGGCGGGTTGGGGAGTTTGTTTGCTGCCCCTACCACCAAAAAAATAGAGCACCAGCTGCCACTGCACAACAGCAAATGGTTTACTCTCCCCCTCCCAAGGGGAGAAAAGAGAATAAAAGGGACTTTAAATGTGCCATAACCAAAAACAAAAAAACAAGGTATTAAAAAATCTACATCTTTTTTACAAACACATATATAAACATCATGTGTTACAACCACAACCATATTGACAAATCAAAAATATTGTAAAAAGTATTGTACTTTTGTCAATGTGGTTGTGATATGCTGTATTCTAATTGTATTTTAATATACACAGCCTGTGTGCTTCTTTCTGCTGGTGTGGATCCTGGGGAAGCTGTATTAGCAAAACATGTTGATCCTGCATGCCTGCTTTCATTATGTCTGGACAGAAGCAAACAATATTTCTTATATTGTAACAATTTTTCTTACCTGACCCATGATATATCATATATAGCGCCACATATGATGTGTTTTAGATATATTTTTATTTTATTGAAGTGTGTAATAAAGTTGTAGATTTTTTTATTTTCTTGTGTTTTTTTTTTGGCTATAACACATTTAAAGTCTCTTTTATTCTCTTCCCTCCCCTGGGGGGGTGAATAATTTGAATTTGCTTTCGCCCATACATATGAGGCCTGAATTGCAGAAAACCTGTGATATGGGCATATCTGTCTCTAGATGCGAGTAACTCTTGGTAAGGTAGTGTTATTAATTACACTTACAGATCACAGAATGCCAAAAGAGCCCTGCCCTTGATGGAGGTATAAGATTACTGAGTCACCCTGCGATCCCCAATGTCTTTGCGGTTATTCAGCTACCGGTGGGAGAAGTTTTATGGCTGAGACAGGAGACACCCTGTAAGGAAAAGCCTTCTCTTTTTCTCCTTATCAGGTATCTCTCCCTATGAATGCTCCTACTCTCTTCCAATTCAGTGGTGGGCTCTGTCTCTATACTACTCCCACACTGCGGACACTCCGAATGACACAGAATCTCCTATTTAAGGACTTCTGAGGGACTCTCTTCATAGCAGAGAAAAAAATTAGTCAGACTCAATGGTCCCCTGCCAAGCTGAAGAAACAGCACAGTGCCACCTTCAGGTCAGGGATATACTGCAGCCTACTACCTGCCTATCTGCAGGCAGTGGCCTGGACATTGCACCAGATCCTCTTGATGCATGAACACACTAGAATTTGATGCACATGGGTTAACGGTCCAGTGTGCATGAGGTCCAAAGCACAAGCAGCAAACTGGCCTGTTATAAGATTCTGCACATATTTGTCTGATCTAAGGTTTGCATTTGTCTGATCTAAGGTTTGCATTCTTACATGTTCAGGTATATACAGTATGTTGAAATCCCATTATGTAATCTCCTTTAGTTTTACCAACAACTCAAGAGTGAAAGGATTATTTAGAAAGGCCTCTAAATTACATAAATATTTGGTAAATGTAAAAAAAAAGATAGAGAATGTACAATCAGATTTCAACATGTATGGGCAGCTTCAGAGGCAGCACAGTGACTAAGTGGTTAGCACTTCTGCCTAGCAGCCCTAGGGTTGTTGGTTTTAATCCTAACCATGTTTTCCCTGTGCCTGCATGGGTTTCCTTCCTCACTCCAAGGACATAGTAGGTTAATTGGCTACGTGGGTAGGTAGGTTTATTGGCTTGGTTAAGTTGGCCCTAGTACGTGTATGTATGGATGTGAGTTAGGGACCTTAGATTGTAAGCTCCTTGAGGGTAGGGACTGATGTGAATATATATATACACTATATTACCAAAAGTATTGGAACACCTGTCTTTACACACACATGAACTTTAATGGTGTCTTCGTCCGTAGGGTTAAATATTGAGTTGGCCCACCCTTTGCAGCTATAACAGCTTCAACTCTTCTGGGAAGGCTGTCCACAAGGTTTAGGAGTGTGTCTATGGGAATGTTTGACCATTCTTCCAGAAGCGCATTTGTGAGGTCAGGCATTGATGTGGACAAGAAGATCTGGCTCAGTCTCCCCCTAATTCATTCTAAAGGTGTTCTATTGGGTTGAGGTCAGGCCAGTCAAGTTCCTCCACCCCAAACTCGCTCCACCACACTATATTGCCAAAAGTCATTGGACCATCCCTCCAATTCATTTGATGGAGGGGGGATTATGGTGTGGGGCTGTTTTTCAGGGGTTGGGCTTGGCCCCTTAGTTCCAGTGAAAGGAACTCTTAAGGTGTCATCATACCCAGACATTTTGGACAATTTCATGCTCCCAACAGAACAATTTAGGGATGGCCCCTTTCTGTTTCAACATGACTGCGCACCAGTACACAAAGCAAGGTCCATAAAGACATGGATGAGCGAGTTTGGGGTGGAGGAACTTGACTGGCCTGCACCCCCTAACCTCAACCTGATAGAACACCTTTGGGATGAATTAGAGCGGAGACCACGAGCCAGGCCTTCTCATCCACATCAGTGCCTGACCTCACAAACTGAGGTTTTCCCCACTTCTGAAAAAATGGTCAAACATTCCCATAGACACACTCCTAAACCTTGTGGACAGAGTTCCCAGAAGAGTTGAAGCTGTTATAGCTGCAAAGGGTGGGCCAACTCAATATTGAACCCTACGGACTAATGCCCTGTACACACGGTCGGACATTGATCGGATATTCGGACAACAAAATCCATGGATTCTTTCCGACGGATGTTGGCTCAAACTTGTCTTGCATACACACGGCCACACAAAGTTGTCGGAAAATCGGATCGTTCTAAACGCGGTGACGTAAAACACGTACATCGGTGCTTTCCTGTGCGTTTTAAAAAGGTACAGCATGCTGCACATGAACGAACCTCAAACGCATGTAAATGCAATGCAAAATAATAAAAAAAAAACAGACTGCAAACACATTGCAAACATGCTGCAAATGCATTAGAAAAACATCCCATTTGGAAAAAACTGACAAATTTTGAAAGCAGATCTCTGGTCTTTTTTATTTTACTTAACCAGCTGTTCTTTTAAATTTAAAACATTTTTTGTCAACGCTTTATTGAACAAACTGAAGTGAGAAGCTGATTGGCTACCATGCACAGCTGCACAAGACTTTGCACTCTCCAGTTTTAGTAAATCATCCCCACAGTGAATTACTGCAGAGAATGGCGATGACATCTCTATAGTATTTTATAGGAGTTCTGCTTGAACTGGTTGTATTTTGTGATTTCTGTAGAACTTTATAAGTTTTCTTGATATTGGTTTTCAATTTAGTTCACACTCTTCTTGCGTCAGCTCTGTAGTATTATACCAACATAAATGAACTGTTACCGCTGGGGATGGCGGGCACACCTCCTCTCTATCCTCATGCCTTTCCCAGGTTGTACACAACATAAATAACGGAAAAGACGATCTGTCACGTACCAAAGATCCTTCCACCAGAGTTCAAAGCCAGCAAGCTTGTTTATTCACAACATTGGCATACAGATGCAGTGAACAAGAATGTCCTTAATGCCCTGTGTGAAACGTGCTTCAATCTAAGGCTTCCATACTTTCTGTGTCCTGTTATCATTGCACTTATTGGCATGGAGCAGCCAGTTCAGTTTTGTTGCACTCTCTGCACTCTATGATGGGTTCTGCCAGTCGGTGACCATCAGGAAGTTCATTTCTCCAGTGGTGGAAGCTGCAGCATTAGAGCGAAACAGCTGCTGTTTGATTTGGACGCAGATTTTCATAGACAAACATTGAACTACAGAAAGTGCCCTTTCATTTCACGTTTAGTTTACCCATGTTTTATATGGGTGGTGACAATCTTATGCTATGGTTGTCTCTGCTAATTTCCACTTAAACTCACATTAAAGGAAACCTGTCTAGATAGGAATAGTGGAGCTGCCTTTGCTGACTTATTGTGGAAGGTGAAAATCCTGTTGCTGTCCTTTTATTTTTGTATTATTTATTTATATTTTAAAGAGTGACTAAAGGCAAAACTTTTTAAATTTTTTTGATAGAGTAAAAGAAGGTATAACGCATGTCAGCTTTTTTTTTTTTTTTTTTTTTTTTTTGCCATCTGTGTCTTATTAGGGAGATTTGCTTTCACTTCGTATCCCATAGCCAAAACAGGAAGTGAAAGGAAATCCCTCCAAAGTGAGAGAAAGATTTCCCCTCTATTCCTGTTCTGGTGTCAACCCAAAATTTGAGATTTTCTTTTACTTTCAATGATAACGGTAAACAGGAAAAATAGTGAGGGTGAATCTCCCTAACAGGGGCACAGACAGCAAAAAAACTGATATGGTTTCTAATCCCTCTGCATTCTATCCAAAATATATTAAAAAAAAATTTGCCTTTGGTTACACTTTAACCTCTTGCTTACTGGGCACTTAAACCCCCCTTCTGCCCAGACCAGTTTTTAGCTTTCAGCGCTGTCACGCTTTGAATGACAATTGCATGGTCATGCTACACTTTACTCAAATTAAATTTTTATCATTTTTTTTCACACAAATGGAGCTTTCTTTTGGTGGTATTTATCCACCACTTGGGTTTTTATTTTTTGCTAAACAAACAAAAAAAAGACAAACATTTTTGAAAAAACTATAATTTTTCTCCTCCATTGATATTCGCTGATGAGGCTGCACTGATGGGCACTGATGGGCTGCACTGATAGGCACAGATAGGGCGACACCTATAGGCACAGATAAGGCGACACTGATGGGCACTGATAAGACAGCACTGATGGGTGGCACTGATAGATGTCACTGATGGGCACTGCTAGGTGGCACTGATGGGCACTGCTAGGTGATATTGATAGGCAGCACTATTGATGAGGCACTGATTGGTGACATTTATAGGTGGTACTGTGGGCACTGATAGGTGACATGTGGGCACTAATGGGTGGTACTGTGGGCACAGGTAGGTGGCGCTGGTGGGCACTGGTAGGTGGCACAGGTGGGCACAGAAGCCTCTGCAGAGGCTCTCCACAATCGGGACTGAAGTCCCTCTCACAGCCGCCGGTGATCGGCTTTTTTTTTTGTGAGGAGAAAAAATAGCCGATTACCGACTCTGTTTACATCACATGATCAGCTGTGATTGGCTGACAGCTGATCATGTGGTAAGGGGTTGAGATCAACCCCTTACTCCGATCTGCGATCAGCCAAGTCTCATAGACTCGCTGATCGCAGAGCGCGCCACGCGTGCCCTGCAGGGGGCACGCAGGCCGCTCGAGCACGGGAGGACGTCTATGGATGCCCTCCTGGCAAATTAGGTCTGCGCTGTAGCCGTCTTTCGGCTTTAGTACGGCCGGGAGGTGGTTAAGCAAGCATGCAATTGATAACAATGGTGGCCACAACATTTAGTCAAAAAAGTAACACAGATAAATAATCACATAGCACCAATCAGGGTCCAGTTAATAGCACAAAGTTTAGTAAGTGTTAGGGGGGGGGGTCAGCCGCCAAGATCGAAGACAGTCGAACAGCCATACACTAATAACACTTGAATGGGGAAGCAGACTTAAAGTGGAGGTCACCCTGCGATTTAACAGTTTCAAAATACATTGGTTGTGCTCTCAACCAAACTGTCAAAAGATCCAATGAATGGTGTCATAAATGATCACATATGCAGCATCATGGCAGTTGAAGATCCAACGGAGGCCGAGATGGCAGCTTTCTTGGCTGAAAATGATAGGAGACATTACTTCCACTTGATCGAGATTGACATATACTCTATATTACCAAAAGTATTGGGACACCTGCCTTTACACACACATGAAATTGAATGGCATTCCAGTCTAAGTCCGTAGGGTTTAATATTGAGTTGGCCCACCCTTTGCAGCTATAACACCTTCAACTCTTCTGGGAAGGCTGTCCACAAGGTTTAGGAGTATGACTATGGGAATGTTTGACCATTTTTCCAGAAGTGCATTTGTGAAGTCAGGCACTGATGTGGTTGAGAAGGCCTGGCTCATAGTCTCTAACATATCCCAAAGGTGTTCTATCAGGTTGAGGTCAAGACTCTGTGCAGGCCAATCAAATTCCTCCACAACAAACTGGCTCATCCATGTCTTTATGGACCTTGCTTTGTGCACTGGTCCAAATCATTTGGTGGAGGTGGGATTATGTTGCGGGGTTGTTTTTCAGGGGTTGGGCTTGTCCCCTTAATTCCAGTGAAGGGAACTTTTAAGGCGTCAGCATACCAAGACATTTTGGACAATTTCATGCTCCCAACTTTGTGGGAACAGTTTGGGGATGGCCTCTTCCTGTTCCAACATGACTGCACACCAGTGCACAAGACAAGGTACATAAAGACATGGATGAGTGAGTTTGGGGTGGAGGAACTTGACTGGCCTGCACAGAGTCCTGACCTCAACCCGATAGAACATCTTTGAGATGAATTAGAGTGGAGACTGTGAGCCAGGCCTTCTTGTCCACATCAGTGCCTGACCTCACAAAATGTGCTTCTGGAAGAATGGTCAAACATTCCCATAAAAACACTCCTAAACCTTGTGGAAAGCCTTCCCAAAAGAGTTGAAGTTGTTATAGCTGCAAAGGGTGGACCAACTCAATATTGAACCCTACGGACTAAGACTAGGATGCCATTAAAGTTCATGTGCGTGTAAAGGCAGGTGTCCTAATACTTTTGGTAATATAGTGTATGTGTAGTGCCACCTCCATAGATGTCACTAGATAGGTTGCCTGGATCCATTTCCCAGTAGTTTCCTCACAGCAAACACACAGTTCCAGTCACTCTTCAAGCTCATTAACCAGTCTAGGGGTATACTTTTTCTGATGCGTTAATGAGAATTTGGATAGCTAGTGGATAATGGTAGGATACCCCAGTAACCATTAGCAACCATTTAAGGACACTGAACTTTCTCTTGTAGAACTGTGAGCTAAGCCCTTGTACAAGTAAAGGGTAGACTGGGCTTTGTAGCAGCGACTTGAAGTGGTTTATCTTCCTCTGTGGACAGTCCAAGCAATGTATTTTCACTAGGAGTTAAATAGACTAAGCTCCTCAGGACACAATGTCCCTTTGACTCTAGCACATGAGAGATGGCCTCAGCACATAGGGCTCCATTCACAAAGCATTGTCTTACCGCATCTGAGTAGGTGGTAAGACACCACCTAGAGTTTATTTGCATTTACTAAAATACGCTACTAAAATACCCCATGGGTTATTTTTTTAAGTCATATTTTAGTAGTGCAGGCCTACAGTAATCTACCGTCAGCCGTAGCCGGCGTCCTTACCACAGGCTGTCACTAGCTGGTTGTTTAAAAAAAAATCGCCGGCAATTACAAAATCGGGAAAAAAACAGTCCTTCAGGTCTGGTATGGATTTTGAAGGAAACCCCTATGCCAATTTTTTTTTTAAATATGGCATGGAGTCCCCCCCAAAATCCATACCAGACCCTTACCCGAGCATGCAGCCTGGCAGTTCAGGAAAGGGAGGGGATGAGCGAGCTCCCTTCCCCTTCTGAACCATAGAAGGCCACATGCCCTCAACACGGGGGAGGTGCTTTGGGGGCAGGGGGGCTCTGCTCTTCCTTACAACCCTGTCTGGTGGTTGTGGGGTTCTGCGGGCAGGGGTTTTATCGGAATCTGGAAGATCCCACCCCCCCCATGTGAATGAGTATGGGGTACATAGTTTTCCTACTCATTCACCAAAAAAAAATGAGTAGTGTAAAAAAAGACATTAGACAGCTTTTGACAAGTCCTTTATTTAAAAAAAAAATGTCCCTCTGTGTAGATCCATCGTCAATTACGCTGCCACCACTGCCACCGCTGACCCTAAAAAATAAGAAAAAAAAAAGTCTGCTCACACTGAAGGCTCCCACCATCTGCCAGCTCCGCCATCTAACCGTTCTTAATTAACTAATAGAGGGGGCCACTCAGTGACTTTACCATGTGACCCCCACCCCCTTGTGGTATAATCGACCCATCATGTCCCTGGCCCCGCCCATTAGTTATTTAAGGACTGTCAGATGGCAGATCGAAATGCACCCAGAAGGTTGAGCCAAAAACCTTGAGCCTTTAGAACCACTTTAAACATTGTGAATGTTGAGTGTCAGAAGTTAAAATTTGGATAAATTATTCCCATATAGTAAAACAAAATGTAATCTGGGTTTCTTTATCTCCATCCACTCCATGCAGAATAAATAAGCACATTTCCCTATATTGTCCTTATCTAAATTCACTACTTTGTGATATTACCCAAGTGGAATAAGCACGCAGCCAATGAAGGGTCAGGTCACCTGACATGTACATTCTTGTCCTGGGTCAGTGACGATCTAAGAAGTGAAGGAAAGGGAAGTATGATAGAGCATATTTCTTCAATCACTTTAAATATGATGGTCTTGTAATTACATTGACATATCTCCCAACTTTTTGAGATGGGAATGAGGGACACCTATAAGCAAAAGTATGTAGGCATAGGACACACCCCCTTGTCACACCCCTTAAAGTGGATGTAAACCCAATGTCATCCTTTCTAAACTACTGCCATAGGGGTTATCTATAAGGATATACATGACTCCTGCATGTATCTTCACCTGTCAAATGTCTCCCCTCTGTCTGTTATTAGACCCGAAAAACTGCATATTCTGTGGGCGGGTCTGTTGTCTGGAGCTCGGTGGGTGGAGTCGTGATGTCAGTAGACTCCCCGCCCACCTCTACACTCCCCTTGTCAATATGCATTTTCTCCTGTGTATTTCTAACACTGAACTTCTGCTGAACTTCTGCTATGATCTCTAACATCCAATGAAAAGACAGGAAAGTAACCACATGACTTCAGCATGCCAAATCATGCTGAGGTGGGGAAAAGCCAATCCTTGCAGAGCGGCTGAAGAAAGGAGTAGGAGGGAATTAAAAAATAATGCCTGTGTCTTAGGCTAGTGCACGAGATATGTAAATCACCTGTCACTCACAGCAAGGGGGAGGATTTCACAAAGTTTTTCTCAGTTTGTCAAGATTTTTCTCACTGAACAATAAAAGAGGATTGCTCAGAGATGGATTAACTCTGTGTGGCAAGAATGGGCTCAAATGATAGCAAATCTTATACTCTACAGTGTGATAAAAAAAATTCGGGTTTACATCCACTTTAAAGGAAAATTCTACAAAATATTTATTAGTTAAACCCACAAGTGCTTTTTTTACCACTACTATTACTTTATATTAGCTTTTTAAATTTACAGATTTAGAATTTGGATGAAAGGTTTAGCGCTGGGAAACACTTTTTGAAAGATAAAAAGTGCATTTTATATACAACTATATAGATCATACCAAAATGAGGGACAAATGAAGGGGGAACAGGGTCAGAGGGATTTTGTTCCAAATCAGGGACAGTTGGCAGCTATGGATTGAATCTATAGTGTATATCATTATGAGAGGGATTGACACTTATTTAAAAGGGCTACAGGTGAAGCAGTGACAAAAATAGGCCATTCAAAGCCTAATGCCCCATATACACAAGCAAAATTTCCGTCAAAAAAAGTGTTATGGGAGATTTTGGTCGGAAATTCCGACCGTGTGTATGCTCCATCCAACTTTTTCTGTCTGAATTTCCGCCAGCAAAAGATTGAGAGCTGGTTCTCTATTTTTCCGACGGAAAAAGTTCTTGACGGAAATTCCATTCATCTGTATGCAATTCCGACGTGCAAAAAACCACGCATGCTCGGAAACAATTCGACGCATGCTCGGAAGCATTGAACTTCATTTTCCTGGCTTGTTGTAGTGTTGTACGTCACCGTGTTCTTGACGGTCGAAGGTTCAGAGAACTTTTGTGTGACCGTGTGTATGCAAGGCAAGCTTGAGCGGAATTCCGTCGGAAAAACCATCCAAGATTTTTCCAACGGAAATTCCGCTCATGTGTACAGGGCATTACTCTGGGTATTTACAGAATCATTCAAATGCCATCCCCCATCTGATAAAGTATTTTATACTCTTATTTTCTAGGGGGTGAAAACATGCTATAATTTTCTTTATAGTGGAAGAAAGGCCTAACTATAGCTATTCTTAAAAATGTTTCCCCTCCCTCTCTTACCTATCCTGCCTAACCTGTATACCCAACATGTATTACCTATTTTCAGGCTGCCCTGCTTTGGTCGCATAATCCTGCAGCTCTGTGTAAGGGAGCACTCGACAATCGCTGTGGATCCATGGAGCTGTGACGTCACCCATAGGCTCCCATGACCCAGCCTTTGTTGGTGTTCCCTCCTCTCCCCTGTAGCAGCCGCTCTTCACGTGACCAGACTGGATTAAAAAAAAGCAAATTGACATATCTTTTTTTTTTATACAGGTTAGGCGAGATTAGGTAGGAGGAAGAAGGGAGGGAGGGATGGGGTAATATCTTTAAATATACTTATAGTTAGGTTTTTCTTCCACTCTAATCTAGCATCCCGCAGCCTCCCACAGCCTAACTTCTTGCCGGTGTTCTGCCGAGAAAGTTCCTCTTGGCGGATAAGAACCCTCTTCTACTGCGTAGGCGCAGCGCTTGCGCAGTAGGATCAGGCAGAAATAGCCGAAGCCGAATAGGATAGAAATCAGCTGTACACGGCGCCTGTAAGAGGGCCCCTCGCGGGCTCGCTTTGTTCGCCACGCTTCGGGCACGGCCTTGCTTCGCTCTGCACTTTTTTATTCTCCCTCTAGGTCCACTTGGATGGTGGGGCTTTCACCTGGACCCAGGGCGCAGGCGCCGTGTACAGCTGATTGAAGTTTTTCAGCTTCGGCTATTTTCGGCGGCTCCTAGTCGTTCGTACTGCGCAAGCGCTGCGCAGTACAGGGGGGTCCTTATCCGCCAGGGGAACTTTCTCGGCAAGACATCGGTCTCCAACGTTTTTATGTACTGTGCAAGTCCAGCAACTGCCACTAGTCCTACATTGTACATGATGATGTTGGAGCACCCACTTACATTCCAGCGCTGGAAAGAAGAGGAGAAAAGTACCGGCTATCGTGAGAGCCTGGATTAAGGTAAGTGATCTTCTGTTATCTTATCCCCTAGACAAAATGAGCATGGAACGTTTTACCAGTTGGGAGGGAATTTCAGTAATTTTGTGGGAAAGCCTGGAGGTCAGTGTGACAGATCTAGCCGTGTCGTTACAGTCAGTTTTGGGTAAATTCATTTAAAAAACTTGAAAGATGAAGGTTATAGCTCATAGCAACTACTTGGCTTTCCCCTTTCATTTTCTATTAGAAAATTAACAGTTGGAATTAAATTATGTGAACCAATTCCACTTTTCTTTTTAGAAATGATTATTTTCTGTAGAACCAGTGTATCATAACATAAAATAAATAAATACATACAGTAGCTATAAAAAGAAATGATTAAACTTCAAGTAGCATCTTATTGTCAGCGAGGGAACTTAGCTCCATCTAGTGGACAAATAAGGGAAATAAAGATTTGCGTATTCACATTTATCGTAGCTGCCAAATATCCCAAATCTACAGGGCCATTCCTGTGATGCTGAACTCTGCCCTGCAGTGTCTGTCCCTCACAGGCTTTCCTATAGGACTCAGGGTATCCTGTAGAAGGGCAGTGGGTGCTAGAGCATTTCAGGACCTGCACTTGGACTAAGTGGCATTCTCAGGCCAAGTGATCTTCTGCCCAATGGTGCCTGCATAGTTCCAACACTGATATCATCTGGCAATGGGGCAGGACAATGAGCATCTTCTTAGAACATCAATAATGGGGTATTTTTTCTGCCACTGATCCAATGATGGGGTAGAATTTTTATTCCCCTATATCGAAGAGCTATATTTATTCTCCAATTGGCACCAATGATAGAACATTTTTCATCCCATTGACACCAACTATGGGACATTTCTCATTCCACCAACAACAATAATTCGATTTTATTTTCCTTCCTCTGGTACAGTGCTAGGGCATTTTCTCTACCATGGATACTACCACCAGGGCACTTTTTAGTCGTAGTGTCTATGGTAGAAAATATAGTTTTACACCCATTGACCAATGACACTGGGGCATTTTTCCTCCAACTTACCAACCAGAGCCTAGATCTATACTTTCATCTCCTCAAGGCAAACTTTCTTGTGCCCATCTTACCACAGTCGAATAGCTTAGTATCACACTACCAAAATCAGACCTCATAGCTACACCATACTCTGCTGAGCAAAAGGAGAAGTGACAGTTTGAATACCTGGAAAGAAATATAAGATAAAAATGTCACTTTAGTCTACTAGAAGTTTGACTCTAGTTTGTCAGATTAAGATTGTGTAAACCTGCGTACTCCAACACCAAAAAAGCACAAACCATACAGACAAATCAACAAGGAAGATCTTACCGGATGGTATTGGCAGGGTGGCAATCTGGAACCTTTTATCACATAAGGGAATTCTTTACCGGAAGTAACATAATGTGTGGTTGGCGGTGTTTACTGCCAACCACACATTATGCCACAGTGCCAAATAACTTATAAATGATTCCAGGCACAGGAATAAGTGTGCTTGACTGTCCGGTTATTTTACAAACATAAGTATGGACATAGGAAAAGACTGTTTGTCTCATTTTCTTTACCTTAACCACCACTTACTGCGCTGCCTAGTTCAATTGAACCCAATTTTTACTGCCCAGTTTTTATCATTTGTTGGTTATAAATTTTTATAATTTTTATACCAATAAATTTCGTATTTTTTTCAACGGATTTACACTATGTGGAAGTTTTTTCCTTGTTCCTTTTCCTATACCATGAGGATTGTCGATGATTGAGTGGAACCTGGGTGACGATCGAAGTTGGTCCAACAGGACATCTGGGTCCAACTCAGCTCCTTCAGGGATACAGCCTTTGAGGCTTTCTGCTCTTCCAAGCCAAGCCTATCTGTGTGACCGGAACCAGATCCATCTCACCGTTTGACGGTATAAGCTTTTTTGACTCACCGCCGACGGCCTGTGAGTCCACCTTTTCTGGTAAGGGCATTATATTTTTATCTGCCTGAGATTATATGGTCATGTCTGGAGAAGATATCACCCTGCATGCTGAGATGTCCCTAATAGTCCTGTAGAAATACATATGAAGATTTGGAGCACCCACAGTGTTACATTGGCATCTTAATGAGCCTATATCCTACAGACGGACATTAAAACTCTACATGCCACATTTATATGTCATGTATTTTATATCCTAATAGATGGGTCGGACAGACACGCAATATTGCTGAGTTCATCTTAATCACATTCATATCAGTTTACTTATATGGTGTTTTCCTATTCTCACATAATTTGATGTTTTCAGGTTTACTTATAATTTGCTATTCTCATTCAGTTTTGAGGTCACACTCACTACTATTGATCCACTTATTTGAAATTCACCACTAGAGATTATACGTAGCCTATTTTTTTCACCAGCATAATATTACTAGTTACACATCTATCACCCTTTGGCGGTCATATCCCCTTCCCCTCATTTTTTTTGGTCCACTTTATGTGTTACCATCACTTACTGTGACTCTATAGTTGTTACTATAGATTTTCAGCACATTCTATGAGCGCCACACTTTGCTGTTTAACATAATGTGTGGTTGGCAGTGTTTACTGCCAACCACACATTATGCCACAGTACTAAATAACTGATAAATGATTGCAGGCACAGGGATAAGTGTGCTTGACTGCCCGGTTATTTTACAAACATAAGTATGGACATAGAGAAAGACTGTTTGTCTCATAGAAAAGATCACTTCCAGCTTTACTGATGTTTATTTCAGACATTAATGTGATGGCAATGTTGGCTTTCAAATTGTTCAAATGAACGTTTGGTTTGAAATTGGCGATTTCTTCAGACCACTAGCTAATGTCTATGGGTAGCCCTAGGCCTCATGCACACTGCAGCTCAAAGAAGCTGCTCCTACAGGCGTTTGAGGTGCTTTTAGCTTTTACTTTTCTCTGCCTGTTAACCCCCCCTCCATATTAGCCTATGGGTCCATGCACAGTACAGGCTTTTCAGGAGTTTAGTGGTAGTGGAACCCAAACCCTTATACTCAATTGGACAGCTGTCCCCCCTGATAACTGCAGGAAGTCGTAGAGGAACCAAGTTCTTCACAACTTCCTTTCCCTTCTGCATTGCTGCTTCAGTCAAGTGCCATCTGCAGTGGGGAGAACAGACTGCACTTGCCTACAACCCTACCTAGGCACTGTGTTCTGGGTTCGAGCTGAGACTTCCAGTCTTATACACTGAACACTGTACAGTCTATCACAACAGTGCTCAGGCATTCAGAGAAAGTGATGTATTCTATCAATCAATGCAAAGCTCCCTCCGATTGGCTGTCAGAGGTTTTGACATCATCAGCCCACCTCTCTGACTCAGCCATTCAGAGGAAGCTTTGTATTCATGATAGAATACATCACTTACTTTGAATGGCTGAGCACCGCTGTGATAGACTGTACTGTGTTCCCGGTATGAGACTGGGGATAAACCAAAGTAAGTAAAGTATGTCAAAAGATGGAGTGGAGATTTAACTGGAATCATTTTGCTGGGGAAGTTCTTCCCTTTTATTATATCAAGGCAGGAGGCCAGACATGACCCTACTGTACAGTGTCCTCTGCCATGGACTCCAGCCGCCATCTTGGGAGAGCGAGACACAGTGTTTTCTCGAGGTTTTTGGCAGCCATCTTTATATATAGTACATGCTATGTCATTCTGGGCCGGCTGTGTGGCGGTTTTCAGGCAGAGACCCATTTTTGAGTGAATGACAGATTTAGCATTAGGGACAGAAGGACTACTGCTTGTACCAATATACAGCAAACTGTTAGCAAGCATTTGTAAGATTTATTTTTACTAAGGCTGCTTTCATAATGAGGCGCTTTACAGGCGCTATAGCGCTAAAAATAGGGTCTGCATAGGGCCTGTAAAGAGCCTCTCCTCTCACTTCAGTGTGAAAGCCCAAGGGGGTTTCACAATGGACTGGTGCACTTGCAGGATGGTAAAAAAAAGTCCTGCAAGCAGCATCTTTGCAGCGCTGTAGGAGCGCCCTAAAGCGCCCCAGTCCATTGAAATCAATGGGCAGCGCTGCCAAACTCTTTTTCGCCCGCTAGCGGGGGGTTAAAAGTGCCCCGCTAGCGGGCGTAAACCTCTGCAAAAATAGCGGCACTTTACCGCCGACACCCCCAACGCCCCAGTGTGAAAATAGCCTTAGGAAACACCGATGCAAATCGCAAGTAGAAGTGAAGTCATTCCTGCTTTAAGCATATCTTTAAGTGAATTGAGAACAGCTTGACAAAGGGGGTTTCTTTCTAAGTCCCCTAAAAGTTGCCATTTTTTCTAGTTTCCCCCTCTTATTATAGTGTTGGCAATGCATGCTACGTATATGGTCTTTGCTTAGTGTATATATTTACATGACTTAGCCACTAGCTGCCCAAGCCAATTTCTGACACCTCTCTCATACCTGTAAAAATCAGAATTTTTGTTTTACTAGGTAATTACTTTAAACCTCCAAACATTATATATTTTCTGAAAGCAGAGGCTCAGTAGAAAAAAATGTTGGTAGTTGCAATTTTTTATGTCACACGATATTTGCCCAGCTGTTTTCCAAACACAAATTTTTGGGAAAAAATACACTTTAATGAATTTTAGTGCATGAAAACACACGATAATACCCAATATTTTGTAAAATATAAAAGATTCTTTTACGTTGAATAGATAGATACCTAACATGTCACTCTTAAAATTGTGTACTCCTTTGGGATGATGACAAACTACGGTATTTAAAAATCTCCATAGGTGTTGCTTTAAATGCCTTTTCAGGTTGCCAGTTTACAATTACACAGGAGGCTAGTGCTAGAATTCTTGCTCTCACTATGGCGTTCATGGCAATACCTCACATGTGTGGTGCGATCACCATACACACATGCGTATGGGACTGACTTATGCATTCACCTTTACACATAAACATGGAGGGACGGGGGCACTTTACATTTTTTTTTTATTAATTTTATTTTAATTTTTAAACTTTATTGCTATCACAAGGGATGCGCAACATGTAAGGGGGGACCCCGTAAGGCCACATGTAAAAGCGATCCAGTGGCTTTATAGCCACTGGGATCACTTTTACATTATTCAGCATCACCGGCTGAATAACAAAGATACTTGGGTCATTACTGCAGCTGTAGCCATGACCCCAGTATAACCACTGAAACCCAAAGACATACGAGTAAATGCTAAGGGCTGGTAGTTCTCTTTATTTATTAGAGGACTAGGTAGCTGTGTTTACCATAATTAACCACTTCCCGCCGGGATGGCGTACATGGATGTCCTCCCGTTTCAGTGGTTATACTGGGTTGATGCCTGCATCCACAAGCATCAACCCAGCCTATAATAAGGCTTACCTGTAGGTAAAATGCACGGTTTAGGAGATATTCACCCTTTATGCAGCCGCTGACGTCAGCGACACATGCGTTCTGAAGGTCCGGCGGAATGGAGGACTCCCGCACGCATGAGCCGGAGCCCATGAACCTGGAGGAAAAGCAGAGGGAACATGCCACCCCCCTCAGCGTTCTAAGGTATTTCATAATGTGCTAGTATGCGATGCATACTAGCACATTATGCTATTGTATTACAGGTTTTTTTTTTTTCCGGCAGTTTACTACCGCTTTAAAGGGCAACTTGTACTAAAGATACAGTTGTTCTTTGAAGTGACAATGTGCTTTACCCATCCATGCAGGATCACGTTAAAGCCTAGTACACACTACTTTTTTTTTTCTTTCTACCCAGCAGGTTGAACAAAAAAAAAACCTGACAGCTCAATTCGGAGCTGCTGTACTAACAATTCAATGTTAGTACAGCGATCTCCCCTGCTGAGTATTGTGTTCTGACAGGGGGATGCCCCCCCCCCCGCAAGAACACTCTGGTCAGTGCTCTTAGCCATTGGCTGAGAGTGCTGATCCGGAGCCGTTTGGCTGCTGGTTTTCCAGCATGCTCGTTCAACAGAAGTCAGCTTCTTTTGGACCAGCTGCTCCCCTAATCCATATGGGGCACAGGGGCCTCGCCCCCCTAATCCATGTGGTCGGCCTCTAATTTACATGCAGGCGCTGGATGCATGGATTCCAATGGGTTTTTTTTTTTTTTTAGAAGCACATGATTAGAGCCTGAGGCTCTAATTGGCTTAAAAAAAGGGTGGGCTTGGGGCGCAAAACACTGCACCCTGAGCCCACCCAGTTGTGTGACAATAGCTAATTAATATTCACTATTGTCTTCCTGATTCTCCTCATGGCCAATCCAGGCTCAGGAAGTGGGTCCTGAGACCCGATTGGCTGAGAGGAGAAGCGATCCTATTGGCAGCCACAGAGGAGGAGGGAGGGGACGCAGGGGAAGCCGCTGCCTGCCGCTCCGGAGGAAGCCAGCGACCTAGATTGGGTAAGCGCCGGGGGGGTTGTGGTATTGGACGGATTGACGCCCCCCCCTCAAAAAATATACCACCAGCCTCCACTGATGGTGTATGTGTTATGTGGATGGCAAGAGGTTAATGAAGAAATGTTGCACGCAGTTTTTTTAGCATTGAGAAAAGATATAACATTTTTGCATGGACCTGGCAAGTAACAATATGATAAAATTGTTACCATCTTTTCCATGTAACAATAAAGTAAAAAAAGTTTTTGTTTCTTCCTGGCCTTCAATGTTTTCAGATCCAAATTTTTCTTTAACATCTTGAGCCGAACTAGACTAACCTTCCCTTTGATAAAAGAAGGGAGGATGACGTTCATCGTTGTGATAACTCTCCCTATACGAGTCAGATGAGTTTATTTATTCTAAATGAGCTTGTGAGAAAGCTGGCAAGGGACCAAGCACATTACTAAAATAATATTGTCAGTCAATGCCGGTGTTCTGCTCTGATTAGACCGCAAGTAACTAAATCTTGATTGCAAGCTATGATAGGTTAACTGCTAGTGAAACGGGGCACGCTCAGATCACTGGAGACTAATCACTTTGGACTGTGAAATTACACAACTAAATTAAGTTATTCAACCTGCTAAGACCGATGATCATTTTTCGGAGAGATCTTAAGAAAATTGAATTGAACGGAGTCCAGAATACATACCGCATCTTGAGCTATCTGGAAATGTCAAGGATGTTACAATTAACCGTTCACTTATCCTAATTGCAAAGACTGCAGCTCTACAGAGCATCCTGTCAAAAAAATGATAGACATTTTCCTTGTACAGATTAATCTGGGATTAGTTTTGATGTGCTGATAGATGGGACAAAGGAACTATTTCAAACTATTTCAAAATATATAAACAAGTGAACAGGGAATGTTGTGCGGTTTGTTATAGACCACGCACGTTGATAAGTACAAAGATGGTCTTAGTTTAAAGGTGAACTGTATCCTTAAAGAAAGCTTAATTATCTTTAAAAAATAAATGTACAATCACTCCTATCACCACCCCTTTTGATGTCCTAGGTCATGTCTTTTAAAACTTGCTTGTGTCGTCAAAACAAGAAGACTGGATCAAGACGGCAAACTTTGGTCAAGGATGTTCGATGATCAAATAGAGTTTTTGGCTCTATGTGACTATAACAATTCAGTTCCCTTGTTAATGTTAATTTATAGCTGTAGGAATTAAACATTATAGAGTGATTAAACTTCTTACTTTTCCTGGAGAAAATGCTCTTCTGTGTTCTTTGGTTCTGGTCCTTCGGTTGTATGATCCCAACTAATGCCGTGTACACACGATCGCACATTCCAACAACAAAATCCATGTTTTTTTTTTGACGGATGTTGGCTCAAACTTGTCTTGCATACACACGGTCACACAAATCTTGCCGGAAATTCTGATCGCCAAGAACGCGGTGACGTACAACACGTACGTCAAGCCGAGAAAAATGAAGTTCAATAGCCAGAGTGGCTCTTCTGCTTGATTCCGAGCATGCGTGGAACTTTGTGCGTCGGAATTGTGTACACACGATCGGAATTTCCGACAAGGGATTTTCTTGTTTGAAAATTTGAGATCCAGATCTCATATTTTGTTTGTTGGAAATTGTCCGATGAAGCCTACACACGGTCGGAATTTCCGCCAACAAGCTCCCATCGAACATTTCCCATCGGAAAATCCGACCGTGTGTATGCGGCATTAGGGAAACATCGGCCAGGCTAAACTTTGATCCTTCTCCTCAACAGAGAAAAGATGACCATATACCTAGGCTTGCTGGCCTGTGGTCAGCACTGTAGGGAGCCTGGAGAAGCATTTTCTCCTGCATTGATGATTATTTAGTTTTCTTTTAATCCTAGTATAGCCATCTAAAGATACTGTAATTGCTCAAGACCTAAAAAGTATCCAACTCATTTCAGGGGTCCAAAAACACCCCCCTTCATCAGGGCTTGATTGAAAACATTGTGAATAGACTGCAAGTGAACTGCACTATTAATGTTATTTCTTCCAGTATGATTACAAGCAAAGGCCTTGTCAGCAGCTGGTTTGGCAGTGTAATTTAGAGACCATGGAGATCCTCTGGGGTGTAGAAGCCACCTGCCTGGGAAGGGAACCAAATTTTTTACATCAATACCGATAAGATAACCTTTGGGTCCAGCGTTATTTTTCTACTTTTCTTAAAGTGGAGCTCCACCCAAAAGGCTCCACTGCAACGTTTGGCACTTTTTGAGGGGGTACCAGGTTTTGACAGGTACTCACTCCCACTTCTGGGTAAGATTGCTACAGCGATCTACGAGTATATATGGCCCCTCCTCCTTCCCCCCACTACCCACTGGGACACACAGGTCCCAGAAGAGGGCAGGACCATTCACACACCACAGTGTGACTCGAAGGTAAAGGTTCCACTGCCAGTTTCCCTTAGTGAAGATGCCGTTGCCTGTACTCAAAGCCGACTGAAGAATCAGCTCAGGTGCCAACATTGCTGGATCCCTGGACAGCTAAGTTTCCTTATATTAAAAGTAAGCAGCTACAGTATTTGTAGCTGCTGACTTTATTTTATACTAGGGGCAATTTAGACAGGAGCCAATAGACCTACCAGGATGTCTTTGGAGTGTGGGAGGAAACCGGCGTACCTGGAGGAAATCCACACAGGCACAGGTTGAACACACAAACTCCGTGCAGGTAGTGCCTTAGTTGGGATTCCAAACAACAACTCTAGTGCTGCTAGGCATAAGTGCTAACCACTTAGCCACTGTTCTGCCTACAGGGATGGATCGGTGAGCTGAGAGGAAGGGGACTGCCTGATTCTGGAGCCCTTGGACTGAACACTGGACTACTTGTGTGAGGAGGTACCGATGGAATGTCTGTGTTACAGGATCCAGTGAGTAGAGCCTTTTTTCTGTGAAACATTACTTCAAAGTCCCCAGCTGTGAACCATGGACTGGTCCAGTCTGCCTTATCTGTACTTGTACTACTTCATGGTCCCCAGCTGTGAACCGTAGATTGCTCCAGTCTGCCTTATTTGTACTCGTACTACTTCATGGTCCCCAGCCGTGAACCCTAGATTGCTCCAGTCTGCCTTATTTGTACTCATACTACTTCATGGTCCCCAGCCGTGAACCCTAGATTGCTCCAGTCTGCCTTATTTGTACTCATACTACTTCATGGTCCCCAACCATAAATGCAAAGACTGTTCCAGTCTTGCTGCTCTTGATTTACCAGATATCTCACGGTCCCCAGCTGTGAGTGAAACAAAACTGTGCCGCTGCTGTTTGGAGAGTTGTCCTCTGACAATTGAGTCGCAGCATTTTGGAGTATAGCGCACCACCCCAGATCCCCTCCCCAGTTCCTTTAAGCAATAAAATACAGAAAACGACATCCCCTGGACTGTTTAATGAGGCAGAGTGAATGGGCTGTTGCTGTGTGCCTGGCTGCCTCTGCACTATAGTGGGAAAGAACCTGGTAAGATCTTCGGCCCTTTCGGGGGTACTACTACATGACTTATTAACATAGAGTTCTGAAATAATATTTCAAAAACTCTGGGATAAGATCTCATCTTAGATAATATGTGCCAATACTGAAACATTATTGGAATCTGGAGATAATATCTCATAATTATAATGTACTATCCCAGAATTATAAGCACTATAAGGGTAGCTGAGATAGTATTTAAAGCACTCTAGAACAGTTTTAGTCTTCACTGAAGTTAATATTTCCTTTGACCTCGTGCTCAGGAGCAGTTTATCTACTACAACATAAAAAATTGGCTTTTTTTGGGTGCCCAGGAGGCACAAGTGCACCTTACAGGCTGCTGCCAGCAGCCTGTCAAAATCAATGACAGGCTGAACATGGTTGGATGCTGTTGGGAGCAGTACCCACATATGGGGTCATATACAGTGGGGACTGAAAGTATTAAGACCCCCTTAAATTTTTCACTCTTTGTTATATTGCAGCCATTTGCTAAAATCATTTAAGTTCATTTTTTTCCTCATTAATGTACACACAGCACCCCATATTGACAGAAAAACACAGAATTGTTGACATTTTTGCAGATTTATTAAAAAAGAAAAACTGAAATATCACATGGTCCTAAGTACTCCGACCCTTTGCTCAGTATTTAGTAGAAGCACCCCTTTGATCTAATACAGCCATGAGTCTTTTTGGGAAAGATGCAACAAGTTTTTCACACCTGGATTTGGGGATCCTCTGCCATTCCTCCTTGCAGCTCCTCTCCTGTTCTGTCAGGTTGGATGGTTAATGTTGGTGGACAGCCATTTTTAGGTCTCTCCAGAGATGCTCAATTGGGTTTAAGTCAGGGCTCTGGCTGGGCCATTCAGGAACAGTCACGGAGTTGTTGTGAAGCCACTCCTTCGTTATTTTAGCTGTGTGCTTAGGGTCATTGTCTTGTTGGAAGGTAAACCTTCGGCCCAGTCTGAGGTCCTGAGCACTCTGGAGAAGGTTTTCATCCAGGATATCCCTGTACTTGGCAGCATTCATCTTTCCCTCGATTGCAACCAGTCGTCCTGTCCCTGCAGCTGAAAAACACCCCCACAGCATGATGCTGCCACCACCATGCTTCACTGTTGGGACTGTATTGGACAGGTGATGAGCAGTGCCTTTTTTTCTCCACCCATACCGCTTAGAATTAAGGCCAAAAAGTTCTATCTTGGTCTCATCAGACCAAAGAATCTTATTTCTCACCATCTTGGAGTCCTTCAGGTGTTTTTTTAGCAAACTTCATGCAGGCTTTCATGTGTCTTGCACTGATGAGAGGCTTCCTTCGGGCCACTCTGCCATAAAGCCCCGACTGGTGGAGGGCTGCAGTGATGGTTTACTTTCTACAACTTTCTCCCATCTCCCGACTGCATCTCTGGAGCTCAGCCACAGTGACCTTTGGGTTCTTCTTTACCTCTCTCACCAAGGCTCTTCTCCCCTGATAGCTCAGTTTGGCCGGATGGCCAGCTCTAGGAAGGGTTCTGGTCGTCCCAAACGTCTTCCATTTAAGGATTATGGAGGCCACTGTGCTCTTAGGAACCTTAAGTACAGCAGAAATTTTTTTGTAACCTTGACCAGATCTGTGCCTTGCCACAATTCTGTCTTTGACCTCTTCAGGCAGTTCCTTTGACCTCATGATTATCATTTGCTCTGACATGCACTGTGAGCTGTAAGGTCTTATAGAGAAAGGTGTGTGGCTTTCCTAATCAAGTCCAATCAGTATAATCGAACACAGCTGGACTCAAATGAAGGTGTAGAACCATCTCAAGGATGATCAGAAGAAATGGACAGCACCTGAGTTAAATATATGAGTGTCACAGCAAAGGGTCTGAATACTTAGAACCATGTGATATTTCAATTTTTCTTTTTTAATAAATCTGCAAAAATGTCAACAATTCTGTGTTTTTCTGTCAATATGGGGTGCTGTGTGTACATTAATGAGGAAAAAAAATGAACTTAAATGATTTTGAGCAAATGGCTGCAATATAACAAAGAGTGAAAAATTTAAGGGGGTCTGAATACTTTCCGTCCCCACTGTAGATACGGAGACTTATGCTCTGGACTTTCTGTGTTCAAAGCATTTACCCCATATGCATACGGTCTTGTATGTGATCCCCCTGCATACAGTATATCAGCCTGTCATTGATTTTTACAGGGTGCTGGCAGATGGTTGCACATTGCACCTGTGCCTCTTGGGTTCTCCCCAAAAACACCTGTTTTTTACATTGTATGGGCCAAACTGCCTGTATGCATGAGACCTAAAAACTCATCACATCAAAAAGCTAGCTGTGTATATTGGCTATAAACACAGAGTAAATTATTCAGTAAAATTAAAGTCACTTTTCATTAGCAGATTGTGTGAAACAATAAACTTGGAGTCACTGCCACTTTCCTATCAAATTTTAATACATGCTAATTACTCTTTTTCATGCCGGTACATCTAATGAAGTAATTATAATCACAACCTCTTTTCTAACATAAATGGTAGTTCAGAATAACGACACTAATAACTGTTCTGTTTTCTTTTTTATGAACATAATGACCAGAAATGTGCAATATATTTCACACGGAATAACCCACAAGCAACTGTATTATTTCAAAGCTGTGCGCTTGCAAATAATAATGAGCATTAATAAAATACACCAGGGAACATTTTACTGGTATTAAGGAACCACCTGTGGTACAAATGTAATGGAATTCGGAAACTAAAAATATATGTTTTAGATGTTAGATTGGGTTTAGCTTTGTTCAATTACATAGTTAAAGAGGAGATTCAGTCTCCCCCAGAAAAATTAAAAGTCAGAAGCTACAAATACTGTAGCTGCTGACCTTTACTATAGGAACACTTGCCTGTTCAGGGATCCAGCATTGTCCCTTACCCAAGCTGATCCTTCAATGGACTTCGGGTGCAGGCCCTGGCATCATAAGTAAGGCAAACCGGTAGTGAAGCCTTGTGGTTTTACAGCTGGTTCCCGCTGCTCATGCGCGAGCCACGCTGCTCTTTGTGAATAGTCTTGCAGTCTTCTGGAACTGTGATGTGTCCCAGAAGGCTGCAGGGAAAGGGGGAGGGATAAACTACTGTTTCGATCGCTGCAGCGATCTGAGCGGAAGTGGGAGCTGGTACCTGCCAAAACCAGGTACCCGCTCCCACCAAAAGCTTCCAATAATTAAAGAGGAGGGGGGGATGCAAACAAGCAGAACTTCTCCTTTTAGGTGAAGTTCCACTTTAATTTGAAAAAACACAAATGTCCAATAGATGAAAAAAAAATCCACACCCTCAGAAATAATTAAATAAAACATAGTCTTTGTTGGAAGGCAACATGTTTTAATATCATATATTTATGGATTTTTACTGCCTGGTTGATAAAGCCATTTGGCCTATGTTGGAAATCGTCTTGGAATGCCAGTATAGCAAGTTTACCCAGCAGGGTGTTCGTAACAAGGAGTCATAAATGGGAATTTATCTCCTGAAGGACGCTCTTGCATAAGCCCCCTGATGTGATGTATGGGGGGTAGAAGAGCATCAGCTAAGACCTCCTGGGGAGGTGCGAATTAAAAATGACTGATTTCCTGAGTTAGAGCAACATCAAAGGCCAGCTGTTATTGGAAGATGACCTGGGTCAAAGCAGTGGTTTATGGACTAATCCTGGTGGAGACTGCAACATACTTCCTGGGGATTTAGGAAACAGGGCCTACTATGGCGTCTCATTGGTTTGAGGACTACACGGGCGGGCAGAGGGTGTTTGTGTGCGTGGTGTCTGAAAATGCTTTAAAAGGTAATGGCCAGTTAGGGTTCTTCCTCTCTTTTCCTTGATGCCCAGCCAACATACAGAACCCTAAAGGAAGGACTTACGGTATCATATCACACCTGCTCTTTTGTTCTATATGCTCTGTATTCTTTTAGCGTTTTATGTTAGCATTTCTACTTCCTTTGTAAATAAATGAGATCCTTGCTTATTTAAGTAATGTGTTTATTTCTTTAGCTAACATTGGTATTATGTTATCATCATTAACCATATCAGAGCTTTGATAGACTAGCTAAATATAGGAATAGACAAGATAACACATATTTATAATAATTAGAGAGGATCCAAAACCACCCCAAATTAATTTCAGTCTAAATCTCTTTAACAGGGAAAAAAAATTCAAGATACCCTAAGGCAGAGGTAGGTAACCTTTGAGAGGTGTTGGATGTAAAACAGTCCTTTTTGTATGTTTAGGGGTAAGAGGTTAGGGCCAGGACACCCTTAGTTGCAAATTCAATCGGCAGACTCCAAGACTTTAATAAGAGAACAGCCGTGCAGGGAAAGGCCCCAGCAAGAAGCCACATCTGCACTTGCAGGAATGCTGTCTCCTTTTTTAACAGTCTTTAACAGTTCCTAACTGAAACGTAACATTCCTTTCAGCTCCACTACAACTGCCTCTTGTAGTTCTTCAACACTGAGCTTCCGTTCCCTCACTAGTGACTAGACCCTCTGATTCACTGACTCTGAATCCCTTGAACTCTTCCAAGGTTTGCGGTGGTATCCCCTCAAGCGTCACCCCTGCTTCCCTGCTGGGTCCCTAGCTTGGCACTCCAGATAATACTTCTCAAGCTTCACCCCCTGCTAACCGGCGAGGTCCCTGGCTTGACTCACAAGGCTGCTCTGCAAGCGTCTCCTCCATGGGTTGAGTCGCTGACTTGATCACCACCTGAAGTTTCCCGATTCTCCACCTAGCCCTTTCGTTGAGAATGTGGTTCTGGTACTTGCTTCAGTTACTAACTGTGGTCCCTGATAAAGGTGGTTGGTCCCTTTGTGGCGACAGCTTCCCTTCTACCTCCGACCACTGACTGGTTCTCCAGCCACCAGAACCATCACTTCTGGTTGGATTGCCAGCCGCAATCCCAACCCTGCGCTGCTCTCTTTATTTCTGGATAGGCCCGCACACAGCCCAGCAGCCAGATGCCTCCGGGCCCAATCTCTGGCCTAGCAGCCCGGGGAGCATGACACACGTCCACCCTGACAGCCGTCCAGGTGGCACAGAACATAGATCACCTGACTTCACCCGAATAAATAGGTTCTCCCAGCAGGCCAAGGGATTCAAGAAAAGCCCGGCCCATTGGCTGAGATACCCCATATACTCATAACCTGACCTTGGGTTGCCCTTCTCATATCTAGTACCACCAAGTACCCAGCCACCTAGTGGTATAAGAGAAAAGTGCAACAAGGCCAAACTTAGGAAGAAATCAATAGATCTCTATCAATCGACCAAGACCACTACTCCTGGCAAATAAATTTGTGAGGAGCTCCCTGACTAAACCCCAGGGTGCTACATCTAAAACAAATGTCACTGTAAAAAATGTATACTTAGCATATTTTAAAATTTAGCAGGTTGACTTTCTCTACTAGTTTCAGGCCTGGCTGGGCTTAATTCTTGCCCGACTGACTGGATTGAGTTCTGGCCAGTGTTTGTTGTATGTGGAGCAGTGTATAGAGGTCAGTAGCATGTATGGCAATGCACAGGGGTCATTAGTGTGTGGGGCAGTGTACAGAGGTCAATATATTGTAGGGTAGTGTACAGAGGTCAGTAGTTTGTAGGGCGGTGTACAGAGGTCAGTAGGATGTGGAGCAGTGTACAGAGGTCAGTAGGATGTAGAGCCGTGTACAGAGGTCATTAGTATGTAGGGAAGTGTACAGAAGTCATTTGTATGAAGAGCAATGTACAGGGGTCAGTAGTATGTAGGGCAGTGTACAGATGTCAGTAGTATGTAGTGTGGTGTACAGAGGTCAATAGGATGTAGGGCAGTGTACAGAGGTCATTAGTATGAAGAGTGGTGTACAGGGGTAATTAGTATGTAGGACAGTGTACAGAGGTTAGTAGGATGTTGGGCAGTGTACAGAGGTCAGTAGTATGTATGGTATTGTACAGAGGTCAGTAGTATGTAAGGCAGTGTACAGAGGTCAGTAGTATGTAGGGCAGTGTACAGAGGTCAGTAGTATGTAGAATAGCAAATCCAAAGTGTGTACAAGTACACAGTACATACAGCGCTCTTAGGAGAAGCGCAAAGTCCCTTGGTCCATTGGAACTTTTATCTGTATCTGTAGACCATCAACAGGGTAGAGGAATGGATGAGGCAACTGGATGGATGGCTGAACAGAAGAAGAGACCAAGACTGGAACCTCTGCAGCTGCTGCAGAAGATCTAGGTAGGATCACCTCAAACAAATAGTAGGGTGCTGAGGTCAGTATAGAATTAAAAACACTTTATTAACCTCCCTGACGGTATTCCAGAGTGTGGCTCGGGGTTAAATTTCAGCACTATTAGCGGTAACCCCGATGTCCCCCCCACGCTGTCTGCGAGGCTCTGTCCTCTGCCCGAAGCCTCTCCGTGCCAGGCTACGTTCCCTGCGAGCGTTGCGACGCATGGGGGTGGACTCTGGCGGCAAATTCAAAAAAAGTTAAAAATCATAACACATACAGTACTGTAATCTTACAGATTACAGTACTGTATGAAATCATTTAACTTCCATTTTGTCCCCATGCTTTGGCCCATGCCTTGCATGCAGTTTTTTTTTTTTTTTAACTGACAATTTTTATTATTTTTTTCACAAAAATATACAAATCTGCAGCATTGGGTACAAAAAATAGAGTTCGTAATATCACAGTTCGATTTGACAGACAGTCAGCTGAACGTTGAATGACGATGCCATTCGGTGCCAACATTTAGTGATTAAACAGAATGAGTTTACTGGATTATTATACATCTCAAACAGTATATCCATTAATACCCTTTGCACAAATATATATATACACATAAAAAAGAGAGAAGGAAAAGAGTAGAGAAGAAGGGAGAGGGAAAAAAGGACAGCCACCCACCTCCAGAGTCCAGGACAGCCCGAGAAGGAACGGGCCATAAATACGCAAATGACACAGATCATTAGGTCGCAGGAGTCTCCAACAGGACCCAGGGTTCCCAAATACGGTTATGCTTATCAAGAGTGTCGTTTAATGAGGCCGTAAGATATTCCATTCCTTTAACATCTCTGATCCTGGAGTGCAGCTCAGACAGTGAGGGGGGTTCCCCCTTTTTCCACTTTAGAGCCACCAAACAGCGTGCTGCAGTGAGCACATGGGCTAAGAGTTTTTTTGATATTTTAGAGAAGGTGGCAGGTGGGAGACCCAGAAGAAAGATCTTCGGATCGAGGAGCACCCCAGTATCAAAGATGGACTAGAGTAAGGATTGTACCATACCCCAATAAGGGATGATTAGAGGGCAGGTCCAATAGACATGAAATAACGTCCCCCTATCTTTATAACATCGCCAACAACGTAAATCGGCCGCGGGGTATATGGAGTGGAGCAGATCAGGGGTCTGATACCAGTGGAATAAAATCTTATATTGATTCTCTTCTATAAAGCGTGCATATGGAGCTTTTAGTAGCCTGGGTCCATATGGATTGCCAGGTCTTTAAGGATGGGTCTGTACCCAAGGCCTGCTCCCACTTAACCATATATGAATTTCGTGGCCCATCCGGTGAGAAATCTGTGACCAGGATCTGATAGGTGCGGGAGATCATGCCCTTAGGGGACGAACCCTCTAAACATAGCTTTTCGAAGTCTGTTTGGGGAGAAAATCTTAAGTTCGACACTAGTGATTGTGCATAGTGACGTAGTTGTAGGTAACTAAAAAAAAGTCTGTTTAGGAATATCAAAAGCAATTTGCAGTTCTCGGAAGGACCTTAGCAATCCGGTTTTAGGATCAATTAACTGGCCATAACGAAATGAAGCCTTATCCATCCAGAAATGAGACATCTGTGAGGTTAAGCTGTCAGGAATGTTGGGTGTAAATAGAAATGAGGTGACTGGGGAAGACGTGATAGAAAGAGGGTACTTCTAATTTGACACGTCGCCATGGTGTGCGTAAGAGGGCCATTGGTCCTAACAGTTGTACACTGCCAGGTGGTATATCAGAACTCCAAAGCATGGAGTTTGGGTGGATGGGGGCTAACCATAACTTCTCAATCTGTGTCCACCTATTATAGGCATGTAGGGTACACCAGGAGGCTACAGGTCTTAACTGGGCTGCTAAGTAGTACTTAGCTATGTTGGGGAACGCCAGTCCACCTTGATTACGAGGAGCGTATTAAACCAATCTAGCAATGCGATGTCTTTTATAGTTCCAGAAAAAATTTATCAGGTCACCCTGAAGTTTTTTTAGGTGTGAGGATGGGATGGGAATAGGGAGCGTCTCAAAAAGATACAAAAGTCTGGGTAGTATCGTCATCTTCAGGGTTGCAAGTCTACTGAAAAGGGACAATTTCAAAGATTTCCATTTAGTTAGGGAGGCTCTGATAGAGGTAAACATTTGAGGAAAGTTAGCTTTATATAGAGTGTCGTATGTGGGTGTGATATGTACCCCGAGGTATTTTAAAGAAGAGGATTGCCAAGAATAAGGAAATGTTTGCGAAAGTGTTGATAGTGTTTGAGGGGATAGATTGAGAGGAAGGACCTCGGTTTTGGAACTGTTAATTTTTAAACCCGAGAGGGTGCTGTGTCTATCCAACTCAGCCTGTAAGTTCCGAAGAGATATATGAGGTTGGGTGAAGGTAAGAAGGACATCATCCGCAAATAGGGAAATCTTAAAATCTCTAGTACGGACTGGGATACCATGAATACTTGGATTATTTCTGATATGGGCTGCTAGAGGTTCAATGCATAGGGCATATAGAAGAGGGGAAAGTGGGCAACCTTGGCGAGTCCCGTTAGAAATCAGAAAGGTAGGGGAAGTGGCAAATTGAGTGTGGACCTGGGCCGTAGGGGCCGAGTATAGGTGGGCGATAGCTCGGAGGAATGGACCTTCAATACCAGCCCGATTGAGAGTTGCAAACAGGAAAGGCCAGCCCAGCCTATCAAAGGCTTTTTCGGCATCCAGACTGAACAGTATTGCCTCCATTGTATTCCTGTTCACAACCTCAACCAAGTCGATGACCCTCCGGGTGTTATCTCCGGCCTGTCGAAAAGGAATAAATCCCACTTGATCTCTATGGACCAGGGATGGCATGAAGTTGTTTAATCTGTTTGCCAGCAGTTTCGTAAAAATTTTTAAGTCTGTATTGAGGAGAGCTATTGATCTGTAATTGGACGGAAGAGTGTGGTCTTTTCCTGGTTTTGGGATTAGTGTCAGGTAGGAATTTTGCATATCTCTGGGGATGGGTGTATCAGAGAGAAATGAATTGAATGAAAAAGAGATTTGTCATGTGGGGGAGTAAATGTGGTAGGAACGTCTTGTAATAAAGGTACAGTAATCCATCAGGTCCAGGGGCTTTATAATTTGGCAATAGTTTAATCGTTTCTGTTACTTCCTCCTCTGTGATGGAGGCATTAAGCATCTCCAGAGCAGAGGAGGTAAGCCTAGGGGTATCCGTGTCTGCTAAATAGGCATGGATGGCCTGGGATAAGTCAGGAGGGGATGGGTTGTGCGGGACACTTGGATCATTATACAGAGTAGAGTAGAAATCATGAAAAAGCTGTGCTATTTTGTTAGGGTGAGATTGAAGGACACCGTTTGTGTCTCTAAAATGTGTAGTGGTAGTTTTTGCTGCCCTGTCGCGAAGCTGTTTCGCCAAGAGCGTGTGTGGCTTATTGGCTTTGTCGTAATAAGTCTGTTTAAGCCTAATCAACGCCTTTTCTATCTTACCCAGGTCAATATCTCTCAATCCTGCCCTAACACTGACGAGTTCTCTAAGGATCGTTAGTGACGGGGATGAGAGCAGGCGCGCTTCTAAATGTTTAAGTTTGTCTAAAAGGTCGCAGCGTGTTGCATTAGCGTTCCTTTTCAGGGCAGTAGAAAGCGAGATACATCTGCCTTGGAAGACTGCCTTATGGGCCTCCCACAGAGATGAGGCGGAAATCTCAGGGGAACAATTTTCCGCAAAGTACAGCTTCAGGGTTTGTTCCAATTCTACTCTAGATGTAACATGTTTAAGTAGCAAGTCGTTCAGACGCCAATGGCATTTACGAAAGGAGCTTGAAGAGAGTGCCAGGGAGAGTGTAATCGGGGCATGATCCGACCATGAGATAGCCTGAATATCTGAGTCCATGCACGTTCGCAGAGTCGGAGCCTTGACAAAAAAATAATCTAGTCGTGAGTGGGATTTATGGGGATGGGAATAGAAAGTAAATTTTTTAGCTGATGGGTAGGTGGTACGCCATGTATCGAACAGGGCATATTTTCTAGTTAGTTGGCGAAATTAGGTGGCTTTTCTATTGATAGTTACTTGGGTTTTCCCCTGACCCACAGAATGCTTATCAAGACCCGGAGAGTGGATGAGGTTAAAATCCCCTCCAATCACCAGGTATTGATGGGGCCAAAAAGAGAGAAGAGAAAGCAGGACTTTAATGAGACATATCAACGCATAAATATTAGTTAATTGGCCAGGCACATATAGAGTTGGCCTGTATCCAATATAAATATGGTCCGGACATCAATAAAGTCTCATAATTCTTTTTCTCCCCCCCACAGCACTCCACATGCGCTTGCCAGGTTTCCCCCCTTCTCGTTGGGCCATAGTGTGTGGGGTGTCCTGGTTTTAATGGCAGCCTCCTCCCCTTTAGGGTATACCTCTGGGGGGCTGGTCCTTGCCTCAACCCCGGGCGAGACTTTACGGGTCGGACCACCTTCCCATTTTATCATCTATCCATCTAAACTTGTGAGTACTATTGTAGTTTTTGCTTTCTCGATATGTTTATGTCAATCATTAGATTAATGACTGCTTTATTATTTTTTAGTTATTATGCATCTGAACTCCTGATGATTGGTTGTAAGCCAAGAAACGCGTAGAGTTAACAACTTAAGGATGCCTACAATCTAACAACTACCTGTACTGTAACTGTATACTTTTTGTATCCACCATACCCTTGATTGATTGACTTTTATCAATTCTCTTTATGTCTAATGATGTATTAAACAATGTTTTATACGAATATTGCTGTAAATCCTTTGTGATTACGCCCAATGTCTCCTTGGTTATAGAATATTGATGTCCGGACCATATTTATATTGGATACAGGCCAACTCTATATGTGCCTGGCCAATTAACTAATATTTATGCGTTGACATGTCTCGTTAAAGTCCCGCTTTCTCTTCTCTCTTTTTGGTATTATTAATTGGGATGGAGACATATCAGCGTTCATAATGTTGGCATGGACAGGTCACAACCCCCCTTTATGTGCAGGTATTGATGGGGGGCCTCGAACAAGCGGTCAAAGACCTTAGACAAAAAGGGAATTTGATTCGTATTTGGGGCATAAACATTGCATAAAGTGAGATTAGCACCCTTCCAAAGGCCTTGGAGGATGAGGTAGTGTCCCAATGGGTCTGAATATAGAGATTGTAACTGGAAGGAGGAACCTTGCTTAAAAAGGATTGCTACCCCTGCTCGCTTATGTGGACCAGAGGCCTGGTATATGTGAGGGTAGTGTCTTCGCACAAATGTCATGGTGCCCGTTTTAGCAAGGTGCGTCTCCTGAATGAAAACAATGTCAGCCTTAGACCGTTTAAACTCTCGTAATGCTAGGCTTCTCTTAACATTCGAGTTAAGGCCTTTTACGTTTAGTGAAAATATGTCAATCATGGTGGATACATTGGGGAGGGAAACGGTAGCTTACCCAGTGGATTTAGTAGAGCCTCAGTGTATAGGAGGTCCACGAAGCGAATCTCCATGGTGGGTGCGGTTTGGAGGTCTGCGACCCCCCGAGCAAGAACCGGGTCCCGGAGATGGATGGCGTCCAAAAGGTTGAGAGGAAGAAAGACGAGAGGAATGGAAAAAACAGTAGGAAAGATGCAGAGAAAAAGGTACAAACAACAAACAAAAAAAAAAAAAAAAAACACAAAAATTAGTACAAGATTAAGGTTAGTTAACCATTCGCAGTATAACCCACCTGCACGAAGTGGTAAGCTGGGAAATTCCGGAGGGCCCCCTCTGACATAGGAGGCAAAGGTGCCACCGTCAGAGAAAATAGGGAAGGGAGCCATTCGGAGATCCCCGGGGGGAAGAGAGGGCGGACCCAAGGAGGGGGCGACCCTCTTCTGGGCCTGCTTGCATCAAAATTCAAAAAAGAAAAACTAATTAACAGAAGAAACATGGAACCTGCATTTATCAACTGATAACCGACATATCTATAATCATAACTATGACCCGAAAAAAAAAAAAAAAAAAAACCCGATGAGACCATTGATTCGGGGAATATTGAGCAATAATAAAATGTAGTCTGTGGATTCAAAAGCATTGAAGTAAAGGTACAGGGGTTTTCCCTCTTCATAATATTCCCCTAAAGCTTGTCCTTAAACAGAAGGAAAGAAAAAGGGGAGGGATATCCTTCCCAACCAGCCATGCCCTCCCCCTGGGGCAAAAAAGTAAGAGGAAGGGGAGGGAGGGGGAGAAAGGGAGCAGAAATAGGTAGATAAAAAAAAAGGGGGAGAGGAAAAGAGGGGAAGAGGGAAGAAGGGGGGAGCAGGTAGGGAAAGAGAGGGTGTGTTAGAGAAAGGAGGGATAAGGGGGAGGGGGGTGGTATATCCCAGCTAGCTGTATGAATTCTATCTGATGCTTATAGTCACAGTCAAACATGTATTGCTAACATAAAAGAAAACCTTCTCGCTAAATAGGCCCAAACGATGGATGAATAGGATGAGCAAGATATATCTGCGGGTTCTCAGGTAGAAAAATAGAAAACAGACAGAATAAGTCTATTATCAGACATCAAGGTGGAGTAGGGATTTAAAGAAGCAGCAGTTCATCTCTGACGAGGTGGTGGGGAAGGGCCCGCAGAGCGCGGTCTTGTACGTTTCCGGGCAGTGAATTGGATCCAAGGGTCTGGACGAGGTGGGGGTACCGGCAGCGGTTCCCACCAGGGGTAGGTGGGACCGGGATATCCAATTCCCTGCAGAAAGATTGAAGATCTTCTGGATATCGGAGGGTTGTGGACCTCCCATCTTTTTTTGCCGTGAGGCTAAAGGGGAAACCCCAATGATAGCGAAAGTCATGTTCTCTTAACAGGGTGAGAAGTGGTTGCAAGGATCGTCTTTGTTGGAGGGTGATCCATGATAAGTCCGGGAAAAGTTGGATGGAGGCTCTGTCAAAATCAATGGCGTGCATGTTTCGTGCCTTTCTCATAATATCCTCCTTAAGGGTGTAGTTGTGCACCCTACAAATCACATCTCGTGGTCTGGATCCTGGCCCACGGGGGCGCAAAGCTCGATGTGCTCGATCTAACTTAACTCGCTGATGCTCCGGGCGACCTAGAATGCTGTTGAAAATGGCTTGCAAAGTCACATTCAGATCTTCTTCCTGGGTCGCCTCCGGAAGGCCTCGGACCCTAATATTGTTACGCCTACCTCTATTATCGAGGTCTTCAAGATGGCGTTGGAAGTTTCTAAGGGTAGAGGCTTGTGAGGTTAGGCGATCATGTATTTGCGAGAGTTCAAGTTTAGTGTCGCATTTTTCCTCCTCCAAAGATGCGACTTTAGTGGACAGTTGATGAAGGTCAGTGCGAAGCATGCTAATCTCGGTTCTACAAGTATCCCTTACTTCTTAGATGAGCATACGGAAGTCTTGTTTTATGGGCATACAACGGACGTAATCTCTCCAAGATGTACATGCTTCAGGATCAGGTTCAAAATCCGGTGTGGTGTGAGCATGGCAGCCCTGCACTACGGCCGAGTATGAAGTTGGCATGGGGGATCCCCTCTGAAGTGGTAGTGAGGGGGGAGTAGTGCTGGATTTTTTGGTTATCGATGGGCCCTGCGGACTCCCCGTGTGAGAATAAGCCCCCTGGAATCCTGATGGCCGTGGGGCCTGGGGAGGTGCTGGAGCCTGGACTGCGTCTCTCTGGAGAGGGGAGAGAGAGGGGGCTCTGTCCCTATGTGGCTGGGAGCGTTGTGGTAGGGAACGGGGGTCCCAGTCCGGAGCATAGGAGTCCCAGGAGGGGGATGGCTGGTCGGAGGATACAGAGGACGCGGGTCCTATAAGGCATGGGGGAAAAGTTTGTGACAGGCTGCCTAGTATATGTCTTCCGGAGGGGGCCGGGGAGCCGACCGAGAGATCGGTAGGGGGGATCGGAGAGTGTGCAGTTGGCAAGTCCCCTTCGGATCCGTACCTGTTGTTCCTGCAATCTATGGAGGCTTGTAGAGAAGGAGAGGGAGCGGCTGCTGTGCATGGCGCCGGCGCCATCTTGGCCTCGTGCTGTCCGGCCGTAGCTCCCTGCCCAAAATACTCGGTGATGAGCGGCGGGGGGACCGTGGAAGAGCGGTTGGTGTGTCCCCTGGGGTCCGCTTCTTTGTTTTTGCGCGGTTTGCCCATGATTGATGGCGAAAAAGAGCAGGTTCCAGCTGTGTGCAGGCAGGCCGGAGCGGGAGCTTCAGAGAGACACGTCTGCCCGGGAAGCCATCCACGCCACGCCCCCTGCATGCAGTTTTATATTACATATACTGTTCTTTCTGCCTGGAAACTTGAGATTGTCCATAGCAACCAAAAAGTGTCCCTTTACGTCAAAAGTGGCTTTAGACCAGCTAGAAAACAGCGATAGTAAATTAGAACACTTACAGAAGTGAGCGATAGTGAATCGTGGGGAAATTTATTTTATTATTATTATTATTATATATATATTTTTTAAAATTATTTATATTTATTTATTATATTATAATTTATGATTTTGTGTTCCAAACTTCATCATACCCGGGATATCTACTAGACTCTTGGTGGACAGATCTAAGTGTGTTATTGCTAATAATTACAGACCTACAATATAAAACGCCAAATTTCTATGCAAAATAATTGTACAAAATCTGAAATAATCATACCGCCAGGGAGGTTAAAAAAGTAGCACACTTACATTGAAGTTAACATGAAACAGCATGGATAGGGAACACTTGAGACCAAGCAGGTGTGATCAGTGTGAGGCTATAGGCATCACTGAGTAAACAGAGATCGACGATGACAGGGAGCCAGCCAGCTCAAAGTATGGATATTAGTAGCGGCGTTCTAGACTGCACACAAGGATGACAGCTGCCAAAATGGATGGTGGATGTCGGGAGAGGGGGCGTGCATGACGTGTTTCCAAGGACTTTGCCCTCTTTGAATGCATAATTTCTGTCTCCAATGGCAACAAATCTTGTAACAGTCACTAACGGTAGTTGTATTAAACTATTGGTAGCGCAAATAGTTCTCCTCGCACTCTACAGTCTCTCACTGTAGGTCTTTACTCCCCGAGCTCACAGTCTCTCACTAGACTCTCAGATCCAATGGCCACTGGATCCCCTGAGCTCTTCCACTTCCATAACTCGGTATCTTCCTCAAGCGTCACCCCCGCTTCCCTGCTGGGTCCCTGGCTTGGCACTCCAAGATACTCCTCAAGTGTCACCCCTGCTGACCCGCTAGGTCCCTGGCTTGGCACTTGCTGATGCTCCTCCAGCGTCACCTCTGCTGCCCTTCTGAGTCCCTGGCTTGGCACTTGCTGAAGTTTTCCCACTTCTTCACCATCCCCGGCTGGTGAGAAGACTGCTCTGGTACTGGCTCCAGCTTACTCACAGTGGTCTCCGGTAACAAGGTGGATGGTCCCTTAGTAGTGACAGCTTCCCTTCTACCTCCGACCACAACTGGTTCCCCTTCTGGCTGAACCGTTACTCTCGGTTGGACTCCAATCCTGCATCCCCAACCCTTCTCCTGCTTCTGGATAGGTCCTCATACAGCCTAGCAGCCAGATGTCCCTGGGATAGGCCTCAGCCCGGGGCAGCATAACACACATCCACCCAGACAGCCGTCCAGGTGGCACAGAACCCCGATCACCTGACTCTACCCAAATAAATTGGCTCTCCCAGCAGGCTAAGGGACTAAAGAAACCCCCGCCATTTGGCTAAGACACCCCATCCATTCGTAACCTGACCTTACTAAGCCCTTGTCTAGCTAAGGTCACCAGCATGATGCCACCTAGCGACAGAAGAGAGAAGGTGCAGCAAGTCCAGAACTAGAGAGGAATCAGTGGATCTACTAAGAATTAACCAGGGCAACTACCGCCTGGCAAACTAAATTTTCTAGCAACCCTGCCTAAACACCAGGGTGCTACATGTGAAATGATTACAAAGCCTTTTGTGAATGGAGGAGGTGCCAAGCAAGCAACCTCCTGTGATATCCGTACTACAGCCAGCATTACAAGTCTTCTGGGGCCACGCATCAGGCACCTCTGTGAATACTGCCATCTCTGCCATCTGCAGTATGGATTGGGGAGGACAAAGGTGTCAGTAGCTGAAAAGGTGGGCATTAATTTGGGCAATGGAGCACAGCATTATTGTGGACACTGTGGTACATGGGAACCCTTTTGAGAAATGTGTGTAAAGGTAAACTTACCCTTTAACAGATTTAAGATCTCACTTATTAAATCTATTCTTGGGTATTGGCGATATGCAGTTTGCCAGAAGTATACAGCTGAACAAAATTACAAATACTTCAGCAAGTAACACATTTCACTTACACATAATTAAACTGTGCATTTAATGTTTAGGCTGGAGTACTGCTTTAAACTTTAACATGGAAGTTCAATCTTACAGCATAACTGTAGATATAGTTACTGGCAGGAATAGAGGCATTTTATTATCAGAGATCACTTTCAGCTGGGGATGGATGTATAATGTTCATTGATTAATGACAGTCCTCCTCCATGTGTCTCCATGAATGAGCACAATGTAAACCTATGTCTTGGAGACCTTGACGGCGTCCTTGGTGTGATTTTTATTCACTAGTGTGAAAAAATAAGTCCATTTTCTGTACTTGCCATTCATAAGGTACACTCACTCACTGTACTGAAACTAGCATTAGATTTAATCGATTTCACGTACTTTATCAGTCATTCTTATCTTACATGGAAATTCTATTTTTCTCAATTAAATAACATACTCTATAACCACTAAATGACATAAACATGTATTGAAATACTGATAAAAATTTTGTACTGGATCAGTAATAATCGGTAATATTATATGATGCCACAAAGGTAAAGATAAATGGGAAATTTATTAAGAGCTGGGTGCACACCAGGGACGTGCGGTGAGGTCAGTGGCTGGTGAGGCACTGATTAGTATCAGAGCCAGATGCACACAGGTTACATACCGTTAGAGCAAGAGTAAAAATTCTAGCACTAGACCTCCTCTGTAACTCTAAACACGTAATCTGTAAAAAAAAAAAATTATGCTTATGGAGATTTTTAAGTACTGAAGTTTGGCGTGATTCCATGAGTGTGCGCAATTTTAAAGCGTGACATGTTAGGTATCTATTTACTTGGCATAACATCATATTTCTCATTATACAAAAAAATCGGGTTATCTTTAGTTTTATTTTTATTTTTTATATATTCATGAAACAGTTTTTTTTCCCAAAAAAACGCGTTTGAAAAATTGCTGCGCAAATCCTGTGTAACATAAAAAGTTGCAATGATCACCATTTTATTCCCTAGGGTGTCTGCTAAAGCAATATATATAATGTTTCGGGGTTCTGAGTAATTTTCTAGCAAAAAAAAAAAAAAGATGATTATTACATGTAGGAGAGAAGTGTCAGAATTGGCCTGGGTGGCAAGGGGTTAATTGCCATAAGTAATATACAAATAATTATTATATATTGTTTTAAAGGTAATTTTGCTATATTTTCAAAAACTGTACTCAAGCAGGTGGCTTAACGCACAAATTACTGAATTCTGAAGTTATAACTTCAAACCAGTAATTTCACAGTAAATAGATAAATAATAAATAATTATCTTATAACATATAGCATAATAATATATGATTTACAGTGGGAACGGAAAGTATTCAGACCTCCTTAAATTTTTCACTCTTTGTTATATTGCAGCCATTTGCTAAAATCATTTAAGTTCTTTTTTTTCCTCATTAATGTAGACACAGCACCCCATATTGACAGAAAAACACAGAATTGTTGACATTTTTGCAGATTTATTAAAAAAGAAAAACTGAAATATCACATGGTCCTAAGTATTCAGACCCTTTGCTGTGACACTCATATACTTAACTCAGGTGCTGTCCATTTCTTCTGATCATCCTTGAGATGGTTCTGCACCTTCATTTGAGTCCAGCTGTGTTTAATTATACTGATTGGACTTGATTGGGAAAGCCACACACCTGTCTATATAAAACCTTAGAGCTCCCAGTGCATGTCAGAGCAAATGAGAATCATGAGGTCAAAGGAACTGCCTGAAGAGCTCAGAGACAGAATTGTGGCAAGAGACAGATCTGGCCAAGGTTCCAAAATAATTTCTGCTGCACTTAAGGTTCCTAAGAGCACAGTGGCCTCCATAATCCGTAAATGGAAGACGTTTGGGATGACCAGAACCCTTCCTAGAGCTAGCCGTCTGGCCAAACTGAGCTATCCGGGGAGAAGAGCCTTCGTGAGAGAGGTAAAGAAGAACCCAAAGATCACTATGGCTGAGCTCCAGAGATGCAGTCGGGAGATGGGAGAAAGTTGTAGAAAGTCAACTATCACTGCAGCCCTTCATCAGTCAGGGCTTTATGGCAGAGTGGCCCGATGGAAGTCTCTCCTCAGTGCAAGACACATGAAAGCCTGCATGGAGTTTGCTAAAAAACACCTGAAGGACTCCAAGATGGTGAGAAATAAGATTCTCTGGTCTGATGAGTCCAAGATAGAACTTTTTGGCCTTAATTCTAAGCGGTATGTGTGGAGAAAACCAGGCACTGCTCATCACCTGTCCAATACAGTCCCAACAGTGAAGCATGGTGGTGGCAGCATCATGCTGTGGGGGTGTTTTTCAGCTGCAGGGACAGGATGACTGGTTGCAATCGAGGGAAAGATGAATGCGGCCAAGTACAGGGATCTCCTGTACGAAAACCTTCTCCAGAGTGCTCAGGACCTCAGACTGGGCCAAAGGTTTACCTTCCAACAAGACAATGACCCTAAGCAAACAGCTAAAGTAACAAAGGAGTGGCTTCACAACAACTCCGTGACTGTTCTTGAATGGCCCAGCCAGAGCCCTGACTTGAAACCACTTGAGCATCTCTGGAGAGACCTGAAAATGGCTGTCCACCAATGTTTACTATCCAACCTGACAGAACTGAAGAGGATCTGCAAGGAGGAATGACAGAGGATCCCCAAATCCAGGTGTGAAAAATTTGTTGCATCTTTCCCAAACAGACTCATGGCTGTATTAGATCAAAAGGGTGCTTCTACTAAATACTGAGCAAAGGGTCTGAATACTTAGGACCATGCAATATTTCAGTTTTTCCTTTTTATTAAATCTGCAAAAATGACAACAATTCTGTGTTTTTCTGTCAATATGGGGTGCTGTGTGTAAATTAATGAGGAAAAAAAATGAACTTAAATAATTTTAGCAAATGGCTGCAATATAACAAAGAGTGAAAAATTTAAGGGGGTCTGAATACTTTCTGTCCCCACTGTAGCTTGATTAAAACATTACCTTTTCAACAGCAGCAGATTCTCATTCTCCCTCCTAACTATGTGAAAAAAACATGGGATTGTGGGTAAATCTTATACCAATAAACATTTTTTTTTCCCTTGTAGTTAAGAGGGCTGGGCTGGAAGGGAGTATTTGTCTTATGCCGCGTATACACAATCGGACTTTACGGCATACTTGGTCAGGCGTACCGGATTTTGTCGGACAATTCGATTGTGTGTGGGCTCCAGCGGACTTTGTTTTCTCAAAAGTTTGACGGACATAGATTAGAAACATGTTTCAAATCTACCCGACGGACTCGAGTCCGGTCGAAAAGTCCGCTCGTCTGTATGCTAGTCCGACGGACAAAAAACGACTCTAGGGCAGCTATTGGCTACTGGCTATGAACTTCCTTGTTTTAGTTCGTTCGTATGTCATCACGTACGAATCCGTCGGACTTTGGTTGATCGTGTGTAGGCAAGTCCGTTCATTCGGAAAGTCCGTTGAAAAGTCCGCTGGGCAAAGTATGCCGTAAAGTCCGGTCGTGTGTACGCGGCATTAGACACATTCCCTCTTCTATGACACTGCAGTGAGAGGTGTGCCTCCGCTGCAGCATTTTTATTGGACAGCTGGGGCTAATGGTACTTTACCATTGGTCCAAGACTCCAAGCTGTCCATTGAGCTCAGTGCCTCTGACAAGAAGTGAGGAGAGGCACTGTGAGCTCAACCCCTCAGTCTGCTGCAAACAGAGTGTGCCATCTTTAAACTTTAGCTTCTGACAGGCTGCGAAAGGAGCCCTCTATCTCCGGAACCATAGGTCGTAGGAGCCCCAAATATTTACTAGTGGTGGGGTAGGCTACTTGCACCCCAAATTTGTGGTCTCTGTGACCTACGACCCCCAAAGCTCAATTTAAAAAAAAAATGTTATTGTTCATGCCTCACCTGCCTCCCCTGACTGCATGTCCCTGGTGCACACAGCTCTGGTAGGGAAAATGGGGATCATGTGATAAATGACAAAAAATTCTAGTGAACTGACTGAATCTTCTGGACATGTATTCATTAAAATTTGTGAATACAGCAAGTATGAATACCTGAATCTGACATGCATTAAATTATTATAACTGTGCAGCCTTTCCTTAAGTCTACTTTTACACTCAGACTGCCCGAGCATTAGCGGTAAAGCACCGCTAGTTTTAGCAGTGCTTTTAACCCCAAAGAAGGGGTTAACAAGGGGTTAAAAATGCCCGCAAAGCGCCAATGCCAATGCGCCTGCAAAGCGATTCGGCAGCGGTGCTTTGTGGGCGCTTTTAACCCCTTGTTAAAAGGGCAATGGGCAGGGCAGTGCGGGAGCAGTATACATCGCTCCCACACCGTCCCAAAGATGCTGCTTGCGGGGACTTTGCTGATCATCCCACAAGCGCACTGCCCCAGTGTAAAAGCATTCGGGCTTTTACACTGGAGTGGCATGAGAGGCGCTTTACAGGCGCTATTTATAGCGCTAAAACGCCTGTAAAGCTCCTCAGTGTGAAAGGGGTCTTAAAGTGCATTTCTAATTTTGCTGCCAAATTAGGATAATGCCTACTTTATATTTGTTACATGCTCCATTCACGTAGTATAACTTAACATAAATATTTAAAAAATTGCAGCTTGTAAGTATTCCAGCTTTAGAAAGGGAAAAAAAATGTCTTCAGCTTGGAACTCTGCCGAAAAGACAATTGTACAACACTTCCAAGCTATGTTTAAGATTCCTATTTCTGCCCTCAAATATCTGTGTGCTAAGTATACCTTTTTTTTTTTACATAGGGGAGAAAAGACTCGGGACATCTGAGGACACCAGGGACCCACAACCTCCTAAAGAAGGGGAAATACCACCAACACAACCAGAGGATGTGGAGGAAGGATAGGTTTATGAAGTGGGCGAAATAGTGACCACAACAGGTGAGTGTCTGAGACCACAGCTTCAGGTAATAGATGGATGCCTGCATATTTATAATACATGCCTGCATATTTATAATACATTTATTTTAGGTGATGTGAATGTTGTGGAAGAAGATTCGCATTTCACAAGTGCAAGTGCACACATCCTCATCGGGGAGATCATGGTGTGCAATCGTGATTTACAAAAGATCAAGGAAGACATCAATGATATTGAAAAAAGACTCAAAAACATCATAGATGTTTTAGGCCGAATCTAAAAAACACCTAAAGTCTTCATTTTTTTGCTATTTTTCACCAATTTTTTAAGTATCTTGAAAGCCAAATTTTGAAGATGCACACAGTGTGTCAACATGTGCTATCTGCCATCACGGGATATCAAGGTACGTGTTTTAGGGGTGCAACCCCTTCCTCGCAACTAAAGTAGCTGAGAGGAAGGGGTTGCACCCCTCCGAAACACGTCCATTGATCACCCATGATGGGCACATGTTGACATTAGGCATGGGATCAGGAGGGAAATCCCCATTTTGACTCAATTTGTGTGCAGCTTCAAAATTTTGCTTTCACAGGGGTGACATCACCCCATCTGATGAAGGCAATATCAACACTGTTTGGACATACTAATGTCTGATATTGCCTTTATTTTTTCAAAAAGTTCAAAGTTTTGTGTTAAACATGCCTATTTAACACAAAAAAGGCTATTTGTACTGTCTATACCAAAAATGTTATTCCAAAAATATGTTGGTTTGTTAAAAAACCCTTTTCTAAAGCACATGCGAATGTGCACAGAGTAAAAAATTTTAAAATAAAAAATGTGTGGCTTCTTCTTTCAATGCTCAATAGCAGTTTTGGTACTAAGTTGGTGTTTACAGTGACAATGGGGGTTATTTATTAAAGGCAAATCCACTTTGCACTACAAGTGCACTTTCAGTGCAGTTTCAAGTGCACTTGGAGAGCAAAGTGGATATTCCTTTAGTAAATAACTCCCACAGTGCTTAATAATTTGCCACAATCATGCCATTTTCTTGACTCCCAAAAATTCATTCATGGTGCTGAAAATTATGAATCTTTTTATCATTAATGCATTACATACATTAACAACAAAAACAAGGTGTGTGTGTAGCAGACCAACAACATAATAGTTTGCTGAAGAAGAGATTGTCACCTCATGTACCAAATAAATTAAGTTTGCACCATTGAAGAAAATGGCCAAAAAGAAAAGCCCATTGGAGAACCTAGGAGGCAGCTAAAAGAAACACAAGCATTAAGTCAAACTAAATATTATTTCAGTTTAACAAAAAAATGTATTTTTAAAATGTTTCTTAAACATTGTCTGGCATATCAATGGCCCCCCTACCCACAAAGTACTCTAGATACTTTTCGTGAACTTCGTGGGTGCTTTGGGGGGGGCAAGCCAGGACAGCCAGCTTCAAGAGCCGTCAGATGTGTTGGATCCGGTAATAAGCCAGCCTCAGTCCCAACTGAGGCCACATAGTTTGATGCATTATTTCTTAAAAAGTTATGTAATATGCAGCATACAAGAACGATGTGATTGATTTTATATTCCGCCATGTTTATTGCAGTGAGGAATAGGCCGAACCGGCTGGCCATTATCCCGAAAGCGTTCTCCACCACTCTTCTGGCTCTGACCAACCAGTAGTTAAAAACCCTCTGGTCCAGGGTGAGGGTCCTTATCTGGAATGGCCGCATCAGGTGATCACCCAGCCCAAACGCTTCATCAGCGACAAGGACGAACAGGAGTCCTTCCACGTTCTCTTCAGCAGGTGGCAATCCCAAGCCACCATTCTGGAGTCGTCTGTAAAACTCGGTCTGGGACGATGACTCCACCATCTGACATCCGCCCATTCTTCACTCTTCATTCTTCATTCTTCCACGTCCACATAGAGAAACTCATATGTCGCCGACACCACCACTATCATCACAATACTATTAAACCCCTTATTGTTGTAATAGTATGACCTCGAGTTGGGGGGTGGCACGATATGGACGTGTTTCCCATCAATTGCCCCTCCGGAGTTGGGAAAGTCCCACCGCTGGGCAAATTGGGAATGATGAAAGAAATACAATACATTAGCAAACATTAAATACATATAATGTGATGTTAAAGTCTACCATTCCTGTGGGTTTGAAGGAAACTGTGGAGTCAAACAAGAAAAAAAAAATTGTCATTTTGCACATAACATTGCAAGCAGATTAAACACAAACATTCTTGGCCAACATAAGTATAACATTTATTTTAGGGAGTATTTAAAGACAAAAATATAAGCTCCACTTATCAGATTCCTCACCCCCTCTGATGGCCCATTGTAAAAAATTTAGAGGGGGGGGGGGAATGTTTTGGACAGGTAATCCTCTCCACTACATTGAGAGCTGAATGCATAGATAATGTGTGTTACTTTGGCTAGCCCCTCCTTACTTACACTATTGGAAGCCCACTGGACAGGTAAGAAGTGTCATAATACAAAAATATAAATACACACTGTACGAATTGAAGCACTTTTTGACATTCTGCAATTACTTAGCAAGATAATAGGAGAACAAAACTTTAAACAGTACCATTTGAAAGTATTCAGGCAGGCCCTTTCACTACATGCTTTGGTGAATTCATCCATAAATATGAACACAAAAGAGGTAGGTATAGTGTGTATGGGTTTGGCAAAGTCAGCAGATAGAGGATTGATATCAGTTGACTTAGCAGTTGGGGGGATAATTTTGGTACCCCAAAAAAAGCCTCTGGCACTCTGCATGAATTTAAACACAAATAACATTTAAACACATTTTAGGGGGTGTTTAGGGTAAAGCAGTACTATGGAACTGACAAAATACATTGTTAAGTGCCTAGACTAGGTGTGTATGGGCCCAGGATAGCATGCTGGGAAGGTTAGTGAAGGCAAAAATGCATGAAGGACAAAAAAGGAAGTTTAAAAACTTCCAGCATGCATGAGGACAAAGGGGACATTCACAGCATATTACAATCATGGTAATTAGGGAATGATGAAAGAAATACAATACATTAGCAAACATTAAATACATATAATGTGATGTTAAAGGAGAAAATAATGGCAGAACAGGTCTCTGGAATAATGATTCCCAGAGCCTGGGGGGAGATGCCTGTCGAGAACTTGATGTCCTGCAGACTTCTCCCTGTTGCCAAGTATCGCAACGTTGCGCCTAGCCTCTGCTCGGGAGTGATGGCTTGCTGCATGAAAGTGTCCTGCTTCGTAATATAAGGGGACAGCAAAGCCAACAGACGGTGAAAAACTGGGTCTGTCACCCGGAGATAATTCCTGAAATCATCAGGATTATTCTCCTGGATCTCCCACAACAAAGACATGTGCGAGAATTGGTCACGCTGGAGTAACCAACTCCTCCCTGCCCTGTTCATGGACTGGGCTTGGGTCAAAGTAATAAGAACCCCAAAACTAAGCCCTTGCACAGCACGAACTCTACGAGGAGTACATAACCGCAACATGGCTTCAAAATGGTTGGCTGGTCAGAACGAACTAACAGAATGCACTGAAAAACAGAAAGGCCTGAGAAGAGTGAGCTGAAAATCAGCAATGAGCGGACAAGAACGCACTGCAAAATCAAATGCGTACTATAAAATACGCACTGAAAAACAAATGCGAACTGACTACACGCACTGAAAACCAGATACGAACCCACAAGCACAAGCTGAAGAGCAGTAACGATCTGAAAAGCTTGAGGCTGAAAAGCGCGAATCGTCTCTCACCAAACTTCTACTAACATGAGATAAGCAGAAGGAGCCCAAAGGGTGGCGCACTTGGTATTGAACTTCCCTTTTATATGAAGTTCTCCCCCGCCTGCAACCTGTTGGGACATGTCACAGGTCCCAGGAGGCTGAAGGACCATTCACAAGGTGTGTGCAGCTCTGGATCTCCAGACAGGTAAGTTTCCTTTTCGTTAAAGTCAGCAGCTATTTTTTATTTTTCTAGTGTCTAAAGATCCCCATTCAGGCTCCATGCACACCAGGAGCAGAAAAAAATGTCAGCGTTTTAGCTGGAAAAAACATGGCATAAAAAACGCGAATTGAGAGCATATTATACAAAGTTTAGGCAAGTTTATGAGAGTTTATGAGCGTTTGAGTTTACAGGCGTTTTTTGCACTTAATAACACTCCCCTCTGCAAAAGCAAATAAAAAAAACTTTGTAACTTGACATTCACAACAGATAACAGGAGTTTAGGAGCGATTGACGTTTTTACAGCTCCTAAATTTCTCCAGAAAACGCGATTGAGAAGGTTTTTTTCTCCTGCCTCTGAACGTCCCTGTCAGAAAATGCCTGTAGTTGTCATAATGTGCAAAGACCCATAGAATACAATAGAAGTGCTTCTACAGGCAGGTGAAAAAAAACATCAAACGCCTGTAGAATCAACGTTTTTATTTTGCCAGTGTGCATGGAACCTAACCATATAGTTGAATAGAGTTCCCATTTGCTGTTGCAATCATACAATAGTGCCACAAGAGGGAGCTGCAGCATTATTTATTCTATAAAAAAAAGACATCATAAAGGCTGGCTGGATTGGTGGTTGCAATGTTGGTATTTGGAACCCGGAATATGCATTTTCCAATATATTTTTTTAACACTACACCATGGCACATTAGCTTTGTGATATTAACTCTGTTTCATACTTTGCTTAAGTACAGAGTCATGCTTTTTTTATTCTGTTTTTCAGCCTTTGCATCACTTTGCTGAGATCTGACTACCTAGCCCACATTTTCTAACTTTACTGGTTGCTAAAAGTGATCTGAATATGAGAAAGCCACTACTGTTTGTGCATGGAGCAAAATTGTCATCACGATCAGCAGGTAGCAGGAGAGGCGTAGCTCATCAGTCCGATTGTGGCTACAGGACGGCACTCTCCTCCTCTTGCCTCGCTGAGCTTGGTTACCATTCCATGTTGCTAGCACACAGCACGGACACTTCCCCATCCTGGGCTGTTCTCACCTCCTGCTCCTCTTCATTCAGGAAATGGCTCACAGCTTCTCCCCAGCCAATGGGAACAGAGGGTGTGGACTGTGGAAGGCAAAGTAGAAGCCTAGTACTGGAGCATGGCTGTGGGGCCCTAGGGCAGATCAGAGCTGGATTTTGTGGAGGATATGATAATATGACAGGGAGGCTGCAGGGGCCCCCTGGAGCTAGGGGCAGGGCTGCGATTGTGACCCCTGCAACCCCTTATGCTACGCCCATGAGTAGCAGGTAGCCATGCAATTTCTGAACTGCCAACATTTTGGAAACATCTACTATAACGCTAGGTTCACACTAATGTGACCTATGTTTTTCAAGTAGCAAGCCCATTTATTTTAATGATCTACCCTACCCTACCACGTGGCTTGGCATGCATGAAAACGCAGGACGGTTGTTGATGCGTGGGAGTAGTCTTAAGAATTTATGGCACCCGCGAGTCTGCTAAAATGCAGCGCATTTCTCTGCTTGACGCTGTCTTCATAGTAAATATGTGAAATGCATTTCAATTTGTATCTTCATATCTGGTTTTGGCACAGCACCATCCATAGCAATCACTTTGAGCACCCACCAATTATCCAAAGGTCCAGTACTGTGAGGAGTTTGGACTTTGTTATAAATACTGGTATCTTCAAACCACAATAATTTTTTTGCCGGGCCTGGCTGTTAGCGTTTGCTTTAAACTTGATTAGACAACTCTGGATTTTTAGGGGTAAATACAGCACATGAACTGTAGGGATGGAGATAGAAGCCTTATCAAGAAGATTTACAAGATTTTCTCCAGCTCCAAAAGTATACAGCCATCTCCTCTTTCTCTCTATATGCTCTTCTGTATGGTAAATTTCACAGTTAATGAAAGCTCAGCATCCAAGCAGACTGCTTGCCATCACTGGTGCCTTAAGCACACAATCTCGATGCCCAAAACAACACCCTTCTGCTAGGGTCACCTTTTTTATATAGAACCTTTTTTTTGTCCGAACCTGGCTTAAAATTTTGTGATAATTTGTAAATAAGTTTATTTTTATTGACTTTATTTTTATTGGTGGACATTCTTAAACAATGTCACTGATACCCACTTTCTAGAGACTTTGTCATCATAAAAAATCTTTTTAAAGTATTGCAAAAGAAGAGTCAAAATCCTTACTAGTCTAGCAGGGGTTACTCCAATTTTTAATACAAAGAGCTGCAGTGGCCAAAGAATTTTCATCATCGAATGTCTCCAGGCGGGTGCTGTGGTTCAGCTGTTATGTCACTTGTTTGTCCCCACACAGCATCTCCTGATGACACTAAGGACATCCATCAGTGGTGACAACAGCAGCTGGCCCCAATGCAGAGTGGTACTAGAGGTCTGCCAGGGATGCTGGACCTCAGTAAGGATGGCACCGAATTCATACTGCAAGGGATACTGGACTTCAGCACTACAGCACTGATCCATCCATCTTAATTGGAATTTGCTCACCAGAGGTCATAATGCCAGGTATACTGAACCTCGAACTACAGCACTGATCCATCCATCTTGATTAGAAGTTGCTCACCAGAGGTCATACTGCCAGGGATACTGAACCTCGGAACTACAGCACTGATCCATCTTGATTGGAAGTTGCTCACCAGAGGTCATACTGCCAGGGATACTGAACCTCTGGACTACAGCACTGATCCATCTTGATTGGCAGTGGGCTCCTTTCATCTTAGATGCAATTCCTGCTTACACATCACACATCTCCAATATGTAATTACATATCTTGTACTGATGAGATACAATATGCTTTCTGAATCTTTTTGACCTCCCAACCAGCTTCACCTAAAATATATGTAAACCCTGGTAATTAATTTCTCTCATTTTATAATCTCCACCTCCTTCTCTCTTGGTCAGCTGATAGCCTCCCATGGCTTTCAATATCATTTCTATGCTGACGACACCCAAATCTATCTCTCTAACCCTCAGCTTACAACATCAGTCTTGTCATGCATCACTAATTTACTGACCGACATATCCGCCTGGATGTCACACCACTTCCTCAAACTCAATCTATCAAAAATTAAGCTCATAATATTTCCTCTACCACGTGCCCCTTCCATTGACTTCTCTGTTAAGATCAATGGCACAACCATCAACCTATCTCCGCATGCCAAGGTTCTAGGTGTATTCCTGGACTCTGAACTTTCTTTTTGGCCCCACATCCAATCACTTTCCAAAGCTTGTCGCCTCAACTTCCGCAACATCTCCAAAATATGTCCCTTTCTAACCAATGAAACTACAAGCTTCTAATTCACTCCCTGGTCATCTCTTGCATTGATTACTGCAATTCCTTCCTCATTGGCTTACTTGTACATATGCTATCCCCCCTTTACAGGGTTGCCAACCCCCGGAAGCATTTTTTACTGGCAAAACATGGAAAATTTACTGGTGGAGCCCATTTTTTTACTGGCAACCTGAGAAATGACAGAAGTCCTATTGAAAACTAACACTGTGAATATTTGAACAGTAGAAAAAAAGGTATGGAAACACTGACAATACCTATAACAATGTAATTTGCTTGATTTACACTCAAAAAGTCAACACAGCATGAAATTATGAGCCCCTAATATTTACTGGCAGTTGTAAAAAAATCACTGATTTTTACAAACTGACAGTATATTTACTGGTGGTTGCTAACCCTGCCCCTTTAGTCCATCATAAATACTGCTGCTAGACTCATTCACCTTACTAATCGTTCAGTGTCTGCTATCCTTCTCTGCCAATCCTCTATTGGCATCTGCTCACCCACCTAATCCGCTCACCCAACTAATTAAATTCAAAATACTAACAATAACTTACAAAGCCATCCACAACTTGGCCCCCAGCTACATAGCTAACCTGGTCTCAAAATACCAACCAAATCATTCTCTTCTTTCCTCCCAAGACCTCCTGCTCTCTAGTTCCCTTGACTCCTCTTCCTTTGCTCACCTTCAGGACTTCTCCCGAACCTCTCCCATTCTCTGGAACTCTCTACCCTTATCTATCCGACTATCACCTACTCTGTCCACTTTTAGGTGATCCCTGAAAACTTTTCTCTTCAGAGAAGTCTATCCGCCTTCACCTATCAACTGTACTTTTATTTTCTCCATCAGCTCATCCCCCACAGTTATTACCTTATGTATCACTTGACCCTCCCTTTTAGATTGTAAGCTCTAATAAGCAGGGCCCTCTGGTTCCTGTATTCAATTGTATTGTAACTGTACTGTCTGCCCTCATGTTGTAAAGTGCTGCGCAAACTGTTGGCGCTATATAAATCCTGTATAATAATAATAATATTTGCTCCATTGTGGTCTATCCACACTATTGAAAACTTTTTGTTATATCTATTTTATAAGTATGAAAAATACCTGTTGATCCTGCTAGAAATATGGAGCGCTGATAAAATCCAGTACACTCTATCTATATTGCACTTAAATGTAAAGCAGTGTTATCTATCAGCCCTTCAACAGAACATGTTCCACCTATGTGATGGAGATGAGGGGGTGAGGTGTGCTCTGTAGTCATAGGCGTGTGCACAGGGTGTGCCAGGGCACACCTTAATCACCCCATGCATATTAGCATTATCGCTCTGTGTGCCAGCAGGAAGATGGGAAAGATCTCCATTTTACTGGCTCTGCCATAAGAGAAGTGCTTGTGCACCTCTCTTTCACTGTGGCGGCGGGGAGATTTATCTCCCTGTCTGCACCATATATACAGTATATATAGACACACATGTGTGCTTGAGCTTTAGGGTGCATACCGTAATGCAATAAACTGCGCACACCTATGTCTGTAGTCCAAGTCAGGAGCAAGCGGCCTAGGGAGACATAGCTGCTCCTCTCTAGATACAGTATGGTGAGAAAACATTGTCACCCTAGGATGGGGGTTATGTTATTGACAGAATCACCAAGTTAAAATAAAGAGAAAAGACTGAATAGGAAAATGAATGTAGCCACCACATCTAGGGACTGGCAACTGCAATACATTACATTTTGCACTTGGGTTTAGATACATAAAGCTAAATAAATCCTCAATTTAAACAATTTTTTTGAAATTGCATTTAATAAGTTTAGGGGCTACTATCTCAGGATTTCCACTTATAATTATCCTAGAGTTTCTCTTTGGTTTATTCAATAGCCGAGCTCTGCACATAACATACTAATTATTAATATACAATAACAATCATATAAGGTAATAACAGTCTCTTTGGTCTATGTTTTGCAGGTGATAAATCACATATATTTTTTTACCGGGTAATTCTATATTATGAATAGTGAATGTAATAGAAGAGTCACAATCAATATTTGGTAATCATTGAAGATGGCACGTAATTATGCAAAATATTTTTTAACTATAGCTTCTGCAGATGGACTTAATTGGTTGTATATTAGGTGATTCAGAAAGCCTATTGGATTCATCAGTACAAAATATGAAGTTACAGTGAGAGTTTTTTTTTTCTCGGGGTCACCTTAACCACTTCAGCCCTGGAAGATTTGGCTGCTGAATGACCGGGCCATTTTTTGCGATTCAGCACTGCGTCGCTTTAACTGACAATTGCGGATTGTCAGTGTCTCCCCAATTTTCTTATAGCCTAGGCCATATTTATGTAGAGCAACAATTCTTTTTTTCAGGTCCTCAGAGAGTTCTTTGCCATGAGGTGCCATGTTGAATTTCCAGTGACCAGTATGAGAGTGAGAGCGATAACACCAAATTTAACACACCTGCTCCACATTCACACCTGAGACCTTGTAACAAGTCACATGACACCAGGGAGGGAAAATGGCTAATTGGGCCCAATTTGGACATTTTCACTTAGGAGTGTACTCACTTTTGCTGCCAGTGGTTTAGACATTAATGGCTGTGTGTTGATTTATTTTGAGGGGACAGCAAATTTACACTGTTATACAAGCTGTACACTCACTACTTTACATTGTAGCAAAGTGTTATTTCTTCAGTGTTGTCACATGAAAAGATATAATAAAATATTTACAAAAATGTGAGGGGTGTACTCACTTTTGTGAGATACTGTATGTGTGTGTGTCTGTGTGCCTCTGTGTGTCTGTGTAAATCCAGGAAGTGAACAGGCAGCAGCTTCAGCTGCCCACAGTTATAATGGTTGCAGCCAGACTCATTGGAGGGAGATTTCTGCTGCATATTTGGCAAGTACAGAATCACAGTATATATAAAATAGAATGCAAAGTGGTTGTAGGGAAGCTTCAGAATGGCAAATATGTTTTTATTACAAGTTATGTGAGCAGACTGCAGTACCTCTTTAAAGGATATTTGATATAAATTGATATTTCCACTTTTGCAGTTGAATTTGAGAAAACACAACTATATGTTGGTTATATATTCCTATTTACACAGCATGTCTTTAAAAAATATTTCTTACCTTTTAGATGTTTCTAAGGGGAAGTTGTCATTGCTGATTCTAAGCATTTCTGGACAGTCTTTGTCTCCCCTCAGTGAGATATCCCTCATGGACCAACAAAGCAAGAGGATGTTTCTAAAATTTTAACCCTGTGCTAGGACAACTGCGAATGCAGTAAGGACAGGGTTAATTATGTTCAACATTACTCCACAGTCCCCATTTTAAACATTACAAAGCAGGGGGAGCGTATTAGGATTTTTAAGCAAGTAAAAATCACCTAAAAAAATAACCAGCAATTTTTTAATATTTCTTTTACAGTATACTATGTAACAAATATAAAGTATTATGTTATCCTAGTTTGGCAACACTTTACTATACAGAAGCCTTAAAGTAGAACTATAGACAAAACTTTTTTCAACTTTTTTCAAAACTTTTTTCATTTTTAATAGAGTAAAGGAGGGTTATAAACCCTGTAGGGTTTATTTTTGCCTTTTTTGTCGTGACGGGGAGATTTCCCTTCACTTCTTGTCCCATAGCCAAAACAGGAAGTGAGAGGAAATCACTGAAAATTATGGCAATCTACCCTCTATCCATGTCACCCCCCTATAAGGTTAATGGATTGATTCATGCATAGCATTAATCTATCCATGGCCGCCGCGGCCATCCCCTTTCAGGACTCCGGGCGCCTGAATTGCAGCGGCAGGGGTGTTTTTTGAAGCACCCGATTAGAGCCATAGGTTCTAATAGGCTTCAAAATAGGGTGGACTCGGAGCGCAGAGCATTGCGTTCGGAGCCCCCCCAGGTGTGTTGTAAAAGCAAATGAATATTCGCTTTTCTAACTCTGAATAGCCTCTTTTCCAATCAGGAAGCGTGGGTCTGTTACCCGTTTCCCGATTTGTTTCGCCCTCCCCCCAAACAAAAAATCACCAGCTGCCACTGCGTACGACAGAATAAAAATTCAGAAGTGATGTAATGCGTTGTATTGAATTTTCAAATGAGAACTGTACTGATTACATTTAAAATCATACGATCTGGTATTGTATGAGAAACATTTTTATTCTTGTCCCATTGCATAATTTTACATGAACTGTTGTGATCGGGTCCCGAAAGCTGTTTTATAACGATGAGATTATTGTGCGATCGCTTCGAAAGCGATATTTTTGAGGGCCATAAGGTAAATGCCTCTTAGACCTACTTTCAGTCCTAATGGTGACAATGGTTATTGGATAAACAGATGAATGAGGGTGAATCTTGCCTGTGGGGTCACAGGGAGCTGTACAAATGTGACAGTGCTTCTAACCCTTACCAACTCTGTCCAAAACAAAAAAAAATCCTTTAGACATACTTTAGATACTCCACCCATAGTGGAGACACCCTAAGACAAGAAGTGTGTTACTGGCTGGAAATCAAAGGGAATAATGTCTATAAAAAAGAGAACAAATGAAGCCACCACATTTAATGATTTGTAAGCTGCAAAATACTACATTTTTGTATTTGGATTTAAAGTGGTAGTAAACCCACCATTTCAACTTTTACCTATAATAAGGCTCACCTGTAGGTACAGTGACTATCTCCTAAGCTTGCACTGTTAAGGAGATATTCACACTGCATGCAGTGACATCACCGACGCATGCCTTCTAAAGGGGTCCGGCATATCATGCCAGATCTTCAGAGCCTGTGCCATAGCCGAGGACTCATGTAACCAGAGGCCTGCGAACCCGTAAGCAAGACTGGGGGAAGATGGAAGCCCTGTCATCGTTGAGAGCGCACTGCTGGATGGGCTTTGTATTAAAGTAAGTCTCGCATAATGTGCTAATATGCATCACAATATGCATTTGCCTTACAGCAAACTTTTTTTCTCTCTGCAGCGGTTTACTACCACTTTAATAACATGTTTAATTAGAAACATAGACATACTTATGAAAGGACTATATTTGCAGTCATATTTAATTTCACTCACTCAGTATGAGTTTGATTCCTCAGCTGGATTCAGGCGATTAGGTCAAATAAACCCTGAGAGTTGATGCAGTCAACTGCCTGACCTTGCAGGATTTACGGGCTTCCACGTGTACAACATGTGAGGTCAGGCAGCAAGCACTGGACTTCAAATGATGCATATTAAGGGGTTGGATATTGTATAATAAACATAAAACATTTTAGTTTGTTTCAGTCCATTTTTTAAACTCGCTATACACTCTACTGTCTGATTGTACAATCATCTTTAGATTTACCAGTTTACTATATGACAGCAAGCCTAAACAATCCATTCACTTTGTATCAAATGAGGCAGCCCATTGCACTATATAACCAATGGTAGATCTAAAGGAAATTGTACAATCAAATTACATAGTGTATGGTCAGTTTAATAACATCAAAACACCTGATGGTTATTTACATTAGAGGGCTGGAAGCTTGCCAAGATTTTGTTCTTATAGAAAAAAGCATGTGATATGAACTTTGAAAATGAATTTATCGACAATGCTTATAGATACAGAGATGAATGGGGAGCTTGTTTTTAAGTGCCTTTACTGTTTGTTTTGAATCTGTAAATATCAGCATGATCTGGTCCCAGCTTCACTTTAAACAGGAAGGGTAAATTTGCAGAACTCCAGATTTATTTCAACTGCAAATATATGGAAAAACTCCACTTCTTGCCTTGATGTTACAGCCTTTCACAGGAAATGAGGTGAATTCTCCATAAGGCCCGGTTCACACTGGTACGACATACTCTCCGACTTTAGGAGAACATGGCATGTGTAAATCAATGATTCCCTATGAGAGCCATCCTAACTGCTCTGACACAAGTCGGTCTGACTTTGAAAAAGCTTCCTGCACTACTTTGTTCCGACTTTAGCCCTTTAAATTTCATTGAAGTCGGATCAAAGTTGGATCATCATCTTAACTGATCCGACTTTGGCATGCGACTTGTGCTTTGAGGATCTTGAAGGGGAACCCCACACCAAAATGTAAAGAAAAATTGCGTGGGATCCCCCCAAGACCATACCAGACTGAAGGGTCTGGTATGGATTTTAAGGGAACCATCGCGCCAAAATAAAATAAAAGGCGCGGGGTCCCCCCTAAGATCCATACCAGACCCTTATCCGAGCACCCAACCTGTCAGAAAAGGGGAGGCAGCAAGTGCCCCCTCCTCCTGGACCATACCAGGCCACATGCCCTCAACATGACCCCAGATCCTGGCCCCCCACCCTATGTGAATGAGTAAGGGGTACGTCGTACCCCTACTCATTCACCCAAAAAGGTGTTACAAATTAATAAAAGTGCACTGATTTTTGACATAGTCCTTTATTAAAGCAGCTTCATGTCCTCTTCCTCCGGTCTTTACCCCTCTCCGGTTCTCCTGCCTCTTCAAATGATGTCTTCTCCCTTCTTTGGTTTTTCTCCCTCTTCTGGTGATGTCCTCTCCCCTCTCTGGTTCTTCTCCCTCCTCTGCTGATGCCTTCTCTGCTCTCCAGTTCTTCTTCCTCTGCTGTCTTCTTCTGCTCTCTTCTTTCTCTGGTACTTCTGCTGCCTCCGGTTCTTCTTCCTCTGATGTGTTCTGCCGACGCTAGCTCCTGCAGTTATGCGAGCTCTGTGGTGACATCACATGGGGGCGGGGTCTCCTGTGATGTCTCCGGATGGCTACACCCTGTGTCTATAAAAGAATGGAAGAGAGTGGAGCTCGCATAACTGTGGGAGCTAGCATCGGGTTTAGACATTGGAGGAAGAAGAACCGGATGCAGCAGAAGAACCAAAGGAAGAAAACAGAGGAGGGAGAAGAACCGGAGAGGGGAGAAGACATCAGCGGAGGAGGGAGAAGAACTGGAGAGGGGAGATGACATCACCGGAAGAGGCAGAAGAACCGGAGAGGGGTGAAGACCAGAGGGAGAAGACACAGAGCTGCTTTAATAAAGGACTATGTTAAAAACCTGTGCACTGTTTTTATTTATTTTTGACACCTTTTTGGGTGAATGAGTAGGGGTACCCCTTACTCATTCACGTAGGGTAGGGGGGGCCAGGATTTTGGGGCCCCCTTGTTAAAGGGGGTTTCCAGATCTTGATAAGCCCCCCCGCCCGAAGACCCCGACAACCACTGCCCAGGGTTGTCGGGAATAGGCCCTTGTCCCCATCAGCATGGGGACAAGGTGTTTTGGGGTGGGGAGCGCAGAGCAACCCCTGCTCCAAAGCACCCATCCCCCTATAGTGGCCTGGTATGGTCTGGGGGGGGGGCGACTATCATGTCGTACCAGTGTGAACCTGGCCTAATGGAGTCACAGACGATAAATATTTTGAGAAAAGTATACATTTTTCCCAAATCTATCCAAAACTAAAAAAAAAAATTCTGGCTTGTATTGGGATTTAACCTCTTGCTGACCACCTAACACCTCGGCGGCAAGGAGGGTGAATCTTGCATCACACATGTGCGTCCATGAATGACCAAAGTTTCTATGCTGACATTGAGAGCCGAACTCCTGATCATGTGACAACTGTGACAGCCAATCACAATTATCACATGATTGGGAAGTCCTCACACCTTCTGGTCTTTAGTTAAACCCAGTTAAAGGGCCTCCGGGAGGGGGCAGGAAGGGGTCAAATAGTTCTGTTGTACTACTGCTAGATGTAGCCACAGCATAAGCTGAAAAGTTCATCCCTTGCCAGAATGAGAGAGAAAGACCTTTGCTGTTTGTGTGAAAGCAGTGGTCTCTCTGCAGAGGTCTAATTTGCCCCTCGCTGAATCATAGCTAGAGCTCCGCTTTCAGTTTTAGTCATTTGGGTACTTCCAACCTTGCTGTCACAGCTTGGAAAAGACCGTTATCTGCTCCAGCATGATTGTACCTCTGTTGATGAGTTTGGTGTGGTGGAATTTGAATGGCCTGCACAGAGTCCTGGCATCAACCCTAATAAACACCTTTTGGGATGAAATAACAAACCAATTATAAGACGGGTCTACTTGTTCAAAATCAGTACCTGAGATCACAAATAATCCTTTGGCTGAATTGCCACAAATTCCAAGAGACACTCCAAAAGCCTTTCCAGAATAGTGGAGACTATTACAAAAACAAAGAGGGGCCAGTTCCATATAAATGTCCATGGTTTTGGAATGGGATGTCCAACATGCTCATTTAGGGGTGATGGGCATAGAGTGTAGGTAAATGAATGGATAGACAGATAAATAAGTAGACAGACAAATAGGGATATAGAGATTTTTCTGCCCCATTTTCATACATGTATGTGCACTCATAAAGTGTATTTGTCTGTCTTAATCAACATTAACTATTTTAGTCCTTATGCTTCTAACATTAGTAAATAGATAAGAAGGTATAATACATTTAGTTCTTTTAAACCTTTTTTTTTTTACGTTTTTTTATTTGCTTCCTGTTTTCTAGCCTAGGGCAAAATGATGTCATACATTCCAGGAGCCTTTATGGGCAATTTTTTTCTTTCATCTATATGAGGGGAGGAGGGTCTTTCTCAGCTAAGCACACCCTTCTGCCAGCAAGCCTGAGCTAAGGGCAGATGGATTCCAGGAATTAAATGCTACATCTGCCCTTACCCAGGATGGACGCGGCAAGAAATGCAAGGGGGTGTTTTTCAAAGTGATTTCTCAACAAAACAAAACATGCAGACATGGATGGACGAGCAAGTTTGCCTTGAATATTAAACAAATGAATTAAATAGCGTTTTTTAGCTTGTGGTGGTCAAATACAGTTTAGCTCTACTTTAAGACTTTCATCGAGATTTTTATCACATTTTAAGCTCCTTTAATGCAAGTTTTTTTTTTTTCTATTTGCTCTTCAAAATGTGCAATCCACATTTTTCTTTGTTTATTTACTTAGTAATTATAGCTATTATACTCCAGTTGCAAAGTTTTTTAGCTTTGATAAATGCAGATATTTTATTTTATTTTTTTAATTCATGACCATGTGCGCTTCATAAAGGGAATCTGTCAAAGAGCAACAAAAAAACACATGGACAGTAAATCACGGAATACATTAAAAGACCTTTCCACTAACAGCCTGTATCCAGATTGATGTTATAATGTGACAGATTTGATTTAATAAAATATGTTGTATAAAAATCCAGAGAAATAGTTTGCTGTAGCAAATGAAGAGGGTTAACCACTGTCACACATGGAGCATATAAACGTATTTCATACCACCGCCGTCCGATGTATACACACTGCGGTACAAAATGTTTTACATAGTCTGTACAGCTCAATCCTCTGAGCTTCCCCAAACATTCATTTTCCATTCCTACATATGTTGCTGTCACATTTTCCAAACACCTTGCACCTCCAGGCAGAGGGTTTCCTGAATTTCACATGCTCTCAGAAAGTGAACACAGGCCTATGTTTCTGGAGGGACCATGGAGAGACCAGAGCAGGGGGATAGAGCGTGAAGATTTTGAGCAAAAGTCAACAAGAAACACACAAATGGGGCTCGGGATTGCAGAAGATGGTCAACAAAAGTCTAACTTCCCTTTCCAGATGCCCTGCAGTGCTTGAGGATGGCCAAGAATAGAACCAAGGTCAGTATGAATTACATCCAGATGCAGGTCAGGTACACAGAGGAAAAACAGGCTAGGATAATCGGCCTTTCGCAGTTACCTGCTAGGGTCATAGCTCAGGGGCACAACTGGCAAAAGCTTCATCAGGCTGTTTGCAGAGACCCATTACTGCTTAGTGTTCTTTTTTTTCTGTTGTGTTTTATTCTAAAAGAAAAAAAAAAGTAACATTTGGCTTTATATCTTTATATATACATGTAGGCACTTCAAAATAAATAGATGAATTCATTATAAATAATTACTGGTACATCTATCAAACAAATGCATTAATCAAAAAATAAAACAACACCTTCTCAAAGCATACAAGGACAATTCCAGTTCAACCTGAAATTTGCCACTAATTATAATTGTAATTAGAAATAAAAGATGTCTACAAACTGTAATATAAAGTGATGATGATAAATTGATTACTGTGTTTTTTATTCTGTTCAATATTTCAAAAGGCAGGAAAAAAATGTACATTTTGTCACTTATTTAATTTTTAATATAGTTTAGCATGTATAGGGGATGTAAAGAAATAATTCATTTAAATGTTAGATATTTAGAGCAAAGGAGTATCACAAAAATGGCATGAGCTTAATTAACTATTATTAATAAAATATATATACTATAGAAACCATTCTAATAGTATAAAAGATATTTTATAGCACTATTTTACGTGCCAGACATTTTTAATATAAAAGAAGTGCCTCATAATGTACATGACTCAACTGCAATCTATCATAGTTAAAAATGCAAAAGGTTCCTTGTTAATGCCTAAAAATTGGATGTTATTCTTTTTTTAATCTCTATAATTTATTTTATAGGAAAATTCTGGTATACCCCTTTTTAGTTTAATTTCTATAACAACATTTCATTCTTGTGGAAAGGACCATTTACAATTGTACTACACGCAAAGCAAATATTAAAATGTAAATGTCAAATAAAATGTTAATAGATTTCACATATAATTTTTACCATATAATTTAAATCTTATATTTGAATATACTGCATTATTTACAGTTATACCCTTACGTTTAAAATTAAATGGGACACATATAAATCAATTTAATTTTACTATATTTAATGAGTAATAAAGTAGATATTGTCTGAGCTTCAGTTTTCATTCAAACATTGCTAATGAACTTGTCTGGGGTCTAACTACTAAAATTCTATTGAAAGTTATATAGAATGTTACCAGTAACAGTACAGTTATTTGTAGTATATTATTACTGGCTGCCAGTGACTTAACTATGTAGACTTGTGTAGATGCCTAAAAAGCCTAGATCTGGAGTGGCAGGGTATTTCTCATATTGCAGTCAAGCGTCATAATTATTCTCTCTTATTTTTTCTTTCTTTTATTTAATCACTTAAATTTCTCAAAATTAAAGGGTTAGTCTATCAGAAAACAATAACTAATATCTCAATATCAATATCTTCAGTAGAGTTGCAGGCAAGTTGAATTATTCAGAATCGTTAAAACTGGTCTCTTACTGTGGCCCTTCTAACAGAAATAATCCTGGATCCCTCCAAGTTTGATCAGTTGCTTCCTCACTCCGCCTTACGAACAAACCACTCTTGGACATGGTGTTTGTATATTACTGAGGGTGAAACAACAGCCAGTCAGACCTGAAGTGAGGCCACTGTAGGACACCTGCTATGTATTTCTGGGCTAAAACTGTTACTATTAGGCACAATAAAGGGAGACAGCAGAGGTATAGTTATTTTTTAACAAAAAATTTAATTGTAAAACCACACCACTGCTAAAAGGTCCAGATTCAACTTTATTCCATTAAATACAGAATACGGAATACTTTATTAATCCCAAAGGGAAATTGGGAAATTGTTAAATCAGTGGTATAATTCAAAAAGCAGCCAAGACGTTTTGGGGGTCCAAAAGTGCCCTCTTCATCAGACCTTGATTGACACTATGTGAACAAACCAGAAGTGAAGTGAACCTACAATGGTATATTTTCCAGGGTGCATTACAAACACAGGCCTTGCCAGCAGATTATTTGGCAACCAAAAATGCTGCTGACAAGGCCTGTGCTTGTAATTCACACTGGTAAAATGCCATTCCAGGTCAATTTCATTTCTTGTTTGTTCACATTGTTGTCAATCAAGCTCTGATGAAGGGGGCGCTTTTGGACCCCGAAACACATTGGATATTTTTTGGATTGTACCCCTGACTTTTATTGAAATAAAGTTGTATGTGGACCTCTTAGCAGTGATGTAGCTCATCAATCTCAATTTTTGTTACATTACACAACAAGCCAATGAGGCTGTGGAGATCCTCTGGGGTGTAGAAGCTGCCTGCCTGGGAACCAGATCATTTACACAAACATAATTACCTTAAGATAACAACACCAGCAAGATAACCCAGCGCTATTTTTCCACTTTCCTCAAAAGTTATTTTTTCACTGTAGGTACACTGTAAGTGCCACCCAGTGGCGGAGGGTATTTGTCATAAGAACACGTTTATACCCTCCAGTGCCACTGGGATCCAGGCTACCTACTAGCAAGAGGACCATATAACAAACTAAAAACCTTGTCCTATGCTTTGCCAGAGGGCATCACCTGAAACAAAATGTGCATTCTGTTTCCTGGCAGGAAAGACCCTCCACCCACTCATTGCCAACGTCACTCAGGGACTTCAAAGCTAAGATCTGACTCAGATCTCAGATCTTCCAAGGCCACGATAGAGGGGCCTCATTGTCCAATACACATATTATATATCACATTAATTGCAGCAGCAGGTGCTGGAAAATAACCCAAGGGATTCAGGAAGCCAGTGGGTAAGGCACCCATAATTAAAATACTTTTTCTTGAGTTTATCCCAAAGTTTAAAGAACTGCTAACACTATCCAAAAAATATTGCCACTATGCCATAGTCAGAAAGAGTGCACAATTCTTAAATTAATGCCTCTTGCCTCTTTAAGCTCATACCACAAGATTCTGTGCATGCAATTGGCTATTTAGTCTTTAATGTGTGTGAGGGCAGCTGCAGAGTGAACAGACAGGGGGTAGTGCTGGAACACAGGGATAATCAAGCCTACTTTTTGCAAGCTCAGATTTAAAGGTACTTTGAAGGAGATGTTGATGATTTATGCTGCAGGACACCTTGGTTAGTTTGGTAGTATATTGGGATATACAGTATTTACTGGTATTTCATAGGTTTTAATTGAAAAAAAAGTTTGCTTATTTTTTGTTTATTTATATTTAATTAGCTTAGCCTCAGTTATTTATCTAGAAAATACATTAAATATTTATAATAACAGGCACAAGAAAATCAATAATTTGTTTGCATAAATAATTAGTGTTACATTATGTTAAGGTACAGCTTTTTGTGGACTGTTGCCCTGTCTCCTCAACATCCTGTTTGCCAAGGTTACCCCTAAAATGTTCAAAGAGTTATAGAACCTAATCTTATTATTCTACTATAATACTACACCGTGATCTTGCTTGCTTTAACCTTGTGTCTTTATAATATGCTTGTAATGTTTGCTTTACCTTGTAGTCCATAAAAAAGTTTATAAAGAAAAATAAAACAAATTTCATAGAGTGATAAAATTTTCATGGGCTTGCAATCATGGAAATTCATTGCACATACCAGTGCGAGTTTTTGATGCTCATGAAATAAGTGCACATGTCATCCAGACCATCCAAAACATTTGAAGACATGAAATATTTTTTTACTAATATAAATATTATTTCAATTTTTTCAATGTATTATCTAAATTGAGTGACTGAGTATCAAAGTCAGATGGGACTTTGACCAGTGTGACCAGTACCAATGCTGTTACAGATCACATATAATACTTAAGAGTTATTATCAAGCAGGGATCAGTATGGCAGAGCTGGAATCATAAAGACCACTGCAGCTCACAGAAACTTGTATAGCAGGAAAATAGAGTATTTTCTGTGTCCATTTGGGGGAGATTTTCCCCAGCTCCTGTTGAGTTGACTGGTGTCAGACAAAAAAGGAAGTGAGGGGAAATTTCCACTATGAGTACAAAAATAACATTTACATTAAAAAAAAAAAACACTTCCCAATGCTATCCAAAACTAAAAAAAACTGTTTTGCCTGAAGCTGGGCTTAAATATATGACAATAAATGTACCTGTAAACAAGGTTAAACAGTAGGGTGTTATTTCTTATTAATGATGAACTCAAAACATAGTACAGCACATTGAAATATACATATGGGAACTGGTTTACCTGCAAAATGATTTGCACTTGTGTTATTTGTTATTGGTAAGATAATTCCTCATCACTCCTCTTCCGGCTTGCCACTGGACAATGAATGGGGAAGCAGCAATGATCATGCCATCCTTTTGCTTTCTCCTCTCGTCAACATGTTCAGACTGTTGACTGTACTGGTCGGATTCAGAGTACTTGAAAAGAGAAATTAATGGGACTTTATATGAGACCATGACCATCCGGTACATAGGTCTCCATCCCTATGTATACGAGAAAGAAGAGGGAATCAGGGGGAGGCGGGGTAATTGGGACTTTATATGAAACACAACACTAGGGCAAGCTAGGTCATCAATTAAAGATAAAATCATTTTATTGATTCCTCATGGGAGCAAAGTGCAATAGATGATGGACACATAAAATCAATAAGAGACGGTACAAAGTAAATAAAATATTAATTGTATCACATAGTAGTCATATAGTAATATCTTATACATTGTAACAAATGATATATAGTGATAGCAACAACATTACACCCAACATGAGTATGCATAGTAGATAATTATAATCAGATAGAATCGATGACCTAGACATAAAAATACTCATAGTAGATGCATGATTGCTGTGGCATGACATCAATTGGTGAATGCTGAATTGTAAATGCTCGACGCGTTTCGTGGAAGTTTGTCCACTCATCAGGAGCAGCTAACTGGGAGTACCTGAGGTATAGTGTAATAAAATAGTAATTAATGGTAATTAAGTTACACCAGGAAGAGAGGGAACACTAACTCTGATCCTATCACTCTTACCTGTGGATATGTAGTACACTCAGAATAAAACATCTATGGTATTGTTCATAGTAATAGGAAAATAAGAAGGGTGATAGTAACAACCCCCCGGGAGCTGAGGCGGTGACCAGGCGGCGGCAAGGCGAGGCAAACCAGGACTCACGTGTGAGGATAGGTAGCAAGAGGGTCCCTCCTCCAACATAATGGTATAGATTACGATGACCCCATATAACTGTAATATATAAATATTATAAATTGTATAGGTGTATAATAATTTTTATAATAATAGTAATAATAATAGTGTAGGGGAATATGTGGGAGGACCACTGAGTGAAGGGTGTGGTGTGAAAGGGAGTGAAAGAATGATGATGATTCAGAGTACTGTTCCTCTCAATGTAAAAGCTTATGTTCAGGGGGTTACAGAAGGCTGGTATTAGGAGAGATTTAAGTATTTATGATAGCTCTAAAAAAAACAAAAAAAAAACCAAACAAACAAAAAAACATTTTTTTTTGGGGGGGGGGGGTACTTATGTAAATTATTATTTTTTATCTGTCTAGAGTTAAAATACAATTTGTTTTAGTTTTGTAAAGAGTAGGAAATGGTCACAACACCTGTGATGTGTTTTTGCAATATTTGTTCTATTGATAAGATTAGAAATTTTCCCTCACTGTCATTCTTGATGAAAATTGTCAATGGCAGACAGCACTAAAAACCTGACAGTAGATCAGTAGATCTAACCCTTCCCCACTCTATCCAAAAAAAAGTAATATATCTATATCTATATCTATAGCTATACACATACATATACATATATATATATATATATATATATATATATATATATATATATATATATATATATATATATATATATATATATATATACACACACAATTTGTTTTGTTTTCAAAAGGAGCATCCAAAAATGAAAAGCAGCACAGATGGATAGCTGATCATATTCATATATGAATTTGTGTTTGACCTGGAGTTCTTCTTAATGTTTACCAAAAAGTAAGTCAACAAAAGACTTACAAAATAATTTGTGCCCTCCGGATTCCAGTCTCCTGGGAGGTTCGTATCTGGCTTTCATCTGTAAGCATTTAGAAACGTTGCTCCTTTATCTATAATTTGACCATTCACTGTGCTGTGAGCCACTAATTTCATTTGCCCGAAGAACAGAGACTTCCATAGATAGATATTAAGTCCTCAAAGCATTAGGAGTCCTGGGTTAATTATCAATGACATTTCTGGCAGATGATGTTTTGCGGTAAGAGCTGTATGCACTAGGCTGCTGAAAGCTTTAACAATCAGGAGCTGACTGCTGGGAGGGTTTGTATTGTACAAATTATCACTTATTGCTCACCGACTTTCAGGATTAACAGTGCTCACATCGGCAGTCAAGGGTTTTCCAGTTTTGTTGTACCTTTTATCATATCAGTTTTACATACCCTCCCTCGGTTTTTATCAGAAACAGCATTTTTCATTTATATTTTTCTTTTTTTAAGCCTGAAAATATCTTTGAAGTCAAACATTTTTATTTGCTTTGGATAGGCCTGGGAATAGTTAAAACTCCTGTTGATTTTTTCTTTCTGTTTGTGTCCCATTTAGGTGATTTATTTTTACTTTCTGTCTCACAGATGTAGCACGCTCTAGTGTGTGCTATAAGTTAGCTTAGCCATGGAATCTGGGTCAGGGTTCAATAAAGTTCAGGGCTGGATGACTCATCCTGGCAGCCCTCTGGTGCCTCTCCCTGGTCTAGAAGGTTGGAGAATTCTTCTAGAACTAGAGGAACGAGGTTAGGAGGAGCTGCTATATTAATGAGCCTTCAGCCAATCCCCAGTAATGGGCTGGCAGGGGGCAGAGAATACCTCATAAATAGACATGGGCCACGCCAGCAAAGGCGGTCAGGTAGAAGATGAAGATACAGTGTTGAGGAGGCTGTTGGAAGCCCTTAGGGGTGTTCTCTATCTGGGGGGGGGGTGTCCTGCCTTGGGCCGGGGCTCAGGTGCTGGAAGGATCCTGCTAAAACACAGGGCAGGATGTCTTCCTGGAGGCACTGGAGCAAGAGAGGACAAAGTGAGTAGTGCAACACTGTGGGGACTAACAAAGGGGGAAGACTGCCAAATGTAGCCAGTATCCCTTCAAGACTACGGAGTGCTTAAGTTTGCAGTCCTTTTCCTGGGAAATAGCCTGAGAGTCTGTCAGGTGGGCTGGTGAAGAGTCAGTTGGGTGGACTGATGTGGAAAGGCAGCCAGGAGGGCTGGTGAAAGGGGCAGCTACAGCCAGGTGGGTTGGCAGTGCCTCAAGAGGTAGTGCTGGGATCAGTGGCCACAGCGGAGAAGTTACATGCTGTTTCACTATATTTGAGCTACACTCAAATGCGCTGCAAGTTCCTGCCTGTAATGGGCTGTTGCTAAATCTGACTGGGAGCCTGTGAGATCATCTTAACCACTTGGCATCTGCGCTATGGCCGAATGACAGCCACAGCGCGGACCTGAATTCCCGGGAGGCCGTCATATGACGGCCTCCCCTGTGCATGCGCTCTGTGCGCGCCCTGCAGGGCGTGCGCCGAGCGCGCTGTGATCACCGAGTCACTGAGACTTGGGTGATCACCGATCTAAGGAAGGGGCCAGTCCCGGCCCCTTACCATGTGATCAGCTGTCAGCCAATGACAGCTGATCACATGATGTAAACAAAAGATCGGTAATCATTTTTTTTTCTACTCGCGCTGACAGCGTGAGTAGAAAAAAAGCCGATCACCGGCTCAGATGTGAGGGACATCGGTCCCGAAGTGGAAGAGGCACACCTGCCTCATCAGTGCCACCTAATAGTGCCACCTAACACTGCCCACAGTGCCACCTAACAGTGCCCACAGTGCCACCTAACAGTGCCACTTAACAGTGCCCACAGTGCCACCTATCAGTGCCCACAAGTGCCACCTATCAATGCCCACAAGTGCCACCTATCAATGCCCACCAGTAGTGCCAATCAGTGCCACCTAGCAGTGCTGCCTATCAGTGTAACTGATCAGTGCCCATCACTGCTGCCTATCAGTGCCCATCACTGCCGCCTCATCAGCGTACATCAATGAAGGAGAAAAATTACCTGTTTTAATTTTTTTATAACAAAATATAAAAAAATTAATTTTTTTTTTTTTTTAATTCAGTTTTTTACATTTTTTTTAACAAAAAGTAAAAACTGCAGAGGTTATCAAATACCACCAAAAGAAAGCTCTATTTGTGGTGAAAAAATGATACAAATTTCATATGGGTACAGTGTTGTATGACCGCGCAATTGTCATTCAAAGTGTGACAGTGTTGAAAGCTGAAAATTGGTCTGGATAGGAGGGGGGTTTAAGTGCCCTGTAAGCAAGTGGTTAAGATTGATTCAGCTGGAGCAAGCAAGTGTTTGTGCTGGATAAAAGAGGAGAAGAGACTGTATTTAGATGTATATAGGAAGTTGTCCTTAACCACTTGAGCCCCGGACCATTATGCTGCCTAAGGACCAGAGGTCTTTTTCCAATTTGGCACTGCGTCGCTTTAACTGCTAATTGCGCGGTCATGCAATGCTGTACCCAAACGAAATTTGCGTCCTTTTCTTCCCACAAATAGAGCTTTCTTTTGATGGTATTTGATCACCTCTGCGGTTTTTATTTTTTGCGCTATAAACGGAAAAAGACCGAAAATTTTGAAAAAAAATGATATTTTCCACTTTTTGTTATAAAAAAAATCCAATAAACTCAATTTTAGTCATACATTTAGGCCAAAATGTATTTGGCCACATGTCTTTGGTAAAAAAAATGTCAATAAGCGTATATTTATTGGTTTGCGCAAAAGTTATAGCGTCTACAAACTAGGGTACATTTTCTGTAATTTACACAGCTTTTAGTTTATGACTGCCTATGTCATTTCTTGAGGTGCTAAAATGGCAGGGCAGTACAAACCCCCCCCAAATGACCCCATTTTGGAAAGTAGACACCCCAAGAAAATTGCTGAGAGGCATGTTTAGAACATATTGAATATTTATTTTTTTTGTCCCAAGTGTTTGAATAATGACAAAAAAAAAAAAATATTTACAAAAAGTTGTCACTAAATGATATATTGCTCACACAGGCCATGGGCCTATGTGGAATTGCACCCCAAAATACATTCAGCTGCTTCTCCTGAGTACGGGGATACCACATGTGTGGGACTTTTTGGGAGCCTAGCCGCGTACGGGGCCCCGAAAACCAATCACCGCCTTCAGGATTTCTAAGGGTGTAAATTTTTGATTTCACTCTTCACTGCCTATCACAGTTTCGGAGGCCATGGAATGCCCAGGTGGCACAAACCCCCCCCAAATGACCCCATTTTGGAAAGTAGACACCCCAAGCTATTTGCTGAGAGGCATATTGAGTCCATGGAATATTTTATATTTTGACACAAGTTGCGGGAAAGTGACACTTTTTTTTTTTTTTTTTGCACAAAGTTGTCACTAAATGATATATTGCTCACACAGGTCATGGGCATATGTGGAATTGCACCCCAAAATACATTCTGCTGCTTCTCCTGAGTATGGGGATACCACATGTGTGGGACTTTTTGGGAGCCTAGCCGCGTACGGGGCCCCGAAAACCAATCACTGCCTTCAGCGTTTTTAAGGGCGTGAATTTTTGATTTTACCCTTCACTGCCTATCACTGTTTCGGAGGCCATGGAATGCCCAGGTGGCACAAAACCCACCCAAATGACCCCATTTTGGAAAGTAGACACCCCAAGCTATTTGCTGAGAGGCATGGTGAGTCCATGGAATACTTTCTTTTTTGACACAAGTTGCGGGAAAGAGACACATTTTTTTTTTTTTTGCACAAAGTTGTCACTAAATGATATATTGCTCAAACATGCCATGGGAATATGTGAAATTACACCCCAAAATACATTCTGTTGCTTCTCCTGAGTACGGGGATACCACATGTGTGGGACTTTTTGGGAGCTGTCCTTGCATTTTATGCACAACATTTAGAAGCTTATGTCACACATCACCCACTCTTCTAACCACTTGAAGACAAAGCCTTTTCTGACACTTTTTGATTACATGAAAAAGTTTTTTTTTTTTGCAAGAAAATTACTTTGAACCCCCAAACATTATATATTTTTTTAAAGCAAATGCCCTACAGATTAAAATGGTGGGTGTTTCATTTTTTTTTTCACACAGTATTTGCGCAGCGATTTTTCAAACGCATTTTTTGGGGAAAAAACACACTTTTTTAAATTTTAATGCACTAAAACACACTATATTGCCCAAATGTTTGATGAAATAAAAAAGATGATCTTAGGCCGAGTACATGGATACCAAACATGACATGCTTTACAATTGCGCACAAACGTGCAGTGGCAACAAAATGAAAACATTTTTAAAAGCCTTTAAAAGCCTTTACAGGTTACCACTTTAGATTTACAGAGGAGGTCTACTGCTAAAATTACTGCCCTCGATCTGACCTTCGCGGTGATACCTCACATGCATGGTGCAATTGCTGTTTACATTTGACGACAGACCGCCGCTTGCGTTTGCCTTAGCGCAAGAGCAGGGGGCGACAGGGGTGCTTTTTTTTTTTTTTTTTTTTTTTTTATCTTATTTTTAAACTGTTCCTTTCATTTTTTTTTTAAATCATTTTTATTGTTATCTCGGGGAATGTAAATATCCCCTATGATAGCAATAGGTAGTGACAGGTACTCTTTTTTGAAAAAATTGGGGTCTATTAGACCCTAGATCTCTCCTCTGCCCTCAAAGCATCTGACCACACCAAGATCGGTGTGATAAAATGCTTCCCCAATTTCCCAATGGCGCTATTTACATCTGGCGAAATCTAAGTCATAAAATGCTCGTAGCTTCCCTTTTCTTAGGCCATAGAGATGTTTGGAGCCACTCTGGTCTCTGATCAGCTCTATGGTTAGCTGGCTGAATCACCGGCTGCATTTTCAGGTTCCCTGTTGAGACAGGAGAGCCAGAGAAAAACACGGAAGACGGTGGGGGGGGGCATTCCCTCCCACGGCTTGTAAAGGCAGTCTAGAGGCTAATTAGCTGCTATGATTGCTTTTACATGAAAGCCGACCGCTGGCTGAAAAGAATGATACCAAGATGATACCTAAACCTGCAGGCATCATTCTGGTATAACCACTCAAAGTCGTGAATGGCGTACCTGAAGACAAAAAAATGGTTAACAATAAAGCACAGTAAACGGTAAAGTATAAAAAATTGCATACCTGAAAAACAAACATGATAAAACATAATAACAATAAAACATTGCAGAATAGAATACAGTAAAAAAGAGCAGAACAATAGAGAGAGAGAATAGAGAGAGAGAGAGAGAGAGAACAATAAAACGACAACAATTTTTTTTTATTTTATATATATTTTTTTTTTTTACACTTTTTTTGTAACTAACTTTTATAACTGTAACTGGTTCCAGGTTCGGGTCTCTCAAAATGCGATGGCATCTTGGGAGACCCTGTAAAAGTGTGCCTAGTCTGTGCAGTGCTGTACCCTACGCTAATACTCAACTAGTGCATGGTAGTGTTCAAAACATTCACCAATGCAAAGACCAGGATTGTCAGGACAGGAGGGACAATAATAGCGGGTGTCACGCCTATATCCGCGCTTGCTGCAGACACGACATCTTTTTTGGGGGGGTTCCTTGGGTAGGGGTACTCGGGAGGACATAAAAATGCCTCTCATGCAGCCGACTGCATTTGGTTGGGGATGTGAATGGGGGAAGTACGGGCGCTGCAGAAGTGGTGGGTTCCCAATTAGTAGGATTGGCGAATGCAGCAGGAAGGGCATTATGGGCACGACGGGCCTGTGTTTGTCTTTTTGGTGGCAGCGGGACACTACTTGTGCTTGCCACCTCACCAGCTTGAACTGCACTTATGGGACTCGCCACGTCACCAAGTGTTACTGCAGTGCTGGTTTGACTACGACCAGGGTGTACTAGGCCGCTGGTGCTTGCCAGTTCAATAAAAAGCTTCCAAAAAAACTGTTAGCGATCGCAGGGATCAGGCCTGACTCTGCGAACGCTGCAGTTATGTGTTTAGTATTTTGTAAGTGACAGTGATCGATCGATACTGCACTTGGGTGGGCTGGGCTGGGCCGGGCGGAGGGGCAAAACGCAGGTGCTAGCAGGTATCTGGGCTGATCCAGCTAACACTGCGTTTTTGGGAACCCTAAATTGCTGGGGACGCTAGTATAGATCTGATCGGATCAGATATTGATCCGTTCAGATACTATACCACTAAGGGAGGTGTACGGCGCGTGTGTGGGTGTTAGCGGTACTGGCGCTAACCTGACGCTGCCTGGGGCTGGTGCTTGCTAGTTCACCAAAATGCTACCAAAAAAACTGTTAGGGATCGCAGGGATCAGGCCTGACTCTGCGAACGCTGCAGTTATGCGTTTAGTGATTTGTAAGTGTCAGTGATCGATCGATACTGCACTTGGGTGGGCTGGGCTGGGCCGGGCGGAGGGGCAAAACGCAGGTGCTAGCAGGTATCTGGGCTGATCCCGCTAACACTGCGTTTTTGGGAACCCTAAACTGCTGGGGACGCTAGTATAGATCTGATCGGATCAGATATTGATCTGTTCAGATACTATATCACTAAGGGAGGCGTATGCCGCGTGCGTGGGTGTTAGCGGTACTGGCGCTAATCTGACGCTGCCTGGGGCGACGCATATCACCGCCGGGCGATCGGGGGGCTAAACCTTTATTCGGTAATAAACGGCGGGTTCCCTGACACTATAAAAAATAAACGAACTAACCAGCGTCACCCGTAACGGTTATACGGTGATCAGTGGTGAAAGGGTTAACTAGGGGGCAATCAAGGGGTTAAAACATTTATTAGGTAGTATATGGGGGTCCCTGTCGCTATAAAACAATGACGGCGAACCTAAATATTTACCTCACTAACTAGCGTCACCAGCGACACTAATACAGCGATCAGAAAAATGATCGCTTAGTGACACTGGCGACAGGGGGTGATCAAGGGGTTAAAACTTTATTAGGGGGGGTTAGGGGGGTATCCTAGACCTAAAGGGGGGTAATACTCACTGTCCCAACACTGTAACTGTCACAAACTGACACCAATGCTGTAATCAGAAAAAAAAACAAAAAAACTGCTGGTGTCAGTTTGTGACAAAGGGGGGGGGGGTGATTGGGGGGGGATCGGGGGGCGATCGGGGGGGATCGGGGTGTTTTGTGTGCCTGGCATGTTCTACTGTGTGTGTAGTGTTGTGCACTCACAGTTAAGTCTTCTCTCCTCGGCGCTGCAACGGAAAATACCGAGCCGAGGAGAGATGACATCATTTCCTTTGCTGCTGTTTAGCATACAGCAGCAAAGGAAGTGATCTGATTGGCCGGCGGCGATCGCGAGGGGGGGGCCACGAATGGATGGCCTCCCCCTCACCTCCGATCGCCGGGGGACAAAACAGGACCGCCTCGGGTATATGTACGTGATTTTGCCTGCCCGTGCCGCCTTGCCGACGTACATCGGCGTGAGGCGGTCCTTAAGTGGTTAAAGTTGTTGAAGTCAAGTGGGCATGCCATATCCTCCCATCCCTATCCAAGTTATTAACCCTAATTAACAAAAAACAAAGCCACAGACTGTTCTCTGACTCTGGGTGCTTGTGAAGATTCGGTGTGCCTGGCTGTGCAAGAGTGGAGGTCCCTTTCATCTGCAACTCCTATGGGGGTAGTGCTACACAGGTATAATAGGAAGTGAAAAAAAAATCTCCCTCCCATTAGGATCTTGACATTTGAAGCACCTAAGGTCCTCCCATGACATTCTGCTGAGGGAGCATTACAGTTAGCTTCAACTTAGTCCCTTTATTTAATACCTCCTTAGGTCCTTTTGAAAGTCTTTGTAGAGCCTGACTCCACTATCCAGGTTTTATTTTGCTGATTTATTCCTCAATAATATCTTCTAGAAAACCCCCGGTGCGATCTTACCATCTTCACTAGGAAAGCGAAAAAGGGGTGAGGACTGGCAGATCATCACCTTGACATTATCTAAGAGCTCCAAGAATGTACTTATTTTGGAAAATGCTTACAAAATCTTGTATAGATGGTATTACACGCTGTTACATCAGGGGGGAGGAGCTTTGTTACGGACGTCACCCGCTGCCACACTGTGTTTGTTGGTACTACACTGTGTTGTAGTCTGAATATTTTTAAACATTGCGACTACGAGCGCTTGCTTTTTATTGCTTGTTAGCAATTTTTTTAATAAAACCACACGGATTACTCTTATGCACTGTACACACAATCGGACATTGATCAGACATTCCGACAACAAAATCCATGGATTTTTTCCGACGGATGTTGGCTCAAACTTGTTTTGCATACACACGGTCGCACAAAGTTGTCGGAATTTCCGATCGCCAAGAACGCGGTGACGTACACCATGTACGACGAGACTAGAAAAGGGCAGTTCTGAACCAAGCGCGGCACCCTTTGGGCTCCTTTTGATAATCTCGTGTTAGTAAAAGTTTGGTGAGAGACGATTCACGCTTTTTCAGACTCGTGGTTTTCAGATCGTTTTCTGCTGTTCAGTTTGTGTTTGTGGGTTTGTATCTGTTCTTCAGTGCGTGCAGTCAGTTCGTATTGGATTATTCAGTGCATTCTTGTCCGCTCATTGCTGTTTTTCAGGTCACTCTTCACAGGCCTTGCTGTTATTCAGTGCGTTTTGTTACTTCGTTCTGAGCAGCCGACCGTTTTCTAGCCATGTTGCGTATACGTACTTCTCGTAGAGTTCGTGCTGTGCGGGGGCTTGGTGTTGGGGTCCTTACCTTGACACAAGTCCAGTCCATGAACAGGGTGGGGAGGAGTTCATGGACCAAGAATTGGTTGCTTCAGCATGACCAGTTCTGTCACATGCCTTTGCTCCGTGAGATCCGTGAGAATAATCCTGATGATTTCAGGAACTTTCTCCAGATGACGGACCCCGTATTTCACCGTTTGTTGGCTTTGCTGACCCCTTATATTAGCAGGCAGGATACCTGCATGAGGCAAGCCATCACTCCGGAGCAGAGGCTCGTCGCCACCCTGCGGTACTTGGCGACGGGGAGAAGCCTGCAGGACCTCAAGTTCTCGACAGGCATCTCCCCCCAGGCTCTGGGGATCATTATCCCAGAGACCTGTTCTGCCATCATTCAGGTCCTGCAGAAGGATTATATTAAGGTAAGATTTTTATCCTTTTATATCATATTTTATTGTATTTAATGTTTCATAATATATTGTATTTCTTTCCTCATTCCCTAATTACCATGATTGTAATATGCTGTGAATGTCCCCTTTGTCCTCATGCATGCTGGATTTTTATGTACTTATTTTTTTGTCCTTCATGCATATTTGCCTTCAATTACCTCCCCAGCATGCTCTCCTGGCCCTATATTCACCTCATGTAGTCACTTAACAATGTATTTTGTCAGCTCCATAGTAGTGCTTTAAAAACCCCCTAAAATGTTTAAAAATGTGATTTGTGCTTTAAATTCAGGCAGAGTGCCAGAGGCTTTTTTTTGGGTCTCCAAATCATTTCGAACCCTCCCTTCCCCCAACTGCTAAGTCAGCTGATACCAATTCTCTATCTATCCTCAATCATCTATCTGCTGACTTTGCCAAACCCATACACACTGTACCCATCTCTTTTGTGGTCATATTTATGGATGAATTCCCCAAAGCATGTAGTGCAAGGGCCTGCCTGTATACTTTCAAATGGTACTGTTTAAAGTTTTTGTATACTATTATTATCTTGATAGGTAATAGCAGAATGTCCAAATGTGCTAAAATCTGTACAATGTGTATTTATATCTTTGTATTATGACACTTCTTACCTGTCCAGTGTGCTGTCAATAGTGTAATTAAGGAGGGGCTGGCCAAAGTAATACACATTATTTAGGCATTCATCTCTCAATGAAGTGGAGACAGGGCCAGACTGGCCAACCGGGATACCGGGAAATCCCCCGGTGGGCCGGTGGTCTGGCTACCCCTGCGGCCGCCGGCCGCTGTGAGGGCAGCGGCGCCTGAAAGAAAAATGGCTGCGGGGGCAGGGCCGACGTGCAACTGCGCAGGCGCCAGCGCTGTTCCGAGGTTGGCCGTGCTCGGGAAAACCCGTACACGCTCGGCAATTTTCGGAAGTGCGGGCGCATGCGCAGTGACACGATGGCGCCGAGCGGCGCCATTTTTAAAGGTAAAGCGGTTGCAGCGCTCAGTGTCTGGCGTCTGGTGGCCTGTGCCTCTTCCTGCGTCCCCCCACAGCCTCTGACCTCCTGCCCGCCCCCCCCCTGCAGCCTCTGATCACCTGTCCCCCCCCTGCAGCCTCTGATCACCTGTCCCCCCCCCTGCAGCCTCTGATCACCTGTCCCCCCCCCTGCAGCCTCTGACCACCTGTCCCCCCCCTGCAGCCTCTGATCACCTGTCCCCCCCCCTGCAGCCTCTGACCACCTGTCCCCCCCCTGCAGCCTCTGACCACCTGTCCCCCCCCTGCAGCCTCTGACCACCTGTCCCCCCCCCTGCAGCCTCTGACCACCTGTCCCCCCTGCAGCCTCTGACCTCCTGTCCCCCCCTGCAGCCTCTGACCTCCTGTCCCCCCCTGCAGCCTCTGACCTCCTGTCCCCCCCTGCAGCCTCTGACCTCCTGTCCCCCCTGCAGCCTCTGACCTCCTGTCCCCCCCTGCAGCCTCTGACCTCATTGTCCCCCCCTGCAGCCTCTGACCTCATTGTCCCCCCCAGCCTCTGACCTCCTGTCCCCCCCGCAAGCCTCTGACTTCCTGCCCCCCCCCCTGCAGCCTCTGACCACCTGTCCCCCCCTGCAGCCTCTGACCTCCTGTCTCCCCCCTGCAGCCTCTGACCTCCTGCCCCCCCCTGCAGCCTCTGACCTCCTGCCCCCCCCCTGCAGCCTCTGACCTCCTGCCCCCCCCCTGCAGCCTCTGACCACCTGTCCCCCGCTGCAGCCTCTGACCACCTGTCCCCCCCTGCAGCCTCTGACCTCTTCTCGTCCCCTCCTCAGCCTCTGACCTCTTCTCGTCCCCTCCTCAGCCTCTGACCTCTTCTCGTCCCCTCCTCAGCCTCTGACCTCTTCTCGTCCCCTCCGCAGCCTCTGACCTCTCCTGTGGTCCCCTCCGCAGCCTCTGACCTCCCCTGCATCATCCGCAGTCTCTGACCTCCTGTCCCCCCTGCAGCCTCTGACCTCCTGTCCCCCCTGCAGCCTCTGACCTCCTGTCCCCCCTGCAGCCTCTGACCTCCTGTCCCCCCTGCAGCCTCTGACCTCCTGTCTCCCCTGCAGCCTCTGACCTCCTGTCCCCCCTGCAGCCTCTGACCACCTGTCCCCCCTGCAGCCTCTGACCACCTGTCCCCCCTGCAGCCTCTGACCACCTGTCCCCCCTGCAGCCTCTGACCTCCTGTTCGCACCCCCCTGCAGCCTCTGACCTCCTGTCATCCCCTCCTCAGCCTCTGACCTCTTCTTGTCCCCTCCTCAGCCTCTGACCTCCTGTCGTCCCCTCCTCAGCCTCTGACCTCCTGTCGTCCCCTCCTCAGCCTCTGACCTCCTGTCGTCCCCTCCTCAGCCTCTGACCTCCTGTCGTCCCCTCCTCAGCCTCTGACCTCCTGTCGTCCCCTCCTCAGCCTCTGACCTCCTGTCGTCCCCTCCTCAGCCTCTGACCTCTTCTGTGGTCCCCTCCGCAGCCTCTGACCACCCCTGCATCATCCGCAGCCTCTGACCTCCCCTGCATCATCCGCAGCCTCTGACCTCCCCTGCATCATCCGCAGCCTCTGACCTCCCCTGCATCATCCGCAGCCTCTGACCTCCCATGTACCATCCGCAGCCTCTGACCTCTCCTGTACCATGCGCAGCCTCTGACCTCTCCTGTACCATGCGCAGCCTCTGACCTCTCCTGTACCATGCGCAGCCTCTGACCTCTCCTGTACCATGCGCAGCCTCTGACCTCTCCTGTACCATGCGCAGCCTCTGACCTCTCCTGTACCATGCGCAGCCTCTGACCATCTCCTGTCTTATATCACGTCTGCAGTCTGGAGTGGAGTCAACAGTGGGAGTGCCTCAGGGATGGGGGTCATGGGAGAAGTCATACATGTATGGACTATGGAGAGGAAACTATGGGATAAAACCAGAGCCACCGAGCTGGAGCCGACTGACTGAGCCCTGTACGGTGCACCTGAGAGGAGGTCAGTGACAGCGCCGCCAGGCCTACCTGAGAGGGGGGGGGTCAATACAATATTGTAAGGGGGCACTGATATATAGGTTTCCCCCTATATCAGTAAACCCCCGTACCTTAGTGTTTTCTTTCTGCAGAAGGTGGTCTCTGGTCACCAGAGTCCTCCCCACATTCCCAGAGTTCCCCTTTACATCATAGTCTGCAGGATTCCACCTTACAGTGCAAGGGGGAACTCTGATGTAAAGGGCAATTCTGCAGACCCTGATGTAAGTGAGAACTCTGATGTAAAGGGCAATTCTGCAGACCCTGATGTAAGTGAGAACTCTGATGTAAAGGGCAATTCTGCAGACCCTGATGTAAGTGAGAACTCTGATGTAAAGGGCAATTCTGCAGACCCTGATGTAAGTGAGAACTCTGATGTAAAGGGCAATGCTGCAGACCCTGATGTAAGTGAGAACTCTGATGTAAAGGGGAATGCAGTGGACTCTGATATAAGTGGGGTCTCTGGTCACCAGTGCCCCCCTTTTATATCAGAGTTCCTGCTTAGATCATGATCTGCAATGTTCCCCTTTATGTCAGAGTTCCCTTGCACTGTAAAGGGGAATCCTCCTGATGTATGGGGGGAACTCTGTGCTGGGTTAATTAATCTGACCTTCATGTAAGAGGATAAATATGGTGTTTGACTTTTGTTTAACTTAACACATTGCTAATAGCAGTTTATAGCTTAAATATTGATATTTGCACTGAAACCTGCCATTTATGGCACCTTTTTTTGCAGTATCAGTAAAAAATGTGCCAGTAAATGCCATGATTTTGCCAGTAAAAAAAATAAAAAATTGCTGCTGTTTGTAAATTTCATGTCTCTCTTATCTATAGATAATACACTCTTCAAATGTGCTTTAAAATGCATGGTTTTCCCTTTTGTGAACAAAAAAATAATGACGTTATGCAGTTGGGCTGGTATAAAAATGCTATGGGGCTGGTATGAAATTATTTCCAGGGCTGGTTTTTATTCCCAGTCCGGCCCTGAGTGGAGAGGGTTACCTGTCCAAAGATCCCCCCCCCAAAATGTTAGAAATGGCCCATGAGAGGGGGGGTGGGGAATCTGATAGGTGGACCTTATACCTTGGTCTTTCAAAACTCCCTAAAATAAATGTTATACTGATGTTGTCCAAGAATGTTTGTGTCTAATCTTCTTTCCCTGTTTAGTTGCAAAATGATTTTTTTTTTTTCTTGTTTGACTCCACAGTTTCCTTCCAACCCACAGGAATGGCAGACTGTGGCCTCCCACTTTGTCCAGCGGTGGGACTTTCCTAACTGCGGAGGGGCAATTGATGGGAAACACGTCCACATCGTCCCACCACCCAACTATGGTCATACTATTACAACTACAAGGGGTTCTATAGTATTGTGATGTTGGCGGTGGTGTCGGCTACTTATGAGTTCCTGTATGTGGACGTGGGGAAGAATGGCCGGATGTCCGATGGTGGAGTCATCGCCAAGACGGAGTTCTACAGGTGTCTCCAGAATGGCAGCTTGGACTTGCCACCTCCAGAAGACAATGTGGAAGAACTCCTATTCGTCTTTGTTGCGGATGAAGCGTTTGCACTGGGGGACCATCTTATGCGGCCATTCCCTATGAGGACCCTCACCCCGGACCAGAGGGTTTTTAATTTCCGGATGGCCAGAGCCAGAAGAGTGGTGGAGAACACATTTGGAATCATAGCCAGCCGGTTCTGCCTATTTCTTACACCCATACACATGGCGGAGTACAAACTGAATCATATCATCCTGGCGTGCTGTGTTCTACACAACTTTTTAGGGCAAAATTCTGCCAACTATGCTGCCTCAGTTGGGCCTGAGGCCAGAATTCATAATGAACCAACCCTGACGGCGCTTGAAAGTGGTCGTCCTGGCTTGCCCCCCCTGAGTGCCTGTGAGGTCCGTCTTAGGTACCTTGATTACTTTGCAGGTGGGGGGCCATCAATATGCCAGACAATGTCTGAAACATTTTTAAGATAAAAAAATAATTTTAACTACTAAAATCTTTGGTGACATTTACTGCTTGTGTTTCTTTTAACTGACCCTGACAGAAATGTGGTGAATCCTGAAAATGGCGTGATTGTGCAACAATACAAAGCACTGTTGGGTGTTATTTACTAAAGGCAAAGACACTTTGCACTACAAGTGCACTTGAAACTGCACTGAAACTGCACTTGTAGTGCAAAGTGGATTTTCCCTTAGGAAATAACCCCCATTGTCACAGAAAACACCAATTTGAGCACAACAAAAGTTTGGGAGTGTTGAAACAATAATCCACACATTCTTGATTATCAATCTTTTTAATACCAGCACAATCACATGTGCATTTATCAAAGGTTTTTAAAAGAAGCCAATGTGTTTGTTGTATAACAATTTTTTGGGTCACATTACTAAAAGTAGAAATGTCCATTTAAGGTAAAACAGGCATGTTTAAAACCAACAAGAAAGACACAAATCTGGAACTTACAAAGTTCAACTTTTAAAGAAATTGAAGGCAATATCAGACCTGAGTATTTATAAACTGTGTTTGATATTGCGTTCAGATGGGGTGAAGTCACCCCTGGAAAAGCCAAATTTTGAAGATGCACACAAATTGCCGAATGTCAACATGTGCTACCTGCCATCACGGGGGATCAAGGGACGTGTTTTGGGGGTGCAACCCCTTCCTCCCAGATACTTTATTATTGAGGAAGGTTCTGCACCCCCAAAACGCATACATTGATCTCCCGTGATGGCAGATAGCACATGTTGACACACTGTGTGCATCTTCAAAATTTGGCTTTTCGAGAATATGTAAAAAAATGTGAGAAATTTTTAGATTCCAAAAAGCACAAAAAAGGGAAGGAGGGGTTTTAAACTCGCCCTAAAACATCAATGATGTTCTTCATTTTTTTTTGAACATCATGGATGTTTTTCTGGATGTTTTCCAAGTCCCTATTACACGCGATGATCTCCCCAATCAGGATCTGTGCACTTTCAGAGGTGAAATGACCTGGATCCACAACATCACGATCACCTAAAGATAGAAACAAAAACACACCATGTATTATAAATATGCCGGCATCCATCTCTTACCTGAGCCTGTGGTCGCAGACACTCACCTATTGTGGTGACAATTTCCACCACATCTCCTTCCTCCTCCTCCTCCTGTTGTCTTTGGTGGGTCTCCACTTCTTCCTGAGGTGGCGGGGTCTGTGGTCTCCTTGAATGAGGGCTGTCCTCCGAGTCTTTTCTCCCCTATGTAAAAAAAATAGGTATAATTAGCACACAGATATTTCATGGCAGAAATAGGAATATGAAACATTGCTTGAAAGTGGGGTACAATTGTCTATTTGGGCAGAGTTCCAAGATGAAGAAATATTTTTTCCATATGTCAAGCTTGAATACTTACCTGTTTTGTACAAGCTTCTCAGATGGAGACACCCCTATAGTATACACTGGAGCACCTGTGTGGGTGCAAATGCATATGGCCAAAACAATGGTGTTTTCTAGGCCGAACGAACAATGTTTCATACGAATGAACAATGTGCCCATGAACATGAAAGTTGCCATTTTAAACTGTACAACAGTAAAGAAAAGCACATGGAGCAGCACGAACGTAATAAAAAGAAAGAATAGGAAGACAGGACAACTACTTACTTTTTTGCAGCACTCTCCTGATCCTTCTGTACTGCTCATGCTCCCTTAATTTCAGGTCCGACCACCGCTTTCTGAGCTGATCTTTGGATCGTCGTACCCTGAAATTCCGGTGCCGACTCTTGACTACTTTTGCCATGATCTTGGCCTTTCTGACATTGGGGTTGGGGTAAGGTCCATATTTCCCGTCATAGTCGGCCTTTTTCAGGATGTCCACCATCTCCAACATCTCCCCAAAGGACATATTTGATGCCTTAAATCGTCCCTTTCTGGATCCAGATGTTTCAGGCTCCGGGCTTTACTCCTCCTCCTCTGACACCTGCTGTGTCTCCGCCATGTGCTCTTCCCCACTGCGCCGAACGAGAAGGGGCGGGGAATAGACTAGAAAGAACGTCAGGGGCGGGCGGAGTTTCACGCATGCGCAGTGTAAAAAAAGCGTAACACGCGTGCATCTTATGTACGATCTGTGAGCGGAGGAAGGAGTATCAGAGGCGCCGATCGTGATAACGAAGGTAAGATTTAAAATTGGGCCCATACTGCTTCTAGATTGAGGCCTGTATTTGGACAAGTTTAGAAGACTTTAGGCTGACATTAGGGTTTGTCTTGGGTTGTGTCTTGCAGTTAAAATGGATATCTTGAAGGATCATGAATTTATGCCAATCTTCACAGATATGTTCAGGGAGCTGCCCTGTCTGTGGCAGATAAACCACCCTGATTATAAGAACCAAACAAAGAGGAAGGCAGCGCTGGATAATTTGCTGCAATTTGTGAAGTCGGTGATCCCCACGGCAGACATTACCTATTTGAAGATCCTAATTGGTGGCCTGAGGAGCGCTTATCTAAGGGAGCACAAGAAGGTCCAGTATTCCCAGAGATCAGGAGCTGAGGATGACATTTATCTCCCCAGGCTGTGGTACTATGACAGGCTGCATTTTCTGTCAGACCAGAGTGAACCCAGGCCAGCACTCTCCACTCTTCCTTCCACGCTTCCTTCCCTCCCAGCTGAAGCTTCTGACGCCCAACCTGGGCCTTCCAGGCAGCAACATGTGGAGGAGCCCAGCTTGAGTCAGGTATAGCATTCTTCTAAATATTTCTGCCTGATACCCAGGTCCCTCCCCCCTTCAAAGAAAAAGTGGCAGGAAGAGGAGTAACCTGGAGGAGGCTGCCATAGGCCTATTTTGGAAGGCTACTGAGGCCCTCAGAACACTCCACAGTGTGGAGGAGGACTTTGCTGCCATAACTGCATGCAAAATGATGCAAATGGAGGAGGGCCAACGACTCTTATGTGAGTTTTTAATTTTGGAAGCTCTAAATAAGGGGTTGAGGGGCCAAATCACATGTGCAACCCACATTTGTCAGCTCACCCATAGTCCTCCTCCTCCTCCTCCTCCAGGTCCTCCTCCTCCTCCTCCAGGTCCTCCTCCTCCTCCAGGTCCTCCTCCTCCTGCCACACCTCCAACACCAGAGCCACAGCCAGGAAGGAAGCATGGAAGGAAGGCCAGGGAGTGATGGCCCTGGGTTCAGTCTGGTCTGGCAAAAAATGCAGCCTCTTGTATGACCACAGCCTGGGAACATAGATGTCATCTGCTGCTTTCATGATCTCTTGGACTTCTGGACCAGACTGCACTCCCTTATATATGGACTCCTCAGGCCACCAATTTTGTTGTAAAATAATTGATGTGTGCCCTGGGGGTCAAAGTCTTCGCCAATTTATGATGTTTATCCAGCATTGCCTCCCTCTTTGTTTGGTTCTGAGCCCTTAATAAAGGAATTTTTGTTTCAATTATACTCATGTGTGTTTTCCTTCAAAAAGGACAGTTTGTTTGTGAGGAGGCAGGTACATTTCAAAAATACAATGTGAAATTAACAAGAGACTCCAAGCAATCTCCTTGAGATTAAATAATACAAGATAATAATGGTGTTGTGGTAACTTGACACACAAAACACATAATATTATGGAGTAAAAAAAAAATCAAAAACCAAAAAAAAATCAGCCTTGAAAAAAAGACAAACCAAAAAAATAATAATATATATATTTTTTGTCAGATGTGACAAATCAAAATATATTGAGGGAATCACAATAAATAATAAAGAAAGAAGTTTGTGAGAAGTCTGTGTGAATATGAGAAGCAAAACTACTTCATTCTTGTAGCATTATAAAGAAGAAGAGAGTGTGCTGTATTAAACTATTTTAAACACTGCAGCCTGACGAAAGTGCTCTATCCATTCCGAACGCTAATTTTACCAGATCGAGCTGCTCCGTCTCGGAATCTCTTCTGAGCATGCGTGGCACTGTGCGTCGGAATTGTCCACACACGGTCGGAATTGACGCAATCGGATTTTGTTGTCGGAAAATTTTATAGCCTGCTCTCAAACTTTGTGTGTCGGAAAATCCGATGGAAAATGTCAGATGGAGCCCACACACGGTCGAAATTTCCGACAACAAGCTCCGATCGCACATTTTCCGTCGGAAAGTACGACCATGTGTACACGGCATTATTAGGTATCCTTTATATTTTTTTCATTGACACTTTGGAGCGGTCTTCCCCACATCTTCATATATCTGGCGGCTTATATCTCTGACATCTCCCTGATGGATGGCTGGTCTACTCGCCTTTATGACTGGATCTCCAGGCTTCAGTGATATCCTCCAGAGACATCACCAGGAATTACCATCATGGCCGTGGAGATACATGTGAGTTTGACCCCTGCTCTGCAGAGGTCCACTGAATCTGGTAAGTGCAATTGAGTATTTGGGTGAAGATGTTATACAAGACCGATTTATGCCATTTGAAGCCTACATAATATGGATTTGTCCTGATGGACATTTGTGATATCTATCCATTCAATTTGTGATCATTTATTTAATTTCTACCTATTGTGCTGCACTTACCCTTCATTTTTGTTATTACACGCTGGCCTGGCTGGTTTGCTTTTTCCCCTTGTATCCGCCGACTTGCTTCTGAGCATGCTTGCAGATGGTTGCTTCCAGATTTTGCACTCTCCAGTTTTAGTAAATTAACCCCATTGTGAATGCATGCTTGCTTTTTATTTTTATTTGATTGATAAATCTGCTGCACTTCGTTGGCGGTTCATGTCTCTCTCTCTTTTTGTGCTTTTCAAGAAAGTAAGCACCACCTGCAGGAGCTTACTTAGCAGTGGCGGATGGTGCTCAATATTTTTTTGGGGGGCGCAAACAAACTGAAAAATACTGAACTCCCCCCATCAATTGCAGCCTCACTGTGCCCATCAAATGCAGCCATTGTACCCATCAAATGTAGCCACTGTGCCCATCAAATACAGCAATGGTGCCCATCAATTGCAGCCATTGTGCCCATCAAACGCAGCCACTTGTGCCATCATACGCAGCCATTGTGCCCATCAAACACAGCCACTGTGCCCATCATATGCAGCCACTTGTGACCATCATATGCAGCCACTTATGGACATCATATGCAGCCACTGTGCCTATCAAATACAGCCACTGTGCCCATCAAATGCAGCCACTTGTGCCGATCAAACGCAGCCACTGTGCCCATCATATGCAGCCACTTGTGCCCATCATATGCAGCCACATTGCCCATCATATGCAGCCACTTGTGCCCATCATATGCAGCCACTTGTGCCCATCACATGCAGCCAGTTGCGCCCATCGTATGCAGCCATTGTGCCCATCATATGCAGCCACCATGCCCCATCATATGCAGCCACTGTGCCCCATCATGTGCAGCCACTTGTGGCCATCATATCCAGCCACTTGTGCCCATCATATGTAGCCATTGTGCCCATCAAACGCAGCCACTGTGCCCATAATATGCAGCCTCTTGTGCTCATCATATGCAGCCACTTGTGCCAATCAAATGCAGCCACTTGTGCCCATCATATGCAGCCACTTGTGCCCATCATATGCATCCATTTGTGGCCGTCAAATGCAGCCACTTGTGCCCATCATATTCAGCCACTTGTGACCATCATATGCAGCCACTTATGGCCATCATATGCAGCCACTGTGCCCATCAAATACAGCCACTGTGCCCATCAAATGCAGCCACTTGTGCCCATCAAACGCAGCCACTGTGCCCATCACATGCAGCCACTTGTGCCCATCATATGCAGCCACATTGCCCATCATATGCAGCCACTTGTGCCCATCATATGCAGCCACTTGTGCCCATCACATGCAGCCAGTTGCGCCCATCGTATGCAGCCATTGTGCCCATCATATGCAGCCACCATGCCCCATCATATGCAGCCACTGTGCCCCATCATGTGCAGCCACTTGTGGCCATCATATGCAGCCACTTGTGCCCATCATATGTAGCCATTGTGCCCATCAAACGCAGCCACTGTACCCATCATATGCAGCCACTTGTGCTCATCATATGCAGCCACTTGTGCCAATCAAATGCAGCCACTTGTGCCCATCATATGCATCCATTTGTGGCCATCATATGCAGCCACTGTGCCCATCAAATACAGCCACTGTGCCCATCAAATGCAGCCACTTGTGCCCATCAAACGCAGCCACTGTGCCCATCATATGCAGCCACTTGTGCCCATCATATGCAGCCACATTGCCCATCATATGCAGCCACTTGTGCCCATCATATGCAGCCACTTGTGCCCATCACATGCAGCCAGTTGCGCCCATCGTATGCAGCCATTGTGCCCATCATATGCAGCCACCATGCCCCATCATATGCAGCCACTGTGCCCCATCATGTGCAGCCACTTGTGGCCATCATATCCAGCCACTTGTGCCCATCATATGTAGCCATTGTGCCCATCAAATGCAGCCACTGTACCCATCATATGCAGCCACTTGTGCTCATCATATGCAGCCACTTGTGCCAATCAAATGCAGCCACTTGTGCCCATCATATGCATCCATTTGTGGCCGTCAAATGCAGCCACTTGTGCCCGTCAAATGCAGCCACTTGTGCCCATCATATGCAGCCATTTGTGCAGGTAAAATGCAGCCACTTATGCCCGTCAAATGCAGACACTTGTGCCCATCATATGCAGCCACTTGTGCCCAGTATATGCAGCCGCTTGTGTCCATCATATGCAGCCACTTGTGCCCATCATATGCATCCACTTGTGCCCGCCATATGCAGCCACTTGTGCCCATCAGATGTAGCCACTTGTGCCCATCAAATACAACCACTTGTGCCCATCATATGCAGCCACTTGTGCCCATCAAATGCAGCCACTTGTGCGCAGTATATGCAGCCACTTGTGCCCATCAAATGCAGCCAGGCTCGGCTGTCACTTCACTAACCCCCCCGTGCGGCCGGTCTGGCGGCACTTACCACTAGTGTGGCGGGGCTCTGCTGCTCTCCTGGAGTGAAGGGGCTCTCCTCCTCGATGGCCCTCCTCCTCGGCAGCTCTCCTCCTCGGCGGGAAGTGGCAGCTCTCCTCCTCGGTGGTTCTCCTCCTCGGAGGGAACCGGCGACTGCGGCTCCTGTGTCCGCTTGTCTCCTCAGGCTTCCTCCGCCATGTCTCCTCTTCCACCAAAGCGTTAGGCATCCAATAGGTCTCACTGACCTGCCTGCTGATTGGCAGGGAGGAATGTTAGTGTGAAAATGACGAAAATGAATTCGCTATGCCACACAACAGGGTGGGATCGGGACGCAGTGCTCTGCGTCCCAAGCCCAACCTATTTTGAAGCCTATTAGAGCCTCCGGCTCTAATCACGTGCTTCAAAATACACACCCCGCCTATCCCCGCCATACAATTTCATGTGTCCGGTGTCCTGAAAGGGGCTGGGCACATGAATAGGGAGGGCGGGCCACGGGCCACCACTGTTACTTAGCATAACTGATGGCATGAGATTTTGTCTACAGCCTGACTTCTAAAAATATAGTATATACCTAAATGAGAAGTCCAAATCTACAGAACATTATGGCACCCGTGCAGGCACTAGATTTTTACCAGCCTGGCTGTGCTACTGTCAGAGGCAGGAGGTGTAAGGTACATGCGAACCTATGGGAAATGGTAGTATTTAAGCCTAGTGTATTAAGGAGGCTAGGCAGAAGGTGTGACAATAGTGATTTGTTTGGAACCGCAAGCTGTGTGGAGAGAATGGGGAAACCCTACTGAACACAGCGGCAACCTATTTTTTCCCAGAAAGTCAGTAACAAAAATGGTCCAATTTAAATGTTGTGTGTGCTAGGTGACCATGAGAGGTGATACAGACCAGCTAAGAAAGAATGCAGGGATTTCATAAACCTCTACTAGAGGGTTTTCAAAAACTTATTATAAGGCCTGTCATAAGTGGCTCTGTTGTAAACCATCTAGTGAGTAATATACTTCTGTTAGTCTGAGTTTTGACCTAGCACTGAACATTCATACATCTCAAGGTCTCAACTTTATTCCATATCCCATATGTCCGAATCGAATCGAATTATCTACATAAAAGTAGTTATACTAATGTATAATATATAAGAAGATACAAATAAGTTAGTCACAATATACAGTTGTGCTCATAAGTTTACATACTCTGGCAGAATTTATGATTTCTTGGCCATTTTTCAGAGAATATGAATGATAACACAAAAACTTTTCTTTCACTCATGGTTAGTGTTTGGCTGAAGCCATATATTCACAATCAACTGTGTTTACTCTTTTTAAATCATAATGACAACAGAAACTAGCCAAATGACCCTGATCAAAATGATACATACCCTGGTGATTTTGGCCTGATAACATGCACACAAGTTGACACAAAGGGGTTTGAACGGCTATTAAAGGTAACCATCCTCACCTGTGATCTGTTTGCTTGTAATTAGTGTGTGTGTATAAATGGTCAATGAGTTTCTGGACTCTTGACAGACCCTTGCATCTTTCATCCAGTGCTACGCTGACGTTTCTGGATTCTAAGTCATGGGGAAAGCAAAAGAATCGTCAAAGGATTTGCGGGAAAAGGTAGTTGAACTGTATAAAACAGGAAAGGGATATAAAAAGGTATACAAGGAATTGAGAGTGCCAATCAGCAGTGTTCAAACTCTAATCAAGAAGTGGAAAATGAGGCGTTCTGTTGAAACCAAACCACGGTCAGGTAGACCAACTGAAATTTCAGCCACAACTGCTGAACTGGAAACTTGTTCAGGATGCAAAGAAAAACCCACAAATAACTTCAGGTGAAATACAGGACTCTCTGAAAACATGTGGTGTGGCTGTTTGAAGATGCACAATAAGGAGGCACTTGAAGAAAGATGGGCTGCATGGTCGAGTCGCCAGAAGAAAGCCTTTACTACGCAAATGCCACAAAGTATCCCGCTTACAATACACCAAACAGCACAGAGACAAGCCTCAAACCTTCTGGCACAAAGTCATTTGGAGTGATGAGACCAAAATTGAGCTTTTTGGCCACAACCATAAATACTACATTTGGAGAGAAGTCAACAAGGCCTATGATGAAAGGTACACCATTCATACTGTGGTGGATCGCTGATGTTTTGGGGATGTGTGAGCTACAAAGGCACAGGAAATTTGGTCAAAATTGATGGCAAGATGAATGCAGTATGTTATCAAAAAATACTGGAGGAACATTTGCATTCATCAGCCAGGAAGCTGCGCAAGGGACGTACTTGGAAATTCCAACATGACAATGATCCAAAACACAAGGCCAAATCGACCTGTCATTGGCTACAGCAGAATAAAGTGAAGGTTCTGGAGTGGCCATCTCAGTCTCCTGACCTCAATATCATTAAGCCACTCTGGGGAGATCTCAAATGTGCAGTTCATGCAAGACAGCCCAAGAATTTACAGGAACTGGAGGCTTTTTGGCAAGAGTAATAGGCAGCTTTACCATCTGATAAAGAGCCTTATCCACAAATACCACAAAAGACTTCAAGCTGTCATTGATGTTAAAGGGGGCAATACACAGTATGAAGAACTGGAGGTATGTAAACTTTTGATCAGGGTCATTTGTGTAGTTTCTGTTGCCATTATGATTTAAAAAGAGAACACAAGTAGAGAGGTGCCTCTGGGTGCAGTATTTAGGAAATAACGCTTTAATAATAGATGTAGATCAACTCACATTTTGTAGATACAGGCATGGTATTAATAATACAGTGACGCATCCCCGAGTCCTAGGCAGTATGGAATCCTTGCTGACAACTGTGAGATCCTCCGGCAGATGGAGGATGCCGACTCCGGAGAGCGTCCTCAGAGCGAGGCGTAGAACGCATAGGACAGCTTGCTGCGGACGGATGACATCACCACAGCAGCATGCCTGTTTATTCCTACAAAATGTGAGTTGATCTACATCTATTAATAAAGCATTATTTCCTAAATACTGCACCCAGAGGCATCTCTCTACTTGTGTTTTGTTGCAGCTGAGGAATTGGTTTCTAGCCTATCATGATGGCAGCCCTGCTTGCATTTTTTGGACACTTTTCTTCCGTTGTCACCATTCCTAAATAGACTCTTTCAGCCGATATTGATTTTATGGACTGACCAGACTCTATTTTTATCATTATTTCCTTTTTTTTTTTTTATTTAGCAGATTTGTATCAGAATGTTTATGATGTCTGACTTGTTTTGCGCCTATACTTGTTATATGATCTAAAAAGAGTAAACACAGTTGATTGATAATAAATGGCTTCAGCCAAACACCATCCATGAGTGAAAGAAAAGTTATGTAAACTTATGAGCACAACTGTATATTGTACATAGTATGTAGCACTTACCCCCACAGTAGCCACTAGTGATAATGGGTTCTCTGTTCTGCTACAACTCTTTAACTGCTTCCCGACCAGTGCACGACGATGTACGTCAGCACAATGGTACGGGTGGGCAAAAGGGCATACCCGTACGTTCTTCCGTCATAGCAGCATAGCGAACGTACGCACGCCGCCAGTGGTGCACGCACGCCCGCCCGCCATGCACCGTGGGTCCCTACGGACTCGATGTCCGCCGGTGGCCCGCAATCGCGGCAAGGAGAGGCAGAACAGGGAACTGCCTATGTAAACAAGGCATTTACCTGTTCTGCCTAGTGACATGACAGGGATCCACTGCCCCCGTCATCGGGAGCAGTGATTTCTGTCATGTCCTAGGTAGCCCATCCCCCTACAGTTAGAACACACTGTGGGAACACAGTTAACCCCTTTATCGCCCACTAGTGTTTAACCCCTTCCCTGCCAGTGACATTTACACAGTAATCAGTGGCTATTTTTAGCTCTGATCGCTGTATAAATGTCAATGGTCCCAAAAAAGTGTCAAAAGTGTCCGATCTGTCCGCCGCAATGTCACAGTCCCGATAGAAATTGCAGATCATCGCCATTAGTATTAAAAAAAAAAATAATAATAAAAATGCCATAAATCTAGCCCCTATTTTGTAGACGTTATAACTTTTGCGCAAACCAATCAATATACGCTTATTGCAATTTTTTTTACCAAAAATATGTAGTAGAATATATATCGGCCTAAAGTGAGGGAGACATTTAGTTTTTTTATATATTTTTGGGGGATATTTATTATAGCAAAAAGTGAAAAATGTGGCTTTTTCCCAAAATTGTCATTTTTTTTTGTTTATAGTGCAAAAAATAAAAACCGCAGAAGTGATCAAATACCACCAAAAGAAAGCTCTATTTGTGGGAAAAAAAGGACGTCAATTTTATTTGGGTACAACGTTGCACAACTGTGCAATTGTCAGTTAACCACATCAATACAGGGCTTTTATAGACCCTTCCTTCCGAGACCAGTTTTTAGCTTTCAGCGCTCTCACACTTTGAATGACAATTACTCAGTCATGCTACACTGTACCCAAACAACATTTTTATCATTTTTTTTTCTCATAAACAGAGCTATCTTTTATGTGGTATTTAATCACCGCTGGGTTTTTCATTTTTTGCAATATAAGCGAAAAAAGAGAGAAGTTTTTGAAAAAAAACACTTTTTTTTTAGTTTCTAATGTAAAATTTTGCAAATAAGTAATTTTTCTTCATGAATTTTGGCCAAAATGTATACTGCTACATATCTTTAGTAAAAATAACCCAAATTAGTGTATATTATTTGGTCTCTGTGAAAGTTATAGAGTCTACAAGCTATGGTGCAAATCATTGAAAATTGATCACACCTGATGTACTGAAGGCCTATCTCATTTCTTGAGACCCTAACAAGCCAGGAAAGCCCAAATACCCCCCAAATTACCCCTTTTTGGAAAGCAGACATTCTAAGGTATTTAGTAAGAGGCATGATGAGTTTTTAAAGTTGTAATTTTTTCGCATAATTCTTGGGAAAATTTTATTTTTTTTTTACATAAAATTGTCATAATAACAAGTTATTTCTCTCACACAGCACATGCATACTTGTAATGACACTCCAAAATACATTCTGCTACTCCTCCTGAGTATGGCGATACCACATGTGTGAGACTTTTACACAGCCTGGCTACATACAGAGACCCAACATTGAAGTAGCACCTTCAGGCGTTCTAGGAGCATAAATTACACATCTCATTTCTCAACCACCTATTACAGTTTTGAAGACCCTGGAGCACCAGGACAATGGAAACGCCCACAAAATGACCCCATTTTGAAAAGCCAACACCCCAACACATAATCTATGAGGCATAATGAGTCTTTTGAATGGTTAATTTTTTCCAGAAGTTTTTGGAAAATGTGGAAAAACAATGAAAACGCATTTTTTTTTAAAAAAACAAAGTTGTCCATTTATAAGATATTTCCAACACACAGCATGTACATAGCAAAAAGGAAACCCCAAAATATATTCTGCTACTCCTCTTGAGTATGGCGATACCACATGTGTGAGACTTTTACATAGCCTGGCCACATACAGAGGCCCAAAATCCAAGTAGCACCGTCAGGCGTTCTACAAGCATAAATTACACATCTCATTTCTTAACCACCTATTACAGTTTTGAAGACCCTGGAGCACCAGGACAATGGAAACGCCCACAAAATGACTCCATTTTGAAAAGCTAACACCCCAGCGTATAATCTATGAGGCATAGTGAATCTTTTGAACGGTTCATTTTTTTTCCAGAAATTTTTGGAATAGCTGGAAAAAAAAGAAAACGCATTTTTTTTACACAAAGTTGTCCATTTATAACATATGTCCAACACACAGCATGTACATAGCAAAAAGGACACCCCAAAATACATTCTGCTACTCCTCCTGAGTATGGCGATACCACACGTGTGAAACTTTTACATAGCCTGTCCACATACAGAAGCCCAACATCCAAGTAGCACTGTTAGGTGTTCTAGAAGCATGAATTACAAACGTAAATTTCTGCCAACCTATCACATTGTTGAAGGCCCTTCATATTTCTAACACATAGCATGTACTGTACATACCAATTACAAACCAAAATACATTCTGCTGAGCAAAGGTTAAAGAAAAGATTACCTGCGGTTTTAGTAGTGCAGTGGTCCACAGAGGAGAGCATCGGTCCAGGCAGCAGGCAGGAATGTGGACAGCGATAGCAAAACAGGCAGCAGGCAGGAATAGTCAGTACAGGTAGAGATGTTGTCAGCACAGCCAAAGCATTGGTCCAGATATCAGGCAGGGATGTGGTCAGCAGCAGCAAAAGGACCGCCCATGCAGCAGGCAGGAATACTGTCCATAGTTAGTACATGCTGCAGGCAGAAATATTGTCAGCACAGCCAGAGTATTTGTCCAAGGAGTAGGCAGGACCATCAAGCTTAGGGCATCGATCAGGAAAGAATGGGGACAGGGGTGGAGGCTTCTCCCACCCAAATCGCTTTGAAGCCTCCGGGCAACCAGACCCTGTTCTGGGAACACAGAAAACCAAAAACTGGTTTTCTCAACTCAGAGCACTATTCTGGAGCCTCTCACATATGTGAGACCCCTGTGTAGCAGGGTGAAATATCCAAGGGGCAGGCAAAAACATGGTCAACAGGCCAAGGTCAGTGCAGGTAAAAGGCAGAAATAGACGGTAGGCAGAGGTATAGCCGATATAGTCCAGGGTCAGTTCACGTGAAAGGCAGAAACATGGCGGATAAACAATGCAGACGGCAGGCAGAGGCATAGTCGAGGAAACAGGCCAGGGTCAGTTCACATGGAAGACAATGATGGTTGGTTGAGGCACCAGGGAAATATTCAGGACAGAAATTGAAAACGGGGAAATGGCAGTATATTAGAAATATGGGCTAATAGTTTACAAGAGTGTGATAGTGTCTGAAGCATTCTCCGATGCAAAGGCCAGGTTGGGAGGGACATTGGGCACAATGGATACTGGTGTCTTTCCTAACTCCTCTTTTGGTGCACACCCGACATTTTTTTTGGCGTCGTCTTCTGGATCCTGATGGTGGAATATGGTCCGGTAAATGGCGCTCATGTAGTCTGCTGACACAATCAGAGCGAATCCTTTCTGGGGGGGATACTTGTTGATAGATCAGGGCAGTGACAATGTCTTCAATAAACTTTATGAAGGTGTTGGGCGTTTCTGTCGATTTTTGGTAGGTGATGAAAGAATTTAAAAGGACCGAATGAAAAAAGTAAATTGCGACTTTTTTGTACCAGAAGAGGGATTTTCATGTTGATAAATAGGGCTGCAACATTTGATCATTTAAATCCCTCCCCCATTAATTTATTGTACTCAATGATACAGGAAGGCTTTCGAACGGGACCTCATCTTCTGCGAAGTTCCACCGAGGTGTCATCATGGATGGTGGACATGATGTACACATCTTTTCTATCCCTCCACTTCACAGCCAACACTTCCTCGTTCCTCAAGCTTGTTGATTCCCCCCTTTGTAGTGTTGTGGTGACTAGACTCTGTGGGAAGCCCTTTCCCTTTCTTTTTTCCTTGCTGTACCGCAAGCCAGAGTATTTTTCAGGTATGGGCGGAGAAGGGGCAAACTGGTGTAGTAGTTGTCCATGTAAATATGATACCACTTTTGGAAGAGTGGGAATGCCAACTCCCAAACAATTTTTCCGCTTATTTCCATGTACGATGGACACTCAGGGGGCTGGAGCTGGGAGTCTTTGCCTTCGTACACATGGAATGAGCATACATATCCGGTGGAGCTTTCACAGAGCTTGTTGAGCTTCAATCCATACCTCGCCCTCTTTCTGGGGATATATTGCTTAATTCCCAGCCGGCCTGTGAAATGGACCAGGGCTTCGTCCACAGAGATGTTTTTGTCAGGGATATAAATTTGGGCAAATCTCTTGCAGAAAAAAATCAATTAGGGGCAAATTTTATATGGTTTATCAAAGTTTGGGTGATTTCGGGGGGGGGGGGGGGGCACTGTGAGTTATCACTGAAATGCAGGAACTGCATTATAATTTCATATCGGGACCTGGACATGACCGATGAAAAAATTGGCATGCGGTGGATAGGGTTGGTCGACCAATATTTATGCACTTCATTTTTTTTGTAAGCCCAATGTTGCGCGTTAGGCCTTAAAACAATTTAAGCTCCTCTACTGTTAGGGGTCTCCATTCAAAAGGGCAGGTATAGCTTGAGCTGGGGTTGTTTTCAATGAATTGTTGGGCAAAAAGATTGATTTGGTCCACGATGCCTTGAACTCATTCGTCAGGGAAAAATAAATTAAAAAAATCAATTTGGGAAAAACCTGCAGTGTTGACCTGCACACCTGGCTGTGCTGTGAAAGGGGGGATTGTGGCTGACCCTGTGCTAGAAGGCAGGAACCATGGGTTTGCCAAGGCATCTGGAAGCTGGCTTTGGGCCCTAATTCTTTGGCGTGCACTTGTACTGGGCCTTTCCTCCTTGGGTCTAGCAACGCTTGTACTGGGCCTCTCCTCCAGGGGTCTAGCTGGTAGCTGCCTGGTGTTCAGACCGTCTTCTTTTTGGATGGACTGCTTCCTCCTCTGATTTGGATCCTGATGTGCTGCCTTCAGGGGGCTCATATTCTGAACCAGAATCAGAATCAGAACTGGGTGGTGAGAGCTCCCCGTTGCTCTCATCAGTCAGGCTCAGAATCTGATATGCCTCTTCTGGGGTGTATAACTTTCTGGACATAGTGGCTGTATGACGGGTACTCTGGTGGCAGGTACTCTGGCGGCGGGTACTCTGATGAGGTGGCAGGTACTTTGGTGGCAGGTACTCTGGTGGCGGGTGCTCTGATGAGGTGGTGAGTACTCTGGTGGTGGGTACTCTGGTGGTGAGGTGGAAGGTACTCTGATGGCAGGTACTAGGATGACAGGTACTCTGGTAGCAGGTACTCTGATGAGGTGGCGGGTACTCTGGTGCCGGGTACTTTGGTGGCAGATACTCTGATGAGGTGGCAGGTACTCTGGTGGCAGGTACTCTGATGAGGTAGTGGGTACTCTGGTGGTGGGTACTCTGGTGGCAGGTATTCTGGTGGCAGGTACTAGGATGACAGGTACTCTGGTGGCAGGTACTCTGATGAGGTGGCGGGTACTCTGGTGGCGGGTACTCAGGTAGGCTCCAATCAGTGGAAAAGAAAGGCTAGCAACATCCTTCAAGAGGAGAGTCCCAGGTGCTGGCTGATGCGAGGCAAGGCAGAGAAAAGTGAAGGGATCTGGAAGCCGCACACCGGTCTGATGATAAGTGCCTTTATTAGTAAAAAAGTTGGATCATGGAGGTATACAAAAACACCACAGCAGAAGTGTATAGGTATCAGCTGACACGTTTCGCACTCACAGCGAGTGCTTACTCATAGCTGAGAGCTAGTCAGCTATGAGTAAGCACTCGCTGTGAGTGCGAAATGCGTCAGCTGATCCCTGTACACTTCTGCTGTGGTGTTTTTGTATACCTCCATGATCCAACTTTTTTACTAATAAAGGCACTTATCAGACCGGTGTGCGGCTTCCAGATCCCTTCGCTTTTCTCTACTCTGATGAGGTGGTGGGTACTCTGGTGGCGGGTACTCTAGTGGTGGGTACTCTGGTGGCGGGTACTCTGATGAGGTGGCAGCTACTCTGGTGGCAGGTACTCTGGTAGCAGGTACTCCGATGAGGTGGCGAGTACTCTGGTGGCAGGTACTCCTGATAACAAGTACTTCTGATGACAGACCTTCTTTATTTAGGGGGGCAATCTGGGCACAGTAGTATATATAGTATATATGTATATCTGTAACTCACTGTTAGCTGATCTCCCCCTTCACACTGGATTGGTGTGTGAAGAGGAGAACCCAGCAACAGCAGTTACACCTCAGGTTTGTTTACATTTAGTGACCGGCTGTGATTGGACACAGCTGGTCACCTGGTAAAGAGCCAATTTCATTGGCTCTTTACCCTGATCATGGCTTGGCTGTATCCGAGGGAAAAGCCTCAGACCTGATCGGCGCGCGTGAGCGCCGTGCACGCCGCTTCACATGCCGCTCTGCATGGTGACCGGCTGTGATTGGATACAGCCAGTCACGCTGCTCCCCACACTCCGCCATCCGCTCATTACCCTCATCGGAGAATAGTTGTGTTGGGGAACACACTGGATCCCCGATCGCCGCGCTGCAGGCCCCCGGGGGCCCGCAGTAGCGGTGATAAGCCAAGGACATCATATGACGCCCGCCCAGGGTGGGAGATTCCATCTGCGGATGTCATATGACTATGGCTGGGTAATAAAGTGGTTAAAGCGACGCAGTGCCGTATCGCAAAAAATGCTCTGGTCATTAAGGGGGTCAAATCTTCCAGGGCTGAAGCGGTTAAGCTGCTCGGTTCCCCACTGACACACCTGGTTGTAAGCTGGAAACTGCTAAAACCTGACTTAAGCATTAGTATGCTACTACTCTATAATAATACACAGAAAATCGGCCACAAGCAACTGGGTAGTAAATCAAATAAGTATATTATGGCAAAGCAAGTTAGACAGGGCATGAATCAGTAACCTGACCGCTGGACATGTTTGAACAAACCTAACTTAATAGGGTAAACACCAAACTATACTATGGCAACTACCTAAACTGCAATTAAGCAAAATCAAAAATAAATAACAAATAAGGTGCAGTGACTTGGGGCATACACTCCTAATAGTGAGTGGGGGAATGCACTCTATAACGAGTGGTGCGTTTGGTGATTGTGCAAAAGTACTTGGTGCCTAGATAGCAGTATTAAGCCAGCTACCATTGGGGCCCATCAGTAAGTTAGTGCACATTATGCAGTCTCTTTAAGGCTGTGCACAATGGATGGCTGATGGGCTGCTGGTAAGGAGCACTCTCTATTGGCATTACCTGTGGGCACTAAGTGGTTAAGCGTGGTTGTTCCACTCACCAGCCTTGGTATGCAACGGGTCCAGGCCAGTATGCTTGGTGGTCTGTTGTCCCAGAAAGCTGAGTCTTCACAATCAGTTCCTCACGATCACAGTAAGGTCCTTAGTGGCTCTGTCTCTGGTCTCTGCACAGGCTGACAGGCAACAGGTCCCAATCTCTGGTTTCCTGCACTGCACTGCTGTGACACCAGTCCGTGTAGTCTGTATTTTACCCTTCCCATTGCCCAAAACAGCTGAGAATCTAATCCCCCAATACACACTGTGGGATCACTTTTGTCTTTACCAATCTATCTGTATGTTATTTTTTTTTGTTTTTAAAAGCCTGTGGCGTGTGAAACACACCCAAAAACTCCACCCGGTGCCAAAAAAAGTGCACACACATAAAGAGTGACACAAAACGTGCAATGGGTGTTACACTGATCCTCCCTAGGAAGGACCTTACCCTGATCCCCCGGGGCATTAGGCTCCAGACGGCCCCCACTGGGTCCATCTGGCCGAAACCAGACAGACCCCCTTTCTATCTATCTGTGTGTTATAGTGAGGAGACCCATACACACATAGTTGAAATATACAAACTCTATGAGGATAGCAAATCTACTAGGATTCAAACCCAGGACCCAGAGCTGCTCAGAGAGAGGACTAACCACTTAACCACCATAAATTATGCTTTCTTCTCCAGATTGCTGGTGTTGGGGGATTTTACTATAGAATTAATTTATAAAGTGAATCAGTTAAAGGTGGATAACTTCTTTAAAACTGTAGTTCATGCTCTATTTTTATTCAGGGACATAAGAATAACATAGGAAATTCATTTTATTGGGGCTACTCAGGAACAGAGTGCTTATTCAAAATATTAGCTAAGCTCACCTGAAAATAACCTTAGTTAAAAGTACAGCTAGCTTGGCTTCATAGTCATTTATTTTGGCAATAGAATAATGGAGGCCATTTCCTGAAATGTCAATCATTTCATTCAGGTCAAGTTGAGAGATGTCCACAAGTGCTCCAGATTGACATTGTTCTTGGCTAGACATGTAATGTGCAGTTCTTTAGTGAAATTAGATTTAAAAAGTAATTGTTGCTATTGCAAAGATGATTTTAAACCTGCCATGCACAGTTCTCTAACTGAGAGCCATGTTTGGCAAAGGATCAGATCGTCACACCACTGTAAGGTACGAATCTGGCATAAGTCCACCTATGTTTCAACTAAAGTATGGATAAAGTTAGAACGAACAGTTTTGCAAACTTAGCATTATCAAGAAGGGATCGTGTACCTAAGAATGTAATAGGGTCGATGGGGGATACAAGGGAATGTTCATCTCACTAGTACCTCTGGATAGATATTAACCTCCCTGACGGTATGATTATGTCTGATTTTTGAAGCTCAAAGCGGTACATTGTTGCGCATGGATATTTGGCATTTTATATTGTAGGCCTGTAATTCTTAGGAATAACTCACCTAAATCTGTCCAAACAGGAGTGTAGCAGACCTCCCGGGTATGATAAAGTTCGAAACACGAAATCATGAATTATAATATAATAAATAACTATAAATAATTCTAACAAATAATAATATAATAATAATACATTTTATTCAATAATGTAATCAAATCAAAAACACTGTAATTTGCTCAGTCACAGAATCGTCACTGTCATCACTTTCAGTGTTTGATGACGAATTTCCCCATGAATCACTATTGCTCAATTCTGCAAGTGATTCTAATTCACCGTTGCTGTTTTCTAGCTGGCTAAAACCACTTTTGACGTAGAGGGACACTTTTTGGATGCCATGGACGTTCTCAAGTTTCTAGGCAGAAAGAACAGTATATATAATATAAAACTGCAGACAGGGCACTGGACAAAGCACTGGGGACAAAAGGGAGGTGAAATGATTTGATACAGTATTGTATGTGTTCTGTACTTTTCATTTTTTTGAATTTGCTGTCGGACTCCGCCCACATGTGTTGCGACGCTCGCAGGGAATGGAGCCCAGCACAGTGATGGAACGGAGCCCGGCACAGTGATGAATCGGGTGGAGGACACAGCCCGTGGATACAGTGGGAGGACATCGCAAGATCCTGGGGAAAAGGTAAGTAACTTTACCAGGATACCGCAATGCAATCCCGAGTGTGGCTCTGGGTTACCGCTTTTGGTAATGAAAACTCACCCCGAACTACACTCAGGAATACCGCCTGGGAGGTTAAAAACACCGGTTGATCCAGATATGTATTTATTACAAATCAGTAAGGGTCTTTTAAATGCAGTTTAAGCTTTAAGCCTAAGTACTTTAAGGTGACCCTGTCACTACAGGATAACTGGTAAACTAGGCATAGCCTGTAAAACAAGATCATGTTTACTTACCTTTCTGGTGGCCTGTTAATTCCAATTCTGGTGCAATACTGCTCACTGACTGCTGCAGGTATTCCTCTCTTCTGGGTGTCTGAAAACCTGCACCTCCCTCCGCACTCTGTATTTCCTTTCACCAGCTTGTCACTACAGGACGCATGAGCCTGTGGATGGAACCACAGTTCATGGTGAGGATATTCAACACACCCAACAGTGTGGAATACCTGCAATGGCAAGAAGCTTTGTACAGGCTAAGCTTAGTTCACAATTGGCCCTAAGGTGACAAGGTCAAGATAGAGTTGAGAAGCCTTAAAACCCCCATCAGTCTGTTTTGTTTAATTGAGAGAGATTTCTCTATAAATCTAGAAAAATTCTCTGATTGGACAAGTGTCGCTGGAATAGGTGTCCATATTGGAAGATTTATCCTCACTTTGAGTGCAGTAAGGCCCCTTTCACACTTGTGCGACTTGTCCTGCGACTTGGGACTGCAAAGTCGCATGACAATTCGTACCCCCTGATTTCCAATGAGTACCATTCATATCTGTGTGACTTCAAGTCACACCGACTTCAAATTAGTCCCTGTACTACCTTGGTCCAACTGTGATGCGAGTTGATTTCCATAGACCTCAAGTTTACACAGGCATTCCCTGAAATTATGGCAAAATCGTGTCATAATCATGTCAAAACCATGCGACTTTCAAGTCACCACAGTGTGAAAGGGGCCTAAAGGTAACAGATCTAAATCATTTACACTCATACATTTTTAGTGCATATCTAAGTAGCAAGGTCTCTGGCTTTGGCCAGTCTAATGAGGACCTCCAAGGCCAAAGATAGTTGACATCCTTCAATATGTAGTGGGTTGTGAGGCATAGTGGGTGCAAAGATGGTGAAAGCCATTGGGCGCCAGACACTTCTTGAATGTAAAAGTGGTTTTATTTCTTTTGACAGTCCTTTTTGTATTTTTGGGGGAAAGAGGGTTAGGGTCAAGAGACCCGTAAGTAGTTGTAGATTCAATTGGCAGACTCTGAGACTTCAAAAGGAAGACAGCCGTGCAGGGAAAGGTCCCAGCAAGGTGCCACTTCTGCACATGCAGGAATGCTGTCTCCTATGGTAACAGTTTTTAACAGTTCCTAACTCAAATGTAACAGTCCTTTCAGCTTTACTACAACTGCCTGTTGCAGTTTTTCAACACTGAGCTCCCAGTCTCTCACTAGACCCTCTGATTCACTGACTTTGAATCCCTTGGGCTTCTCTAAAGTTTGCTGTGGTATCCCCTCAAGCGTCACCTACACTTCCCTGCTCGGTCCCTAGCTTGGCACTCCACATACTTCTCAAGCTTTACCCCTGCTAACTGGTGAGGTCCCTGGCTTGACTCACAAGGCTGCTCTGCAAGCGTCTCCTGCGCAGGTTGTGTCCCTGACTTGATTACCGCCTGAAGTTTCCTGATTCTCCACCGTGCCCTTTCGGTGAGAATGTTGTTCCGGTACTTGCTTCAGTTACTCACTGTGGTCCCTGGTGGTCCCTGGTAAAAGTGGTTCATCCCTTTGTGGCCACAGCTTCCCTTCTACCTTGGACCACTGACAGGTTCTCTGGCCGGAAGAACCCTCACTTCTGGTTGGACTGCAAGCCAATCCTGCGCTGCTCTACTTCTGGATAGGCCCTCAAACAGCCTAGCAGCCAGATGCCCCCAGGATAGGCCCAATCTCCGGCCTAGCAGCCCGGGGCATACAACACATGTCCACCCAGACAGCCGTCAAGGTGACACAGAAAGCAGATCACCTGACTCCACCCAAATATATAGGTGTTCCCAGCAGGCCAAGGGATTCAGGAAAGCCCCTGCCCATTGGCTGAGATACTCCATACACCCATAACCTGAACATGGGTTGCTCTTCTCATATCTAGTATCACCAAATACCCGGCCACCTAGTGGTAGAAGAGAAAAGTGCAACAAGGCCAAACTTAGGGAAAAATCAATAGATCTCTATCAAGCAATCAGGATTACTACTCCTGGCAAGTAAATTTGTGAGGAGCTCCCTGCCCAAACTACAGGGTGCTACATAAGGGCTGCCAGACATAACCAATCACATCAAATCCCAATTCATCCAATCTGGTTTTGGTAAAGGGTCAGTTCACCCAAAAGTCATAAATTACTTATTGGAATAGCCTAGTGGCCTGATGGCCTGACTCACCCCTGGCTTCTTTCATGTTGTGAACACACCAGCAACAAAATGTCCCTGCCATAATACTAAATGTTGTTCCTGTCCATCTGGCAATTTTGGGTGTTGCTTTGAATGTTCCAACTCATCTTGTTCTATTCTTTATTATATAAAAAAACAGCAGGAAAAGTAGAGCCCTCTCAAAATGAAGAGCCCAGAGATCTCATTTCACCAATAAGGGCCATAAATAAAAGCAGCTCTCAAGTGGCTTAAAGAGGAGCTTCAATATCCCCCAAATACTGTAGCTGCTGATTATTAATATAAAGACACTTACCTGTCCAGGGATCCAGCGCTCTCCCGAGCCGATTCTGCAATGGGCCTCATATCCAGGTGCTGGCATCTTAACTAAGGGAAACTGGCAATGCAGCCTTGTGGCTTCACAGCCAGCTTCCTACTGTGCATGTGTGGTCCACCTTTACTTTGTGAATGGTCCTGCAGTCTTCTGGGACCTGTGATATGTCCGAGAAGGCTGCGGCAAAGAGGGGGGGATGATCAGGATGGAAGTGGCTGCGGGTACCGGTCAAAACCAGGTACCCGCCTCCCCCCCCCCCAAAAAAAAAACTTGGTGCCAAATGTGGCAGAGGAGGGGGGAGAAAGCAAACATGCAGAACTTCCTTTTTGGGTGAAGTTCTGCTTTAACTCTCCAGCATTTACCAAAAAAAGCAAAAAAAAAATCAGTTTTGGATAGATGCACCATTCCAAATAGTGAGAACTAATACCAAAATAATTCATATAACTCAAAAGTCCCATTGCCTGGTATTTCTAGATATCATCTGGGTGTTGCTGCAGCACAATAGGCCAACCTGAGTTGAAGAACTTAGGACCATGCCACTAAGGGACCATAAGGTGTTATCTGCCGCTTGGAAAGTGTTGTTTTCTTAAATCACAACTTCAAGCTATAAACAAGCTGATTCAAGATATTATTCCAGTCAATGATTCTGTGTATTCAATGATGACGTCATGTACATATACTTTATAACATTATCACTTGCACCATAGACTATGTCACATAAGGGGGTATTTACTAAAAATGGTGCACTGAGAATTTGGTGCAGCTGTGTATGGTATCCAATCAGCTTGTTCAATTAGGCTTTGGCAATAAAACCTGGATGCTGATTGGTTTCTATGCAGAGTTGCACCAGATTTTGCACTCTAAAACTTTATTGAATAACCCCCAGTATGTCAGAAACACGAAGGGCAATGTAGTAGTGAATGAGGGGGACGGTATTGTTTTGAATGGACTTAATGTTGGGGATTATGATATGGGTGCATTTCTTGTGAAGATGTTGTGTTAGAGAGTGGGATACCATAATTTATGGAGGTGAGGACTTTGGAGTACTGAACTTTTGAGGGCTTGACAGTACTGGATGGAGGAAGGAAGGGGAGTGGGGAATTATATGCATGATTGATTTGGGGAGATTATTTGTTGGGAGTTTTTTTGCCAATAAGTAGGGATGGTCCCGATGTTCGAGTCGAACGTAAGTTTGAGTCGAACATCGTGTGTTCACCTGTTCGGCTAATGCCGAACATTATGGGGCGTTTGCAAATTCGAGCACCGAGATCGCAGTGCATTGATGTCTGATTGGCCAAAGCATGCACCTGACCTGCATGCTTTGGCCAACCACAGGGGGCTGCTGTGAGAGCCATGATAGGCCAAAGGCAAGTGACCTTGCCCCTTCTGATGTCATGTGATGTCATGTGCCCTCAGAGGGGGCGTATTCATCCCGTTACGTCAGCGGGTGGCCCCGCCCTTGCCTATATAACAGTTGTCACAGCAAAGAGACAGCAATCTTTTGCTCGCCACCCCCCCATCCTGTCCTCCAGGCTGCATGCTCAGATAAGGGTCTGGTATGGATTTTGGGGGGTACCCCACGCTAATTTTTTTTTCATTTTGGTGTGGAGTTCCCCTTAAAATTCATACCAGACCCGTAGGGCCTGGTATGGATTTTGGGGGGGACCCCACGCTGTTTTTGTTTTTATTTTGGCGTGGAGTTCCTCTTAATATCCATACCAGTCCCGAAGGACCTGATATGGACTGGGGGGGACCAACGCGTTTTTTTTGCTTGATTTTTATCTATATTACCGGGATCCCGCAAAACATTATAGCAAGTTTAAATTACATTTTTTCCTTTAGAAATGTCATTTTGCTGTGGGACTGTAAACCACATCAGACAGATGCTCCACTTTACAGGCAGACTAAGGGGACCCCCCAGGCACGATATTTAAAGGAATATATCATTTTTATTGTTTCACGTTAAGCATTCTTAAAATCACTGCTCCTGAAAAAAATGGTTGTTTTAAAAACTTTTATTTTTCATTGATACATGTACCCTGGGGCAGTACCCGGTCCCCATACACTTTTTTATGGCAATAACTTGCATATAAGCCTTTAAAATGAGCACTTTTGATTTTTCATGTTCGTGTCCCATAGATTTTAATAGGGTTTGATTGTTCGCACAAATTTTTTGCCTGTTCGCATGTTCTGGATGCGAACCGAACCGGGGGGTGTTCGGCCATCCCTACCAATAATTATGGGGGTAAGGACACTGGACATTTCAAGGTTGAAAGTATTGGATGGGTTAGAACTCACTAGGAGAGGGATGTTAGAGGCATGATGGGCTTAAAGAGATTTGTGTTGGGAACTTTCAATGCCAGAAATTATAGGGATAAGGACATTGAACACTGGAAGGCTATAAGGGTTGGGAGTACTAGATAGAGGAGTCATGGAGGTGAGATGTTAGATGCATGATGGGCTTAGGGAGATTATGTGTTGGGTGTTCTTGACACCAGAAATAATGGGGATAAGGGCACTGGACATGGGGCAGTTAGGAGAGTTGGAAGTAATGGGTGAGAAAGGGGGGTACAGGGGTGTGGTCTTTAAAACAAGAAGGACTACAAGAGTGTTGACATATTTTTTGTCCAGCCATTCTGAAATATTCAACCCTTGTCTCTGAACAACAGAAGGTGTTAATCTGAAAACTTTAAAGAATCTTCTAAACCCTAAAGTGAAAACATATGGTGCAATTATGAAATAAAGTAATGCCTATGGCGGTTTATAATCATTTTATAAATTGTGACATTCTTTGGATTGTACACAGAAATGTCTATGGAAGAGGTAAATAAACACACCTATAGCTCCGTGCCTCCGTCTTTCCTTTCCAAAATATAAAATTTTAATAAGGTGCTAGAGGCCCCGGTTCTAGCTGGTGTCTTTGCCATCATAAATCCTTCCTTTACACAGGCATGGATGAATGGGAGTCAAATAAAACACATTTTTCCTCCAGAAATCGTGTTATTTCTATCATTGAATTTATGATGTCAAACTGTAAATATCACCACAACTATCACATTCACTGCTTACTTCCACCTGAGTTATTTTGAATATAAAATATTAGAAACACCTTGTACATTGATGTAAAACAGCTGTAATAATTTGTTAAAGCATTTATTGCGGTGTGCGAAGAGGCCAGTGGTAGCTGGAGGTAATTGCCTGGCCTTGCTGTGTCACGTACAGCACAGAGATTAAAGCAATAAACATGCAAAACAAATAGCTATTTATCGGGGTTTGCTTTACATTTCGGATGGATCACTTAGAATTAAGAACAATATTCTATCCACCTGAATATTACTATGATGTTAGCCACATGGTTTTGCGGGGGTGGGTTGAATACATAGAGAGATAAAAGTTTTATGTAACATAATGACCTTTTTTACGGAATTTACAAAATTGCTGCTCAATACACCGCTTACCTGTGCCCATAACTTGATATAACGCTTCAAAATACAGTAAAACCTTTGATTGTGAGCATAATTTGTTCCGGAAACATGCTTGTAATCCAAACTGGTATAGCAAAGCGAATTTCCCCATAAGAAATAATGGAAACTCAGATGATTCGTTCCACAACCATTTATTCATAAACCCTTCAGTTCATAGTCCATATAAAAAGATTATAGTAATGTAATAGGCTGCGTAACCATAAAATATCCATCCACAAATGGCAGCCTCCATAAGGGGATTAGAAGCAAAATCCAGCTGGAGCTACAGAGTATAACAAGAGAAGAGAGGCGCCTCTAAGTGTAGCAATATGGTTCCATTTACTGAAAGGGGTTGTAAACCCTTGTGTTTTTTCACCTTAATGTACCCTATGCCCCCCTCCCCCCGTTTTACTCACCTGAGCTCATTCGTTTCCTCTGCAGAGATGCGCTCACCCTCTTTGCCCGGGGTTCTCGGCTCTCGATTGGATAGATTGATAGCAGTGCAGCCATTGGCTCCCCCTGCTGTCAAATAAAATCCAATGATGCGGGCGCCGGGGGTGGAGCCGAGTCCGGAATCCTATGTCTATAGACACAAATGCTGGACTCGGGAGCGCACGCGCAAGGTAACCCCCTGGGTGAGCGCCTCTCCTAGGGGGTTTACTGATGCGAGGAGGAGCTGCGAGCGCCCCTGGGGGACCCACAAAAAAAACAGGATTTACAACCCCTTGAAGGTACAACATTTAGCAACTCCTATGGTTGATGATTAAAAGAGGCACATCTAAGTATGCAGGCATCCAGGGTAAAGCTGTTCACATAGACCATCCTCCACACCGCTGGCTCTCACCACCTGCAATCATGACCGGAAAGACTGACCTGCAGTAGAGCGATCTGGAGGCGAGGCTTGAAGCGCTTATGGAGTGCAGCGTGGAAGGGATGACGTTGATGGCGGTGCAGAGGATGGTCTATGTAGACAGGTCTATGTAGACATACTTAGATGTGCCTGTTTTAATCAATGTGAGTTGCTAAATATTGTACCTTCATTAATTATAACCATATTGCTACACTTATGCCGCGTACACACGGTCTTAATTTCGGAATTTCGGCCCGCAAAAGACCGATGAGAGTTTTTCGTCGAAAAATGCGACCGCGTGTATGCTCCATCGGTCTTTTTCTGCCGGAATTCCAGCCAGCAAAAGATTAAGAGCATGCTCTTAATTTTTCGGTCGGGAAAAGTTCCTATCCGTAAATGCGATCATCTGTGGCAATTCCGACGCGCAAAATCCCTACGCATGCTCGGAAACAATTCGACGCATGCTCGGAAACATTGAACGTCATTTTCTCGGCTCGTCGTAGTGTTGTATGTCACCGCATTCTTGATGATCCTAATTTCAGTGAACTTTTGCGTGACCGTGTGTATGCAAGGCAAACTTGAGCGGAATCCCGTTGGAAAAGCTGTCATATCTTCTTCCGACGAGGAAACCGATCGTGTGTACGCGGCATTAGAGGCGCCTCTCTTCTCTTTTATACTCAGTTGTGACATGACGCTACTTGTATATTAAGACATCGCTTGTTTATCAAGTCAAAATTTACAAAAAATAAAAATGCTTGTCCTGCAAAACACTTGGACCAAGTGGACTCAGACCAAGTAACTTTCAATCCAAAGTTTTACTGTACAGAGAAAGCAACATATATTTTACTTTCTTTTGAATACATAATTTTAATAATGTTTTCCAGCAAAAAATATATGGTTAGAATATACAAAGAAAGAAGGATCGTACAAATATCATCATACAATAAGAAAGATGTTCCTGAATATCATTTCTCATCATTTTATCTACAATATATGTCTGGTAGGTGGGACATTTATCTTCTATATGTTTGGGTCTGCATTATATAAACTAAAGCTATATGGCATCTGCATATCTGACAATCTGACAAGTTACAACAATCTAATTTACCAATAAAAAAAAAAAAAACAACTAGATTCAAGTGATTTCCCAATTGATGGTTCTCTGTAGGTAATAAAAGAAAAAGAAAGGCTTGACATTGAAGGCAGGTCCTCCAGTAGGCTGCGCTGCAAAAGTGTTATGCTCGCATGCAGAGATAGCTGATTAGAACATATGCCACGTTTGCTGCGGTCCTAACTCTCTAATTTTTAGAGTCTCCCAAATTGGAGAACATTCAGTAAGTCTCCATTTACACTAATGTGTTTCTTGATGCTTTTTGCAATTTGCAGAAACGCAGGGACTTTTTTTAACATAGGTTCCTATGGAACACATTCACATCAATGCATTTTTGTGCCTCTGATTTTTTTGGAAAGGGTCTGAGACTTTTTTCCCGCCAAATGCAGCGTTTTGCATGTAATAGACTTCAAGTACTGAGTTTTTACCGCGAATTTACTGCGATTTTGCCATGATTTGCGGTTTGCATAATTGTGTCTTTTTTTTTTTTTTACATTCACTGTATATAGCTGGTTGCTAAGGAGCTAAGGGAAAAGACGGCACCGGGAGAGACGGCGGCAGGAGAAGACGGCTCCAGGAGAAGATAGAGCTATTTTTTTAAATAAAGGACTTGTCAAAAACCGGCTCTTGTTTCTTTTTACATTTCGCTGCTTTTTTGGTGAATGGGTAGGGGTACAATGTACCCGATACCCATTCACATGGGGGTGGGGAGTGGGATCTTCCAGATTCCGATAAAAACCCCCACCCGCAGACCCCCACAACCACCAGCCAGGGTTGTCGGGAAGAGGCCCTTGTCCCCATCAACATGGAGGCAAGGTGCTTTGGAGTGGGGGGAGCAGAGAAAAAATGTTGGCGTGGGGGTGTCCCCTCCAAATCCACACCAGACCGAAGCGCTTGGTATGGACTGGGGAGTAGAGAAATAACATATTTAGAAATGAAGGGCTGCACACCCCAAAAAAATTGCAATATAGAAGAGTTCTCCCAAGGGGAAAATTGATCCAAAAAAAAAAGGAAGTAACTGTTTGTAAAATAAATTTTATTGCCATTTGAAATTCCAATAGCATGTATGAATTAATATAAGAGCTCTGGTTATACAATACAAAACACATTGCATCATGAATAGCAATGTTGATGTGGAGCAAAACATTACATTACAGAATGCCAGCCACATAGCTACCCCGATGCGTTTCAACCTGTCCTGTTATGGTTTTCCTCAGGGATTTTATTTACTCCAAAAAAAAAATACAAATTAGGAACCTTAAAATTCACGGCAATGGTATAGACTGGAGGGGGGGACGCCCGCTGACAGCTGATAACTCATCTGTTGCTAAGAGCGTGGCGGCCGGCTTTCTGACCCGCTCTTTAGCAACCAGCTATATACAGTGAATGTAAGAAAAAAAGACACAAATCGCAAAAAACCATAGTAAAAACGCGGGTAACAAAAACGCAGAAAGCACAGCAAAAAGCATCACAGAAACTCTCCAAAGCAACATGCATAGATGTGAATCGAGCCTAAATAGCAGTTCGATAGATTAGGGACAGGTGTGCCTGGAGGGAGCTCACCCCTCTTCAAAGGCATAGGGACTAGACGAATGGAAATTTTGGTGCCAAAACTGAAACAGAAAATGCAGGATGCACTTGGCCGAAAACCGAAACCGAAAATGAAAGTTTTTAAAAAAATATATAAATTGTTTTATATAATTGTATTATATTGGACTTTTTAATTTATATCATGAATTTAAATGAATATGAATGTTATGGTCAGCCATTATCGGCACCATTTGCATAAGAAAAATGCATCCCTTTAAATTCTATGTATGTCTTCACACTGGTCCGTTGCACTTCCATTGTGGTGATAAAAATCTTGCTTGCTGCATTTTTGGTCAGTTAAAAAAAAAACACCAAAAAAAGCACCTCCAGTTGAAATGCATTGAAAATGCAGCAATAACGCATATCAATAAAAAACCTGTGTTACATTTTTGATGCGGTTTTTGAGTCACATGCCCTATGAAAAATACACCATAAGCACAGTAAAATCACAGCAAAATCACATGCATTTTTGGTGTCATTATTGGCAACTTTTGTTATTGTAAAAATGCAGTAAACCCCATTTTCGCCCAATATGTTCAGCCGCCGAAATTTTGGTGCATCTCTAATAGGGATGAGGGGGATACCCAGCAAGGACACAATAGAAGCTGAAGGTATCCTGTGCATGCCAGCACCAATCCACAAACTGTGCAAACAAATGGCAACCATCCCAACCTATAACTAGCCTTTGCAGTAAAGAGCACATGAAAGGGTAACACACATCAAAAACAAACAAAATTCCCAGCTCACTTACTAGCAGGCCTGCAACAAAACCAATATGACCCTGTCTAACAGTTCTCATTAACCACTAAGCCACCGCCCACCGTCATATGACGGCGGGACGAGGCATCTCTTGTTCTGGGCGGACGTCATATGATGTGATCGCCCTCCCGAGCCACTAGGGGGCGCGCGCGGGACCCGGTGCGTGTGCCCGGCAGCCGCGATGTCCGCCGGGCACCCGCGATTGCCGGGTAACAGAGCAGGACAGTGGATCTGTGTATGTAAACACAGATCCACGTCCTGTCAGAGAGGAGAGGAGACCAATGGTGTGTCCCTTGTACATAGGGACACCGATCGGTCTCCTCCCCTAGTGAGTCCCCTCCCCCCACAGTTAGAATCACCTCCCTAGGTCATACATTAACCCCTCGATCGCCCCCTAGTGTTAACCCCTTCCCTGCCAGTCACATTTACACAGTAATCAATGCATTTTTATAGCACGGATCGCTGTATAAATGTGAATGGTCCCAAAAATGTGTCAAAAGTGTCCGATATGTCCGCTGCAATATCGCAGTCACAATAAAAATCGCAGATCGCCGCCATTACTAGTAAAAAATAAATAAATAAATAAAAATGCTATAAATCTATCCCCTATTTTGTAGACGCTATAACTTTTGCGCAAACCAATCAATATATGCTTATCGTGACTTTTTTTAACCAAAAATATGTAGAAGAATACGTATGGGCCTAAACTGAGGAAAAAATTTGTTTAAAAAAGAAAAAAAAATTGGATATTTATTATAGCAAAAAGTAAAAAATATTGTGTTTTTTCAAAATTGTCCCTCTTCTTTTGTTTATAGCGCAATAAATAAAAACCACAGAGGTGATCAAATACCACCAAAAGAAAGCTCTATTTGTGGGGAAAATATGATAAAAATTTCATTAGGGTGCAGTGTTGCATGACCGAGCAATTGTCATTCAAAGTGCGACAGCGCTGAAAACTGAAAAATGGCTTGGGCAGGAAGGGGGTGAAAGTGCCCTGTTTTGAGGTGGTTAAAAAGGGGTTTTGTTGCACACATTTGCAAACAAATTAAACATTTTTATATATATGTTCAATAATTATATTTTTTTTAGAAGAGACCCTAGAGAATAAAATGGCAGTTGTTTACATTTTTTATGTCACATGGTTTTTACGCAGCTGTTTTTCAAATGCAATTTTTTGGGAAAAAAATACACATTAATGAATAAAAAAACCCCATAATATATACTTCAGTTTTTTGTACAGTATGAAATATGATGTTATGCCGAGTAGATACTTAACATGCCACGCTTTAAAATTGCACGCGCTCGTGGAATGGCGCCAAACTACGGTCCTTAAAAATCTCCATAGGCAATGCTTTAAAATTTTTTACAGGTTACCAGTTTAGAGTTACAGAGGAGGTCTAGTGCTAGAATCATTGCTCACACTCAGACATTTTCGGCGATATCTCACATGTCTTGTGCAAACAACTATACTTATGTTGGCGTGACCTACGTATTTGTTCAAAATTGGGATGGGGGAGCTTTAAAAAAAAAAAAAAATACACTGTCCTTTTAAAAAAAATGTTTTGATCACTTTTATTGCTATAGCACGTGATGTAAACATCCCTTGCAAAAACAATACAGTATGACAGGTCCTATTAATGGAGAGATCTGAGGTCTAAAAGATCTCAAATCTCTCTACCCATAAAAGCAAACGATCAAAAAAAAAACATTTTTCTTTTATCTTTTGCCTTAAGAAAAAAAATCATGTTTACATGACCCAAGATCGGAAGTGACATTGACATTGCTCCGGTCCTCCAAGGGCATAGAGATGAGCGGTGGCCATCTAGCCATTGCTTATCTCTATGAAAAAACCCTGCTGATGCTGGATGGTTCCCGGAGGTACCGATCAGTAACGTTAGCCTGGGAAACACCAGGAAGCGCCGGGGGGGGGGGGGGGGCAGCAAGATCACTTTTATGGGAAAGCCAATCGCCTAAGGAAAAATAATATATACCAGGGTTATGGCATCTAGCTAGGTTGGCAAGTTAAGCTGCAGTGGCCATATCAAGGCACCCCAGTTTACTGCGTTCCTAACTCTCTAATTTTGAGAGTCTCCCGAATTGGAGCTTTAGCCTTAAAAAGCAAAAATGTAATATATTGCAGCTTACTAGTTCTTAGATAGGGTGGCTGCATTCATTTTCTTCTTTTTTTTTCAGACTTCTGTCACTGGTGATTGTGCCAGAAATACACTTCTTACCCTTGGATGACAACTCTCATTCATTGTACTGTATCTATAGAGGAGGAGCAGCATTGACACTCTAGGCTGCTCTCCTGATATGGACTGCAAACTCCTACCACACTCTAGATCTCCATTTCCTAGGAAAATGGAAAAGGCATTTTGTAGTACACAGAAGATAGCTGGGAAAGCAGATAACATTGCTTACTAATAACATAGCTTCAAGCTTAATCTGATTAAGGGTCTGGTATTGATCCTTAGAACATCAAACATTTTTTTGTGTGATGGTCCCACTTAAAATCCATATCAGACCCTGGGGGACCTCCCACGTTTTAAAGATTTTTTTTGCAAGGTGTACCCCCTTAAAACCCATACCTGGCTCAGAGGGTCTGATATGCAGTTTGGAGGGATTCTACACATTTATGCAAACTCATGCAGTTTATTTGCTGGCAAATGACATTTCATTGCTACCATTACTAAAAAAGTCTGTGTGACTCTGATACATGTTCCCTATGGCAGTGCCACTCCCCTCCCCACGTGCTATTTTTTGACAGATCTGCCTCTTAGTCCAGAAAATGTGCATTTTGGATCAGCTCCCATTGATTTAAAAGGGGTTCTGGTTCAGAGCTTCTTTGAAGTTTGCCTTACCCTGCTAGAACCAAACTCGGGGCAGTTTAGCATTACAACGGAGTATCAGAGGAACAAAAAGACAGTTAGATTGTGCATTTTGCAAGTGCAGTTGCTTCAGAGCTTAGTAAATTAAGCTTCTCTTTGCAAAGAATACCAATCACATGCAAGGAAAGAAAATAAAAAAACAGCATTTTTGCGTGAACATGATTGGAGGATGGAAATCAGCAGAGCTTCTCCTCATTTAGTAAGCTCTAGAGCAACTGCACTTCCAGACTTCACAGTCTATTTTTCTTTAGTAAATCAACCCTAGTATGTACAGCTTGTTGGGCTGCCATTAAAGTAGACCTGCATGGGCACAGCATAGGTTCATTTAAAAAAAATGCCTTTGGACACCCCACCTGCCAAAACTACAGTCTAAAATGAACACACAATCAATAGATTTTACAAGCAAGTGCTAAACGGTGGCAGTGCTACCTTTAAAGTGGTTGTAAACCCTTACAACACACTTTTTGCTACAGAAAGTAATAATATTATGGGTGGGTGGCAATGGCAAATATAAGGCACCAACATCCCTGTATAAAAATATCAGGAAAGAGGGAAATTATTTGGCGGCACTTTAAGGGTGCCTACGAAAGAAGGGGAAGGTCATACAATGCTCGACAATTAGTGTGTAGAAATTAAAGATTTATTTATCACATACAAAACATGATTAAAGTTCAAGTATGAATTATGCGCACATGTTCAAGGATACATCTAGAAATTTTAAAACAGATGGTGAAATGTAATCACTCTATAGTAGCATTGGAGTGATTGTCCCAACATGTTTCGCCACTCTGGGTTCATCAGGGGACGTTTTAAAAGAAAAATAGATGTAACACTGCATATAAAAATAAGATACAAGCATTGCGTCAGTTTGGAATATAATACAGGAAAATAAAATAATAACATAAAAATACAAATACATGTAAATACAATAGGGTATACTGCCGACCACCAGGTCCATCAACACAAGCTCACCCATATGCAGGTCTCATGCCTGCAATTCAAAGTTGAGAAACAGGGGAAATCCAGCTGAAATCTAGCCAAAAAATTTATAGACATGTAAGGTATAATTGAATTAAAGTGTATGTATTACTCAAAGGGGGGGGGGGGGGAGAGGGGAGAGGAAAGGAGGGGGAGGGGAGGGGAAAGGAGAAAGAAAAGAAGAGGGAGAAGGGAAGGAAGGGGAGGGGGGGGAAGAGGAAAGGTGAGTGGGAGGTGGGGGGGGGGATCGGGGGGGTTGGAAAGGGGGAAAGGGAAAGTGGGTGGGGATGTAAGGGAATGGGCAGGGAGGTTGTGAGGAAAAAGTGAAAAAAATATATGAATAATGAAAATCTAAAAGACGGATGAAGGTCCGAAGTAAAGAGTGATATAACTGTGCACAGGGTAGTGTGAGATAGTTAATACATGTCAAAAGGAAAAAACGTTTACTTACACTCATGATGGCAATAAATATGGAAAGGCCAAAAGATGCCAGAATTTGGGGACCAATATCTATTGGGGAGATGTATAAAAAATATTGATGAAATAAAATAAATAAAGTTTAAGAAGAATTTGTTAGAGGAAGACAAGGCTGTATACTTTAAGAAAAAAGACAAGATAGGAAGAAAAAGAGCATTGTTCATATTGTAGACCCATTTATCCTTTTACTAGTCTACACCTTTAATTATACCACTCAGCGAGGATTTCCCCTGTTTCTCAACTTTGAATCGCAGGCATGAGACCTGCATATGGGTGAGCTTTTGTTGATGGACCTGGCGGTCGGCAGTATACCCTATTGTATTTACATGTATTTGTATTTTATTATTTTATTTTCCTGTATTATATTCCAAACTGATGCAATGCTTGTATCTTATTTTTATATGCAGTGTTACATCTATTTTTCTTTTAAAACGTCCCCTGATGAGCCCAGAGTGGCGAAACATGTCGGGACAATCACTCCAATGCTACTATAGAGTGATTACATTTCATCATCTGTTTTAAAATTTCTAGATGTATCCTTGAACATGTGCGCATAATTCATACTTGATTCTTAATCATGTTTTGTATGTGATAATAAAATCTTTAATTTCTACACACTAATAGTCAAGCATTGTATGACCTTCCCCTTCTTTCGTAGGCACCCTTAAAGTCCCGCCAAATAATTTCCCTCTCTCCTGACACTTTTTGCTACAGGTAAGCCCATAATAAGGCTTACCTGTAGCTACCCTGGATATCTCCTAAACCTAAACGGTTTAGGAGATATCCCCTGTATTTGCATGTGCCGACGTCATCAGCACATGCGCACAGAAGCAAACTGAAGCAACGGCACGTACATGCCGTTGCTTCAGTTAGACTGTGCCGTTACTGGCGGCTCACGCGCGCATGCGCAGGAGTGACGTCATCGCAGCTCCGGCCAATCACAGCACTGGAGCCCGCGATACCCAGAAGTAACTCCGGGAGTGATAACGCCGGCCGGAGCGGTGAACGAGGACCGCTGCGGGGGCTTCGATCTAAGGTAAGTAATACATAATGAGCTAGTATGCTATGCAAATTGGGTGAAATGTGCTGCGCTTTTGTGATCATATAAACTATAACAAATAATATGAGTACAAAAAACGTGAATAATAAATGATGTGTTCAAAAATACTCCAAGCAGTCCTCTATTATGACATGTGATGTCTATAAATAGAGGAACTTGGACGTGTGATGTCCAAAAAAAGTCAGTGACAAACTTCAATCATGTGTGATGATAATCCTCAACCACATGTGGATATGATATAGTGACAGTCTTTAACTTTAAATATATATGATGTAATAACAGTTGATAGTAGATCCACCACCAAAGACACCAGAAGCTGCTTACCAGAGGGATTTAACTAAAATCACCCCAGATGATAACTTCTAAGTCGAAACGCATGGGGAGGATATGCTGAGATCACTGTCTTCTTTTATACAAGCGCTTGATTTTACTGCTAAACACGTGAGTGTATTTCCTTTGCTTTTCATGTATTAAAATTTCCATACGGAGTTACACTATATGCCTTCCTCTTTCTCTTAATGGTGGGGCTGACTGCCTATATCTACTGAGTCCATCCATACCTTAACCTGTTCGGAGGTCCATCTGGAGGTCATATCTGAATAGAGCATCTGATCCCCTTGGTATATTATACCACAAAACTTGATTGACTCACTAGGTGTACACCTATTTGAGTCCAATCCCTCTGGTAAGCAGCTTCTGGTGTCTTTGGTGGTGGATCTACTAAATCAACTGTTATTACATCATACATATTTGAAGTTAAAGACTGTCACTATATCATATCCACACGTGGTTGAGGATTATCACCACACATGACTGAAGTTTGTCACTGACTTTTTTTTGGACATCACACGTCCAAGTTCCTCTATTTATAGACATCACATGTCATAATAGAGGACTGCTTGGAGTATTTTTGAACACGTCATTTATTATTCATGTTTTTTGTACTCATATTATTTGTTATGGTTTATATGATCACATAAGCACTGCACATTTCACCCAATTTGTCATTTTTGCAACTTTATCCACTGATGTGCTGGCTGATTTAGTTTTTACAATTTTTGTTTGATTTCTTTTATAGACAGTGCGGTATATATGTGTTTATAATTTATAGTATGCTATGCATACTAGCTCACTATGCCTTTGTCTTGCAGATTTTTTAAATTTTTTCACTAGGGTTTACAACCACTTTAACATGTCACCTTGACCTTGCTAACTTGCAAATGTTGTAAAAAAATATTTTTCACTCACATCTGAGTTATGATTTCTTTCTAGCAAGAAACCGAGATAGCAATTTTATACTGTACACACAACGTTGGTGCTGAAAGCCATCATTCCCATTAAACCTATTTTAGAGTTATATTGCACTTAAAAAGTGCTGTTCCTGACAGTGGACATTTTCGAGTTACCAACTGTTATCTAATACAACACAGACACTATTGTATCATTAATAACAATATAAACACCACTGCAGAGTAGCAAGTAAGAAGATACAGCAGAACTATGTCAGCTGTATATACTGGAGGGCCGTGAATATAAGTATCCATTCAGTGTGTCCACGAGTAAAATATCACATCCTTTAAAAGCTGTTTGCAGTCATTTTGCTGGAAAGTGCATATTTGCCCGTAGGCAATACTTGCTATTGAAGGGGCGTTAGTTAAAGATTGACTCTAGCTAGTGGAAATGTGCATATGCCAAAACATCATCTCCTCTCTTTCTAAAATAGACACACAGACACTGTCGTTTGTACATTTAGCTACATAAAATAATATTATTTTAAGCAAGAAGCTACAGGCCACAAGCATTTTACTGAAATAGCAACCACTGAAAATACTTAATAGTTTTTGCAGCCTTTAAGGATTAGACCTTCCTCCAATAAAATAACTTTTTTTAAACTTTGAATTTTGGAATTATAAGAAACTGTTGGATTTTTGTGGAGGCACTCATGTTGTATAGTTTTCTTTAAAGTCTCTTTGTCACTTAAAAAAAAAGCCTGTAAGAGAAGTTGACTGTAAATGGGTTCTTCGCTGTCTTCTAAAGTGACATCAAGAGCTGGAAAATTTAGCGTTCTGCACTTTTGAGTGTTTTGGAATTCTGCTACCCCTGGTGGGCACTGTTGTTCCCACGGAACTAATTTAAAATGACACTAAACAATATTGTTTCTTTCCAAAAATAATCTATTCACACCCAATATTTAATGGCCCTGTATCTATTTTTCACAAAATCATTTCTTACTTTGTTTTACTGCCTCCTTGTAACATCCTTTGTAAGCTTCCCAAATCTCTCCTTTTCCCCCTTGTGTCCCTTTGTTTGAAATGGGCAGTGCACATTAGTTGTGTTCATGTGCACTGCTCTATGCATACATAGAGGTTGGTTTACTAAAGGCAAATAGACTGTTGCCCTCTGCAAGTGCAGTTATTCCAGAGCTTAGTAAATGTGCAGAAGTTTTGCTGACTTCCATCATCCAATCGTGTGCAAGCAAAAATGGTGTTTTTTTTTATTTTCCTTGCACATGATTGGGTACTCTTTGCAAAGTGAAGCTTTACCTCATTTACTAAGCTCTGGAAAAACTGCACTTACAGAGGGAAACTTTGCAAAGTGCACAGTTTTTTGCCTTTAGTAAATCAACCCCTGAATGTCCATTGGTCCCCAGCCCATCTCTGCATTGACCAAGGGAAGGATGCTACATTCTTACATACAGTGGGACCATGGCAGAATAACGTAGTCCTCCCTTAAGCACAAAATCGAATTACATCAGCAAAAAAAATAGGAATTTAAAAATTTGGAGGCAGCTGGGAGCAATAGAAGGTACTTTTGTTTTTTTGTTTTCTTTGCTTCTGGCCTTTCTATAACTAAAAAAAGTTTTGACTTTAGATACACTTTTAAATATGTGTTAACTGAAAATACACTTTATGTTTTCTACTGGGAAAAAAAAGAAGCAATAGAAGTCAAAGATGCATGTACATAGCAAACACAGCTCCTAACTCTCCTTTATCTGTAGGGATAATCCTTCTTTTGGAAACAACTGCATCTGTCCTCATCCATACCTCTTTTTGGTTTGTCTTTTAAGCTTGTATAAAAAATTTACTATTGAATCACCAAAACTGTTCTACTGATTACATTTTTCATCTAACCTCTAAATGATTGCATTTGTTCCGGTAACAAAGGTAACCAGTGTAGCACTGTCCCTGTAGGGCTTGCTGAGTGTTCACTTCCTAGGCCTCTTTCTGTTTACCTGCAGCTGGTTGCTAATAGTTTCCACTTGGCTGCGGAGGATTCCCACTTGGGTGCTGAGGGTTCCCACTTGGTTGCTAGGGGTTCCTACTTGGCCCACCCTTCTCCCACTTGCTTGCTACTCATTGACCAGTCCAGGGTATTTGTGTTTTTGTATTTTATTTTGGAACTTGGATGGGAGAAGGGATTAGTGGGATACTTCAACTGGAACTATTCACAAAGGAAAAGGACAACTCTCATTTGACCTCACCGGATTATTAGCAGAAGCAGTCACACTGCTTTAACCATACAGCCACATTTATGGAGGAATTAAGTCTTCTTGCTCTCACTAGCAGCAGACTTGATGCACTACATTATCTTCAGGACACTCTCTAGCATCCCCTTTACTGACACCCATCCACTGACTCTTACAGCTGAAGGGAGTGGCCCTCACTCGAAAGGCCCCAAAGACACAGATCTGTACTCACAGTAGGCAGAATCCGATCTTTCCTGGTGTCTCCCTGCCAGTCAGCTCTGCAGGACCTCTGGGTTCAGCTTCTCTCTAGGCACCTGGGTCGACCACCCAGTGCTGCATGATCGCCTCCGCGGAGGAGAGGGCAGCTGCCCGCTCCCTCCTGGACTCTGTTTCCCGGCTCAGCTAACTCTGAGCACCTGTACTCTGGCTTTATATACAGTATTCCAACATGCAATGCAGGACTTTTCCACTGCCAATTGCCAGGGCTGTAACAAAGCCTGTGCACTCACTTGTCAGGTCCCCTCCCATTGTCCAATATGCCTCCCTATTGGACCAGTGAGGGACAGTCAGAACAAGCTGAGCTGCAACTGAGTACAATGAGCAGACCTAACTAATAGATCCTGCTCTCTGGTAGGCAGAGAGCACTCTAAGTTTTACACGACCACCTTCCTGTTAAGCAAAAACTATACTCTCTTCTAGCACCTTCCTAGGAGGGTGCTACACCAGTATAAAGGATCTAGCATTAAAAAAAAAAGAAAAAGAGAGGTGAAAAAAGCACTTGGGATTTTTAACCAATCATTTTTGCCATGTTCTTTATGGTCCACGTAACTGGGGTTGTGTCATTTGCTAACATAATTTGCGCCAAATGGTGTCCCTCTTTCTCTTTTCAGAACATTTGAAGTTTTGAATAGTGATGAGCTAAGGTACAGGTCAAACTCAGCTCTGACCTAAACCCGGGGGAAGCTACCACATGATAGCAACTGATGCCAGGAAATGTCCCCATAGATAGCCGCATTTTTGGTCAATGTCATTGGCCAAATATGGTTATGTGGCCTTATTAGGTCAATGATCAGCATTGGCATTGGCATCTCAGTCCTTGGTTACATGTAGCTGTGGGGTAGAGAAATTCCTGGCCACAGCTCATTGGGTTGGCAGCCTGCTAACATGTAACAGCTTTCTGCTAAGGTTTGGGCTGAATATAGTTTGGCTTGAACTTGCGGGAAGCCCTCACATGATAGCAGGTTACCAACTAAATCAGCTCTGGCCAGGGAATTCTCCACTCCTGGTTTTTAACCAGCTGGCTTCAGGGATTTCCCTCCCAGAGCTGCATATTTGGACAATGTCATTGGCCAGATATGTTCATGTGTCCATATTAGGTCAATGTGTCCACCAGCATCCCTGCCCGTTATTACATGTGACTGCAGGATGGAGAATTCCCTAGCCGGCAACCTGATATCATGTAATAGCTAAGGTTCAGACCCAGTTTGGCCAAAATCCTAGCAGATCATTTGTTATATATCAGGCACAATAGACAGCCCCAGTTCACTGTATAAAATCAGAATTGTAATTGCTCTCCAGTTAAATAAGGGACAAGGAACTGTCAAAGAAAGGACATCGTCTGACCTTTCCTCTGACACTACTTCTTCCATGGGCTGTGTGTTTGGAGGGGTACTGCTGTCACTACCTTATAGCACCTAAAAAGCCTATGTTTACACTGATAAATGCTTACCAGGCCACGATTCCAGCAAAACACATATATTTTCAGTGTATATAAGTTGATTTTTTTAGAAGACATGGAAAAAGAGGATTAAATAAACTGAGGCCTGTGGGAATACAGAGGAAACGCATTGAGACTGCTGTCTGTTATCTTGTCTTATCATGTACCACACAGTACTTTTATACTCCAGATACAGCAGTGTCACACATTTGTAAACACTAACACATTCCATCCATAATGTTCATGGTGACAGCAAAATTACTCATACAGCAATTCATAATGGTGATGAAATGAGAAAAGGCAGACAACGTCCACACTCCACACTCTGTTTTAATGCTGATATCTGAAGACAGGGTGTGTAGACCATCTGTCACAAATCACCAGTGTTCAGGGGGTGAAACAAGGGGTGCTTTATTGGCCAGCACCACTGATGGCATCCTCATTTAACATTTTGCTGGGGGGCCCGTGATTGCTAGTTACACCAATGGCCAATGCAACAAACGACCACCATGTGTCCCTTCCAAACATGTACTTCAGAAGTGTGTAATTATTGCTACAAACTAACACCGGACTTTACCCCCCATATTTCTGAACAGGATGTGAGCCGACACCATGGTAAATCACAGTATTGCTTGAAGTTTTATTGTAAAGTGGTGTAAACAGCACAGTAAGTCAAAGTGTTTCAGCTTAAAACAGCTTAATCATCAATCTCAGTATTGATTAAGGCTATTTTAAGCTAAAAGACATTGACTTTCTGTGAGGTTTACACCGCTTTACAATAAAACTTCAAGCAATACTGTGATTTACTGTGGTGCCGGCTTTTCTCCTGTGCTAGATGGGTTTGGCGGCTCTTAGCAATCCACACCTGAGCACCGGCAATTTCAGCCATGGAGGATACCAGGGAAAGTAGTAGCGCTGCACCTTTGCTGTTCTTAACAGGATGGTTTCCTAATGCTGGGCATACACAGAGCGAATTTCTGGTGAACCAATCAAAATTCACTTTATCGGTGGCCCCATCACAGCAGGCATCCTTCAATGAAAAAAATCGAAGGAACTGGGCGGAATGTTGTTGTTCGAACAGTAGCCTCATCCATACAGATGAGATCAGCACTGCGGATTGTGTCAATCCACCCTGTATACAATAGAGTGGATGGAGGAACCTGTAGGTTAAACAGAAAAAAAATCTATTATTGTATGGACAACTTAAATGCCAGGGAAACCTTCCAGAACAGTCACCAGTCTCCAATACTTGTGAAGGAAACTTTTCCCATTTCTTTACTAAAATATACTTTAAAATCCATTTGGAGGAGTACTTTGGAAACAGGAAATCATGCACAATATCTACTATGTCTATATTAATACACTGCTTACAGGAACGATATGATCCTCGGGAGGCTGTATTTGAAGGGAATTTATTAGGTTTCACAAGCTTTTTTCCCTCTCGTGTGGTTTTAAATTACCATGGAAGTCTTTGCAAAAGAAGGTCAACTGCAGGTTAAATGGACCTGTCAATGAATGCTGAATGATCTCAAAAGTGTTTCAAACTGGTGCCAAATCTATGCTCTAAACACAAGCCCAAAGTCTGTCAACAGGGTTTTTTACTTTGCCTTCCACCCTCTGATACCTACTTTTACTGCCCTCCTTTATTACTCTGCTCACCTAATCCAGTGGTCTCCAAATTGCGGCCTCGGGGCCAGATGTGGCTCTTTGTTTGACTTTATCCAGCCCTTGGGGCACTATTCCTCCCACTCACACCAACAATGGGGCATAATTTCTATCGTTGATACTAGGGTTGTCCCGATACCGATACTAGTATCGGTATCGGCACCGATACCGAGCATTTGCCCGAGTACTTGTACTCGGGCAAATGCTCCCGATGCTTCCGCCGATACCTGGAAGTCAGCTGTGATCGGCGGTGGGGGAGTTACAAGATTCTCCCCCAGCGGCTTTCAGCAGCTTTAGTGACATACAGCGGTGATCGCTCACCGCTGACTGTCACTGCATCCTCCTCCATGCCCCCTCCGTTCCTCTGTCCCCCTCCGCTGTCCCCCTCTGTTCCTCTCTCCTTCTCTGTGCCTCTCCGCTGTTCCCCTCCGTTCCTCTCTCCTTCTCTGTCCCCCTCCGCTGTCCCCTCCGTTCCTCTTTCATTATCTGTGCCTCTCCGCTGTCCCCTCCGTTCCTCTTTCATTATCTGTGCCTCTCCTGTCCCCTCCGATCTGCTGTGCCTCTCCGCTGTCCCCTCCGTTGTCCCCTCCGTTCCCCTCTCCTTCTCTCTCCCCCCGTTCCACCGTCCTCCTCCTCCTTCCTTTGTGAATAGACAGAGTCAGCTGACTCCTAGGGCACCATTCCTCCCACTGACACCAACAATGCGGCACTATGCTTCCCACTGACACTAATGATGGGGTACTATTCCTCCCACTGAAAACCGATGATAGGGTCCTGTTCCTCCAACTAATACCAATGATAGGGCACTATTCCTTCCACTAAAATCAACAATGGAGCACTATTCATCCCACTGATGCCAATGATGGGTCACTATTCCTCCCATAGACACCAATGACGGGGTACTATTCCTCCCACTGGACACCAGTGGTGGGGCACTAATCGTCCCACTGACATCAATGATTAGGCATTGTTTACACTCATTGACATCAGGGCATTTTCTACTCTCACTGGCCACAGTCCAGCCCCCCTCAAAGTCTGAAGGACAGTAAACTGGTCCTTTGTTTAAATAGTTTGGAGAACCCTGATCTAATCCATGTGTAAAGATGGCCATACACTGGTAGATTTTTGTACAAACATTCACATGAAAAATCTTGTCAGTACATTTGATATTGCCATCAGAGACCTGGTAAATGCTGCTCAAAAGTACTTTAAAATTTTGTTTGCTTTTAACACTTCGATTTTGGAATGAATGGAATTTTCAGAATAAAAACCACATTTGCTGCTAGAATTAAAGTTGTTTAAGAAAAAAAGGTCCATTGTTATCCTTTTATTTTTTTTTATCTCTACAGTCAGAAGCACTTGTCGATTTGACCCCACTGGCTGTTGGAAAATTAAACAAAGCTCCAAAGTCAAATTTTTTGAACAAAATTCTTCCTGTTTATGGCCAGCTTAAGCTTTATGTTGGTCAGTGACTGAGCTTACATTGGTTTAATGTCCTGCTTCTCCTCCCCTAGTTTCAGGCCTGGCAATTAGCAGCCCATTGCATACCAGTAGGATAGGCAGAAGGTCACATGTTCTTCCAATCCTGAAAGTATTTCTGAGAGCTCCGAAAACTAAATGGATCAGAGCATAGGGAAGGTTGGTAACAGTGGGTGGGGGAAAGACTTTAAAAAAAAACTGATACTTTTTCTTTTTTTTTTTTTTTCTCTTCCACTTCAGCCGACTCTTATAGCTTATGATCATCTTTCAGCTCATTGCTTTCCCTACTTTTGTCTCATCATAGTAGCTTAACATATGCTATAGTAAGAATATAACTATCCACAGTTTCCCAAGTCTCTCCTTCATTCAATCCCCAACCCAAATCCCCTCCAACCCACCCCTCAACCCCCACCCGTCCCTCCCCTCCCCCCCACCCTTTGTTATTTCGCCCTTAAGAACAGTTTATTTCACCGACTTACCTGAGTCTAAGAAACTCTTATCTCAACTCCTCTGCGTAGCTCCAAGATCTTTTGAACGCCCTCCAACAGGCCCATTTCGCTCTGAACCCTTTGTTGTTATCTTCAAAGTTTGTTCTTAAATTCTCTAGTCTGAAAGTTTCCTCCACTGCATTAATCCATTCCCATATTGGGGGGCTTTCCTCCTCTAGCCAATTCTTAGAGATAAGTTTTTTTAGCTGCGTTTAGCAGATGTGGAATCAGGGTGTCCCTATATTGCCTCACTTCTCCCTCTACTCCATGGAACAGCACCACCCACGGGTCCTCCCTAATTTTTTAGTGATTTCATTTATATACTGAATAATCTTTCTCCAGTAATTTCTGATTTTGGGACAGAACCACCAGATGTGTGCCATTGTCCCTCAGTCGGCACAACCTCGCCAACATTCTGCTAGTCTGTCCTTTTGAAATTTACTAATTCTACCGGGGGTAGTGTACCATCTTGCTAGACATTTGTAGTTCATCTCTGCAGTTTTAGAGCCATGTGTCATGGTCAGCATTTTTCCAATACTAGTTTTATCCCTCTATGTCCCCAGCTCGTGTTCCCACTTCTTTATGTATGGCGGTATCTCCACCTCATTCATCTTCAACATCAGGTTGTAAAGCTTAGAGATCGTCTTTTTAGAGTTGTTCGTACAACACATCCTTTCCAGGGGGGTTAACTCATCTCCGGACCTAATAGGGTGCGGAAGACTCTGTGTGAAGTGATACAGCTGGAGATACCACCACTCATCCATCCGCAAAAAATTGTTACTGTGTTTTAACTCCGAAAGTGAAAAAATGTTCCCTTTTTTTATTATATCTCTTAACTGTGTCGTGTCTTTTTTTATCCAATTTCCCCCTATACCCTTTACCCCTGGTGCAAAAAACTCATTGTCTTTTAACCCAATTAGTGGTGAATTGTAACTTCCGTTTAATTGTTTATACGTTTTATACCATATTTTTAAAACATTTCGTGTAAGTGCAGGTATATTTACCTCAATTGTTCTATAATGCGGTGGGTTCCATATTATTTTTCCTAATTGTGCCCCATTAAGTGTTTTTTCTATCTTGACCCATCTTTTTTCGTTCTTTTCTTTGGCCCATTCCACCACTCTCGTCAGGACAGTAGCTTTATAGTAACTATATATGTCTGTTACCGCTAAAAGGACTGCGAAAGAGATTCTCGGTTTTCTATACTTCCATATTGTGTTCATAATTGTTGTTTTTAGTTTTTTAAAATAATATAAAGGCAGAGCTATTGGCAACATCTGGAACTTATAGGAAATCTTTGGTACTAAAACCATCTTTATGAGATTTATCCGGCCAATCCAAGATAAAGGCCTCCTAGCTATTCTTTTCCACTCAGTTCTGATTTTGTCCAGTAATTCTAAAAAGTTTACTCTGTAGATTCTGTTCACAGTATTTGCAAGTTTAATCCCCAGGTACTTTATATCTCTCTTCCAGGCAAATTTAAACTCCGTTCTCAGTGTTAGTTCTTCTATCTTACTTATGTTTATATTGAGAATTTCTGACTTTGCAAGGTTTAATTTGAAATTAGATATCTCACCATATTGTTTTAGAGTATTCAGTAAATTAGGTAAGGAAATTTGTGGGTTAGTAACGTAAAACAATACGTCATCCGCATATGCTGCTAATTTATGCTCCTCTTCCCCAATCCTAAATCCACTTATATCGGGGTTCTTTTGAACCATAGCCAATAAGGGTTTAAGAGAGAGAACAAATAGGAGCAGGGATAGGGGGCATCCCTGCCTTGTCCCGTTTTTCATCTCAATGGGAGAGGATAGTACGCCGTTTATTCTGATGGTTGCTGTTGGATGGTGATATAGGGTTTTGATCCAATGGATCATTCTTGGACCAATTCCCATCACTTCCAGCATCTGTATCATGAACCTCCAGTCTACCCTGTCGAAGGCCTTTTCGGCGTCTATTAACAGGAGTAGACCCGGGGGCCCCCTTTCTTTTATCTTCTGGAGGAGAAGGAGTGTTCTTACCCCATTATCTCTGCCCTCCCTTCCAGGCGTAAAACCCACCTGGTCCGGGTGGACCAGGGAGGTCATTACTCCTTTAATTCGCCCTGCTATAACTTTGGCGTACAGTTTTGTATCCGCATTCAGCAGCGAAATATGCCTATAGCTGGAGCACCTCGTCACATCCTTCCCCTCCTTCCGGATGACTGTGATTATTGCAGACAGTGCTTCTCCCCCCATTTCATAGTCTACTCCAAGGCCATTCATATATTGACATAGCCTAGGGATAAGGATATCTTTAAACTTTTTATAATAAAACGTTGTAAACCCATCTGGGCCAGGACTCTTCCCTTTGGCTGAGTCTGCGAGAGCCCTGCTAATTTCCTCCTCTGTTATCGCGACTCTAAAACTATTCTCATACTCTGGGATTTTGGGTAGTTCTACTTTTTCTAGGAATTTTTTTATCTCTTTTTTTTTATCTCCTGTCAGACCCCTGTCATATGTTACCTCGTACAAGTCCTGATAGTAATTTTTAAATATTTCCGCTATGCTCTTAGTGGTATGAGCCATTTCCCCTCCTTTTGTTCAAATTTTGTCTATAAAATTTAGGGATTTTTTCTTTTGCAGAATCCAAGCTAATTTTCTGCTGGCCTTATTTCCCCACTGATACCTTTCCTTAGATATTCTATTAAAGACTCTTGTAGTTTCCTGATCTATGAGATCTTTCAGTTCTTCCCTTTTCCTAACTAACTTAAGATATATTTCTGTATGGTTACCCTGATATTTCTTATGCTCCTGTTCTATTCTGAAAATCTCTTCCGTTAGTTTTTTGATTTTCTCAGATCTCTCTTTTTTTTCCTTGATCCTGTTTTTATCAGAATCCCCCTTATGTAGGCCTTATGTGCCTCCCACAGGTAGGACCCCGCCACCTCTCCTGTATCATTACTTTCAAAATATTGTTCTAATTTCTTTTTTACCACTTCTGATGTCTCCTCATCTTGAATAAGCTGCTCGTTTAGGCGCCAGGAGTGTAACTGTCTAAAAATACCCGGGACCACCATTTTCATTTTTACCGTGGAATGGTCTGATAGTGTTGACATCTCTATGTCGGCATGTTTCACCCACTCAATCAATCTATCTATGCTCAACAAAGATATAATCTATAAGTAAGTATGTCCCGTGTGCAGGAGAGAAAAACGAGAAATCTTGTTTTTTAGGGTTAAGAGTCCTCCATATGTCTACTAATTGACACATACAAATTTATGTTTTACCCTTTCCAGTTGTACGTTATTTGTCTCCTGCACACAGGACGCACTATCCCGACTTAGGTCCATACAAAAGTTCATGTCACCCATCAGGATCACATACCCACTCTTGAAGTCAATTAACTTGCCCAAGATGTCCATTAGATATTTAATCGGGTTCTTATTCGGGGCATATATGTTTGCCAATGTACACTCCATTCTGCCGAGCTTGCCTTTCAAGAAGAGGAATCTTCCCTCAGGGTCTGTCAGCCTATCTTCTAGTTCAAATTTAACCTATCTCGAGAACCCTATCGCCACTCCCCTAGCTCTCTTTGTGATGGTGTCCCCATAATACCATGTTGGGAAATGGCGCGAGTTCAATTTCACATTGGACTCGTGGGATAGATGAGTCTCTTGTAAAAAGACCACCCCTGCCCCGTGTCTTCTGAGTTCTTCTGAGATCTTATATCTTTTAATAGAGGAATTTAGACCCCTTACGTTGTAGGTCATGAAGGTTAGTGGGGTCCCTTCTTCTAACTTAGATTTCGTTAGATGCCTCCTGCTTGGGTTTCGGTAGGGTAGTCATATTTCTTAGCGAAACAACAGAGGATCCCCCCTTACCACCCTCCCCCCCACTCTCCCCCCTCTCCCCTCTCCCCTCCCCCCCAGGCCCCATACCGGCCCTGGTTTCACCATCAGGTCTCTTCTGGTGACCATCAAATCCTGGGGTGAAGCTCTGTTCGCGGCCCCCGTTGTCCATTTTCTCCCCCCGTTTGGGGGACAGGACCAAGCCCACTGGAGAAGAGTACACCCACCACCCCGGTGTCCCTTATCCTACCCGGACTCCCCAAGCCGTCTTTGGGGTCCTCCCCTGTCCCACCCCCCCCGCTCCCGCAGACTTATACACACTTTCAAGCTCTCTGCCAGTGACCGCCCCCCCCCACTCCTGCCCATTCCTGTCCACTCAGAATGTTTGGTATTGGAATCTCCAGTTTTTTACAAAATTCATTGAGCTCTTCTATAAATTTCAGTCGTATTGTCCTTCCCTCTTTCTGGACTACTAGTGAGGCTGGAAACCCCCAGTTGTATTTAAGATTAGCAACCCTCAGCTGTTCTAGTAAAAGTTTAAGCTGTCGCCTCCGCGCTAAAGTTCCCGCTGACAAATCAGTAAACACCTGAAGGTTTGTTCCATCATACTGTGGGGGGGGGGGGGGGGCACTCTTCTCAGGTTGCTCCAAATTTTAGCTTTATCTTCATATTTATGGAATTTTATTATAACGTCTCGGGGTGTCTCTTCCTTCAGCCCCGGGGGCTTCCTTACTCTATGCACTCGGTCTATGTTTAATTCATGTTCTTCACTTCTACCCAGTACTGGATTAAATATTTTTCTCATTTTTATGGCCAAGTCTTCCCCCTGCTGTTCTGGTAGAGCTCGTATTCTGAGGTTTTGACGTCTGTTATGATTCTCTTGGTCCTCTAACCTGTACAGGAGATCTCTCTGGGCCTGTTGTAGTTTCTTTACTTGTACCTTTAACTCCCCAATTTCCTGGGCTTGCTGTCCTGTTTTTTCCTCAGCCTCTTCCACTCTCTTCAACAAATGGCCCATGTCTCCTCTTACATTCGTAATCTCCCATTTAATAGAGCTCTCCAATTTAGAAAACATTTCTATCATTTCCAATTTAGTAGGCATTTGGGCCATGCTGTCCTATCTTGAGAAGTGGTTGGGTTAAGTGCCATTCTAGTTTTAAGTTTTAATGCCTTCCCTGGATTTGTCTTCCTGGGCTCCCTTAGTTTTAGTCCCCTCTTTCTTTTTCACTTTTATTGTCTCCTGTTTCTTCTCCTCTCCTAAACTTTGGGGGCTTTTCCCTTTTAAATACTTCTGAAATGAGCTTGTATTTAAGCTTTCTCTGGGGGTCTTAGGCTCGGTTGTTCTCTGCGTTCTCCCTCTCATTCTTCTTATTTCGGTTCCCTTATATAGAGGTATCCTAGGTGAGCTTTTAACAATGGACTATCTTGTCATTGCCACGGGCCCTGTGTTATAAAAGAGGCCTCCTTCACGCCAAGTGACAGCCCCTTATTTGGTGAATTTTCTTATCCTGTCTCCAATATGGGGTACACATGGGGCGACGGCCGTCCAACCCGGTCCCCCTGCGCCTATGTATTGGCTAGTCAGGCAGTAACAAATAGGCTCATTTGCTTCCCTCCCCCACTAAAGTGCAGTCCAGTTCCCCGGTATATACTGGTCAGGGTTACTAGTTACAAATTTAACATTTTTAACTATTGTCACCTATTAACTTGTAGGCTTACCCGACCAAACAGTATACCATGTGTTTTCAAAGCTGCACCTCACCAATGGAAACCATACAGTTCAGATATTTATTACCTGAAAGGTGTTTTCTTTCTTCCTAACACGATTTTCCAGCCATTATTACCTGAACCTTGTTTGTATATGGCTTCCCTCTTCCAGTCTGCGCTCCTCTACCTATTAATTGTTAGGTGAGCGGCATGCTGGCCGACTTGAATCCTTGTATACCATCGGGCTTGTGAGTGGCGAAGCAGGGGGGCACCGACCGGTTTAGCAAATGGGGAGAGATGAGGGGGGTGGGACAGAAGAGAGGATGCGGAATCAGCAGCAGCAGGCAGCGGCTCCGGAGAGATCGCCTAGTGCTCCGCCCGCCTGCCTGCCCATCCAATTCAACAGCTTCCGATCCTCCTTCCTCTGTGCCAGGGGCTGTGCCGCGGTGCTACCAACGGCTGTCGCTGCCACACAGGCGCCCCATCCTGCCTTCCTCCGCCGCGGCTCCTCCGACTCTCGCTCCTCTCCGATCTCGGCTGGTCACGGGACTCTCCTCCATGGGCTCGTACAGGTGCCGCTACAGGCCCCTCCCCCCGAACGTGCACGCTACTCACGTCCACATCCTCCGGGAAAACCTGGATGCCCCTGATACTTTTTCTTAAATGGGCAAAATGGCAGGTTCTCTTTACCATTAAACTCTGAGACTTTCTTGACAAAAAAAATTTCATGGCTTCATGCGGCACCAAAAAGTCTTTTAGTGGGTTCTTCATCTTAAAAATCATATTTTGCCTGCTTTTTGATAGTGCTGTTTATAGGATAGTGGGCAAAACCTTGAATAACCTAATCTGGAATAACACAGCACACATTTGCTTTGTAAAACAAAATTTAAAAAAAATGTATTGGTTTATAAAACGACAGGTGATCTTTACTCGAGCCATTTTCTAAAGTTATTTATGTTACTGTTCAAGTTTTCATGCATATCTCAGGAACTCCCAAAATACAAAGTATCACATTGCTGGAGACACGCTATGTTTGTGTTATCTCGACTATGCTTTTAAGCTGTGTATAGCCTGTCAAATTTGCTGTCACTATGAACTGATACCAATGACAAGTCCTGACCTATTACATGAACATTGCCTGCTAACCACTACTGGTGTAATGCAAGGTTGAAAAGGTTTATTGTCCCCAAAGATTGATGAGATTTGCATGGCAGGGGTTGTACAAATAACTGATGGATATTAAAATTTAGAATTTGCAGAAAATTATTATTTTTACAAAAATGTGTCAATTTAATAAGATATTTCTCACACGCAGCATGGGCATACTTAGAATTACACCCCAAAATATATTCTGCTATATACAAGTGCAAACTACAAGTGCACTTGAAATTGCACTGAAAGTGCACTTGGAAGTGCAGTCACTGTAGATCTGATGGGGACATGCAAGGAAAATGAAAAACAGCATTTTAGCTTGCACATGATTGGATGATAAAATCAGCAGAGCTTCACCTCATTTCAGATCTACCCCTCAGATTTACAGCGACTGCACTTCCAAGTGCACTTTCAGTGCAATTTCAAGTGCACTTTGCACCTGTAGTTTGCACTTGTAGTGCAAAGTGGATTTGCCTTTTCGTAAATAACCCCCAGAGTCATCAAACAGGCAAAGCATATGCCCAGGCAGCAGGTAGAATTGTGATCAATAAAAAGACCAGGGTTAGCACAGGCAGCAGGCAGAGACAACACTGCACTGATGTGGCGGTGATTAGGGATACTGTAACTATTGTGCAGTGATTAGGGACACTGTAACTGGTGTGGTGGTGATTAGGGAGTGGGACACTGTAACTGGTGTGGTGGGGATTAGGGTGCAATATGACTGGTGTGGTAGTGATCAGGGAAAATATGACTAATGTGGCAATGATTAGGACCACTGTACCTAGTGTGACGGTGATCAGGGACAATGTAACTGGTGTGGCAGTGATTAGGGACAATATGACTGGCACAACAGTGATTACGGAACCTGTAAATGGGTGATGGTGATCAGGAACATGACTGCTACGGCAGTGATTAGGGACTCTGTGAGGGGGTGGTGGTGATTAGGGATACTGACTTGTGCGGTGGTGATTAGAGATACTGACTGGCAGCACTGGTCTGCTGACATTATACTGCTGTGAGGGTGATCAGAGATAATGGCTGGTGGCACTGACATACAGTGATATTAGAGCAGCCAGCCATTGTACATACAGTGATACAATGTCACCTTAGCGACATTGCATTTGCACTGTATTTTATTAAATAATTTTTATTGATGCATTTATTATTTTACAATTTGTTTTTACTTACTGTCAGCAGAGCAGTGCGGTGTCACCGTAGTGACACTCTACTACTCTGGGAGGGAGGGTGGGGGGGGGGGGATAAGGGATGTTTTTTTACACTCTGATTGCTTATTACAGTGATGATCACTGTAATAAGTGTATCAAGGTCCCAGGCCTCCTTTGGTCTAATAAGGACCTCCAGGGCCAGAGATAGCTAGACATCCTTCTGTATGTAGTGGGTTGTGAGGCATGGTGGGTGCAGAGTTATTAAAGTTATTGGGTGCCAGAGACTTCGTGAATGCAAAATAAAGTTTATTTCCTTTAACAATCCTTTTTGGGGGAGAGAGGGTTAGGGCTAGGACACCCTTAGTTAGTTGCAAGATCAATTGGCAGACTCTGAGACTTCAATAGGAGGCCAGCTGTGCAGGGAAAGGCATCCAGCAAGACTCCACATCTACATGTGCAGGTAAGCTGTCTCCTATGGCAACAGTCTTTAACAGTTCCTAACACAAACGTAACAGTTCCTTTCTCTTTCACTGCAATTATTCTTTGTAGTTCTTCAGCCCACTGAGCTCCCGGTCTCTCACTAGACCCTCTGATTCACTGTCACTGAATCCCTTGAGCTCCTTCAATCTTCACATGGTATCTTCCTCAAGAGTCACCCCGCTTCTCTGCTGGGTCCCTAGCTTGGCCCTCAAGATACCTCTCAAGTTTCACCCACGCTGGCCTGCTCGGTCCCTAGCTTAAAACACAAGGCTGCTCTGCAAGCGTCACTTCCGCTGGCTGGGTCCCTGGCTTGATTCCCACTGAAGTGTCCTGATTCTTCACCATCCCCGTCTGGTGAGAATGGTACTTGCGTCAGTTACTCACTGTGGTCCCTGGTAATAAGGTGGATGGTCCCTTACTGGCAACAGTTTCCCCTCTACCTATGACCACGATAGGTTCTCTGGCTGGCAGAACCATCACTTCTGGTTGCTTCTGGATAGGCTCTCAGACAGCCTAGCAGCCAGATGTGCCCAGGATAGGCCCCATCTCCGGCCTAGCAACCCGGGCAATACAACACACGTCCACCCAGACAGCCGTCCAGGTGGCACAGAACACCGATCACCTGACTCAACCCGAATATATAGACTCTCCCAGCAGGCCAAGGGATCCAAGAAAACCCCTGGCTGAGATACCCCATATATCCATAACCTGACCTTGCATTGCCCTTCTCATATCTAGTACCACCAAGTACCCGGCCACCTAGTGGTAGAAGAGAAAAGTGCAATAAGGCCATACTTAGGTAGAAATCAATAGATCTTTATCAATCAACCAGGATAACTACTCAAGTGCATTTGTGAGGAGCAATCCTGCCTAAACTCCAGGGTGCTACATCAGCAATCCGTAACACTCTTCAAAGGTTTCATTCATGAAACCTTGCTTACTACTGTAATGCTGTTATTGATCACAGCTATCACATAGTACAGGGTCGCTGTGATTGGCCCTGGTTCCATGTGATCGCTGTGAACAATCACACAGTAGTAAGCAAGGCATCATGAATGACAGCCTTGCTTACTACTGTGACTGTGATCGCTGTGATTGGCCACAGCAGTCACATGGTGCTAGGGCTGCTCTCAGTGGCGTGGTACTACAATTGGTTGTCCGGTGGACACAGCGGTAACAGATTGCACTGCTGCATGCCCCAGGAAGTGCACGTGGTGTGTGCTTCTGGGAGGATATGCTGTTACATCCACCAAGAACAGCAGAATACAAGCAAGAAGTTAAAAATGCAGGTAGAAGTACAGAAAAAAAAAATAGTTATTTACTTGCAGTGTTTTTCTTTTACAAAAATTATTTATTATTAATTTGCAATGCATTTGAAATTGCTAGAAAATGTGATTACTTCAGCGAGAGTCAATTCACAAGCTCAGCCCCTCCATCCGTGCACATCATAGCCCTCTGCTATGTCTAAGTCTAATTAATTTTGTGCAGATATTCTTCTGCTTCTCCGCTCCTCCCCTCAACTACATACAAACTACATACATAGCTTATGGGGGAGGGATGAAGGGGAATACTAAAGAGTGTCATTTGAGTGACAGCTATAAGTCCGCTTGGGCTGACATCACATCCAAGATGGCGGAACCTAGCAGCTTTTGAATGTCCACACAAGGTATGCATTTACAAATAAAAAGCATGCATAAAAAAAACATTGAATGCACATATAATCTTATGGGACGGTTTTGTGTTAAAACAAATGGTCTGGTGACACGGTCTTTTTTTTTCTGATGACAGGAAAACTAAAATTGCTTTGGGTCCATTTTATTGTACTTGTTTTATTAAACTCATGTCATAAAACAAAACAACCAATAAATGGTGTATTACATGCTGTGCATACTCACTAGGAGATTTGTTTTATGTATTCTGAAAAAAAACAAAAAACTGGTTGATCCTGCTGTTCTCTATCACTATCATTCCCCAATGCAGTTAGGGATTTTGCAGAGCAGCATTGACAGCTCTGCACATGCTCCGTTTTCAGTGAGTTTCTATGCTGAGCATTTCCTCCAATCACATTTGAGCAGCCCGTGTGACTATAGAATCACACATGTGGGTGTATTCACAGTGGTAAATGACAGCCCACTCTCTCCCTCCTCTTCCATGCCCACAAACCAGCTAAACACAATGAAGGTGGGATATTAATGTAAATTAATGGTGGCTTCATCTCCCTCTTATTCTAAGACACAGGCTGGAGGGGTGTGATACAGCCTGTGACTGGCAGAAATCTGTGCACACCATGTTATTGCCAAAAGAGAAATTAAATTTGATTTCAATTATATATTTGTATGCCAATTTAAAACAGTTTATTGATATTAATTGTGTAGGTTTTATTCTGTATTCCAAAGGCTATTTTTTTTTATTTTGAACATGTGACCAGCAGCAGAAGACTAGAAGCTCCTCCTGCTTAAAGAGGAGCTCCATTCTGGGCAAAAAAAATAAATAAAAGTCACCAGCTACAAATACTGTAGCTTCTGGCTTTTAATATAAGGACACTGTCCCTGTCCAGGGATTCAGCGATGTCAGCACCCCAAGCTAATTTGTCAACTGGCTTTAAGTTCAGGCGCTGGCATCTTCACTAAGGGAAACCGGCAGTGGCGCCTACTGTGCATGCGTGAGTCCTGCTGTGCTTTCTGAATGGTCCCGCCATCTTCTGGGACCTGTATGGGTCCCAGAAAGGCAGCAGGGGGAAGGAAGAGGGGCCAGAAATACTCAGAGATCGCTGCAGCGATCTTACCCAGAAGTGGGAGCGGGTACCTGTCAAAACCAGGTACCCGATCCCCCCTCCGTCCCAAAAAGTGCCAAATGTGACAGTGGATGCGAACAAGTGGAGCTTCCCCTTTTGGGTGGAGCTCCGCTTTAAGTTTCCCTGCAGACAGGCTGGGAAATAGCTGGGTCATGTGACAGTTGTATTTTTATTAGGAAAGAAGGTACTTAGATGTTTTTTTCTAATCAAAATAATTATAGAGCCAACATTGATTTACAGAAATATTAGGGACAGTCTAAATGAAACAGTGTGTGTTTGGTATCACTTTAAGTTTATACATTTTGCTACTGTTGTTTTATATCTTCTCAATCTTTACAAATTATATATATAACAAAACCCTTTTTATCTATTTATTTATCACGATTTATCTTTATATATATGTTCAGGAGGCAGCAGGATCAGAGAATGGGCAGGTGTGAACATAGCCTTGCAGTTTGTCCCAACCTTTGTCACTGTAGCTTTTGGTGGATATCTTGGCATGTATGCATGTGATTATGATTAAAGAATTAAATAAATAAAGGAATGTTGAATATAAAAGAATTTAATATATAGCATATTGTGTTCAAATCGAATAGTGTTATCATCATACAGTTTTATTTTTATGTAGTAGTGGTCCTTTTACCTGGAAATGTCCGAATGCTGACAGTTATTTTATATCTTATAGAGTATAATCTTATGTTCTTTCCTAGATCTGAGGACACACTCCAAGATCAGAACTTGTAACAAGCATTTTTCCTTGTGGAGGGTGTGAAAAGCCACACACTGATATACAGCCCAGGTAAAGTCTATGAAGAAATGGCTTCAGCTTGCCTCCTCCTGGAAGCCATGCCCCTCTAATGCATTTCACCTGCCCATGGACTTATTCATAGACTAATCCCATGGACAGGTAAAATGCATCATAGCGGTGTGGTCCTCACTTACTCTCCCAATGACACAACAGGGAGCAAGATAAAAACTCTGCAAAGTGGGGAAAACCCCCTCTTTGACAGTTGTCATGGGATTACTTCCTTTTAACCTCCCTGGCGGTATGATTATTTCGGATTTTAGGTGCTGAAAGCAGTACAATTATTTTGCATGGAAATTTGGCGTTTTATATTGTAGGCCTGTAATTCTTAACAATAACACACTTAAATCTGTCCAAACAAGAGTCTAGTAGATATCCCGGGTATGATGAAGTTTGAAACACAAAAACATAAATTATAATATAATAAATAAATATAAATAATTAAAAAAAATAATAATATAATAAAATTATTTTTTCCCTACGATTCACTGTCGCTCAATTCTGCAAGTGTTCTAATTTACTATCGCTGTTTTCTAGCTGATCTAAAGCCACTTTTGACATAAAGGGACACTTTTTGGTTGCTATGGACAATCTCCAATTTCCAGGCAGAAAGAACAGTATATATCATATAAAACTGCATGCAGGGCATGGGCCAAAGCACTGGGGACAAAAGGGATGTGAAATAATTTCATACAGTACTGTAATCTGTAAGATTACAGTACTGTATGTGTTATGATTTTTACATTTTTTTAATTTGCCGCCAGGCTCCGCCCCCGTGCGTTGCGCCGCTCGCAGGGAACGGAGCCTGGCACGGAGAGGCTTCGGAGAAGACAGAGCCCACGGACACTGCGGGGGACATCGCAGGATCCTGGGGACAAGGTAAGTAATGCCGCACCAGGATCCTGCAATGTAATCCCCAGTGTGCCTCTGGGTTACCGCTAATGGTACTGAAATTTAACCCCGAGCCTCATTCGGGATTACCCGTCAGGGAGGCTACAAACTTTGTTTTTTGTGGGTAGAGATCGTGTTGGACTGACTCAATCAGTTACTGTTTGTAGATAGGAGGTCAAAGGGGCAGATAGGAAGGGTTTCCTTTCAAAGATTAGTGCCGACTTTTTTGGGAGGCTGGTGGGCCCTGTTGGGGGCCTGGGCTACTAGCTCGAGGTGCGGCCTGATAGTTGCTTCCTTATGTGAGTGGGTGTAAAGGAGCGCCTGGTGTACAGTAGAAGTAAATATAAAAATGTTTTATTGAGAGTACAGATGATAAGATAAAGCAAACGCCTTTCGGAGGACAAAAGACTCCCCCTTCCTTAGGGCTGTTCAGAAGATAAAAAGATAAACAAAAACATATGTATAGAAGAATATACAGTGCTCAAAACAATTAAAGGAACAATTTAAAAGATATCAGATCTCTATGGGGAAAAATATCATGCTGGTTATCTATACCAATATGGACTGGGTAATGTGTTAGAAACTAAAGGATGCCACGTTGTTTGATTGAAATGAAAGCTATCAACCTACAGAGGGCTCAATTCAAAGACACCCCAAAAATCAACGAGAAAAAATGATGCAGCAGGCTAGTCCATTTTGCTGAAATTTCATTGCAGCAACTCAAAATGGTACTCAGTAGTTTGTATGAACCCCATGTGCTTGTATGCATGCCTGACAACATAGGGGCATGCTCCTAATGAGATGACGGATTGTGTCCTGGGGTATTTCCTCCCAGATCTGGACCAGGGCATCACTGAGCTCCTGAACAGACTGAGGTGCTATCTGGAGGCGTTGGATGGATAAAACATAATGTCCCAGAGGTGTTCTATTGGATTTAGGTCAAGCCAGTGTTGGGGCCATTCAATGGTATCAATTCCTTCATCCTCAGGAAACCGGCTGCATACTCTCGCCACATGAGGCCATGCATTGTCATGCACCATGAGGAACCCAGGACCCACTGCACTGTACCAGCACAGGGTCTGACAATGGGTCCAAGGATTTTACACCGATACCTAATGGCAGTCAGGGTGCCATTGTCTAGCCTGTAAAGGTCTGTGCATGCCTCCATGGATATGCTTTCCCAGACCATCACTGACCCACCACCATACCGGTCATGCTGAACAATGTTACAGGCAGCATAACGTTCTCCATGGCTTCTCCAGACCCTTCATGTCTGTCACATGTGCTCAGGATGAACCTGCTCTCATCTGTGAAAAGCACAAGGTGCCAGTGGTGGACCTGCAGAAAAACCTTCCAGAAAATAGGTTTCAGAGTGTCCGAGTTGGTATGTGGAGAAGCCGATGACTGTAGCCCGCTAGGGAGACCGCACGTTAAAAAGTTTGGATTTTCCTTTGTTTCAGTTCTGGTGAAGAGGGTTTACACTTTACAGGACAAATAGAGAGGGTGAATATCTCCAATAGGGACACAGACTGCAGCAAAAACCTGACAGAGTTTCCAATCCCTCACCACACTATCCAAAACTTTAAAAAAAGTTTTGGTTTTAGATACACTTTAATGTTTTTCGTTTTTGCTATTGTAAAAGCCTGTTTTTTTTTTATAAAGCTCAATAGCTCAAACTGAAATCTACACACACCAGTGAATGAGTGACTCATTCCTACTGGACTGGCCCATCCAAAATTTCAATGATAGTGAAAGCACAGCACATGAATTTCCCTTTTAGGCATTCCGGCCTAAAAGGGAAATTCATGTGCTGTGCTTTTACTATCCCATTATGCTCTTGGAATCCTTTATCATGTATTATATGTTTATTTTAAAAAACAAAGTTTGTATACACCGCAGAAAACACTGATTTAAAGCATTAGTTTTAAAATGTATTAGCTTAAAAAATAGTAAAATAATACGGAGAGAAATTTTTCCTTTAAATCTTCCTTCATTTTTAAAATTGATTCAGCTCGCAGATTAACTTGCATTCAGATTTCATAGCTATATTTAAGCACCATACAGAACCAATCAGAATTTCTACAGGAAGTTTATGAAAGCTGAATTTATAAACACACAACTCTCTCTTTCTACAGATATTAATGGACCAAGTCGCACACACAGACTCTTGCTCCACTGAAATGCCAGGATGACATCTGGAAAACAGATGCTTGGCCATGACTGGTCCATCATTGCAAACGTCTTCATAGAAAGGCCTTGGAAGCTCCCAGCATGCTTTGCATATTCCCAGCATGCACAGGAAACTACCAGCGTTCATGACTCTTGGCAATGACAAGATCACCACTACATTTACTAACACATCAACTTGATGCTCTGTTAAAACACATTTTATCAAAGAGTTCTGCGATATCTCAGTCATTCCCAGTCTGCTCCTAGGAATTCCTTTTTTTTTTTCTAAGCTTTCGTGAAGCTGCGGAAAGATAACTGAGATGCCCTATAGAAAAAAAAAATAAAATGAATGAACGTCTCATTAGAAATGATTGTATTGAAGCCAGTGTAATAATTTATCAATGGGGGATTGTTTATGGAAACGAAGGCATTACAGGTTGTAATGTAAATAGTAAGTAGCCAGTCACATTATATCATTTTGAAGGGCAAAATGTGTTGTTGTGTATCAGTGATGTGCAAAAAGTGAGAGTATGAAGTCTGTATCATTTCTGTAATAATAATGTGAGACTGTATAGTCAGATGACAAGAGGCTACAGTCCCGCACAGAACCTTAAACAAAAGCTTACTGAATCTGGTTCTGGGTGATTAAAATTAATATGATTCAGGTTAATGCTTACCACTCCAGTAGCACTTACAATACTTACCTCCCTTAACCCCCCCCCCCTCACCACCACTCTATTAACCTGCTGGGAGTGAAAAGAGGAAGCTCTGTGTATTAAAGCAGAAAAAAAGTGGTCAGCTGCACATCTAAAATCACCTTTATTGTTCATACTGATTAAAATCACATCTCCACAATTCAGCAGGGAAAAAGCAGAAGCAAACAACTAACGCGTTTCGTGATTTGCTATGTCAGCTGTAATTAACCCCCCTGGCGGTATTCCCGAGTCTGGCTCGGGTTGGATTTTTCATACCAAAAGCGGTAACCCCGAGCCAGACTCGGGCTTGCATCGCAGGATCCAGGAAGAGCATACTTACCTTGTCCCCTGGTTCCTGCGATGTCTCCCCGCTGTGATCGGCGAGCCGCTGTGTCTCGCTCGATTCACAGTGCCGAGCTCCGTTCCCTGCGAGCGTTGCGACGCACGGGGACGGAGTTCGGCGGTAAATTCAAAAGTGAAACACACAGTATAGATACAGCATACTGTAATCTTACAGATTACAGTACTGTATCAAATAACTACACATCCCCTTTGTCCCTAGTGGTCTGCCCAGTGTCCTGCATGCAGTTTTATATATATAAAACTGTTCTTTCTGCCAGGAAACTGGAGATTGTCCATAGCAACCAAAACTGTCTCTTTACATCAAAAGTGGTTTTAGACCAGCTAGAAAAAAGCGATAATAAATTAGAATCACTCGCAGAATTGAGCGATAGTGATTTGTGAGGAGATCCGTCATCAAACACTAAAAGTAACAAAAGCTAAAATTCTGCAACTGAGCAAATTTCAGTGTTTTTGATTTGATTACATTATTGAATAATTTTTATTATTATTATATTATTATTTGTTATAATTATTTATAGTTATTTATTATATTATAATTTTTTATTTCGTTTTTCAAACTTTATCATACCCGGGATGTCTACTAGACTCTTGTTTGGACAGATTCAAGTGAACTATTCCTAAGAATTACAGGCCTACAATATAAAACGCCAAATTTCTGTGCAAAATAATTGTACCGCTTTCAGCACCTAAAATCAGAAATAATCATACCGCCAGGGAGGTTAAAGTGACACTAAAGTTACATTTTTTTTTTTTTAAATAACAAACATGTCATTCTTACCTCCACTGTGCAGCTTATTTTTGCACAGAGTGGCCCCGAACCTGGTCTTCTGGGGTCCCTCGGCAGCTCTCTAGGCTCCTCCCCGCTTCAGATAACCCCCCAGGAGAACTGCTCTCACGGGGGGGTTAACTTGCGGGCGCACTCCCGAGTTCAGCATTCGGCGTCCATAGACGCCGAATGCAGGACTCGGCCCTGCCCACCGGCAGCCACGTCATTGGATTTAAATGACAGCAGCGGGAGCCAATGGCTGCGCTGCTATCAATCTATCCAATCAACAGCCGCGAACCCCAGACAGAGAGATGGCGCATCCCTGTGAGACAAGTTCGAGGGGTCAGGTAAGTAAAACGGGGGGGGGGGGTTGGCTGGTCACTGACAGGTGTTTTTTCACCTTAATGCATAGGATGCATTAAGGTGAAAAAACACAAGCTTTTACAACCCCTTTAAGCACTTATCAAGAGTGAAATGCGTTAGCTGTTTGCTGCTGCCTTTTCCTGCTGAATTGGGGAGATGTGATTTTTAATCAGTATAAACAATAAGGCCTCATGCACACTGGACGTTAAAATAACATTATAAAAACGTCAGTAGCTTTGCAGTGAGTTTTTCAACTTTTTTCAACGTTTTTGCAATAGCGTCTTTTAGCATTTATTAGTGTTTTTAGCGTTTTAGCATTTTTGTTTTAAGAAAAAAAAATATGTTTTTTTTCAATGGATCAAAAACGTTAAAAAATGCTGGTGAGCGATGTTTTTGAGCGTTTATCGACATTTCTCAGCGTTTATCAGGGTTAGAGAATTTTTACAGCTGAAAAACATCTCTCAGAACCCACTAGTTTTGGGGTTTTTTTACTGCTCAAAAACGCCACTGCCCAAAACTGCTGATAACAGCCTATGTGTGCATGGACACATAGGATAACATGATGGAGAGTTTAATGACTGTAGAAAAAAATGTCTACAGCCAAAAACAGCTGCTGTAAAAACGTCAAAAAAACGTCCAGTGTGCATGAGGCCTAAAGGTGGTTTTACGTGTGCGGCTGACCACTATGTTTCTGCTTTAGGCCTCATGCACACTGGACGTTAAAATAATGTTATAAAAACGTCAGTAGCTTTGTAGTGAGTTATTCAAATTTTTTCAATGTTTTTGCAATAGCGTCTTTTAGCGTTTATTAGCGTTTTTATAATTTTCCAGTTTGCATGAGGCCTTAGTGTGTCAGCAAGGGTGGATCAGCGGACCGACCTGGAGCAGTTCTTTCTTTTCAGGAAGCTCTGTGTAATTTCCAGGCTCCAACTTTGGGTCCATTAACACCTATGCCTCTGCAATTTAGCATCATTTTATTTATGATGGACAATGTGCATTGTAGCATGTAATCACATGATGCATTAAAGCGCATGTTTCTGCATTTTAAGTGCATTTTTAAATGGGGCATTACTAGTCAGCAGTCAGCTTGATAAGGCTGGCAATGCTTCAAAACACACATATGATACTTTTTAATGTTTTGCCATAGACTTCTATAGACCTTACAAGGCTGTAGAAAGGAAAAGAAAATCAGACAGGTCATATTTTCCAAATTGTGCTGTAAAATAGCACAGCGATGTGAACACTACTTATTTATAACATTAGGAGTATGAGCATTAGCAGCAGTGCTTATGTTGCAATGTTCTTGTTGTGGGCTGACAACACATCCCCTGGAATTCATAAAGACTGGCGCAAACAGATTACCCATCAAGAACTGAATTTGGCGCGGGTGTTGCACCACAAAGTTGATGTGGAAGAGATTACAACTGAATTTGACACACAAGTCGCTGGCAGAACCAAAGCTGCCGTAGATGTTTTCTGGATTAGGTGCAACATATTAACAAGAGCAATTATTGCCAGTAAAGTGGCACAGCAGATTTATTGAATTCACCCCACTCTGTGTTTTGATGACTGAAAAGTGCAGCTTTGCCCAGTTTTCTTTTGTGAAACAACTGAAAGTGGTTGTAAACCTCAGACATGAAATATGAGCAAAGCATTTCCCATTATTGCGTGTATTTCTCTCATTCAAGAACACTGGGAGGTTTATTTACTAAAGGCAAATCCACTTTGCACTACAAGTGCACTGCAAGTGCAGTCGCTGTAGATCTGAGGGGAGATCTGAGAGGATCTGAGAGGAAAATAAAAAACAGCATTTTAGCTTGCACATGATTGGATGATAAAATCAGCAGAGCTTCCCCTCATTTCAGATCTTCCGCTCAGATCTACAGCGACTGCACTTCAAAGTGCACTTTCAGTGCACTTGTAGTGCAAAGTGGATTTGCCTTTAGTAAATCAACCCCTAAGTGTCATTTTTGCTTCCTTATTCCTCTGCTATCAGCATGAATCTTTTCTGACACGTTTTCCTGACACCAAGAGAGAAAAAGGTGACAGGGGTAGGAGTTCCAGCCGATTGACAGCCTCAGCTCTGTTCCTGTGTGCTATGTGAAGGGGGGGTATCCCTTCCCTCCAATCAGCTGTCAGAGCTCTGCTCACTGAGATCTGTAGTGTGTAATTTCACCTCTTTGTCACCTTTTTTCTGACAGCTCAGACAAGCTTTATAAATTCCTAATCAAGGTAATTACCGCTCCAGGTGGTATCGCTTGTGTTCACACCATCCTAGTGTATAGGAGATGAAGGGTGCCGGCTCAGCAAAGTCAAATGGCAGAAAATGGAAAATGGATGGCTGCACTCCAAAATAATACCTTTATTAAATAAAGCTAAATCCATACATCAATCAGAGACACAGGTCCAGGTGATGACTGACGCGTTTCGTACCATGCCATTAATGGTGCAAAATGCATCACCTATCATCTGGACCTGTGTCTCTGTTTGATGTATGGATTAAGCTTTATTTAATAAAGGCATTATTTTGGAATGAGGCCGTCCATTTTCCATTTTCTGCCATAAGCTTTATAAATTCTGGACTTTGAATGGATGTAGAGAAGAGCAGACTGCAGATAAACAGGAGGATTTGTTTCATTTCTGTGTATCACCTGAGGCCAGTCACTTCACTGGGTACATGTAATGGTTTATAACCACTTCAAACCCTCCAACTATCACTACCACATGGACACTAAGACCTCTTTCACACTGGTGCGTTTTCAGGTGCTTTAGCCCTGGAAATAGCCTCTGCTACGTGCCTGAAAACCGCCTCCCATTCATTAAAACGAGCAGCACTTTAGAGCCAACGCACCTGCGGCCCCAGTGTGAAGGGGGTCTAATTGTTCTGTAGTAATAAGATAAGAATTAGGAAATACACCTATTCTCCTTGACATAACACAGGAGGAGTGCACAAGACACAGGACAGCTCTGAATTTCTCACACGATCAACAGGTATTTTTTTCACTTATCAAGCAAATAAACCAAAAGGTTTTCAAAGGCAAATTTGATTTGGATCTCTAAGCATTTCTTCCAATGAAGACTGTCACTATTTTAAATTTGTAGTTCTACTTTAACAGACCAAAATGAGCAAATATGAGGAAGAAGAAGAGAAGTTTATAGATCTACTTTAAGAATAACTGGACCCCATCAGTAGCAAACCTGTCACATACACTACTGTTTTGTGCTGCTAAAAAGGATAGCTATATATTATTACTATCATAATATAATATGAGACTTTGCTATAGATTTGGGGCCAGCAACAGGTCATCTGCAACCTCCCTGTCATTTTCAGCCATGTGAAGGGCAGATCACACCCCCATCATGGCAGTTGCCAATTTCTGATCCTGTCCACAGATTCACAGACCTCAGATCAGAGTGGCAATGGGGATTACAGAGCTGAGGAAAGGTCTAGGCTCCTCCTCAGCTTTGACACATCACAACTTTGCTCACTATCAGATGCCAATGCATTTGAGAGGAATGTGGGGATTTGTGCTTTGGGCGTTTTTTGCTTAGAGAGGCGGATGCTTTTACTGAAAGGGGGTATGTTTGGTGATGGGGGGATATGTATTAGATACTCTGCACTTTGTGTTATGCACTTCTGACCTCTGTACCATGCATTACATACTACTTACCTCTGAATTCTATGGTACACACTACTAACCCCTGCACTCTACATGACATACTACTGGTCTCTGACTCTGCTGACCTCTGCACTCTGCATTACTCACTCCATGACCTCTGAACTATAAATTACACACTACTGATCTCTACACTCTATTTTACTTACCCCTGACCTCTGTACTCTGTGTTACATACTATAGACCTCTGAATTCTGCAATACTTACTCCTGACCTCTGCACTCTGTGTTACATACTATAGACCTCTGAATTCTGCAATACTTACCCCTGACCTCTGTACTCTGTGTTACATACTATAGACCTCTGAATTCTGCAATACTTACTCCTGACCTCTGCACTGCTTACCTATGAAATTTGTGTTACATTAACCCCTGCACTCTGCGTTACATACTATTGACCTCTGACTCTGAGTTTCTAACCTCTTATCTCTGAAGTTTGTGTTATGTACTACTACCAACCTCTGAATGCTGTGTGTTACGCTGTATACCAAAACCATCTTCAAATACTGTTGTTAAAGGTACCTTTTAACTCCCACACCATTGCTTCATAGCCACTAGGCTTCATTTACAAAAGAGAGTTATCACCTTGTAAAGTGAATGCTCACTTATAGCTTAGTAAATAAGGTGAAGTTAAATATTTCAATCAAGTGTAAGTAAAAATCTATTTATTTTTGCAAAGACTTAGGTTCGCCCTAAATTGTAAGCTAAATGAACATTCATTTTGCTAAGTCATTCCCCAACAGCTTCAATCACTTCCACTGTATTATCATAACCAGGACTGATACATGTATTGCATTTTCATCATCGCCAGTCTGCAGTGCAATACATGCGGCAATCTTATATATATATTCATTCTATAAATTAAATATATAGGGGAGATTTTAAAAAATCTAAATCAAATACAACAGTCCCTTCATATCAAAGTGTGGATATTTCAAATACAGTTAGCACCCAAAAATATTTTTATCGGGTACCCAGATGGGTAGATTTACTAAAACATCGCCTGTCTAATGAACCTGTGCTGGCTTCAGACGTTTCTACAAGAAATCAGAACATTACTGTAGCTGATTGAACGCTTGGAGAGCAGAGCACACATTCAGAATGCGGATTTTAGTTTTTGATTGTCTATTTGATAATTGGAGGCTCTGATCGTGCATTGATCATAGATCTAAAAAATGCCCAATTCAGATGACCTGTACAGGTGATCAGCTGGATTCTGAAATCTGACGATTCTCGTTTCTATTATCTTGTTAGTGCCTAATTAAAAAGCAATTCAATCCTATACTTTTTTTTTTCGTTTTAATTAAATAAAATGTGTGTTGATCTTAAAATTATGCACGTGTATGATTTGCAATTCAATGGTTGCAAAAACAAAACCGTAAACTCTAAAGTAATTGCATATACAACAATGGCTGATCAATTACATCTTAAACCCGACAAAAGGAAAACGGGATAAAATGTAAATATTGGGAAACATAATCATGTCCGTATAGTGTCTTTTATATTTTCCTTTCTATCCAAAAACCTCAAGATTGGAATATTTTCCTTTTTCCTCCGAATTAACATATTCATATGCATAGATCTGCAGAGTATTGCTCTTTGTTCAGCATCTATTCTCACCTATTCCTGCAGAACATCTGACTCTTTTTTTGTCGGATACCTACTTCTGCCCAAAATGTACAATATTTTATTAACACATCGTGCAAAACATCTCACTTTTGATCAATTGCTTAATTTTTTAAAACTCATTTTGTACTGAATTTATTGAGGGATCTTTTATACACGTGTTTTGTGACGTTATTTACTAAAATATGACACCTCATCCTACCAGAATAGCTGTATTTTATTTGATATAATTCAGTTGTTTGTTTTGACTGATTATGGTGATAAATCCAAACCAAGAGTGTAAAAGTCATTTGATTACTCCCATCTCCCAAATTAATAATACTGTGTTATAAGATGCTGTATGGATGAGCCTGTTCAATGGCATTTCTTGGAAGGAAGATACTTTTTTATGGTCCTGGAAAAGCAATCTGTGGACCTATATTTATGTATGTATGGATCTATCTCTAGATCTATATATCTATATCTATCTATCTATCTATCTATCTATCTATCTATCTATCTATCTATCTATCTATCTATCTATCTATCTATCTATCTATCTATCTATCTATTTATCTATCGCATGTATATCTATCTATCATCTGTACCTGTATGGAGATACATTTATAATTTTCTTTCTTTCTTTTCTTTTTTTTCCTTTCCTTGTACATTATGAACAAGTCGGGGTTGCAGTGTCCCAAAAAAAGGCCCACTTTTGCTCCACGTATCATATTATTCTCTATTACTGTACAGATTAGTTATATGACTTCTAATCTGTATACCAGACTGATGCATTTATGTATATGATACAACATGACTTACTAAAGGCCTAATGATCTACTAAGCAAAGTGTAGTCAGTAAATTAGGTTATGATGTGTTCATTTTAAACATATGCAAAAAAAAATCCTGGCTTAATTTCTCTTGCCACCCATCTAAAATGTTTAATACACAGAAGCTATAAACCAAATCTCTATCTATCTATCTATCTATCTATCTATCTATCTATCTATCTATCTATCTATCTATCTAGTATCTATCTATATTGTTTTTAATACATATAATAATAAAACAGTAGAATACAATGCACCTGTTCAGTAGATACACAAATACATATACAATTTCTCTGAATATAAGATTATATAGAAGGATGTAGTCCGTGTATGTGTATGTATGGATCTCTCTCTATATATAATAAAATTAAAATTCTATATTTTTTAAGTACAATAACAATACCCAACTTAAACTATACTAGGGACATGCAATGCCATTTCTCATATCATAGTAGAGTAATCGAGTGTATGGATATTTGTATGTATGTGTTTCTCTCTCTATATATATGTATATAAACGAAACAGTAGAATAAAATGCACCTGTATAATATATACATAATATATACACATACATATTTTAATTACGATAATATCCTTAAGTAAACTAATTATTTGGGCTCGGAGTATGTAATTATATGTAATGATCACTGTTGCATTTCTCATGTCAGCCGGAGAAGATCCTATTTCTATAAGTCACTTTGCCTTATTTATGGCCATGAAGCAATCACCTGGTGATTTACTGTAAACTAAACTAGGAAATGCCTGGTGATGTGTGCAGATTTATCATCTGTATCTGTGTCTATCATTGTTGAGGTGTAATCACACCATTACTCAGGATCATATAATTGGCTTGTGGGCCTGTTTTGAATTAAAAGTAAGAGTCTAATCTTGCTGATAATTTGCCATGGTGGGAAATGATATGTTGGAGAGGATTGCAGTGTGATCGGCCCCGCCCCTTTCCCCTCCCCTTTGCTCTGTTCTGTCTTGGAGATCAGGATATCATAGGCTGCTTCTCACAGAGGGGCGGGGCTAGCGAGCACTCCCAGAGAAGTTTGGAAACTTTCAGGCTGGTGTCATTCCCTCAAGCAGACTTCACCGAGCTCCGGGCCAGGACGAGGGAGAGGATCTGTGACTTCTCTCATCGGGGTCACCATCTACAGGGGACACCGGGCTGTCACCCCCCCGAGGAGAATGACAGGGGGTCCCAGGGAGTTCCGCAGACATCTGGGGGCTTCGGACTGTCCGCTCTAGCTCATCATCGGACTGACACAGAGTGTGGGACCGGGAGGGGGCTTGTGACCGAGGAGAGCACCATGCAGCACCCCCTGGATATCGGGGCGCACTACTTCCCCCATGAGACGTTCGCCGATCACAGATCTCACCGCTACCGGAGTTTCATGATAGAAGAGATCCTCACCGATCACCAGGACCCCAAAATCTCCCCTCCTACCGGGGAGCTGCTCAAGTTCGGGGTTCAGGCTCTGCTCTCTGCCAGACCCTACCACAACCACCTCGGTACGATTGCTGTGCCTATCTACTATCATCAGCGTAGGGATCAGTATAGTGATGGGAGCAGAACATATACACCTACCGTACACAGGGCACTGAACCTTTATACAAAGTGTGTGTGTATATATATATATATATATATATATATATATATATATATATATATATATGTATGTATTTATATAAATATATATATATAAAAAGAATAATATATATATGTATCAAAGATAGACAGTTGCACTCCATTTTAGTACTCACTTATCACTTCGGTGGTGTTCCGAAAGTTACTAGTATTTTATTTATTTTTTAACATAAGAGACTGGAAGTAACAGACTTACTTGTCACCTCTATCTAATGGTGTGAAAATGTCTGTTTCGTGAAGCTACTGTAACTATACACATAATATGAACACAGGGGGGTACATGTATATTTTGTAATATGCTTGTCTATAAAGAAAACGTTATTGTCTTCTCTTTCTTTGATATATATATATATATATATATATATATATATATATATATATATATATATATATATATATATAAACATTACTATTGAAATAATTCAATAATACAATGCCTTAAGGGGGGCAGGTACTTGCTGTTTATAGATTTTAAACTTGAAAACATTTGTATTTTTAGACCACAGAAACGGGCACAGAATTTTACATTTATAACATTAGTCTATATTTAGCTTTGATAAGGAACTGTGGCTCTACAATAAAATAATAATAATAATGATAACGATAATAATATAATAATAATAATAATGATAACGATAATAATAATAATAGTATATCTTGTTATAACATGTTTGTGCTCTGTGATTTCATCCATGGCCTGATCCTCTTGGTGTATAATGTCCTCTGTATAGTGCCTGGACATCTCCTATTTGTAGCTATCCCTAAGTAATATTTCACCGCTAACCTACAGCTGTATGTTTAAACAATAAAGCTGGACATGCATTATACAATTTTCTTGTACAATTTTCCTTTGGATTTACCAAAGCCATATAATATGAGGCCAAACCTAAACACTTTCAACTTGTATGCAATCAGGTAGGTCCTCTTACTACATAATTGAAGGTAAATCTAAAGGAAATGGTATGAGAACATTTTATAATGTATGTTCAGCTTTGAGTAGAAAGAAATTCGCCAAATGTAGCTTTCACATGGATACAAATAGTAACAATTTCCTACATGATAGAGTTATTTAGTATTTGTAATCTGCTGTAAACTTGCAGACTTCTACACTTCTACTCTACCAGCACAAATTTAATCTGGGGTTACTAAAAATACATACTTTAATAATAACAATACACTTTATAAATATGTGCAATATACAGGTCTTCCTGGCAACCACAAATATCCGAAATATGATATCATATTATCCTGAATGCACAGTCTGGGACTGTTCCTATGCTGGTTACAGTTTCCACTTCCGTGTATGGAATATTTAATTTAAGTCACCCAAGTTATCAAAATATCATATTGAATACAATATCTCATATATATTATCCAGCCTTTACCTAATATTTACCTATGTTAAATGTAGTACATTACATTTTTGTATTGCATTTTTTTTATTGTTATTTTATATGCATTTGTGATCAGTTGCTTTAAAATGTACCAAAAATATAGGTTTCTCTATATTTGGATACAATTGGACTAGTTCGGTCCAAATATATACATATTCAAGTGATATTTAAAATATATATCTTCTTGTTACCTGTTCTTTCCTGGAATAGTTTCCAAAATATAAGTTGATGTAATTACTAAACTATGTGCGGCTCTAAATCTGAAGTGCAGACAGGCCTTTGTAAATGTAATATTATTGTAATTACAATAGATTGGCCACATAGACTAGATGGGAAAATAAATTAGGTAGTCATCAAAGATATATCATCGATATCATATCATGTAGATATTATAAACCGTGTAGCAAAAGTTTATATAGAAGTTCTTGTTGAGTGAATTGTCCACCATGCTCTATTATGCTGTACAATCTTCCAGCACTATTATATATCGCACTATATTGCATATAAAGTACTATATACAGTATATAGCACAAAGACAATCTATACATTTAGGGCAACACATAGAATATAAGGGAAGTAACATTATTATGGAATGATATACTGATGACTGTGAGCCCAGGAGGTCCCAATATGGATATTACATTTGTTTCTTAATACAGATATTAGATTTGTTTTGGTTTCTACACCCTGTTTTTGCTTCTATACACAATCTGTGTGCAACAAGTGTAGCATAGTCCATGAAAAGTTTCTCTTAACCCACTAGTTGTTAGGATGATAATGTTTTATTCTTTTATTTACTGTATTTATGATTTACAAAAATTGGAACAGGAAACTCTTGAAAACGGTGCTGACATCCATAGCAAAATCAGGGGCAACTTGGCGGATGGTTACCTACATCTTGTTCCAGTTTTTAGTAAATTAGACTATTTTGCTGAAATGTATCCTATGATTCTAGCTAATAGTGCTTTTTCTGGTCTCCCCACAGCCCTACTAAAGGCAGAGCAGGCCTCGATCTTCAAGTTCCCCCTGGGTCCTCTGTCCTGCCCCGGCCTGGGCTCCCCCATCAGCTCCGCACTGCTCGCAGCCAGCTCGGGCCTCCAGGGCGGGTCCAGCTCCGCCCACCACCTGCCCCTAGAACTGCACCTGCGGGGTAAGCTGGAGAGCGGGGTGTCCGAGCAGGGCAGCAAATCCAAGAAGGGCAGGAGAAGCCGGACTGTGTTCACAGAGCTGCAGCTTATGGGGCTGGAGAAGAGGTTCGAGAAACAGAAATATCTTTCCACCCCTGACAGGTAAATGGCCTTATTGCACATTTTACACAACCCCAGTAAATACAGATGACACTCCATTGCTATGGGCTGCATGTGCCAGGGAGGCTGATTTATGGAATCTGAACAGCAGCAAATCTGGTTTCACTTGTCAAATGAATATAATAGTGTAATTGGTTGTTATGGAAACAGGATGCAATTTGCTTCAGTTGTCTAAAAACAGCCTATGGGACAATATATTATACAGCAATCATAGTTATGCAAGATTTTACAGGTAATAGGAATTAGTATGTAGGAACAAAAGGGACATTTTTACTGTAGAGTTAAAGATTATATGAAGATATATTTTAAATATATATTTTATTGTGTAGTGCATAATAAAATGCACACATAGAAAAATTTATATATATATATATATATATATATATATATATATATATATATATATATATATATATATAATTTTTCTATGTGTGCATTTTATTATGCACTACACAATAAAATATGTATTTAAAATATATCTTCATATAATCTTTAACTCTACAGTAAAAATGTCCCTTTTGTTCCTACATATATATATGAAATGCAACAGTGAACATTCGATATAACTACATACTCGGAGCCCAAATAAATAATTTACTTGATCTTCTTTTAATTAAAACATGCATGTGTATATATATATATATATATATATATATATATATATATATATATATATATAAAATACAGGTGAATTTATTCTATTCTTTCATATATATATATATATATATATATATATATATATACAGAGCGAGAGAGATAGGGAGCGAGGGAGAGAGAGATACATTTTCTTATAGAGTAAAAGATAAAAAATGTTTGTTTTTTTCAGATATCTGCATTTTAATCTTTGACTCCGCTGTAAAATATATAATTATTTCCTAATATATTTGTAAGAAGGTGGTGGAGAAATGCCAACATGGTGTTTATTTGTTAATATTCCACTCAATTAATGATAGATTTTCAGGTAATAGCGTGTATTAAACATTATAGATGGGTGGCAAGATAAATTAAGCCAGGATTTTTTTTTTTGCATATGTTTAAAGTGAACACATCATAACCTAATTTACTGACTACACTTTGCTTAGTAGATCATTAGGCCTTTAGTAAGTCATGTTGTATCACATACATGCATGCTTCAGTCTGGTATGCAGATTAGAAGTCATATAACTAATCTGTATAGTAATAGAGAATAATATGATAAGTGGAGCAAAAGTGGGCCTTTTTATTTGGGACACTGCAACCCCTAATCCGACCTGTTCATAATGTACAAGGAAAGGAAAAAAAAGAAAAGAAAGAAAGACAATTATAGATGTATCTCCATACTGGTACAGATGATAGATAGCTATATATGCAGTAGATAGATAGATAGATAGATAGATAGATAGATAGATAGATAGATAGATAGTTTAAACTAACACAGAATAAAAAGGAAAAACGACCGCTGAATTCAAATAGAGTATGACAGTCACACAGCTAAAATATATCTCTGTGCTAAAGCCAAATCGATCCTCTATGTGTCCTTCATTTCACACAAATCAAGCAGAAAAACACATTTATTTGTAACAATATCATCCACTTACTAAATAAAATTCCGCATCTGAACTGTTTACTGCTATAGTATATAACTGCTTTTCTGGCATTCGATTTTTATGTATAAATAGAATATGTATAGGATTCTAAATTCCGTACGTTAACGCTGTTTAATATTAATTGCAATATTAATTTATATATTAATTGTTGTTTAATATATATGTTCAGAGGTGTCTGGCGAAGAGTGATTATATTTATTGATACAGTTATGTTCAAAGCAACGGCAATGTACTTGAATCGTTTGTAAGAGATTTGACCTCACTGAACTATAAAACGTCTCCTTTTATTGGTAATACCCTATAACCATGTATGATAATAATAATAATATTTAATAGTATAACAATATTAACAACAATACCAACCATGTTTAATCAAAATACAATATAACCATGTATTCGTGATTACTTAGGGGAATTTTGCTCGTGCCTAGAGCTAGAAAATGCATGAAAAATATTGAGATACAAAATTGCTTTATAATGAAACTGGCGTACATTTGCTTCTGCCCTGAATATAGCAGCTTGAGTAATTTTCTTTGGGATCCAAATTATTTGTTAGCAATAGAAACTGGAAGATTTTCATTCTTAGTTGTCTGAAAAGAAAACGTTAATTTTACACCAATATACTGATATTATTGTGTAAATTTGAGTATATATATATATATATATATATATATATATATATATATATATATATATATACTGTATACACACATGTTCAGTTTCCTAACTTTGGCCTTCTAACTGTATGTGGATACAGTAGGAGGCATACAAATATGTGCTGAAACTATCTTTGACAGCACCGTATTCTCTATAGACTTTAGGGTCAGATTTATTATAACTGGAATAATAAGAAGACAGGAGATGTTGCCTACAGTAACTATTTAGATTTCAGATTTCAGAAATCTGATTGTTCTTTTTTTCGTTTCATTTTTATCCAGTTTTCATGAATTTACCGCGTGTATGTTTCACAGATCCTATAGGCTGAAAATTAGGGTCAGATTCACTGAAATTGGAGAAAAAAATAAGCATAAAAATGAAGGCTTTTCCAAGTGTTCCAAATCAGCTTCCACCTTTTACTTACTGGTATCATGCAATATTTTTAATGGGTGTTAAGGGCAGCAACTCAATTTTTATAATTTTTTTTTTCTTTTCTCCAGACTCAGCTCTTTGCTGTCAATTCATAGAGAAAAAGACCCTTTCAGTTATATGAATGATCCTTTTTCATTTAGAATGTTTTAAAAGCCACAATAAACATTTAAATCCCCTGTAAACTTCTGCTGGTGATTAGGAAGTGTCAAGAGATAGTTCTGGGAAGCCTGGGTTGCATTTGTTGTAAAAGTCAGCTCATTAGCATATGACAGTGTGGATTAAATGTCAGATTTACTGAGCTTCAGTAAGAATAAGAAGAGTCTCTATACTACAGCCAAGAATCATTCTCAAGCGATAAAGGTTTTTAGAGTCAGTTTGAAGTGATTGGAGATGCTTGCACTTAGAGATTATTATATATGATGGGAGGTTAAGGAACGTGGAGGTGTACTCAATTGCTTTTAATCAGATCCCCACTGTCTGTATATACTAAAAATGAAAATAAGAATGCCATTAGCTGCTGGGAGTATTATCTACACACAGTTTAGCTTATCTTAATTTTTTAGTACATTTTTTTATATAGAATTCCTACTGTCAACCCCTTTTCAGGGTGAAGTTGCATAGACACTATGGGGTTGCTTTACTAAGTAATTGTAAACTGTTCAGTGTTTCTGAATAAGGTGTGTTCATTACTGAATGGTGTGCAAGATGACACAGGAATTTTGCTACTAACACATGACTGCATGATATAAGAGAATATATATATTTATATATATATATATATATATATATATATATATATATATATATATATATATATATATATATATATATATGTATATATATATATATATATATATATATATATATATATATATATATATATATATGTATATATATATATATATATATATACATATATTTTTATTTATTAATGTATTTATATAGCACTGAAAATTTATGCAGTGCTTTACATATATTGTTCATTCACAGTTCCCTGGCCTCAAGAAGCTTAAATCTAAGGTCCCTATCTCACATGTATACATATATAGTACACATACTAGGGCCAATTTAATCAGGAGCCAGTTAACTTACTAGCATGTATTTGGGGGTGGGAGAAAACCATTGTACCCAGAGGAAATCAATGCAAGCACAGGGAGAACTCCATTTACTGAGATCAATGAACATTCAATTTGCAAAGTGTATATTCTCTACTGCTGGTAATCAACCCCAATATGAGTTATTTATCAAGTTGGGAATTCTGAAAGTCATCCAGATTTTACCACCTTTGTGGTCAAAGCATCTTCTGTTTTTAGGCCTTAGAGCAGGCGTACTCTGCATACAAAAACAAACAAGAAAACGGAACCGCTTTAATCAATGACACAGTTTACATATACTCTGTAGCCTATGGTGCATTTAAACAAAATAATGCCTTAAGCAACGCATGTATGTGAACGACGGTCATTGAAAACAATGACTTTATGGATGACATGCGAATTTAGAATGTTTTTGACGCATCAAATTCGTCATGAACTCGCATCAGTGTGAACCGGCACTTACCGTGTAAAAAGGGCACATTTCCTCCCTCTCACTTTGACTATGCTGTAATGTTGGCCAAGATGAGGAGGAAAAATGTACCAGGTCCTAGTGGTGCAGCAATTTAATTCAGCAAATTGGACAGATTTGTAATAACCAGTTGTCTTCGGTGAGAGATCTGTTCATGTACAACGACCAGACCCCAATTCCCAACTATATTATCATTGCTGTTTCCTGTTACCTCTTTGTTGTTTGATTTGTTCACAATGTACCACCAACTGTGTAACAATTATAAAAGGGCGCTTTGTAGTAAACTTTTTTTTTCTCTTTTACCCTCAGGATAGACTTGGCAGAATCTTTGGGGCTTAGCCAACTACAGGTGAAAACTTGGTACCAAAATCGGCGCATGAAATGGAAAAAGATTGTAAGTGAATTTTGTACTCTATCCTGTTTAATCTCCTTATCTATGTCACTAAGGGGTGGATTTACTAAAACGGGAGAGTGCAAAATCTGGTGCAGCTCTGCATAGAAACCAATCAACTTCCATTTTTTTTCCCAAAGCTTAATTGAACAAGCTGAAATTGGAAGCTGATTGGCTACCATACACATCTGCATCAGATTTTGCACTCTCCAGTTTTAGTAAGATTTCTATTGTATCTACCCAATGTGCTTGGAAATCTTACATTTCCTTCTGCATTGCAATTAGATTCTGTTTTCCCCTATTGATTATATTTTACTTTTCCCATTCCCTTCAGTTTTCCTCCTTCATTCAATTTCACTTACTTAACTTAATTCTCCATTTTACTGTCCCTCTTACTTTTTCTTTACTTTACTTTTCTTTACTTACTTTTTCTTTTCTGCTCTATACACCACCCATCTCCATTCCTACAAGCTGCCTCTGGTTTCCCCTCTTTTTAATTTTTTTTAAAATTACAATTAGTTACAGTATATAGTGCCATCAATTTACACAGTGCTTAACATATATTGTACACATCAGTCCCTAACTCTTAAGGAGTGTAAAATCTAAGGTCCCTAACTCACATTCACACATACACATATTAGGACCAATTTAGACAGAAGCCAATTAACCTACCAGCATCTCTTGGTTATATTTTACTCTTCATGTCCCTTGTAGTTTCTTTTCATGTATTCTCCTTTTCTTCATGCTTTCTCTTCCTTTCTCCAATTTAGGGTCACCTTACACATTGTAATCTGACCATATATTCTGTGTACAATCAACTTTAGATTTACCAATGTAATATGAGGAAACATCTCATCTCCCCAGTCAATTTGTATCTGATCAGGCTGGCTCTAACTTAGACTACTTAGTTGTTAGTTGAGCTAAAGAAGATTGGATGATCAGATTGTAATGTGTGTAATGAGCTTTAGTTTACATTTTCCTGTCCCACTCCCACTCTCCTGCCCTATAAACTTCCCATTTTCTTGTTACTTCCCTCTTTGTTCCTTCTCGTCTTGCTTTAGGGCCAAAGCCCTATACAAAGCTCAGCATTATCAGAGTAGAAAATCATTTATCTGTTCTTATTTTACCTCTTTTAATTTTGCTTGTTGAAATGCAATTTAAAAAAGCTGAAATCAGTGTTCCAAACACAGGTTGCCATGTGATATATGTGCATTAAGCCTCTTTCACATGGGCAGCCAGGGGGGTGGCAAAAGCAAGAGGTTGAGCCATTATTTACTGCCCTCGGACCGCCCACCTAAAGCCTACAATACAGCTTGGGGCTGTTTAGATGCACTGCAATCACATGGCATGATGAGTTAATAAGTGGAAGGCACTACCATGGACCCCAATTCAATGGGCCCACACCACAACAATGAGCCAAATGCTTGGCTTGTGATTGCGGTGCATTGGTTCCAATGGAAATTGCTGTTCGTCAAAAAAAAAAAAAAGACTCATTCGGGAGAGGGTAGAATCATCTCTTGAATACCTGACAGTGGCTGCATATCGCTTTTTAGACTAAACAAGTTTGAACTTAGTCTTAAATTGGTGTTTTTTTTTTTTTTTTACATCACAGACATTATTTTATTTAGTACTGTGATAAAATGCTATTTTGAGTGTTATTTTAACAGTTTGGCAGTGTAGTTTGGTAGTAGAAGGAGTGGAAGAGATGCCCTGTCATTGACTATTCCCTTTTCTTTTCACCAAATGTTTAAAGCTGATCTCTAGGAAAAAGAAAAATGCTCCCTTACAGTGTTATTGCCCTTTCACTGCAAGGGTTAAAGGCTCATTTAGGTCTAGAGGGCCTGCAAAAAGCAGTTTTACTTGCCCAATCTCTACATGCTCTGGAGGCCGCATCCAGGCTGTGTACATGAGGCCTAAGGCTTCAGGCTCTCTTCCCCTATGTTCTTGTGGTCATCATCCAGACTAATGCAGAACCCAAAGCCCTGCACTGGACGTGAGGATCCAGAGTAACAGCGTAGGGGAGAAAAGGAGAGTGCCAGCTGTGGGAGCGGAGAAACTAAGACTTAAAACTGCCGTTCCTGGTCCCCTAGACATAAATTAACATTTAACCCTTGCAATGTGGGGGAAGTCTCAAGGGAAGGGATGATTTATTCTCTCCCTGGAGATAGGCCTCAAAGGTATAAGGATTCCACATGTAAGGGATATCTTTGCTACCTGCATAGCAATACATAGCAATTTACATTTAAATTTAAATTTTGAAGGTAATGGGGTTGAATTACTAACGGCAAATAGATTGTGCACTTTGCAAAGCACAGTTGCCCTCTGCAAGTGCAGTTGCTTCAGAGCTTTGTAAATGAGGAAAAGCTTCACTTTGCAAAGAGTACCCAGTCTTGTGCAAGGAAATTTAAAAAAAACATAATTTTTGCTTGCACATGATTGGATGATGGAAGTCAGCAGAGCTTCTGCTCATTATTGAACTCTGGAGCAACTGCACTTTGCAAAGTGCACAGTCTTTTTTGCCTTTAGTAAATCAACCCCAATGGATCATTAGCAATTATAAAATAGCAATATCAGTTTTTCTGAGCAGACCTACTATCTGAAATATTAGGTTGATTTAGATATATATCTGGCGACCATCAAGCAGTGTAGGGAGGGCAAGCACATCTCCTGACCACCCAAAATCTGTTCAGATATTAAAGAGGAACTAAACTATCCTATCGTTTCCAGCCACAGAAGCTGCCATGATCTCAGCCACTGTTTTCAACCTCCATGATACTGCACATGTGATCAGTTATGACACTAGCCATTTGATGGTTTGACAGTTTGGTTGAGAGCACAACCAATGTGACAGTTAAGTTCCTGACACATCCCTGGAATGTAACTGTTTTTTGAATCTGTTTAAAGTGGACCTTCGGCCCTATAGAAATGTAATTGTCCCCTGACTTCTCTTCCCTTTCATACTTGTATATTCCTTTTTAAAATTTATAGTGTTTTTGTGCTGAGGGGGAAAGAGCCCTCTGGGGTCTGTGCAGGCGTGGAGTCTGAAGTTCCTTTTTAAATTTGTGGTGTGGAACAATCCGCTTGCAGTACAACCCGATTGATGGGTGTCCAGAGACATTTCATTTTTTTGTGAAGTCAATTTTATTGATAACCTCTAACTGTAAAAAATCATTTAAACTAGTACAAGAACAAAAACATGTTTAGAAATTACAACTACATGCTACTTTCTTCTGTGCCATGCAACCGCATTCAATTAATGTAAAAATTAGGAAAAGATGGTTCTATTTCTTCTTGGTACAATGAGCATTAGATAACACCAGAAACGTGTCATAAAGCCACCCAAGGGAGATGATCATTTTACACCACAATAATGAGTAATAAAAAATAGCCTTTCTCTTCCTGTATTGCATTTCAAGCATATTTTATAATTCTGGCCCGGGCTACGTACACACAGCCGTGAGGATTTTACTGATCATATAGACACGATTTTTCTGGCACAAAAGTTCCTGTGTAATGATCCATTTGTGTTTAGAATGCAGCTGCGTTGTTTTCAATGAAGACATTCACACAATTGCGTAAACTTGCACTGCGTTCAGATGTGTAACATGAAAGCCAACACTCTGCACATGAAGACACACGTATACACGTATACCATTTAAAAAAAAGAACAGGACAATTTTAATGTATTAAAAAATGTATCTATTTACTGATCATAAAACAGGAACTTTTCTTCCTGGCCTAATGTCTAGTAAAGGTCTTACGCCTGTGTTATGGCCATGTGAATGTAGACTTAATGTGTACTTTCTTGTTCTCTATCCTCCTGCTCTGTCTTCACTCCCAGAATGCATGTTTTGTATTTATGTATATGTGCATTCACACAGCGTAAAATACATATGCAGATTTTTTTTTTTTGGCAATGGATCTGAATGTAGCACATTTGTGTGCATGTCACCATTGATTGAAAACAATAGAACTACATTCATATCTGTAAACCAAAGCTAATTTGAATTGCTTTTTTTTTTTTTTTTTTTTGCGTGCATGTACCCTCTACACATCTGAGTAGGTAAAATATTGCCTAACATGCTATTATACTTCTAATTGTAGAAAAAGCAGGGCTTTTTTTCTCAGAGAATAGGCGCATGAACTCCCCCTTTTAGGAGTTACCCATTGTCTTTGCCCCTACGTAACTCTGAGCACCAGTCCTTGGTTCCACCCCCTACCCACCTCCCAGTATTACCCCTTTTGGAGAATTCAGAACCAAGTTACATTTGTGGTACTAAGTAATTTGTATGGAATTTGTTATTGATAACAAGAAAAGAAGTAAAATAGACCCCCACAGCCAACAACAATAGACCCACCAGCAACAATAGATCCCCCCTGCAACAATGGACCGCCTACAACAAAATACCACCAAGCAACAATGGACCCTCTAGCAGTCAGCTATAATAGACTGCTCCCTCAACAGTAGATCCCTCCCAGCGACAACTGACCCCCCAGCAACATAAGACCCACCCCAACAACAATAGATTCCCCACCAGCAACAATAGACCTCCACAGCAGCAATCAACCCTTCTGCAGAAATAGACCCCCTCCAGCAACAATAGATCCATCAGCAGCCAGCATCGATAGACACTGTAGCACAACCCAGCACTCCTTACCATTACATACATTCAGTGGTGGAGGTGCCAGAACTGCGTTCCCCCGCGTTCCCGCTGAAAAAAAGCCCTGAGAAAAAGTATAATTTTTCAAGAATATTGAGTTTTGTGAGTTGTCTATCCTTACACAGCAACTACATAACATGGCATATAAATCAAATAACAGGCCTAATGAAGCAAAAAAGATTTATAAATTGATCCTATATAGATGTCCATATTATTTAACTTCTTCAACTTCTCTATTCCCCCTTGTGTATTTCCCTCTGAGCCTTTCTTTCCCACCCCTCTTCATCTAATTGTCTTCCTATTTCCTCCCTATCCCAGTCTTCATCACCTTTTATTCTCCAACTCATCCTTCCTTCTTTTTGTTCTTCCCTTCTTTTTTTGCCTACACACCATTTCTCAATCTCTAGCTCACTGTAAGTCCGTGTTAGTCTCAGTTACCCTATTCTTCACTGGCCCTTATTTTCCTTTCCTTTCCTTCCCTTTCCTTTCCTTTCCTTTCCTTTCCTTTCCTTTCCTTTCCTTTCCTGTCCTGTCCTGTCCTTTCCTTTCCTTTCCTTTCCTGTCCTGTCCTGTCCTGTCCTTTCCTTTTCTTTTTTCCCTTTCTTTTCCTTTTCTTTCCTTTCCTTTTTTTATCTCATATACTCAAATGTCTTAAAGCTGCAGGCATATTATTTGGGCTTTGCAAAATATATTTTAGCAGAGTCAGTTTTTCCCGCCTTCACATACATTTCCCTTATGGTGGGGAAGATAGCGAGAGAAAGCTTATAATTCTGTTCTAGACATTTTGGCTGCTACATTTTATATTAATATTTAAAACATTTTTACTATTTAGAGTTTATTGATGACATATGTAGTCATAACTGAACCCTTTGAATACCTCCTGGTATGCAGAGATTGAGAAAAGTTATTTTTGCCATTCATACCAATCAATCAGATTCATATTCTTACAATTTACTTAATTTATTTATGTAATGATCACATCATTTCCTGGGATATTGGATATGTGTACCAGTAGTAGAGAACCTTTGGTGTAATTTACCAAACACAAATACCATAATGTTTTCTAGTTCTAAAGAACGCACATGAAAAGAGCTGATGTATCTTAGATGGTTTTAATTTATCTACATGTGCTATAGCCCACTAACGTACATATGTTTTTTATTAAGGTTTTGCAAGGTGGTGGACTTGAATCACCAACTAAACCCAAAGGTCGTCCTAAGAAAAATTCCATCCCAACCAGCGAACAGCTTTCAGAGCAGGAGAGGGCAAAGGAGGCAGAGAAACAGACTGAGGACCTCCATTCACCTTGCGAAATTAATCAGGAGGAGTAAAGGACCCCATTGCGGTGCCGGGGCAAAACAGTCAAATAACAGACTCATAGAGAACTCATAGACACTTACAATCAGGAGGATAAATGTGTATAGTGGAATATAAGGAGCATACTGACCTACCTAAGAGCAAAGAAACACTTACCAACTGTCCAGTCCCAATAAGCTCTAAGCATGATGACTTGTCTCTGACTTATCAACACCTCCTCAGAGAGGTTCCTGTGCTTGCACTGTGGGATTTTAGGGCACCTCGCCCTCTCACTGGTAGACTTTGCTCGTTTTAATTATTCTGATTCCAGAATGTGGATTTTTAATATATGGAATAAAGCACTTAAACTGCAAATTCCAGCAATTTTTTGTTTTCCTTTTATTTTTTTTAATTCGTCTGAAGATGCAGTAAAGAACAAGAGTGACTCAATGGTTAGTAGACAATTCTCTAATATTATCTGTTCTTAATATTTAATATGACATTTGTTTTGTTCATGTGTATGTATATATATATATATATATATATATATATATATATATATATATATATATAAAATTAAGCAACACCAACATTTCTAACTTTGTCTTGTACCTGTTTTAACTTTGCTAAATTTTGTATTTTAAATATAAAAAAATAGATGTACAAGACAGGAGCTGCTTTTCAATTTGATATTGTACCTTACAAAACATAGATTTGGCTATTCTTTTAAACATGATTGTTGATCTATGATGTTGATAGGATGATTATACTATAAGAATATTTTTTATGTCCGGGGAGGTAAGTGACTTTAGCTGGAAAAAAAAATCTTTATATTAGCTTTTTATGCACCAAAATATTCCTATAGTAAATCACCAATCAAATAAGCAGGGGTAACGGTCCATGTTGCTTAATAAACTACTATTTTTTGCAGTTGACATTGCCTCTGAAATTTTTTTAAACAGCTTGAAAAGTTGAGGTTTAATAACCTGGTTCAATGTGACAGTATTTCCATGCTCTTTTATATGTTGTGTAAAAAAAAACAAAAATTGCATATTTCCAAAACATTGCATTAAAAAACGTGTTTTTTTAAATATCTGGTATGCCTCTATTTTTTAAACCTTTAATTTTATCCCAGTGAGTGGCTGGACTATACATGGCAAACAAATAAGAAAAAAAATTGTCTTTTTTGAGTTTGCTCTTTGTTACATCTAGGAAAAGGTCTATACCCTTGCCTGTGCACAATGGGGAAGTTGTAATATGCAAAACCTTACTGCAAATTAATACCATGATAAGCCATGTACTACAACAACAGTGCTCTGCTCAGTGGCCAATCTATGGCTAATGTTTAAGAAAGCTCTAAAAAGTATTGCCCATACTATACCCAGTAGATTATAATATATATACATTCATATATAAATATAAAATATTTAAATATATTAAAATACAAAATATAGCATATATATATATATATATATATATATATATACACATATACACACACTATAACTATATACAGGTGGTCTCAGCCTGTTCCATTGCCCTTTACCCTCTCTTAAACTACAGCCTGTCAATCAAGGAATAAATAGAGCTAATAAAAGCACTGTTCTCCTAGAGGCCCTAAAATCAGAGAAAAAAGGAAACTTCGTACATACTTTAAATTGAATCATTCACTTTACCCTCCTACTCAATCCACTATAGAAATATTATGCACAATACCTCTCCACCAGCAGTAATAAGCTGTACTTTTTTTTTTTTTTTTTACAATAAGTGATTTTTTTTTTTTTAATTAACAAATTTCATATTCTTATTTTGAAGGGCATAGGGAAAGACTAGATAATTAGAACTACACACACACATACACACACACACACACACACACACACACACACACACATATATATATATATATATATATATATATATATATATATATATATATATATTTATATATATATATATATTTATATATACATTATTGAATATACTATATATTATATATCACACACACACATTATATATATATATATATATATATATATATATATATATATATATATATATATATATATATATATATATATATATATATATATATATTTTTTTTTTTGTTTTTTTTGTTTTTTTTGTTTTACAATAAATAAATATATTATGCATTACAATTAATTCACTATTTTGATTTAAATAGAAATTTATTATCAGCCAAAAGCCAAAAAAGTTATTTTAGCAAACATATTTAATAATAATATTTAATATTTATATCATTTCCAATTATTACACAAGAGACCCCCCCCCCCTCCTCCATCCCATGCCCCACCCACTTTAAATCATGTTCTTGCTAGCAGTCTGCATGTGTTAAAAGCAGACACATCATGGAAAAGACTACATTTTGTATGTATGGGGCACAAAATCAAACGCAACCACACAGTGGGAAGACAGGGAGACTTTTCATCCAGGCGCTGATTGTAGGTGGAAAATTACAGGGCTCCTGATGAAAACGTCTTTGAACCCTTTATTTAAAGCAGAGGTCATCCCAGCACACATCCTTATGTCCTTGGGTATCCTTCATTGATGTTGGATTTTTTCCCCCAAATAGGTAGGAAAGAAAAGTGTCTGTGTTGCCCATAGCAACTAGATTTTTTGCCAGTATCAGTTATAAAGTAGAAGGATCTCACTGCCTCTGGCAGCCATTATTTTATAGGTTCATTGATGAGACTCTCCAGGGCTGACTATTATTCCATTTACTTCAATCCGGGCTCGAGGGAGGTAGGAAAATCATGCCAGTGTATTATATACTCATTAATATGACCGATGAAGATGAGGATGATTGATGAAAACAGGAGCAGAAGTAGAATTGTTATCCAACTAAACAGCTCTGAAAATGTACAGTTAAAAAAACAAACACACAAACAAACAAATAAACAAACATGGTGTGGGTAAAACACTTTTGACTGAGGTTTCATGAATAAAGAGAGATTGACAGAGAGAAACCAAAAATTAAAATAATAATAATAACTGTGGTAGTTCTATGATTTGATTTTTCTGTCATTCTCTCTCATCTCATTCATGAATCCTCGAACAAAGTTCTACTAACTACTACTATCTATCTATCGATCTATTGATCTATAGCATTATTATTATTGTTAATATTATTATTTTCTATATAATTTTTAATTATTAAATCTATTATATATATATATATATATATATATATATATATATATATATATATATATATATATATATATATATATATATATATATATAAAAATAAAAGCAGAAGTTATATATATAATTATTATTATTATTATTAGTAGTAGTAGTAGTAGTAGTAGAAGTAGTAGTGGTAGTAGTAGTAGTAAACTGAGCTTTTGTTCAGGGATTTGTTAAAAAATAAAATAAGAATATTATTATTATTAATAATAATAATAAGAAGAAGAAGAAGAAGAAGAAGAAGAAGAAGAAGAAGAAGAACTGTTATTATTATTATTGTAGTTATTAATATTATTTTTTATTATTATTAGTAGTAGTAGTAGAAGTAAGCAATATTACTACTACTACTACTAGACGTAGTAGTATTAAACAAAGTTAAACTCTCGTTTTATTTTTGTTTATTTATTTTTTACATGACCACAGAGATCGATTATTGATATTATACTATGTAATCCACTGATTATACCTAGCCAATAAATGGAATAAATAGATGTATCCAGCAAAAAAAAGGATATTATCGTGTAACTTTTCAGTGACCATATTCTGTTCTTCCTCCTATATCAAATTTCATGTTTGCACTGCACATCAAAATCAACATACAGGGAAATAAAAGGACTTTAATCTGCAGTGTAATTTCTGATAATAAGGGAAGCTCTCCAAATAATAAATATAATTCTTGGGTCAGGCTTTCAGACAAGAGATGTTCCAGTCACTCTGATGGGTTTATGGTGTGAGAATCACAAGTCATATCATCTCCTGTCATTCTCTCTGTATAGTTTGTTACATTTTGTTCCCCTTTTACATTTTGGTCTTGCTGCACATGACATTAAAAAAAGTGACACAACAATCAGTTGTATTATCAATATCACAATTGTTGCCAGGGATGACACGTTAATAATGAAACCGTTTGGTCTTGTTTGTCAATAAAAGTGAACTTGTGATAGATGTAAAATTTATTTTGTTGTGACCAACTGCAAGTATCCCAAGAGATTACGAAGTGACGTCATCATGGCTTCCAGGTTGGGGGTCTGAGGCTCGGTTCTTCCCCACCATCTTCCTTGGCAGAATCCAGTTGCACTGGTTACACATTCATGTTGGATGGATCCAGCAGCTTACACCATGCTCTTTCTGGGTGACATGTTTGGGCTCTGATAAAAACACTTTATTTCACCTCCAGACTCCCATCACTTGGACTGGAACAAATCGGTTCCCTGCCCCAGGTTACTGCAAAATATGCAATAGAAGCTTGTTCTGCTGTGCAGAATCATCTTAGAATAGTGGAGAGCTGCAGAGCAATGTATTTAGGGAAATTATAATGAGGTGGAATCTGTATGACAGAAGCATCCATCTTTGTGATTGATCGATGGATAAATAGAATAGCTGGATAGATAGATAGATAGATAGATAGATAGATAGATAGATAGATAGATAGATAGATAGATAGATAGATAGATAGATAGATAGATAGATAGATAGATAGATAGATAGATAGATAGATAGATAGATAGATAGATAAAGAATTGATGTTTAGACAGGTAGATTGGTTGATAATATAAGAATCGATGTAAGATAGATAGATGAAAGGAATGGTTGTACAAATAGACAGAGATAGATAGATAGATAGATAGATAGATGGATAGATAGATAGATAGATAGATAGATAGATAGATAGATAGATAGATAGATAGATAGATAGATAGATAGATAGATAGATAGATAGATAGATAGATAGATAGATAGCAATGTAGAAATATATTTTAGTTAATAAAACATCTAAAGCTATGTTATAACGTGTATAGAGGTATAGAATGATATGTATGGCATGCTGCACTCATGCAATGATTATATGGAGTAGTATGATCCCATCTGAAGAATCATCTCTCCCGGTGTCAGTGTGCTGTGGGGATTTACCTTCTGTGTTGGGATAATTGGAAGAGCTAATTACAGCCCGCAGCCATCCAGTCACAGGGATTTGCTGGGACTTGGAATCTGCACCTGTCAGATTTTCTTGGCAGGAGAAGGTAGAAAGATAGGTCAAAAAGTTAGATAAATTGTCAGTTTATGGAAAGGCAAGTGCAGACACACACCTTCACAGTCACACTACTGACTCCAGAAGGCGTGTATAGTACAAAATAGTAAAGTATAATGTAGTTTATAGTATAGTATAGTATAGTATAGTATAGTATAGTATAGTATAGTATAGTATAGTATAGTATAGTATAGTATTGTATGATAAGACAATATAGTATAATATTGTAGAGTATACCGTAGTAGAGTATAGTATAGTATTGTATGATAAGATAATATAGTATAATATTGTAGACATAGTATAGTATAGTATAGTATAGTATAGTATAGTATAGTATAGTATAGTATAGTATAGTATAGTACGATAAGATAGTAAAGTATAGTATAGTACAGTATAGTATAGTATTGTATGATAAGATAATATAGTATAATATTGTAGAGTATAGTATAGTATAGTACTGTATGATAAGTTAGTATTGTATAGTATAGTATTGTATGATAAGATAATATAGTATAATATCGTAGAGTATAGTATAGTATTGTATGATAAGATAATATAGTATAATATTGTAGAGTATGGTATAGTATGATCAGATAATATAGTATAATATTGTATAGCATAGTATAGTATGATAAGATAATATAGTATAATATTGTAGAGTATAGTATATGATAAAATAATATTGTATAATATTATAGAGTATAATATAGTATAGTATGATAAGATAATATAGTATAATATTGTAGAGTATAGTATAGTATGATAAGATAATATAGTATAATATTATAGCGTATAGTATGATAAGATAAAATAGTATAATATTATAGAGTATAGTATAGTATAGTATAGTATAGTATAGTATAGTATAGTATAGTATAGTATAGTATAGAATGATAAGATAATATAGTATAGTATAGTATAGTATAGTATAGTATAGTATAGTATAGTATAGCGCCTCACTGTGTAGCCCTGTTCTGAGTGCTGTTAGCATAGCAATACACTGCTGGATAGTGAGTAACGTAGTACTAGAGGGATATAGGTTAGTCAGTAGTAATTATATATTCAGGGTTACAGGCTGGTCAGATAGTGCTATTTACTAAGGAGGCGCAGCCAGTAAGCATAGCTGTGTATTCAGGGGTGAAGGCTAGTTAGTAATGTAGAGCTACTTACTAACGGGTGCACGATAGTCAGTAACGTATTTATTAAGGAGGTACAAGATAGTCAGCAAACCAGAGTTCTGTATGGCTGCAGACTGGTCAGTAATGTAATTCTGCTTACCAAGGTGTACAGGCTGGCACTAATCTGTATTCAGAGGCACAGGCTAATCGGTAATATAATGCTAACCAGGGGAGTTGGCTGGTCAGTCATGTAGTGCTATTAACTAGGCGCTGCAGGTTAGTCAGCAATGTAGTGCTATTTATTAAGGGGTAAAGGTTAGTCAGTAAAAACCAATGTTCTGTATTCACTGGTGAAGACTAGTTAGTGCAATTTACTATAAGGGGTGCGGGTTAGTCAGCAATGTAATACTATTTATTAGGTGCAAGCTAGTCAATAAAGCAGAATTCTGTATTCAGGCTAATGTAGTGCTATTTAATAAATAGTACAGACTAATCATTCAAGTATTGCTGAAGAGGAGCAATTTATTGAGAGGTGCCGGCTAGTCAGCAAATCAGCGTTCTGTGTATTCAGGACAGATAACTAGCCGGTAGTTTAGTTCTAGGTACTGAATGGGACAGACTGGTGTTTTACTCTGAGGGGCTCGGGAGGTGTGCAGTACTTTGTATTTATATGAAGGTGGTAGTGGGGTCCCTGATAAAGTTCCCGAAGAAAGCTGGTTGCAGAAAGGCAATACTAAATCTGTTTTGGGGTACAAAGTGTAGCTCTTATGGGTCAGTATGAAAAGAAAAAAAAAGCTTTGGCATATGAAAGGATATGAAAATACAGAACAGAAAAAAAAGATGTGATCAGGATTTTCCAAGGCAGTTTCTTCTGCAGTGATTTCATAAAAGACAAACAGCTGCCCCTTCCGAATTCTGCCTACAATGCATAATGCAGCACAATAGTCTCCATGCTGAGATAGGTAGGTTCACAAACATATAGAACCCATTTACTAAATGTCACTTTTCATTTCAGGTCTGGGGGTGTCAGAAGTAGGTTACTAGGGTGATTGTGGGTACAGGGGTGCTGGGCTGCCCCAGGCTGTGTAGTAGAAGAGTGTCAGAATCCTAAGTGTTTGCCACACAGAGAATAGGAACTAATTATTCTTCTTGTTGGTTTTCTGTGTAAAATGTAGAGTATAGGAATCTCTGTAGAGATGGTAGCGCAATAGTAAACCTATCAAGCTATCTCCCAGCTATCTCTATTAGCAAAATGATCAGAGGATGCTGTTAATGCTGGTAATAATTATGTAAAAATGATAGATGATATAAATACTATATTTTATTTATTTTTTTTGTTTGATAGCCATATATGTTCACACTGCACTAATAAAAAACGTATATAAATGTAGACTCCGATTAATAATAATAAGACAAATAAGAAACATAAGACGAACACGTTTATTATTATTATATTATGCTACTTTTTAGAGAATGGCAGGCAGTAAGTGCACAAAACACTGAAACAAATGTGCACAGAAAAATAACCTAAACATAACCTAAACTGTAATAAAAAGTCATTCGACGATACAGTATTATCATTAGCAAACGATTTAACGTAAACTAAACTCGCAAATGCATTTTATGTTGTTATTCAGTTGTAACAAATGTTAAAAGTAAAAAAAATAAATGAATAAAAACCAACAGTTCAGTAGGTTTTCCTAGGGTAATAGCGCTGCTATAGAGGGTATCGTTGTATCATACGGTGAAGCTTAACTTAGAGGTCCATGGCACAGCTCATCACTTGGATGGTAACAGCCTATTCTCACGTATTTGCAGATTCATTCATTGTATATACAGTCTAGATATCTGTATCCTAGCGTCCTCTATGTGATCTATGGGATAAGTTTTTATTATAGAAGACTGTATAGAAACTTTCTGGACAAATACCAGCACCATCTGTAATTTCCATCGTCAAGATGGAAAGCCCATTATAATGCCCATGCTATTTTTGGAATAATTGATAACGTAAATGATTGGCAATCCCTTATCTTTAATATTTCCTCAACTTCAATATTTCTAATTTTATTTGCCAAATATATTTCATTTTAACCTGGACCTGATGGAAAAAGCAGGCAATAGTTTTACGTTTGCCCATGAAAACCACAGTGGCAACAGCTGCAGTGCAATTAGGCTCTTAAAGGGAATCTGTCATTAATTAGATAAAATAACATGTTTCTGCCAAGTCTGTGTGCATATTAATGTAACAATAATGTATCTATGGGTGCAGCCACACCGATCATTCTCTCCTGTGTTTAGGTGCAGAGATCTAACTCCAGACAGCTTTCCTGCAACTGCTTAGCTGCTCTATGCAAAAGTATTGAAAGCTTGACAAAAATTGTCAAAAGCCCAGACTTTTCACTGCTGAATACTTGGCAGTAGGGCAGGCATGGCATTAATATAAAAAGTAAATATAAAAAGTAAAAGTATATCAGCAGCCCTGTAACCCTTTGCTTTTATCTTATCTGTTGCACATTGGTCTTCATTTAATAAAGCAACATGAACTGTTTAATTAGCACGGAATGTTGGTTAATATGTAGAACATATGCTAAGCTCAAACAGCCAAATTCATGTGCAAGGGAAATAAAAAAAACGGTGTTTTTGCTAGTACTTTTCTTAGTAAGCAAAGTTAGCTTTTACCCCATTCTCTTAATACCATCTTCTTCACATGGGACTAATGTTTGTTGTGTTTTTTTCATTTTCTCGTTGGATGTCTTAGGCTCCATGCACACTGGACTTAAAAAACGTCGATTCTACAGGCGTTTGACGTTTTTTTTTCTGCTGCCTCTAGAAGCACTTCTATTGTGTTCTTACTCTTTAGTTATAGTGAAAAGATTGTACTAATAATATAAAATGTAATTAAATTGTTGTAGACATAAAAACTTTTTTTTTTTTTTTTGCATTTTTTGCAGTATCTGTAACTTTCATTTTCCCTTTCTCTTCTGTCTATCTATCTGTCTATCTATCTGTCTATCTATCTATCTATCTTTGAGTATAATGTATATACAGTAGATCCAGAATTGTATGCAGTACATAGTGTTCACACCAGTCCCTTCACAACACTCAGAAAATCACATGTATACATAAGGGTGGTTTGATCAGATGTCATCTAACCTACTAGTAGATGCATACTGTGTACTGTATATGTACCAATATATGTGCACAGGTGCTTAATATATATGTGTATATATATATATATATATATATATATATATATATATATATATATATATATATATATATATATATATATATATATATATATATACTATATCTATGTATCTATGTATCTATCTATGTATCTATCTAACGATACATATATATAGATATCTATATATCTATATATCTATAGATATATAGATATCTATATATATTCATACATACATATACATATATATATATATATATATATATATATATATATATATATATATATATATATATATATCTATAGAGCCAGATAATGATATATCTCTCTCTATATATACATAATATGCATATGATTTTTACACTTCAGTTTCTCAAAATGATGTATAATTATTACATTAAAATTTACAGTTTTACTAAATAACATTAGTCATTAATGGAACATATGTTTTATGGTAGAATAATTAAATTACAAATACAATCCAGTCCAAAATATATCAGAAACTACTACAATTACTGTGTCTGTATGATTGTGCTATATTAATATTATTTGACATTACTGTAGAAAGTGGAAGATTTTAATCAGAACAACAAAGACAAAATTACATCTCATAATGTGTGATCCAGGTGACGTCTAGAATGCATTGCCAACATTCAATGTGCATCCAATGTGCAGCACAGCCCAGGGTGATTATATAAAAAATATATTCTAGACATTTATATGCCTGCTTTTTTTTTTGTTTAAACTAAAATGATGTATATTAATGAAATATATATATATATATATAAATAAATATATAATTTCTTTATGATCCTGTGTTTTTTTTTTTATTTAACAAGGCAGTTACTGAATTCTGTTCTTATATTGTAATGGTCTTTTTATTATTAAATCCATTCCCCTGGAATCCTAAATGGATTAGTCCAACTTCTTCCACAGTGTATTATTTGTCTAATAATACATTTACGCCATGGCATGATGCATGGAATTTGCTGTCTGGTGAGGGGTCAGGAAGGGTGAACATTTGCGATTCATACATACCATTATGCTTCTAAATATGTTTAACTTTTTCTTATACAATATTGCACTGCACTGTATCATTCTATTTTACAGGCTGGGCCTTAAGCTGAAATCAATGCCTTCAGCTAAAAATAGTGCTTTTTAAAGGACAACTGTACCTTTAGTATAGTTGTCCTTAAATGAATGTCCCTATCCCCCTGAGCACAGTTTGTTTTGTTAAATACTTATCTTCCTTCCCATTTCAGCAATCTTTTCTGTGTGGCCCTGCTCATGCCATGGCCCCATAAATTCCAATTGAAGAGTAGAACTTATGAAAGGTATGCTGTAAGGCACCAGGCAGGGCCTGTGTTGCTCATAGCAAGCAGATTTTCCTTTGCACAACAAAATTGCTGAAATGTAATTGGCTACTTTGGGGCAGTGCTGGCAGCACTTGGTTTGTTGACTAGAGAAGCCAACTGTGAATATTCTCTGCCTGTTTCTGAGTGTGCAAACCTGCAACACAGGCTAGTCCATAATTGTCATAATGATTTGTTACTGCTCATGTGCATTTCCTTATCAATAATCAGACAACTTCTTTCATCAAAGAAGCAAACTGTAAGCCTTGAAAATGGCAAAAGGAGCCTAACAGTCTACTTTCTGGTTTAAAAGCAAAGGTAAAATAATAATACGCTGTATTTCATATTTACAAAAACTCACTCTTATGTAAGCATTAAAAGAAAAGTTTGCGATTACCCCCCCGCAAAAAAAAAAATCTACCTACATACTCACCTAGGTGGGTACAACATCTGTCCAATGCTGCATCTGTACCCTGCCGCCTCTAAGACCAAGAACTGCGTGATCAAAGACCACTGATTGCTCAGTTCTAGGTCTTCACTGAGTCACTTGCTTTCTGCTCTGCCCCTCCAGTGTTCACTGGAGCATCAGGCTGTGCTGGGGGTGGGAGTGGCTGGCTCAGGTTCTCAGCAGTGTGCTGAAAGGCCAGCTGCCAGTCAGGCATTTGGGTGGATACCGACATTAAAGCTGGGATCTCTCCAGAGCCTGTACCGGCTGAGTGTTGTCAGCCGACAGCAGAATTTAGCCTGCTGTCAGCTGAATACAGGTCACAGGAATGCAGAATGAAGTGCACTCCTGTGACCTACAGGAGAAGTAGGGCCAAAAGAGTTTTGACCCTAAAAAGACACCTGCATTTCTCTTTGGGCAGTGCAACAAACAACAATACGTAGTGCATTCACGCCCCTGTGTTGTGATGCCCTGAGTGACAGATCTGCTTGTTTTCAGTGTCTATGTGCAGTGCATTGAAATTCAAAGTGAATGACCATGCACTGCAACACACATTGGGGTTGATTTACTAAAGGCAAACAGACTTTGCAAGGGCATTTTACGTTAGCTTGGAGAACAAGTGAAGCTCTGCTGACCTCCATCCTCCAATCATGTACAAGCAAAAATACCACATTCTCTAAGCCAATGGAAACTGCCCTTGCAAAGAAAAATGTCCCATACAAAGTGAACAGCCTATTTGCCTTTATTATATCAACCACATATACCACACATTGTGGTATATGCACAAGCTTAAGCTGGTGGACATACACGTGGCAATTTTCAGAATATTTCAACCACTTTTAATCGACCATGAATCGAACATACAATTGAAAGGGGTTGCTTTAAACAAAGCAATCTATAGCCCATGAGTTTAGGCAACCATCTGAATTTCATAGATTGAATTTCGCTATACATTTTTATTACAGGTTATTGAAAAAATATGAAAAAAATATTGAAAAAATGAAATTCAGAACATTTTGTTGAAATTAATTGAAAGTGATTAGAGATTTAGTCCGGGTTTAACCACTTGAGCCCCATACCATTATGCTGCCTAAGGACCAGAGGTCTTTTTCCAATTTGGCATTGCGTCGCTTTAACTTTTAATTGCGCGGTCATGCAATGCTGTACCCAAACAAAATTTGCGTCCTTTTCTTCCCACAAATAGAGCTTTCTTTTGATGGCATTTGATCACCTCTGCGGTTTTTATTTTTTGCGCTATAAACGGAAAAAGACCAAAAATTTTGAAAAAAAATGATATTTTCTACTTTTTGTTATAAAAAAAATCCAATAAACTCCATTTTAGTCATACATTTAGGCCAAAATTTATTCGGCCACATGTCTTTGGTAAAAAAAATGTCAATAAGCATATATTTATTGGTTTGCGCAAAAGTTATAGCGTCTACAAACTAGGGTACATTTTCTGGAATTTACATAGCTTTAAGTTTATGACTGCCTATATCATTTCTTGAGGTGCTAAAATGGCAGGGCAGTACAAAACCCCCCCAAATGACCCCATTTTGGAAAGTAGACACCCCAAGGAAATTGCTGAGAGGCATGTTGAACCCATTGAATATTTATTTTTTTTGTCCCAAGTGATTGAATAATGACAAAAAAAAAAAATAAATTTACAAAAAGTTGTCACTAAATGATATATTGCTCACACAGGCCATGGGCCTATGTGGAATTGCACCCCAAAATACATTCAGCTGCTTCTCCTGAGTATGGGGATACCACATGTGTGGGACTTTTTGGGAGCCTAGCCGCGTACAGGGCCCCGAAAACCAATCACCGCCTTCAGGATTTCTAAGGGCATAAATTTTTGATTTCACTCCTCACTACCTATCACAGTTTTGAAGCCCATAAAATGCCCAGATGGCACAAAACCCCCCCAAATGACCCCATTTTGGAAAGTAGACACCCCAAGCTATTTGCTGAGAGGCATGTTGAGTCCATGGAATACTTTCTTTTTTGACACAAGTTGCGGGAAAGTGACAATTTTTTTTTTTTTTGCACAAAGTTGTCACTAAATGATATATTTCTCACACAGGCCATGGGCATATGTGGAATTGCACCCCAAAATACATTTAGCTGCTTCTTCTGAGTATGGGGATACCACATGTGTGGGACTTTTTGGGAGCCTAGCCGCGTACGGGGCCCCGAAAACCAAGCACCGCCTTCAGGATTTCTAAGGGCGTAATGTTGTGATTTCACTCCTCACTACCTATCACAGTTTTGAAGGCCATAAAATGCCAAGATGGCACAAAACCCCCCCAAATGACCCCATTTTGGAAAGTAGACACCCCAAACTATTTGCTGAGAGGCATGTTGAGTCCATGGAATATTTTATATTTTGACACAAGTTGCGGGAAAGTAACACTTTTTTTTTTTTTTTTTGCACAAAGTTGTCACTAAATGATATATTGCTCAAACATGCCATGGGCATATGTGGAATTACACCCCAAAATACATTCTGCTGCTTCTCCTGAGTACGGGGATACCACATGTTTAGGACTTTTTGGGAGCCTAGCCGCGTACGGGGCCCCGAAAACCAAGCACCGCCTTCAGGATTTCTAAGGGCATAAATTTTTGATTTCACTCCTCACTTCCTATCACAGTTTTGAAGGCCATAAAATGCCAAGATGGCACAAAACCCCCCCAAATGACCCCATTTTGGAAAGTAGACATCCCAAGCTATTTGCTGAGAGGCATGTTGAGTCCATGGAATATATTATTTTTTGACACAAGTTGCGGGAAAGTGACAATTTTTTTTTTTTGCACAAAGTTGTCACTAAATGATATATTTCTCACACAGGCCATGGGCATATGTGGAATTGCACCCCAAAATACATTTAGCTGCTTCTCCTGAGTATGGGGATACCACATGTGTGGGACTTTTTGGGAGCCTAGCCGCATACGGGGCCCTGAAAACCAAGCACCGCCTTCAGGATTTCTAAGGGCGTAAAGTTGTGATTTCACTCCTCACTGCCTATCACAGTTTTGAAGGCCATAAAAAGCCCAGATGGCACAAAACCCCCCCCAAATGACCCCATTTTGGAAAGTAGACACCCCAAGCTATTTGCTGAGAGGCATGTTGAGTCCATGGAATATTTTATATTTTGACACAAGTTGCGGGAAAGTGACAATTTTTTTTTTTTTTGCACAAAGTTGTCACTAAATGATATATTGCTCAAACATGCCATGGGCATATGTGGAATTACACCCCAAAATATATTCTGCTGCTTCTCCTGAGTACGGGGATACCACATGTTTAGGACTTTTTGGGAGCCTAGCCGCATACGGGGCCCCGAAAACCAAGCACCGGCTTCAGGATTTCTAAGGGCGTTAAGTTGTGATTCCACTCCTCACTACCTATCACAGTTTTGAAGGCCATAAAATGCCTAGATGGCACAAAACCCCCCCAAATGACCCCATTTTGGAAAGTAGACACCCCAAGCTATTTGCTGAGAGGCATGGTGAGTATTTTGCAGCTCTCATTTGTTTTTGAAAATCAAGAAAGACAAGAAAAATGTATTTTTTTTTTCTTTTTTCAATTTTCGAAAGTTTGTGACAAAAAGTGAGGTCTGCAAAATACTCACTATACCTCTCAGCAAATAGCTTGGGGTGTCTATTTTCCAAAATGGGGTCATTTGGGGGGGGGGGGTTGTGCCATCTGGGCATTCCATGGCCTCCGAAACTGTGCTAGGCAGTGAAGAGTGAAATCAAAAATTTACGCCCTTAGAAAGCCTGAAGGCGGTGCTTGGTTTTCGGGGTCTCGTGTGCGGCTAGGCTCCCAAAAAGTCCCACACATGTGGTATCCCCATACTTAGGAGAAGCAACAGAATGTATTTTGGGGTGTAATTTAACATATTCCCATGGCATGTTTGAGCAATATATCATTTAGTGACAACTTTGTGCAAAAAAAAAAAAAAAAAAAAAAAAAAAAGATTTGTCTCTTTCCCACAACTTGTGTCACAATATAAAATATTCCATGGACTCGACATGCCTCTCAGCAAATAGCTTGGGGTGTCTACTTTCCAAAATGGGGTCATTTGGGGGGGGGTTGAACTGTCCTGGCATTTTATGCACAACATTTAGAAGCTTATGTCACACATCACCCACTCTTCTAACCACTTGAAGACAAAGCCCTTTCTGACACTTTTTGATTACATGAAAAAATAATTTTTTTTTGCAAGAAAATTACTTTGAACCCCCAAACATTATATATTTTTTTAAAGCAAATGCCCTACAGATTGAAATGGTGGGTGTTTCATATTTTTTTTTCACACAGTATTTGCGCAGCGATTTTTCAAACGCATTTTTTGGGGAAAAAACACACTTTTTTAATTTTAATGCACTAAAACACACTATATTGCCCAAATGTTTGATGAAATGAAAAAGATGATCTTAGGCCGAGTACATGGATACCAAACATGACATGCTTTAAAATTGCGCACAAACGCGCAGCGGCGACAAAATAAATACATTTTTAAAAGCCTTTAAAAGCCTTTACAGGTTACCACTTTAGATTTACAGAGGAGGTCTACTGCTAAAATTACTGCCCTCATTCTGTCCTTTGCGGTGATACCTCACATGCATGGTGCAATTGCTGTTTACATTTGACGCCAGACCGACGCTTGCGTTCGCCTTTGCGCGAGAGCAGGGGGGGTCAGGGGTGCTTTTTTTTTTTTTTTTTTTTTCTTATTATTATTTTTGCTTTTTTATCTTATTTTTAAACTGTTCCTTTCATTTTTATTTTTTTTAAATTAATTTTATTGTTATCTCAGGGAATGTAAATATCCCTATGATAGCAATAGGTAGTGACAGGTACTCTTTTTTTTAAAAATTGGGCTCTATTAGACCCTAGATCTCTCCTCTGCCCTCAAAGCATCTGACCACACCAAGATCGGTGTGATAAAATGCTTTCCCAATTTCCCAATGGCGCTGTTTACATTCGTCGAAATCTAAGTCATGAAATGCTCGTAGCTTCCGGTTTCTTAGGCCATAGAGATGTTTGGAGCCATTCTGGTCTCTGATCAGCTCTATGGTCAGCTGGCTGAATCACCGGCTGCATTTTCAGGTTCCCTGTTGGGACAGGAAAGCCATAGAAAAACATGGAAGACGGTGGGGGGGGGGCATTCCCTCCCACTGCTTGCAAAAGCAGTCTAGAGGCTAATTAGCCGCTAGGATTGCTTTTATATGAAAGCCGACCGCTGGCTGAAAAGAATGATACCAAGATGATACCTAAACCTGCAGGCATCATTCTGGTATAACCACTCAAAGTCCAGCAACATACCAGTACGTTGCTGGTCCTTGTTAGGCATATATTGTAAACTTTTTTTTCATGCAGCCTGTGGGCTGAACGAAAAAAAGATATTGATCGGTGGGTATGCCCACCATTAGAATACCTCCCTTCATCCACCCACTTCTAATGATGGGCATACATGCACCATTTATATATGCCGAAGCATGGGGGCATCCTCCCGCAAAAGGCAGGAGCAAATTGCTCCTCCACCCACTGCTGCCCCCATGCTTCGGCATATATGCTGAAGTATGTAACTGTGGTGGTGAAATCACCTCCGACAGCGCTGGAGTCACGGCTTTATATATCGTGGGAGCAAACGCTGTTGCTGTCAAGATAAATAAATCCGCGCTGCAACTGAATGGCGTACCTGCTAAGCAAATGATGGTTAACAATAAACCAAAGTAACATTACAGTATAACAGTAAGACTTACCATACCTGCAAAGCAAATACAAAAAAAAAAACATAGTAAAAAATAAAACATTTAACGCAACCTGTGCCTAAAATATATATATGCCGAAGCATGGGGGCATCCTCCCGCAAAAGGCAGGAGCAAATTGCTCCTCCACCCACTGCTGCCCCCACGCTTCGGCATATATGCTGAAGTATGTAACTGTGGTGGTGAAATCACCTCCGACAGCGCTGGAGTCACGGCTTTATATATCGTGGGAGCAAACGCTGTTGCTGTCAAGATAAATAAATCCGCGCTGCAACTGAATGGCGTACCTGCTAAGCAAATGATGGTTAACAATAAAACAAAGTAACATTACAGTATAACAGTAAGACTTACCATACCTGCAAAGCAAATACAAAAAAAAAAACATAGTAAAAAATAAAACATTTAACGCAACCTGTGCCTAAAATATATATATGCCGAAGCATGGGGGCATCCTCCCGCAAAAGGCAGGAGCAAATTGCTCCTCCACCCACTGCTGCCCCCACGCTTCGGCATATATGCTGAAGTATGTAACTGTGGTGGTGAAATCACCTCCGACAGCGCTGGAGTCACGGCTTTATATATCGTGGGAGCAAACGCTGTTGCTGTCAAGATAAATAAATCCGCGCTGCAACTGAATGGCGTACCTGAAAACAATAAAATGGTTACCAACAAAACACAGTAAACGGTAAAGTATAAAAAATCTGAAAAGCAAACATGGTAAAACATAATAACAATAAAACATTGCAGAATAGAATAGAGTAAAAAAGAGCAGAACAATAGAGAGAGAATAGAGAGAGAGAGAACAATAAAACAACAACAACTATTTTTGGTTTTTTTATTTTATATTTTTTTTTGTGTTTTTATATTTTTTAATTTCTTTTTAATTTTTTTTTTTTACACTTTTTTTTAGTAACTTTTGTAACTCGTTCCAGGTTTGGGTCTCTCAAAATGCAATGGCATCTTGGGAGACCCTGTGTTAGTGTGCCTAGTCTGTGCAGTGCTGAACCCTACGCTAATACTCAACTAATGTATGGTAGCGTTCAAAGCATTCACCCATGCAAAGACCAGGATTGCCAGGACAGGAGGGACAATAAGACCGGGTGTCACGCCTAAATCCGCGCTTGCTACAGACACGACATCTTTTTTGGGGGGCTCGTTGGGTAGGGGTACTCGGGATGGCATAAAGAAAATGCCGCTCATGCAGCCGGCTTACTGCATTTGGTTGGGGAAGGTGAGGTAGAGCACCGTCTGGAAACAGAAGGGGTCTGACGATCTCTTCCTGGAATTTAAGGAAGGATCCAGTCTGTCCTGAAGCTCTGTATAGCACATGAGCGTTCAGCAAAGCCAATTGAAATAAATAAACAGACACTTTTTTGTACCAGCGTCTGGCCTTACGGGCAACTAGGTACGGTGCCAACAACTGGTCGTTGAGGTCCACCCCTCCCATATTAAGGTTGTATTCGTGGACACAGAGGGGTTTCTCCACAACACCAGTTGCCGTAGGAATTTGGGTCGTCGTGTCTGCATGAAGGGAGGTGAGAACGAAAACATTCTTCTTATCCCTCCACTTCATAGCGAGCAAATTATTATACTTCAAGCAGGCTCTCTCCCCCAGCCTAAGACGGGAATCTACAAGCCGCTGGGGAAAGCCCCGGCGATTAGGTCGCACGGTGCCACATGCTCCAATCTGCTGATCAAACAAGTGACTAAAAAGTGGCACGCTCGTATAATAATTGTCCACGTACAAGTGGTACCCCTTTCCGAATAAGGGTGACACCAAGTCCCACACTATCTTGCCAGCGCTTCCTATGTAGTCAGGGCAGTTTGTCGGCTCTACGTGACTATCTTTGCCCTCGTAAACCATAAAACTATATGTATAGCCTGTGGCCCTGTCACAGAGCTTATACATCTTGACCCCGTATCTGGCACGCTTGCTGGGAAGGTACTGTTTGAATGACAAGCGGCCAGAAAATTTAATCAGGTACTCATCAATGCAGACAACTTGATGGGGGGTAAACAAGTCTGCAAAACGTTGGTTGAAGTGGTTTACGAGGGGCCGAATTTTGTAGAGCCGATCGTATGCAGGGTCTCCACGAGGACGACAGAGTTCATTGTCGTTGAAGTGCATGAACCGCAAAATCTGCTCGTATCGTGCCCTGGCCATGGAAGCAGAGAACAAGGGTGAATGGTAAATTGGGTCAGTGGACCAATATGACCGCAACTTACTCTTTTTATTCAACCCCATGAGGAGGGAAAGGCCCAGAAAGGTCTTAAATTCGGAGACCGTAATTGGTCTCCAATCTCTGGCAAGGGAGGACTGGGGATTAGCGGCGATGTGTTGACCAGTGTATAAATTGCTTTGGTCCACAATAGATCTATAGAGATCTTCGGTGAAAAACAGTGAATAAAAATCCAGTGGCGTAAAGTCAACTGTTTCCACCTGAATTCCGGGTTGGCCAGTGAAAGGGGGAAGTACGGGTGCTGCAGAAGTGGAGGGTTCCCAATTCGGATTGGCCAATGCAGCAGGAAGGGCACTATGGGCACGACGGGCCTGTCTTTGTCTTCTTGGTGGCAGCGGGACACTACTAGTGCTTGCCACCTCGCCAGCTTGAACTGCACTTATGGGACTCGCCACGTCACCACGTGATACTGCAGTGCTGGATGTACGACCAGGGTGTACTAGGCCGCTGGTGCTTGCCAGTTCACCAGAAGGAATAGCGGCGCTAGTACTTCTCTGCTCCATACGAGAGCCCTACGGTTCTTGCACTTCAAGGACAGAAGAAGATTGGGGTCTGGTACGCCTGACCTTAGCAGGGACCACAACTCTGTCGTCAGAGCTATCTGACATGGAGCCGCTGTCCTCTACAGGTTCGTATTCTGAGCCTGAACTTGACAGATGAGTGACTTCCTCTTCACTATCTGTCATACTCAGAAACGTGTAGGCCTCTTCACTAGTGTACCTTCGATTTGCCATTTTGGGCTCTAAATTTAGGGGTACACTAGTGAGACTCACAGGCAAAAAAGCTCCTGACTGTCAGCGACTGTATCAAAACGCTACCAAAAAACTGTTAGCGATCGCAGGGATCAGGCCTGACTCTGCGAACGCTGCAGTTATGTGTGCTTAGTGTTTTGTAAGTGTCAGTTATCGATCGATACTGCACTTGGGTGGGCTGGGCAGGGCTGGGCCGAGGAGCAAAACGCAGGTGCTAGCAGGTATCTGGGCTGATCCCGCTAACACTGCGTTTCAGGGAACCCTAAACTGCTGGGGAGTATAGATCTGAAAGGATCAGATATCGATCCGCTCAGATACTATAGCACTAAGGGAGGTGTATGCTGCGTGCGTGGGTTTTAGCGGTACTGGCGCTAACCTGACGCTGCCTGGGGCGACACAGACCTTATCTGACCCTAAAAATGTAATTTATATCACCGCCGGGCAATTAGGGGGTTAAACCTTTATAGGGTAATAAACGGCAGGTGCCCTAAAACTATAATAAACTGTAATAAACTGTAATAAACTACAAAAAACAAACTAGCTAACCAGCGTCACCCGTAACACTTATACGGTGATCGCTGGTGAAAGGGTTAACTAGGGGGCAATCAGGGGGTTAAAACCTTTAGCAGGTAGTATATGGGGGTCCCTGTCGCTATAAAACACTGACAGCAAACCTATATACTTACCTCCCTAACTAGCGTCACCTGTGTCACTAATACAGCGATCAGAAAAACGATCGCTTAGCGACACTGGTGACGGGGGGTAATCAAGGGGTTAACTTTTATTAGGGGGGGTTAGGGGGGTACCCTGGACCTAAGGGGGGGTACCCTAGACCTAAAGGGGGCTAACCTAACTGCCCTAACACTTGTAACTGACACAAACTGACACCAATGCAAAAAAAAAAAAATGCTATTGGTGTCAGAGTGACAGGGGGTACAGGGGAGTGATCGGGGGGTGATCGGGGGTGATGGGGGGTGACAAGTGTGCCTGGCGTGTTCTACTGTTAGTGTAGTGTTGTGCAGACTTACTTGATGTCTTCTCTCCTCGGCGCCGGATCAAAAAGACCGACTCGAGGAGGGATGACATCACTTCCTTTCCCTCTGTTTACATTACAGAGGGAAAGGAAGCATTCTCATTCGCCGGGAGCGATCGGGAGGGGGTGGCCAACAATGGATGGCCTCCCCCTCACCTCTCATCGCCCGGGAAGAAATGGCGACCGCCTCGGGCACCGGGGGGGGGGGGACCGATCGGACCCCCCACCCGCGGAAGGCAAATCACGTATATGTACGTGATTTTGCCTGTCCGTGCCACCTTGCCGACGTAAATCGGCGTGAGGCGGTCGTCAAGTGGTTAACTTAGGCAATTTCAGTCTCCTCCCCTTGGAGTGCTTTGAAACCACTATGTACACACACACATATATATATAGATATAGATATAGATATATCTCTATATCTATATCTATATCTATATACAGTGCTCAGCATAAATGAGTACACCCAAACAGATTTGTCAGAAAACCTTTACTTTCCTTTCAGAATCAACATTTTCTATACTACAAAATACTCCGACAAATGCGGGCCATTGTTTGCAACCAAGATTTGTTAATTTGCACACACAAAAAAATATTTTTCCTAACAAATTCATTTAAGACCATGTTGCAAAAATTAATACACCCCAATGAAAGTCTTAAGAGCAAAGCTAAATTTTGGACAACAAAATCCTAATTAACAAGAACTCAACTACATGTGAGTCTAATTATTCATTAAACAGGTGTCCAGCAGACTGTTGATTACAAAAGGGCGTTACTTAACAAAGAAAACCCCTTCCCATTTCATGCTGTCAGCAATGGCACCACATGGAAGAGAAATGTCACAAGGCCTGAGAAAGAAAATAATTTCTTTACACAAGAAAGGTGAAGGCTACAAGAGGATCAGCAAAGCTTTACTTATCAGTCAGAATACTGTAGCAAAAGTGATACAAAAATTTAACAAAGATGGAACTGCAACCATCTCACAGAGACATCCAGGCCTTCCACGGAAGTTAACACCTTGACAGGAGCATCTTCTGATGAGAAGAGTTGAAGAAAATCACTATGAAATTTCTCTGCAGTCAGCTAAAGAAGTAGAGAGCCAAACTGAGCTGATTGTTTCCCGTGACACAATATAGAGTACACTGCAGAAGAATGGCATGCATGGGTGTCATCGATGAGGGAAGCCTCTCCTAAAGCCCATGCAGAAAAAAGCCTACCTAGAATTTGCCAGGGCCCATGCTGAAAAAGAAGACTACTGGGACTCTGTACTCTGGAGTGATGAGACCAAGATAAATGTTTTTGGAACTGATGGCTTCAAAACTGTAAAGCGTTGCAAAGGTGAGTACAAAAAAAAAAAAGCATGGTGCCTACAGTGAAACGTGGTGGTGGAAGTGTCCTTCTCTGGGGCTGCATGAGTGCTGCTGGTGTCAGAGAGCTGCATTTCATTGATGGTATCATGAATTCACAGATGTACTGCTCTATATTGAAAGAGAAGATGCTACCATTACTCCCAACTCTTGGTCATCGTGCACTTTTCCAACATGACAATATTCCAAAATACACATCTAAGGCTACTGTTGCATTTCTGAAGAAGAACAGGGTGAAAGTGATTCAGTGACCAATCAAACATCTATGGAGAATTCTGAAGAGACAAGTTGAGCATCACTCTCCATCCAGCATCCAGGCTCTAAAAGAGGTTGTTCTTGAAGAATGGAAAAAGATAGATGTTGCATTATGTCGCCAATTTGTTCATTCCATGCCGAGAAGACTTGGTGCTGTCCTTACAAATCACGGATGTCATACAAAATACTAGATGTAGTAGTTTTTGTTGTGGGGTGTATTAATTTTTGCATCAACTAATTTGAGTAAAACTGAAGATTTTGTAATTTTAAGTTATATTATTAACCTTACTTTCATGTTATGAGCTAAACAAATTTTCTATAAAACTCAGTTTTGTCAAAATTTTGGAAATTGTTCTTGTGTTCATTGAGATATTGATTAACCACTTGCAGATGTGCGTCGGCACAATGGCAGCGGTGGGCAAATGGGCGTACCTGTACGTCCCCTTTAATTGGAAGGGGCTAGTGGGCGCACGTGCCCGCCGCGTGCAGCGTGACCATGCCCCGCAGACTCGATATCCGCCGGTATCCCGCGATCATGTCACGGAGAGGCAGAACGGGGAGATGCCTATGTAAACAAGGCATTTCCCTGTTCTGCCTAGTGACGTGATAGGGATCTACTGCTCCCTGTCATCGGAAGCAGTGATCTCTGTCATGTCAGTGGTAGCCCATCCCCCCACAGTTAGAATCACTCCCTAGGACACAATAAACCCCTTGATCGCCTCCTAGTGTTTAACCCCTTCCCTGCCAGTGTCATTTACACAGTAATCAATGGTCCCAAAATAGTGTCAAAAGTGTCCGATATGTGTCCGACATAATGTCGCAATCACGATAAAAATCGCAAATCGCCGCCATTACTAATAAAAAAAAATTAATAATAAAAATGCCATAAATCTATCCCCTATTTTGTAGACGCTATAACTTTTGCACAAACCAATCAATATACGCTTATTGCGATTTTTTTTACCAAAAATATGTAGAGGAATACATATTGGCCTAAACTGAGGAAAAATTTTGTTTTTTTATATATTTTTTGGGAATATTTATTATAGCAAAAATGAAAAAATATTGCTTTTATTCCAAAATTGCCACTCTTTTTTTGTTTATAGCGCAAAAAATAAAAATCGCAGAGGTGTTCAAATACCACCAAAAGAAAGCTCTAAAAAAAAAAAAAGGACATCAATTTTGTTTTGGTGTAACGTCGCACGGTTGCTCAATTGACAGTTAAAGTGACGCAGTGCCGAATTGCAAAAAATGCTCTGGTCAGGAAGGGGGGAAAATCTTCAGGTGCTGAAGCGGTTAATATCTTACTTTTCAAAAGGGGTATATTCATTTATGCTGAGCACTGTATATATATATATATATATATATATATATATATATATATATATATATATATATTGTATATACTATATATATATGCGTGTATAGTTTTCGGACAACAGGCTAGCAATATCACTCAATGCATTACATTTCGTGGGTGAACCCTATATTAGAAAATAAAGAATTGTCTTCAGCTGTGGGTAGTTACTTATTAATTGTAACCCTCAAAGTACCTCAAAGTAAAATCATTTTTTATCTAGTATTATGACTTTTGGTAATCAAAATCTGGTTGATTGCTTTGGGCCACTATATTTTTGCATAGCACATTGTTAGCATTTACACATGTGCCTTTTGTTTCTTTTCCATACGAGTCAATGTGAAAGCAGACTTGAATTAAAGCAACTCATAATGTATTTATAAGCAATTCAGAAGCATCTCAGGGGAAATTCAGAAGCAACTCTGAAGCATCCCAAATTCAAACCATTCCCAACTACATACATGGAAGGGCACCAAATATTAAAGTATTAAATATGTAATTAATTTATAAATTAAATTAGTTAATTCAATTGTGAAATGATTTTTCAAAGTATTATGTTAAAAATGTAAAGTTTGTTCATTTGTGATTTTTTTTTCTGACTGTGGTTTTTAGTTAATAATTAAAGCTCATGTTCTGATTAGGGAAAAAAGAAAAAAGCGTTCAAATTAAAAAAAACGTCTTGGGCTGCTATTTTCACCTCATTTCCAGTGATGTCCTTCACAGACTCACAAATTCTGTGATATACTGTTACTCACTACTCCCTACCCACTTCTTGTGAGCCCAGAAGACAGCTGCAAAAAAAAAAAAAAAAAAAAAAAAAATATATATATATATATATATATATATATATATATATATATATATATATATATATATATATATATATATATATATATATATTTATATATACTATATTGTCAAAAGTATTGTGACACCTGCCTTTACACACACATGAACTTTGATGGCATCCCAGTCTTCGTCTGTAGGGTTCAATATTGAGTTGGCCCACCCTTTGCAGCTACAACAGCTTCAACTCCTCTGGGAAGTCTGTCCACAAGGTTTAGGAGTATGACTATGGGAATGTTTGGCCATTCTTCCAGAAGTGCATTTGTAAGGTCAGGCACTGATGTGGATGAGAAGGCCTGGCTCGCAGTCTCGGCTCTAATTCATTCCATAGCTGCAAAGGGTGGACCAACTCAATATTGAACCCTAAAGAACTCAGACTGGGATGCCATTAAAGATCACAATACTTTTGGTAATATAGTGTGCATACAGTATATATATATATATATATATATATATATATATATATATATATATATATGTGTTTTTTTTTTACTTTTTCCAGGTGTCTTTGTTCCATGATCTGTAAAAATAGCTGGTTCGGAAGGAAAATATTGATGCAGGGCCTTGGCAAACGGTGGGTGTGGCCTAAGGGTGCTAATAGTGGGGGGGACTAACTGGGTATGGTAAAGTGGTTTTAAACCTCTGACATAAATATGAACAAAGCATATCCCTCTATAATGTGTACTTGACTATAAGGTTAAGAGCCGGCAACTAGTTTTCCCGATAAAAGTTGCTGCTGTAACTTGCACACTGTACCCTTTATCAATAAACTACTTTTATCTGGAGATCAAGATGTTGGCTCTTCACTCTATACTCTCATACTGTTTAAAGTGCCAAGAAGACATTGTGAGCTTTGAAGCACCATTGGTCTACCTCCAAGGGAAATTAACCTAGACGTATATCTTCCTTTGTGTAATTTGTACTTGTCTCAATCCAGAGCACTAAGTGTAATTCTTCTCTGCATGCTTTGTCCTCTGCTATCTGCATGATTCACTTTTGACAGGTTTTTTGACATAAAGCGATAAAAACATGACAAGGGAGAGAGCTCCACCACACAACCTGTGATTGACAGCCTCATCTCTGTTTCTGTGTGCTGTTTGAAGAGGGGGTGCATCCAATCCCTCCAATCTGCTCTCAGCTCTCTTTGAAGAGAGTAACTTCATATCCCAGCCTCCTGCTTTCTGTAAGCTCACACAAGCTGTATAAATTCTTCACTTTGAATGACTATAGAGAAGAGAGGCCTGCAGATAAACAGGTACTCCTGATGTAGGAGGATTTGTTTTATCTCTGTGTATCACCTAGTTACTCAGTGGGTATATGTAAGGGTTTACCATCACATTAACCCCTTTCCACCGCCTGTACACATATATGCGGCCTCATTGAAGTGGATCTTCTTCTGTAAGGCCACATATATTCATACATGTGTTTGTGGTGTGAGTGTGCTGCACGGCATGCTCCCAGTACACAGACCGTGCTCTCACCGAGAGCTCTGAGTCTCGTACCAATGATTGGGAACCGGGAGGACCGTTCCCAATCACCTGATTGATGTGATCATTGTGATAGCCTCTGATTGGCTATCACAGTAAGCAGTCACTGTACAGCCCGCTGCCTCTCAGGGACGGCTCCCTCCAAACTGCTTCTGTTGTTAGGATCCTCCCAGACCAGCACCCAAGCTCCATCCAGAGGCAGAGCACCCCAGACTGGGGGGTTTGCCTCAAGGGCCACCAATAGTCCACTCAGCACTCCAGCTCCATCTTCCCCCTGACTCCTCCCACTGGCATGACTCATCCATACTTAAAGGGGTTGTAAACCCTCGTGTTTTTTCACCTTAATGCATCCTATGCATTAAGGCAGGGGTCTTTAAACTATGGCCCTCCAGTTGTTCAGGAACTACAATTCCCACCATGCCTAGTCATGCCTGTGAATGTCAGAGTTTTACAATGCCTCATGGGACGTGTACTTCCACAACAGCTGGAGGGCCGTAGTTTGGAGATCCCTGCATTAAGGTGAAAAAACTTCTGACAGTGACCGGCCCCCAAGCCCCCCATTTTACTCACCTGAGCCCTTCATTCCCTCGGCGGAGATGCGCTGGACCTCTCTTCCCGGGGTTCTCGGCTCTTGATTGGATAGATTGATACCATCGCAGCCATTGGCTCCTGGTGCTGTCAATCAAATCCAATGACACGGGCGCATCCGGCATTCTGGGGGCGCATCCGGCATTCTGTGTCTATGCACACAAATGCTGGACTCGAGGGTGCGCCCACAAGGTAACCACCCGGGAGATCGCTTCTCCCAGGGGTTTACTGATGCAGAGAGGAGCGCGAGCGCCACCGGGGGACCCCAGAAGACGATTATCGGGGCCACTCTGTGGAAAACGAACTGCACAGTGGAGGTAAGTATGATAGGTTTGTTATTTAAAAAAAAAAAAACGAAGTTTTACAACCACTTTAACCACTTCAGCCCCGGAAGGTTTACCCCCTTCCTGACCAGAGCACTTTTTACAATTTGGCACTGCGTCGCTTTAACTGCTAATTGCACAGTCATGCAATGCTGTACCCAAACGAAATTTGCGTCCTTTTCTTCCCACAAATAGAGCTTTCTTTTGATGGTATTTGATCACCTCTGCGGTTTTTATTTTTTGCGCTATAAACGGAAAAAGACCGAAAATTTTGAAAAAAAATTTCTTCTTTTGTTATAAAAAAAATCCAATAAACTCAATTTTCGTCATACATTTAGGCCAAAATGTATTCGGCCACATGTCTTTGGTACAAAAAATGTCAATAAGCATATATTTATTGGTTTGCGCAAAAGTTATAGCGTCTACAAACTAGGGTACATTTTCTGGAATTTACACAGCTTTTAGTTTATGACTGCCTATGTCATTTCTTGAGGTGCTAAAATGGCAGGGCAGTACAACCCCCCCCCCCAAAATGACCCCATTTTGGAAAGTAGACACCCCAAGGAAATTGCTGAGAGGCATGTTGAGCCCATTGAATATTATTTTTTTTGTCCCAAGTGATTGAATAATGACAAAAAAAAAAATTTACAAAAAGTTGTCACTAAATGATATATTGCTCACACAGGCCATGGGCATATGTGGAATTGCACCCAAAATACATTCAGCTGCTTCTCCTGAGTACGGGGATACCACATGTGTGGGACTTTTTGGGAGCCTATCCACGTACAGGGCCCCCGAAAACCAATCACTGCCTTCAGGATTTCTAAGGGCGTAAATTTTTGATTTCACTCCTCACTACCTATCACAGTTTTGAAGGCCATAAAATGCCCAGATGGCACAAAACCCCCCCCAAATGACCCATTTTGGAAAGTAGAAAGTAGATCGGACCCCCCGCCCGCGGGAGGCAGATGACGTACATGAAAAACAGTCCAGTCGCATAAGGCTGATAGCACACTAGCTGCGGCCCCGGATTACAGGGAGAGTGTAGGAGACTGTGAGCTCCCTCTCCCATTTTTGAAACATTTGGATACTTTTTAACTGCTAGTGTGCTATCAGCCTTATGCGACTGGACTGTTTTTCATGTAAATAAATGGATACATTTTAAACAGAATCACGCTATGTGGATACCTTTCTTTTAATATTTTTTGACACTCAAGCGGACATCCAGTGGGGACTTTTTAATACAAAGGGACAGGAAGTCCCCACCTCTCTGTGTGTACAGCTGTCTGTTGGAAATAGGACGCGTGGAAGGAAACTGACACCCATAGGACTGAAGTGACAGGACCAACAGTATACGCTCGTACCCCTGCAGGGGTGGAGCGCTCCGGTGAGTGCAACCACATTAGGGGGACCACCAGTTGTTACAGCACGGCACTTTATCACCTAAGAAGAACTCCCTGCACTATTGCTATGAACTTTTTTGCACTAAATAACATAGGGTTTTTTGATTTTGATTTTTAGCTGCGATTTTGACACATTATTAATGATTTTTTACTGCGTATAATTATTGCACATTTACACATTATTGGTGGACAACCACTGTTTTTGGCACTTTATCACTTTATATCTATTCACATGAAGATGTATTTATGTTATCTAGTGGTGTTGCTTAATATTTTCAATTTTTTTGCACATATAGTAGTAATTTTCACTTGTTAAGGTGTTTTCACCAACATAAGGACACTTTTTCCTGTAATTAATTTTTGGATCACACCAAAAAAATGTTTTATTTTTACACTTGAACTTCTTGCTAATTTTTAGTCATACTCCTAACACAGCGCCACTCCCTATACTTTGATCTGTAAACCTGGTATTGTTTATTGCATTAAAACGAATAAAACACACTTACAATGTTGCAGATTAAAAAAAGCTTGAAGACTGCTGTGCCGGCCGGAGCACAAGCAGCCAACCCATCCTCTGGGTATACGAATGGAGTACGAGGTGACGTCAGTGCGTCGCTCCGCCCTTTTTTTTGTACGTGATTCGTAATAACTTATGTCGTCCAGGGGCACGGGTGGCGCACTGCGTCACCTCTAATTATACTAAAATTAGTGCAATCTGGATTTGTGTTCATCTGGCAGAAGAAAATGGCTTCTGAGAATGAGGGTGATAATAGGATGGACACTTTGCCCCAGGAAACCACATCAAGCGGACCAGGGGTCAACTGTCCCACCCCTGTCCAAGTGAGGAGAGATCCTTATCATTCACTGAGAAGGAATATCTCACAAAATAAAAGTAAAAAGAATAACAATTATCAATTTAAGACCTCTAAGAAAACTCTGGCCCAACCCTTGGATGACAATAGGATTAGAAGCAACTACAGACAGGACTATCAGGTTCAGGGCCCACAGCGAGCCCCTCCCCCCGCGCAATCCTGGGGTAATAATCCAACAAGGCAAGGACCATACCCCTACATATGGGAGTTTGACCAACCAGGTCCCTCCTATTATGATAGAGATGAGGGGAATCAGGGATATAATATCCCTATGCAAAATCGGTTCTTTCCCCTATCCGATTTGGAAGCTTCTGGGAGCCCCAGGTTCAACAATGGGGGTTATGATTTCAACACCCCAATGAGGAATAATGATATATACCGTTCAGGTAATTATAGACCAGATTACAACAAACCAAGATCTGACCAATACCGTGGTCCCCCCGGTGGCCAGATTAATCAGAATTGGGGTTTTCCCAGGAACAATCAAGGCCTCAAAAGGCCCGTGGAACAAAGAGAGGGACTAGAGGGGGGAGGCGCACCCAGGCAGCAAAAAAGAAAAAAAACGTGGGCGCTGGGATTTACAACTTAAGCAAACAAATACTGACAGACCCTGAAAAAAAGCTGTTGGATAAAGGTCTGAAGTTTGCTCCGCCCAGGAGCTTGAGCAAATTTCAGACCTACATGGACATACACAAGTATGTCCCTAAGTTAACCGGTTCAATACAGGGCATTTTCACCCCCTTCCTTCCCAGACCAATTTTTAGTTTTCAGCGCTGTCGCACTTTAAAGGACAATTGCGCGGTTGTGCGACATTGTACCCAAACAAAATTGACGTCCTTTTTTCCCCACAAATAGAGCTTTCTTTTGGTGGTATTTGATCACCTCTGCAGTTTTTATTTATTGCGCTATAAACAAAAGAAGAGCGACAATTTTGAAAAAAACACAATATTTATTACTTTTTGCTATAATAAATATCCCAATTTAAAAAAAAAAAAACAAATTTTTTCCTCAGTTTCGGCCAATACGTATTCTTCTACATATTTTTGGTAAAAAAAATCGTAATAAGCGTATATTGATTGGTTTGCGCAAAAGTTATAGCGTCTACAAAATACGGGATAGATTTATGGCATTTTAAAAAAAAAAAATATTTATTTATTTTTTTCACTAGTAATAGCGGCGATCGGTCCGGCCCGGTTAACGGGCAATCGCGGGTGCCCGGCGGACGTGCGCGCCCCCTAGACGGCCGGGAACCCGAGGCCATCATATGACGTCCACCCAGGATGGGAGATCCCATCTGTGGACGTCATATGTATATACGCGGGTAGGGAAGTGGTTAAACATCAAACGATACCTGTTATCTAAACCCGTCAAAGGGTATTATGGAGCCCAATCAGAATTTCAGCATTCCGGCCTCTCAAATGCTTCCCTTTTCAACCCTTCGGGGACTATGACACCCTCTATTCGTGGTTTTAGGGATGTTGTGTTACGTGATCTGGAACACATTAAGGTTAAAAAGATTAAAATGCAGAGGGATCTGGAAGTGGGTCTTGACTCTTTATGTCAAAATAAATCATTGGTCATTCGACCGGCCGATAAGGGGGGGGATTGTGGTCCTTGATCGATGTGACTACCTCAAGGAAATGCACCGGATTGTGGGTGATGATGAGACCTATACCCCTTTGAATAGGGATATAAAAAGGAATTAGAAGTTATCGTGGAGAGGGGTCTCCATAGTGGCATTCTCACCAAGAAAGAGAGATCTTTTCTGGTACCATGCGCTCCCCGTACCCCTGTCATATACTATCTTCCGAAAATCCATAAAAGTCAAACTTGCCCCCGGGACGTCCCATAGTGAGTGGGATTGATTCAATCCCGTCCCGGGTGGGCAAGTATATTGACTACTATTTACAGCCTTTGGTCAAGAAAATTCCGTCCTATATTAAGGACTCTAAACAGGTCATCAATCTGCTATCCGGGATCATCCTTAGGAGAGGATTATGGCTAGTCACAGCGGATGTTACTTCGCTTTATACCATTATCCCCCCCGTTTGGGTCTGGAAGCAGTTAAACTATATTTGGAGAAAGATTCGGGATTGGTTTCCACACAGATTGATTTCATTATGGAGCTCTTAAATTATGCTGCTACCCATAATTATTTTTTGTTTGACCAGCAGTTTTACCGCCAGGTTAGGGGCGTGGCTATGGGGGCCAAATATGCCCCTAGCCTGGCTAACCTATTTATGGCCAAATGGGAGGAGGACGTCATCGATACCCAATGTAGACCAGAGGTGGTCCTATGGGCCAGATACATTGATGACGTTCTTCTCCTATGGGATGGCAGGGAGTCAGATTTGCTAAACTTTATGGCATCCCTCAATGATAATGATAGGGGCATAAAGTTTAATCTTGAGGCGAGTTTGAAAGAAATTAATTTTTTGGACCTTAATATTACTGTTGAACACGGGAGGTTTGTCACGTCGACTTATTTTAAGCCGACGGACAGAAACTCATATATCTCTCTAGACAGCTGCCATTATGAACCCTGGCTTAGAGCTGTCCCTTTGGGTCAGTTCACACGTCTCAGGCGCAACTGTACTGAGATAAAAACTTTTGATGATCAGGCAGCTGTTCTTTCCTCTAGATTTTTAGAAAAGGGTTATGATCCCCAAGTATTGTCTCGAACTGTGGAGAGGGTGAGAATTATGGACAGATCGTTACTCCTGGCAGATAAACCACACCAGGTGAAGGATGGCAATATGTCCTTGCCGTTTATTACTACATTTTTGGCACAAAATCAGAGTATTAAAAAATTAATCCAAAAGCATTGGCACTTACTATGCAATGATCAGGTCTTAAAGAATGTACTACCGGATAAACCACACATAGTGTTCAAGGAGGCTTCTTCACTTGGGAATAGAATTGCCCCCAGTGTGCAGGACCCTCCGAGAGCAAACAGGTGCTTCTTTCAAAATCTTCAGGGCTATTATAGATGTACGGAATTTCAGGTTTGCTCCTTAAACAGTTGTAAGGAAAGGAAGATCTGCAAGTTTATTTCAACCAGTACCTCTCGGACCTTTGAAGTAGAACCTTTTATCACATGCTCATCTGAGGGTGTGGTTTACCTCATCCAATGCCCTTGTGGGCTGCAATACGTTGGGAGGACTAAAAGGGCACTTCAGGTTAGAGTAAATGAACACATCAGCAATATCAGAAGGGGTTTTAAGAAACATTCAGTTTCCAGACATTATGATGAAGTGCACCACAGAGATCCCTCCAACACACTCTATATGGGGATTGATAAATATAAACCCCATTGGAGGGGCAGCTCATTAGTTAGGGAAATCTCTAAACAGGAAATGTCTTGGATTTACCATCTTAAAACTTATGTACCCTTTGGCTTAAACGTGGATACTGACGTTAATGCATTCATCAACAACTCTTAGTTTGCATTTTTCGTCGCTGTCCACGTTTAGTTTTGGTCATTGTTTTTTATGATTTTTGTGACTTTTATGTTATTATGTGGAATTTTCTATTGATCCATTGATATTTTATTCTAATGTCTTTTAATTACGACTATGACTGATTGTCCCTGTTATCATACGTGGGTATTTCTGGTTATTGGACACCTAATGTGTATGCATTTTTTGCTGTATTTATCCCAGGGGTGACTAAAAACAAGAAATAAAAAACAAATGTCATCAATTGTTATGCTCTGTATATTTTACGATTGACCTTTGGTTTGAGCCACTACACATTATGTTGGTCTTTTTAATTTTTATTCGATGTAGTCTTTTCGTTCTATCTACTGATTTTTATAATTTTTATACTTTATGTTTATTTTTTATATTATTTCTTTATATATTTTTTTATATTTTTTTTTCATTGGGTACAGACCTACATATATTCAATCAATTTTTATTACTGAACACGTTCTATGATAACTGATCTATATGTCTTTTTAAAAAAGATGGACAATTTTTGTGTCATCCACTAGGTGTCACTCTACTTGAAGGTTGAGGCTGTCACCGTTATACACATTTGAGACACTTCCGATGCGTGTCTATACGATGTGAGGTTTTTTATTCGTATGTTATATTTTTATAGGTTATTTTGTTCATTTTTTCATCATACACCCTTGATCCGGCTGTAGACTGGATTTTATAGGATCATTTCTCGTTTGGTGGCCAGTGTAGATGTCCGTGCGCTATTCAGAGTGGCGGACATGTCTTCATGTTACTGCTCATGTGCAATGATGTGTGGTGGCTCAGAACGAGGCTTGGTGCACTCATTTTAGTATAATTAGAGGTGACGCAGTGCGCCGCCCGTGCCCCTGGACGACGTAAGTTATTACGAATCACGTACAAAAAAAGGGCGGAGCGACGCACTGACCTCACCGCGTACGCCATTTGTATACCCAGAGGATGGGTTGGCTGCTTGTGCTCCGGCCGGCACAGCAGTCTTCAGGCTTTTTTTAATCTGCAACATTGTAAGTGTGTTTTCTTCGTTTTAATGCAATAAACAATACCAGGTTTACACTATGGAGTGTTTATATCTTTTATGCACCGTGGGATCCTCATGATGATCTGATCGGTTGAGAGGAGACCGCCTGGCATCTCTGACTGTGCTTGATGTCCTTGGAGCTATTGGATGTTTCCTTACATGCATTCCCTGATCCTCTGTTATGGGGGATCATGGAACTCTGGTAAGAGTTCATTTCTGCTAATCTGGTGGTGGATTCAACACAGCTTGTTTATCCAGTGACTTTGAGGAAGATTTACTCGTATTATATGGACTTTTTATCTGCACAGGTGTTTTTTTTCCCCTTTTTTAATTCATTTGTTCATTAGATTGCTTTTTTTCACAATTACAATCTGAGTATATATTATGGACTTAAGAATTTATATTAATGTATATTATTTTTCAAATCCATCACTTACGGACTTATTAATGTTTGGTTTTATTATTTATGCGTTTATACACATTCAATTCCTGGGGAGTGGTTTTGATCTTTATGAATTTTTTATCACTATTAGATGTATTTATTAGATCATTTTTTTGTGGTCAATAGTTTTTGGATAGCGCGATTCTAATTTTTCCAATCTTCTTATTTTTATTAATGTTATACATGAGAATTGCAGCTTTTGAAGGGTCTCAGTTTTGGATCCAACTCTTCTCAATTTTTTAATTTTTTAATTTTAATTGAATTTAATTTTATTTGTTCTAGCGCAGTTTCTGACATTTTTTCCAACTATGTAACATAACCAACCAGTACAAACATTTAGTGGATGCAAAATTCGTAGGGGTACAAAATCATACCACTCAGCCATCCTGGATTCTAGGGGACAGTATTGAGGTTTCAACAAAAGGATTTGTGCTATGAGAGGGGATTAGTCCACCACTGCGCCAAAGTACCCCATTTTCAGTTATTCCTTTTGTATTATTGTATGTGTGCGCCATTTTCTGTGGTTCTATTTATATATAGGTCTCTATAGCAGCACCAACTTTAGATATTCAGTTTTATGATGTGCCCCCACACTTTGCGTGTTCAATATATATATATATATATATATATATATATATATATATATATATACAGGGCTTTTTTTCAGCAGGAACTCGGGGAAACACAGTTCCGGCATCCCCAGCACTGAATGTATGTAATAGCATGGGGTGTGGGGTGTGCTGGAGGGTCTATTGATGTTGGCTGCTGGGGGATCTATTGTCACTGGTGGGGATCTGATTTTGCGTGAGGGTCTATTGTTGCTGATGGGGAATCTATTGTTGCTGGGGGGGTCTTATGTTGCTGGAAGGGATCTACTGTTGAGGGAGAGGTCTATTTTTATTGGCTGGTGGAGGATCTATTAATGCTGGCTGCTGGGAGATCTGTTGTTGCTGCTGGGGGGTCTAATGTTGCTTGGGTGGATATTTTGTTGTGGGTAGTTCACTGTTGCTGCAGGGAATCTATTGTTGTTGGGGTGGAGTCCAGGGAGTCTATTGTTGTGTGGGGATCTATTGCTGGGTTCTATTGTTGCTGGCTGCAGGGGATCTCTCTTACTGCTTTTCTTTTTATCATTAACATGTTCCATACAAATGATTTAGCACCACAAAATGATACTTGGTTCTGGATTTTCTAAAAGGTGCAGTACTGGTAGGTGGGGTAGGGGGTGGAATCAAGGGACAGTGTTAAGAGGTGGGTAGGGGCAGAGAGACAAGGGGTGACTCAGGCGGGGGGAGTTCCTGCACCTATTCTCAGAGAAAAAAAGCCCTGTATATGTATATTCACTAACAGTGGGAGGGTCTTAAAGGTGCATTAAATACCAGGAGTGCAGAGATTGGGGGTGGGGGAGTGGAGTCGGGTGTTACACACAGAGTGCAGAGTTCTATGGTACACTACGTACATAGTGCAGAGTTCAGACTTCTTCCACAGCTGCTTACCATTGCATCCCCCATCCACATCTCACTTGCACCCTCTTCAGCTCTGACCTCTGCATGCAACCCCCCTTCTTCTACCCCCCTCCTTAAAAGCTCCACCATCTTCCACGTGTCCTTCTTTTGTTGCTGTATTAAGCTGAAGCAACTAGCCGGCTCTAGTATCTCCCCGCATACTGTAGGTGGCTCCTCCTCTCTCACTTGCAGGGAGATCATCCAGTGGCGGTGTCGGCATCCGCACTGCACCCCGGGCACCTGCATCTCCCTTGTCTCCATCCTGCACTCAATGGGCACTGCTCTGGATATCAGATCTGTAAGAGCCATTGGGAGACAAGCTGTCACTTGTAAACACACAAGGCAAACTTCTGTGTTTACAACTGATGGTGGTGAGCAGGGAGCAGAGGGCCTGAACCAGAGGTGGTGGAACTGAGTTCCATCAAGTTCCAGCCAAAAAAAGTCTATATATATATATATATACTGTGTGTGTATATATATATATATTGTGTGGACGAGGCCCTTCCCCAAAGGGCCTGGTATGGAATTTGGGGGGTACCCCACGCTGTTTTAAAAAAAAAAAAATTGGCATGGAGTTCCCCTTAAAACCATACCAGGCCCTTATGGACTGGGGGGAACCCACGCTGATTTTTTCCTAGATTTTTTATTTACCGTATATATTGCCGAGAGCCAGCAATAAATTACAACCGCGAGCAAGTTTAAATTACATTTTTTTTCTTTAGAAATGATATTTAAAGGAATATTTAATTTTTATTGTTTCACTTTAAGCATTTTTAAAATCACTGCTCTTCATTTTAAAAACTTTTTTTTGCATTGATACATGTCCCCTAGGGCAATAATTTGCATATAAGCCTTTAAAATGAGCACTTTTGATTTTCTATGTTAATGTCCCTTAGACTTTAATTGGGTTCGAATGTTCGCACACATTTTTTGCCTGTTCGCATGTTCTGGTGCGAACCGAACTGGGGGTTTGAATTGCCAACATTCGCTGGATCATGGAGAAAGCAAGGGAGTTCCAAAAGAATGGCTACTTCTGCTTTATTGACTACAGTAAAGCCTTTGATTGTGTGGATCACAACAAGATGTAGCAAACACTGAAAGAAATGGGAATACCAGACCAACAAACTTGTCTTCTGAAAAAACCTGTATGCAAGTCAAGAAGCAACAGTTAGAACAGGACATGGAACAACTGATTAGTTCAAAATTGAGAAAGGAATGCGGCAAGGATGTATATTGTCACCCTACTTATTTAACTTATATGCAGAGTATATCATGTGAAATGCCAGGATCGACAAATCACAAGCCGGAATTAAGATCTCCGGGAGAAATATCAACAACTTGAGATATGCAGACGATACCACACTAATGGCAGAAAGTGTAGAAGAACTAACAAGTCTCTTAATGAAGGTGAAAGAGGAGAGCGCAAAAGCGGGCCTGAAATTGAACATTAAGAAAACTAAGATCATGGCAACCGGTCCCATCACTCCTTGGCAAATAGAAGGAGAAGAAATGGAAACAGTGACAGGTTTTATCTTCCTAGGCTCCAAGATCACAGCAGACGGTAACTGTCGCCATGAGATTAAAAGGCGCTTGCATCTTGGAAGGAAAGCAATGGCAAACCTAGACAACATCATAAAAAGCAGAGACATGGGGCGTGGTCTGGACATGGCCGAGTAGAGACGTGCTTTCACAGAGCTCCCGGCCACCTCTCACTCATCCTGGCATAAATTGCTCTTCTAACACAGAATGCTCTCATCTAAGAAGCAGACCAACAGGCGGAACAAGAAGAGAACCAGCCCGGTCACAAATACCCCCGTTGCAGGAGATTTTCAGAGACTTTTTTGGGAGATCTCGGTCCGGCTCCCCGGAATTCAAGATGGCAGGGTCTTGTGGCTCACTCTCACAGACCCCAGACCTCATGGTGGATCCAGAATCGTCAGAGGGGTCCCGGAGCCCGGTAATGTACCCTGGCTCTCCTGTGGTTCCTGCTGAGACCCCCGGGAACACTTCACCCCTACCGGTCACTTATAGAGCGGATGCAGAGCTGAAGGCCATCTTGCAGGCTCTTCCAACGAGAGCGGATATTGAGGCCTTAGTGGGGAGAGTGGAGGCCGCACACAAGCGTGAGATACGGGCGGTTAAACAAGAGGTTCAATCTCTGTCCACACGCCTCACAACAGGCGAATCCTCATTAGTGACCCTAGAGCAGAGAGTTACGGTGTTAGAATCCCAGCATAGAGACCAGTCTGGCTCAGCGGTAGATCTCCAGCTACGCATGGAGAAAATGGATGACCGGAGTCGTAGGAACAACCCGCGGCTCCGGGGCCTGCCGGAGGCAACGGGGCCTGCTGGAGGCAATGGGGCCCATCGGACTTACTAGCCACAGTCACAGACATCTTTAAAAGAGTGGTGGGCGATCATCTTCCTGAGCGAATAGAGGTGGATCGGGTCCATGGGGCCCTGGGCCCTCGCCCGCCAGATCCTGCCAGGCCGCGTGACGTGATTTGCCAGCTGCATCACTACATACATAAGGAAGCCATAGCCCGTGGGGCCTGGGAATCTGGTGATCTGGAATTCGATGGCGCAACTGTGCAACTCCTACCCAATATCTCCAGGCCGACACTGTACTGGCACGCCCTCTTGAAACCCCTGTTGGATTTGGCCAGACGCTGCAACGCTACCTATCGCTGGGGCTTCCCATTGTCGGTTACTTTCCTCAAGGACCAGAAGTCATTCCTCCTGCAATCTCCAGAATCCTTACCTGCACTCTTCGACTTCCTCGGAGCGGACCCGATCGTCATCCCCAACTGGCTGGACTATCTTCCCCGTGCGCCAGGTCGCCTAAGTGCATCGAGAGTGCAAGCTCCACAACCAGAGGCCGCAAAGAAATGGAGGTCACCCCCGCTCTCTATCCCAGGATGAGAATCGGGAAACGTGAGTAACTGCGACTGTCATACCACTACTAAGACTCCCATGGTCAGTTTAGACACCCCTTGCCCCTACACGCTTTCATTTTAGTGGTTGAAATGCTGTTATGTTTGACTTCGGCACCCATTGCCTTGATACAGTCAGCCGCTGAGGATTACCCCTGCTCCTTCTTTCTCTCTGCTCTGCTGCCCCTTCATGACTCTAAAACCCAGCTCATCCCACACTGGAGTTTGCAGCGAGCGGGGGATATGTTTTGCAGAGCCCGCGTTTACATCCCCACAAGCGGTATATCTCCTACAGCGGAAGGGATCCTTTTTACCCTATTCTCTGAAGAGCACTAGTTATGGGACAAACTGTGTGTCAACATGGATAGTCTTCGGAGTAAGGGTAGAAATGTCAGTGTGCCTATTGTGATAGCTCTCAGAGTTTGTTGGTGGGGAGCATGGGTGGTACGAGGGGATTATTCTGTTTTAGGCCTATGCAAAGGATTATGGTTTGCTTGTTATTTGAATGCACATCTTGCCTTTGCACACTTAGTTGAGGAGGCCTTAGCCTTACAGCCGACTCATGAGACGTGCCGCTGCACTCTAAATGTTAGATACTGCACTTATACTAGGACGGGGATGGAGTCAAGTTCATTATTATGTTATTTGAAGTTCATAGGTTGCTCGACTACTGTACTGCACCTCGGGGTGATCACTGGTGGTTGCGAAGCGCAGAGGTGAGCAACCAGCTGGTTCCTATTGGAAATATATGTTCATAAATGACCAATGTTACTAATACATGTTCATTTTGCTTTCTGTTATTATTATTTTTTTGCTTCTAATGTATTGCCGGGATGGGTGGGAGACCTGGGTCCTCAATTACAGGTTATTGACCTCCCACACCTTACGTAGGCCATTGTATGCATCCAGGGCTCCGGTTCTGTATACACATTAAGTTGATAAAACTTACCTAGTTAGTTTGAATTCCCTGGGGTGACAAATAGGTCGGTTTCCCCCCGGCCTGAGTCCCCATATTCCCCTCTCCTCCCCCCTCTTCTTTCCCCTCCCTTCCTCCCTTTTTCCTCTTTTTCCCCTTCTTTCCTACTCACTCCCAATATACTTTCCCCCCCTTTCGCCTCAACCCCTGTAAGATTCTCGACTGTTCACCTTTTTCGCTCTAAGGCATGGCGGTAGACTCCCTTAAAGTGACCTCTCTTAATGCTAGAGGTTTGAATACCCCTGAGAAGAGACGTATGTTACTCCATGACCTCAAAAAAGCACATACTGATATTGCCTTCATACAGGAGAAACACTTTAAAACTGATAAATCCCCCTTACTTCAGAAAAGATCTTTCTCCCAAGCATTTCACTCAACTAACTCCCACTCTAAATCCAGGGGGGTCTCCATATTAATTTCCAGCAGACTGCCATGGCAATTCCAGGAGATGTCAGCGGACCCTGAGGGACGTTATATGTTCCTCAAGGGCCTCATAGGTGGAATTCAATTCACACTTGCAACACTGTATGCTCCTAGCGAACACCAGGACAGATTCCTTAGATACATACTAGACAAGCTGATGGAATACAAACAAGGCCAGCTGATCTTGGGGGGAGACCTTAATGTCCCTCTGATCCCTTCGGTGGACACTTCTTCTGGTAGCTCCTCCTTTTCTCCCACATCCAGGAAACGTATAGCACAGATCCTGCACAGCGCTCAGTTGACTGATGTGTGGCGCCTTCAACACTCAGGAGAAAGGGATTATACTTTCTTTTCGCCCCCACATAAGGTATACTCCAGGATCGACCTTTTCTTGATGCCCCACGACCAGCTACACCTTGTGAGCTCCACATCAATTGGTCAGATCACATGGTCGGACCATGCTTCGGTTTTTATCACATACACCCTCACTGAGAGACCCTCGCCCAGATCCCTCTTTTGGCGTCTGAACAAGAGCCTTTTGCAAATTCCTGAGGTGCTGGAGGATGTAACTAAAGAGCTGGATCTTTACTTTCGAGAGAACGACATACAGGATTGTGACCCTGGAATATTGTGGGAAGCTCACAAGTGTGTTCTTCATGGGGTTTTCATTAAACATGGGGCGACTATCAAAAGAAAAAGAAATGAACAAATCACTAATCTACTTTCCACTCTGGCCTCGGTAGAAATACAACACAAACGATCCCCCACTCAGGACCTTGAGACGAAACTGATGACTCTGCGCACACAAATCACAGACTTATTACATTACAAAGCAAAGACAGCCTTACAGTTCTGTTGCAAAATATCCTACGAGTCAGGAGATAAGTGTGGGAAACTTTTGGCCAGATCAAAATCAAAGAAATCAAATCAGCTGCTTATATCCCGCAGATAATCGGCCCTGACGGCCAGAGAGCCACCACCCCGACGCAAATCTCTAAGGGATTTGGAGACTTCTACTCTGACTTATATAACCTACCTAGTTCTCTTTCCAACCAGTCAAGTATAGATAAATATATCTCGGACTCCCAACTTGCATCACTCTCAGCAGAAACCCAGGCAAGTTAAATGAACCAATAACTTTAGAGGAATTACAGGTAGTGGTGAACTCTATGAAGGTGGGTAAAGCTCCAGGTCCGGACGGATACACTGCCCAATATTATAAAGCCTTTCTTCCCATTTTAGGCCCACGGTTGGTGGCATTTTTTAATGCTCTAGGAGCAGACACTAACTTTCCTAGTGAGACTTTAAAAGCCCACATTTCCCTGATCCACAAAGAGGGGAAAGACCCAGGTTCTTGCGGAAGCTACAGGCCCATCTCTCTTTTAGATACGGACCTAAAGTTGTTTTCCAAGATAATTGCCACTAGGCTAGCACAACATCTTCCAACCCTAATACACCTTGATCAGGTCGGGTTCATCCCCACCAGAGAGGCGAGGGACAATACCATTAAGGTACTCAACCTCCTTCAAGTAGCAAACGCCAACAAGACCCCCTGCGTATTCGTAAGCACCGATGCTGAAAAGGCTTTCGACAGGGTGAACTGGAACTACATGTTCTCAGTTCTCCGTCACATTGGCCTAGGGGATAAGATGCTGAGATGGATCTACAACATCTATTCAAACCCTTCAGCCCAAGTAAAAGTTAATGGTGTACTCTCGAGCCCCTTTCCTATTAGCAATGGCACAAGACAAGGCTGTCCCTTATCCCCCCTTCTTTTCGCCCTCTCCCTGGAACCGTTTCTTTGCACTATCAGAACAAACCCGGATATAGTTGGGCTATAGGTAGGGGATTCCCAATGTAAAATTTCAGCGTATGCTGATGACCTACTATTCTCTCTAACAAATCCCAGAATCTCTTTACCAAACCTTCTGCGAGAATTCAAAATATATGGGGCCATCTCACATCTAAAGATTAACTTATCTAAGTCCGAGGCGATGGGCATTGCAGTCCCCCCTCATACTTTACTGGAACTGCAGTCTAGCTTCAACTTTAGGTGGACTGATACAGCCCTAACATATCTAGGTACGAAGATCCCCCCTGACTTGGCACGCACGTTCGACCTTAACTTTCCGCCCCTACTGACAAAAGCCCGTGCTCTATTGGAAAAGTGGCACACAGGTTTTCACTCTTGGTTCGGGAGATGCAATCTCCTGAAAATGTGCATTCTTCCTAAATTTATTTACCTTATTCAAGCTTTACTTATTCATATCCCACCCTCCTTTTTCAAACAGGTCCAGTCCCTCTTCACCAGATTTGTATGGGCACACAAAAAACCCTGCTTATGCCATTCTCAGTTGATGCTCCCAAAAGTGAGGGAGGACTAGCACTACCTGACATACGACAATACTACCTTGCCTCTCACCTAGGGCGTATACATGACTGGAGGAGAAATAAAACATCCAAACTCTGGGTTCAACTTGAACAATTCCAAACTCACATACCTCTGAAAAGTGCGTTGTGGTGCTTTAGTGATCTACCCCCTAGACTGAGGTCTCACCCTTTAATAGGTACCACCTTGAGACATAGCCACCAAATTGCCATCCAGGCTTCCCTCACATCAAAAAACTCACCTCTGTTCCCCATACTTGGTCACCCAAACTTTGCTCCGGGATTACATCCTGCGGACTACACCACTCTTAGGGATTCAGGCAGCGACCACGCAGCCAAATTTATCACTGGGGAGAAATGGCCATCTATTTCAGATTTGACCAACCCAGCGGGAGACTACCACCTCCCTTTCTGGAAAGCCGCACAATTACACTACTTCCTTCATTCCCTCCCAAGACCACAGGATTTCACTCGTCAGCAAACGTCTTTTGAGGATCTTTGTATGGGAGAAGGCTCACTACCCCATATTTTGTCCCAAACATATTTGCTATTAATCTTGCCAAAAGAACAACTACCCCTGCCCTGTCTGACCAGATGGGAGAGAGACCTGAACTGCACGTTCTCAGCAGCACAACGACAATGTATAATCACTCTTGCCCTCAAATCTTCGCTTTGCACTAAAATACAAAAAACAAATTTCAAGCTGCTCACCCGCTGGTACCTGACTCCCTCCAGGCTTTAGAAATGCTTTCCCTCCTCCTCGAGCCGGTGCTGGCGCTGTGCCAAGGATGAGGGAACTCTGATCCACATTTTTTGGTCCTGTCCTAGGTTGAAGGACTTCTGGGGAGAGGTCAGGTGAATAACACAAAAGTGCACAGAGTATGTCATCCCTGATGAGGCCGCATTCTTTCTTCTACACCTTTCTTCGATCCCCATCAAGAAATATAAGAAATCTCTCATACGCCATTTGCTCAATGTAGCGAAGGCATGTATCCCACTCTGCTGGAAACAACCCCTTCCCCCAGCCATTGCATTGTGGCTGCAGAGAGTGGAGGAAATAAAGAAAATGGAAGACCTGATTCTCACTGCACAACATAAACAAGAAGCCCATAAAAAGACTTGGGACATCTGGAACGCTTTCATTTATTCCGAGGAAGGCCAGCATTTACTGGGGTCATGATACTCCTTTTACGCCTATTAGGATCACACTCCTTTAATTGGTTCACTAACCCAGCTACTTATGTCTTCTCCTTCTCCTACTCTTTCCTCTTTCTCTTTCCCCCCTGTATCCCTCTCCCCCACTTTCCTTACCCTACCTCCATTTCAGGGAACTTTTGTTTCTACCTCCTAAAGAAAAGTTGAAAAAGTAGGTGGGGAACATCCCGATACTGTGATATCTGACACAATACTGTCTTTAGCTAATATGTATCACGCCAGGGGTATCCACATGTTTTAAAGGTCCATGCTCACACATGTACCGTACATTGTCTTGCATTTCTCTGACCTCTATATAGTAATTGTAACAAAGATAATATACTCACTCATGATTGTATCTCGGGGCCCTCACCCCTGTTTGGAGTTGAGTAAACTTTATATTTGAAAAAAAAAAAAGCAGGGACATCACCCTACTGACAAAGTGCCGTATAGTCAAAGCTATGGTATTCCCATTAGTAACCTATGGCTGTGAAATTTGAACCATAAGAAAGGCTGAACGCCGAAGAATTGATGCTTTTGCACTATGGTGTTGGAGTAGACTCTTGAAAGGCCCTTGGATGACAAAAAAGATCAAACCAGTCAATCTTGAAGGAAATCAACCCTGAATATTCCCTGGAAGGACAGATCCTGAAGCTGAAACTCAAATTCTTTGGCCACCTAATGTGAACAGAGGACTCATGGAAACACGGAAGGAAAAATAGAGAAGAGGATGACAGAAAACAAGATTGGTAGATAGCATCATCGAAACAATGAACATCAAGTTAAGCAAACTCCGGGAGGCAGTGGAGGAAAGAAAAGCCTGGCGTGCTATGGTCCATGAGGTCACGAAGAGTCGGACATGACTAAATGACTGAACACCTACAACAAAGTCTCAGAGAGCCAATGAGCAACTGCATAGTTTGCCCAAATACTATGTGTGCCCCGATCAGAAAGTTTGAAACTATTTTCAGTAATGGTTCATGCTCTCACGGTATGGATCAATCATTTATTGTCACTGCAACATGTCCTGTTAGTGGTGCCTGAATACAACTCAGCAGCATTGGCTGGGTGACACAGGAAAAACTTTTCTGGCACTAATTATCATTATTTAAAAAAAAAAAAAAAGTACCATATCATCTTTTTAAATTATTTATTAAGATTGTCAAACCAGTGGCGGCAAGATTACTGACATTGGGCTTTTTGAAAAAGTGAAATTAATCAGTGTGTAAGTTAATTGACAGGATGTTATAAATAAATAGAATGTCATTCATTGCTGGAGAGTAAGGCAGAGCACCAACCCATTACTACATCTGGGAGCAAGAGGTTAACCAGATAATTAACCTTTCTAATTGAAGGGTTACTTAAAAAAATCACTTGATTTAAAAATAATAATAATGCAAATGTATTATAGCAGTTGGCTTTTAAACAGCGCTTGGAGTAAGAGACCTACAAGGGGATGTTTTACTAAAACTGGAGAGTGCAAAATATGGTGCAGCTGTGCATAGAAACCAATCAGCTTCCCGGATTTATTGCCAAAGCTTACTTGAACAAGCTAAAGTTAGAAGCTGATTGGCTACCATGCACAGCTGCACCATGTTCTGAGTGCTCCAATTTTAGTAAATCCCCCCCAAGTGTCATAATAAATGAAACCAGTTGATGCTTTCTCTTTATTTAAAGGGGGGTATCATGATGTCTAAATAACCCTTGGTAGAAATACAGAATGACAAAAATATGTTTAAAAACAAGCTGGTGGGATAAAGATAAAGGATTGTTAACTTGTTTTCAGAGAAGCATTTGGTACTTTTCATGCCTGCTCATCTTTTTCTTTAGCAAGGAACCATGTACAGTAAATTTTTAAGGGCCATGCCACATTAGCAATTCTTACAATAATTAAGATCCATCCCACCATTATTTTAGTTTGAGTGAACAAACCGCCTAAACATTTCAAGTAAGAGTAAGACTTTGCATGTCTGTTTTAAACAGTTTGGTGTAGACTAAAGGCAACAGCACTAAATTGCATATTGTAAAAGAAAACACTCAGCCCCTTTTAACATTGACATACTTTTTACAAATATTACACCGAAGAATAATTTACCAGTACAGGAAGCCTAAACACATTGCCAGAGTTCCCACTGGAAGATTTCAGTTTCATTAAGACCCTTAAATCGTAAATAATTTCCAGTTTTTAGTCCCGGTGAAAATGGTCTTCAGGAATAACTGAAGGGGTGTAGCTCCCTGATCAAGGTCCTGACCTTCACATACTATTTATATATTTTTTTATTACAGGTATTTACATTGTTACAACAATTTACATACATGCATATTGTACATTCGCATCAGTCCCTGACCTCAAGGACCTTACAATCCAAATTCCCTATCTCACATACATGGGTACACTTACCTGGGCCTTTTAGACAGAAGCCAATTACCCTACCAGCACGTGAAAGGAAATCTGAGAACCCAGAGGAAAACCACACAAGCGCAGGGGACTCCATGCAGGTAGTGTCATGATTGGGTAGTGAACCGATGACCCCAGTACTGGAAGGCAGACTCATGAACTACTAAGCCAATGTTGATATCATATTGTTTTTGAACTTAGCTAAATAAATAAATTATGATTTATATACTAAAAGATTAAAATGTTTTGTTAGCCAACTAAGGCTACGCACACTTACATTTTTCAATCATATCCAAGAAATTCCTTTTTATTAATGGACAGTTTGATGCTCACAGTGTCGCTCATCTGAATGAATATTCTACTGTTTTAGTAAATCAGCCCATCTATATTTATCTAAATGAACATGATTTAAACTGGCTAGTATTTCAGATTTAAAATTCAATGCACTGTTCACTTTATTCAGATTCCAATCATATTTGCACAACTTCAGTCCATTTCCAAGTTTGGAATATTTGGCCACATATGGATATTACCACTATGTGCAGGTGGCTACAATTTATTTCTGAGCTGTGTAAAGGCAACATTTATCATAGATAAATCACGCTCAGCATTGTATTGCATATTACAGATCTAATACTGTTTATCAAAAGTGAAACAAAAATCTACCACTGCTCTCCTCTCCTCTTTGTGCCTAGTTTAACTCTCTAGCTACGGGCACGCTTATCATGCTCATACACTACCACACAATTATTTTTTGATCTCTCTCTTAAATACAGGTATAAAAATATTGGCCAAGATCTTGCCTAACTGGCTAAGACACCTCAGTGGATCAGAGCACCATATTATTAGCTGAAAGCAAGTTAGGATCAATGGCACCCTTTCTCGACCATTTCCTATTAGGAACGGGATGAAACAGGGGTGTCCTTTGTCACCACTCTTCTTCGCGCTGACTCTTCAGCCCTTAGTTTGTAAAATTAGATTAAATTCTAACATTCATGGTATTCAAATAGGTTTGGTGGAATGTAAGCTTTCGGCCTATGCAGACGATATTCTGCTTTTTGTGAGAGATCCACTTATTTCACTTTCTAACATAATAGCGGAACTGAAGGCATTTAAAACCAATTATAGTACATCAGAAATTCTACCAATTAATAAGCCCCAAGCCCTGACTACACATGTGCAAAAAGCCTTTTCTTTCTTGTGGAGCCAGGGATCCTTAAAATATTTGGGCATTCAACTTTTTGGTACTATAACCAGTTATATACGCATAATTACACACCCCTGCTGTATATTGTAGTCAGTGACCTAGACAACTTGAATTGAGCTTCTTTTACATGGGTGGTGTGAATATTTTGAAAATGACTGCCCAGGATCCTATTTTACTTGCAAATAGTGCCTATATCGCTTCCAAGGATGTTTTTCTTTGGCTTTAACAGCTTATTCATACACTTTGTTTGGAGCAACAACAGGCCACATCTAATCTTTTCCATTCTAAAAAAACTAAGATATTAGAAGGAATGGGCATACCCAATGTACAAATCTACTATAAAGCTATTGCACTTTAGAGAATTCTTGACTGGCATCAACATGTGAAGGATAAACTTCACGTGTTCCCATGAAGAATAAACTTCATATGATAAACTTCATGTGTTCCCATGAAGAAGTTTATGGTGGGGAGGAATCTATCACGCTCTCCATGGCAACAGTGATTTTAGGGGACTCGCTGAACATGCCTCCCCACTACAATGCATGTCCTGCATCTCTGGGATCAGATGAACAGTACTGTACTGGTGCCCTGGCTCCACTTGTCCCCCCCCCCCCCCACTTAGAGGCCTCCCCTGGTTTTCAACGAGCGAGCACAAGGAAAGATATGTGAGATTTCTAATGGGTGCCTGGCGTTATAGCCAACTTCATCATTTTTATCCCAGTCAATCCCCTAACATTTGCCCAGTATCCTTGCTCAAGTCATTTGAGAAGCTCTGTGTTGCAAAAACCCCTATGTTAGACTCTCAGTCTTATAAAGTTTGCTCTTATCTGTAGACCGTCAGGTGAAACCAGTCTATATACGACAATGGGAAAGAGAATGGGAAAGAGATTTGAACCATGAGTTTTCTGAGTCTTATGCGCACCACTTATACCATCTGACACCTTCTAGTTCTGTAGAATATAAAATGCAGCTGAATAGTTATAAATTTCTCATTGGTATCGAGTCTCTCCAAGCTTGCAGCCATTTACCCCTCACTGTCCAATCTTTGTTGGAGGGGTTGTGGACTTTGCGATACCTTCTTACATATTTAGTAGGAATGCCCCCCGTATTCGTACATTGTGGTTGGATATTAGGATCCAGATTAAATCTATCTTACATATCGATTTACTTGACTTCCCAATACATTTTCTACTCAATGTACCCACCATTCCTATCAGCTCTAGAGACTTGTTTCCGGTTTACTGGAAGAGACCTCAAGTTCCTAGCAGAACAAACTGGATCAAGAAAGTAACGGATATAATGGAGGCTGAGAAATGGATGGCTACATACAAATGGAGTTATGAAAACTTTGATGCCATATGGGCTACCTGGATCTATTATAGCTCTTTGGCTTTTAGCACACTTATGCCCCGTACACACGGTCGGACTTTGTTCGGACATTCCGACAACAAAATCCTAGGATTTTTTCCGACGGATGTTGGCTCAAACTTGTCTTGCATACACACGGTCACACCAAGTTGTCGGAAAATCCGATCGTTCTATACGCGGTGACGTAAAATACGTACGTCGGGACTATAAACGGGGCAGTGGCCAATAGCTTTCTTCTCTTTATTTATTCTGAGCATGCGTGGCACTTTGTCCGTCGGATTTGTGTACACACGATCGGAATTTCCGACAACGGATTTTGTTGTCGGAAAATTTTATCTCCTGCTCTCCAACTTTGTGTGTCGGAAAATCCGATGGAAAATGTCCGATGGAGCCTACACACGGTCGGAATTTCCGACAACACGCTCCGATCGGACATTTTCCATCGGAAAATCCGACCGTGTGTACGGGGCATTAGGCTACTTTCAAACTTGGGCCGCCGAGCTTTAGCAGCTCACTTTAGCAGCCAACATTTTTTTCCACCAGCCCCCACTGATGCCATGCATGTTAGGGAAGTGCTTTAATTTCTCTTACTTGCACAGTTTGAGTGAGTTCCTCAGAGTCGGCTGAGTTTATCACCATTGTATTCTTCTGTGATTGTACTTTTGACATCGACTTTTTGAATGACAGTTTATGATACTACGTTTGATAACATACTTTGCAGCTCTACCTTGTGGCTTGTCCATGCTGATTTCTCTTGATGTTGTATTGCCTTGAAAACTTAAATAAAGATCATAATAAAAAAAGTAAAAAGAAACTGAAAGGGCCAATATCATTCATACTATTCAGTTTTGTAAGGTAAACATTTTAGTAACTTTTCAAGTCAGCAAAAATATGTTCTTAGCATGTCCAAATATACAGCAACATTAATATTTTTCTTAGAAGCAGTACTTTTTATCATTAAAATGCAGCCCTTGATTTACAGTCACATGACTTTGCTTAGTCTCAGAGAAAGAATCTGGGAAACAAATGTCATTGACGCATTGCAAGCAGGAGGAATTATTTCTACAGTCTCCTTTCCTCAAGTGGTTAGACTGTAGCAAGTCACAATGTCAGAGGCAGCAGCAGAGGTTGATATGTGTGAAATGTTTGTGAGCCAAGAACAGCATGGGCACCAGGATTTCCATGACAGTGTCATCTCTAAGCAAGGATGTAAATCTAGGATGTAGATGCTATTCATTGAAAAAACCTAAACCAAGAAAATGTTGGTCTTCTAGAAAGAAAAGTAGATGAAGGCATTGTTAGTGGGAGTATAGTGAAATCTTTGGGAAAAAGTAAATACCTGCATGTGTTAAATTTACACATTACTTACCATGCCTGCACTTAACATGAAATATATATGATATTAAGTATAGCACCCTCTACTTAGGTAGGTGTTCTGTAGAGTAGGTAAATTTAGGCAGGCCTGGCTGGCAGCCAGGCCTGTTTATTTTGGTTTGTGTGGGCTGGGAGTGGCTCAGAGTTAGCAGCTGGTGACTCACAGACAGCTAGAGGATTGTAGAAGGAGAGGAGGAGAGGTGAGGTGGAGCTGTCTGGGGTGTTCTAAGGAGCCCTGACCAATCCCCAACCTGGATTGGCAGGGGGGAGGCCTCCTTAAATACCCAGGGTCAGCCCAGCTGAATATATGGCCACACCTAGATGAACATACCTCCAAGTTCAGGTGTTTGCAGTTTAGGGTACTGTTAGGACTATTGAGTAAAAAGTATAGTACAAAGCCACTTAGACTGAGTAAAGCCCTTTTCTGTTCTAGTTTGAATGTTTACCTGTGTACAAAGCCAGGTCCATAAAGACATGGTTTGAAGAGTTTGGTGTAGAGGCACTTGAGTGGGTTGCACAGTCATGACCTCAAACCTATCTATTCAAGATAACTTGGAACACTGATTGTGAGCCAAATCTTCTTGTTCAACATCAGTATGTGACCTCACAAATGTTATTTTCACTGAATGGGTAAAAATTCCTGCAGACACACTCCAAGATCTTGTGGAAAGATTTACCAAAAGAATGGAGGCTGTTATAGCTGCAAAAGAGAAGTCAACTCCATATTAATGCATGAATGCCCAGTTTTGGAATTGAACGCTTACCGTATATAGTTATTTTAACACAAGGTAAAAGTGTTTTATTCTACATATACTTAGATCACAGTAGTAAAAAAAATTGTTTTGCAATGCCACTCTCAACAACTAGTCAACCTCTAAAGCGAACTCCAGTTAAATTTAGATTTAGAAATTACCATTTTCTGTTGTTACTGTTCTGTCGAAAGTACCGTCAGTGATTTTAATACTTGTCTAAATGTTCCCCTGACACAAAATGAGTGTGTAATGTATGCTTTTTTTAAACTATGGTCACTACAGTTGAAATTCATTGATTGATTGGCTATATATACTACATTTTTGATACGGTTTCCAGCAAAATGTACCTTCTGTACAGATGAATTGCAGTCCATGTAAAATACTCCTAAACACTGTAAACTGCATCACATTGTAAATGCAACACATGAAACGAAGACAGAGGTTTAAATGTAGCCATAAGTGGTATGGATGGCAACATTTTGTCCAAAGATAATTTTTTCCTAGAAAAAAAATATTTATTTTTCAGGATCTCTGTGACTTTCTGGTCCAGGGTTGGTACCTCTCCAAAGTTGGAAATTCTTCATTCTTTCCTATGGTTTTGCCCTTTTAAAATATATTATATCATGTTGTTTTAAAAAAAAGAAGCCAAATAAATTATCTCTTTTAGGTAATGCCAAATAATTTGAACATACTTTTTTTGTAACTTTAAATCTTTAAAACAACTTTTAATATAATGACAAACAATCTTTTCCTACCTTTGCAGCATATCATTTTTTTAGCTTTTTCTCCCATCTGCTGTTTTTGTAGGGTCATAGTTACAGCATGGGAAGGTAACAGGTGAGTAAGTGAACTTCAGATGACCACCAATGTTATAGATAATACTTACTTGAAATCAAGAAACCACCTCTGTGCCTTATGATATGACCAAGAGCAGTGATTAAACATAGGTTAAATTTACCTATTCATATTTAAGATACAGTATTTTCTCGTGTATGGTTTTGTAAATGTATTTCCCCCTTTTTTCCCCCATGTGTGTTTTGCATTATTTTTTAAATTACACCCAGGTTCATAGAAATATAGAAGAGGAATGACAGGAAAAAGTCCAAGTGATTCCTTGAGTCAACCCTATTTTTAAAAATGTTTTTAGATTTATTTTATATATTTAGGTTTTATTTATTTTTTATTTAAAGTGATTGTAAAGTCTCTTTTTTTTGGGAAAAATAACAAACATGTTATACTTACCTGCTCTGTGCAGTAAATTTGCACAGGGCAGCCCAGATCCTCCTCTTCTCGGGTCCCTCTTCACTGCTCCTGGCAACTCCCTCCTGTCGAGTGCCCCCACGGTAAGCAGCTTGCTATGGGGGCCCGAGCCAAGCTGCAGCTCTGTGTGTCCATTTAGACACAGAGCTGTAGTTTGGCCCCGCCTCCTCTCTCTCCTGATTGGCTAACTGACTTTGATTGAAAGCAGAGGGAGCTAATGGCGTCGCTGCTGTGTCTCAGCCAACCAGGAGGGAGAGTTATGGACAGCTGAGAGACTCATGGACATAGCTGGACAGAGAGGGGGCTCAGGTAAGTATTGGGGGGGCAAGGGGGGCTGCTGCGCACAGAAGTTTTTTTATCTTAATGCATAGAATGCATTAGGATAAAAAACCTTCTGACTTTACAACCTCGATAAGTATAGATCTACATTTGCTCCAAATATATTTTAATCCATTTACTGTTAACTGCCTGTGCTGGAAGTCTATTCCCAGCATCAACTACTCCTACCCTAAAATAATACTTTCTAAGTAGTTTTGAACTTTCCTCATGCTAGTTTGAAGTGATGTCCATGTGTTCTTGATATTAACGTCATATTTGCACCCTTCTGAACGCAATTCGCAACCTAAATGTATTTAAAGGTTTCAGTCGTGTTTTCCCTTTCTCTTCTTTCCTCAAGACTGTACATCTTAATTCCCGACATCTGTTCTTATATGTTTTATCACCCAGACCATTCACCATTTTGGATTCGTTCTAGCACATCCACATATTTTTGAGGTCTCCAGCACTGGGTACGATATAATAAATGAGGTCTAGCTCTATATTGGGGAATCCTGCTGCTGGTTATCCTTCTAACGATACACCCTAAAATTGTTTTTGTTTTTCTTACTGCTTGGCCACACCATCATTTTGCAGTCATCTAAAATATGTACCCCCAAATCTTTTTTCTCTGTAGTTTGTTTACGTAGAGCTTTTACTTTTCACTAGTTTTGGTGGATCTAAAGAAGATTAAATAAAGGTTGCCCCTTCAGGTTGCAAGGTGTATAGATAGCATGAAGCAATTTATACAGGCACGTCTTATGTTCATTTTTATGAGACTCTGCCACTTTTGGTAGGTGAAAAGTGCAGTCATGTGGATGAGTAGCCTCTCAAGTCTTCCTGCTGCCATTGACTCCTAGATCATTCTGAAAGGTAAAACTTTGGCACTTTTTGATAGTGCCAAAGCCTGCCCGATCCCTCCTACCCTCTTCAGATATTGGCCAGTAAGGCTGCCCGTCATAGTGATAAGCCAATATGTGTGTGTCAGATGGGGCTTAGTGGCAAGTTACAACTCTACCTGGAAATATGCCTGTAATGCCCCGTACACATGATCGGAAATTCCGCCAGCAAAAGTCCGACGTGAGTTTTTGGTCGGAAATTCGGACCGTGTGTATGCTACATCGTACGTTTGCTGGCGGAATTCCCGCCAGCAAAAGATTGAGAGCAGGTTCTCTATTTTTCGGTCGGAAAAAGTTCTGATCGGAAATGCCAATCGTCTGTACCAATTCCGACGTGCAAAATTCCTATGCATGCTCGGAAACAATTCGACGCATGCTCGGAAGCATTGAACTTAATTTTCTCGGCTCGTCGTAGTGTTGTATGTCACCGCGTTCTTGACGGTCGAAAGTTCAGAGAACTTTTATGTGATCGTGTGTATGCAAGCCAAGCTTGAGTGGAATTCCGTCTGGAAAACCATGCAAGATTTTTCCAACGGAAATTCCGCTCGTGTGTACGGGGCATAAGAACAACCTGTCATTTGGCTATGCCAGAGTTTTGGAAGGCTGTTGCTTGTATGTGAACCTCTAGGTTCCTGTACTTTATACCTGCAGAAGTTTAACCCTCAATGCTCTATAACAATCGCTTTAAATTGCTTCCACATAACCTTAAACTAAGAAATAAAAATTGTAAATTCATAACCACAAAAACAATTAAAATGATAAAAGCCTGAGGTAACTCTTAAATAATGTCTAAATGAAATCAATGAGCATGTGGGAAAGATCTCTAATTTTTTTTCCCTAATTAATCCGAGTTGAAAAGGTGAACCTTTATTTTAACATACAAAATGATTCTATATTTGCCAACCTCCTTATGATTGTGTCTGTCCTCACTGGCCACTAATCCTAGATAATGGGTATTTTCAGCAGTAGCGGTTTCACATGAGATGCTTAGAGAGCTGTAGTAGTTGGCAAGGGTCACAATATATGTCTGTGATGTGCTGTCTGCTTTCATATTGTAAGATCCTTATGGTCCCGTTACTATTCTCCTTTTACTGTTCCACGTCATGGGTGCTTTTATTTTCTGGTAACTTTATCCTCTCTTAATTTTCCTCCCACATTCCCAAAAGTACATGTTTCATGAAATTGAAGCCTTCGTTTAAGTATGGTGAGACACACTTGGTTCACGGTCAGGTACTTTTATGGTTAGACTGCTGCAAACTGAATCATTTTGGTCAGTTGGAATTAGTTTAACATGTATTCAAACAGCTCAGGAATTTGGCACCATGTCTTGGTTTTAATGCAGCAATCACTTAGTGCACTGGTATTATTACCATGCTCTGATGGGCTTCCATTATGCCTGCATATCTATTAGCAGAACTATAGTTTTGGGGTCCCCAGGAGCTCTTGGCATAATGCGCAATTAATGCACAGAGTTTGAATTGGCTTTAAAGTGGAACCAAGCCTCTCAAGAGAAAACTGCCTCACTGTTGAAGGAAGAGTGCACTAGAGGATTGATGATACAATATTTGTATGTCCTGTAACCTCTAGAGAATCTTTACAGGAATACTTGGAATATTCACTTTTGCAAGTGACTTATATGAATGCTTCACAAAGGAAAAACCCTGTCTCTGAAGCCTTTAATGGAAGAATATATTAACTTAGATGTCTGATTGCATACTACCATCAACACACTAGCTAAGTAGCCTTACTGTAAATTACATAACCGCCCTGGAACTAATACTGGAAGTGTAAAAAAGACTGCTTCTTTTGGTGGCTTCTAGGATTGGTATTTGCCATTGTTGGTGGATTACTTTTAAAGAAGAATTTCAGGCTAATGAAAAAAGTGAAATATTTACCATATGTTTATTTAAAGCCCAACTCCAAGAAATTTGAAAATCTTCCCTTGAAGTGGAGCTGTGTCAGCATTGCAAAGGTTAACTGCTTGTTTGAACTAGGGGAGAGGAGAAGCACTTTAACTTACCTGAACCTCCACTCACCCAGCACGACACTCCTCCCTGATCCGGCAGTGGGCTGTCCCTTGGTGTTATCATGGCCAGTATAGGACTATGGTCCCTACATTGGTCTTGATGACATCAGGATCTTAGCCCGCTGGAGCATGTGTGAGAAAACACTGAGGGGACCAGTCTATCAGTGCATATGGACAGAGGATTGGATAAGTAGGTTTTCTTTTCTCCTAGACCTGAGCGAGCAAGTAACCCTTGCAGTATGAGTACAGTCCTACTGCAAGGGATCATTTTTAAGTTTCCCAAAGTTGAGTTTTAAAATTAAACAAACTGACTTTATGTTGTGCAGTTTGTAAGTATAAATAATCCTTATGTTAAACTATCATCACCGCTTGCACCTAGTGCACCTCCTTAATATATCAAACCATTCTGTTAACCGCCATTTACACTTGAGCATTTTTCAGCTTCTTTCCCAAAGCCTGACTACACTAAACATTCAGAAACCCATTCTTTCTAATTGTCCCTGTTCACACTTATTTGTTCAGTTGCTCTACACCAGACTTGAGCACATTGCGGCCCCTAGGCCACATCCAGCCCTTTGGCTGTCCCTGTCCAGCCCATGATGCCTCCTCTGTCATCATAATGCTCTGAGCCTGTCAGCTTCCTTACTGCTGACAGATGGATAGATGCAAGAACTGAAAGGAGATTGCCTGAGAGCTGATTGGTACATCAGGGAGGCTCAGTTCTGTCGGGAGAGGGTTGCCTAGGAGATGTCCTGATACTCTGTTCCCCAGCCATTCTTCTGTGTTAAAGCCTGCACACTGTAAACCACAGAAGCTGTACAATCCCCTTTGTACTGATCTCAGGCTCTCTCCTTCCAGTCACAGTGTTTGCAACTCTACCAGATATCTCTCTGAGTCTATATACAGCAATCAGTGTAGCGCTGGACATAAGAGTGTAACTGGTGATTAGAAATTGGTGCACAATCTCTGATAATGCTAGGGTGTAATGCCGAATAAACAATGTAAATACACCAAAAATAATCATCTAAAGCTTATATCTATACAATACATAGTGATATTCCTTTTAAATATGGGACCATGCCAGAAATAGGTATGTGTGAAAAGAATAATAAAAGTGAAAAATAAAATAAAAAGTTCAAAAAAGTGTCCCAAATAACAATGTGTAAAATCCAAAAGAGATCCGGAGGAAGATATATTGCAGGATTCGGGAATATTCGATCCACCTCCCGTGCAGCCCACCACCAAATGGTAAAGATGAAGGCTTACCAGAAAGCCTGCGACCGCCCTTACTCAGGGGGGTCAGAACAAGCTTAGTTGTGGAAATGTCCAGGGATGATGGAGCCTCCGAGTCCTCTCTCACTACATCGGGCAGGCAGCCCACAGCAACGGGAACCCCGAAGAAGAAGTTCACAAGAATTCCCTCAATGTTTCTTCAGAAAGCCTGCGACCGCCATTACTCAGGGGGGTCAGAACAAGCTTAGTTGTGGAAATGTCCAGGGATGATGGAGCCTCCGAGTCCTCTCTCACTACATCGGGCAGGCAGCCCACAGCAACGGGAACCCCGAAGAAGAAGTTCACAAGAATTCCCTCAATGTTTCTTCTCGGAAAAGGTCAGATATAAATGAGCGTGCATGACATTTTTTTCCTTCCTTTTTAATACATTTGCAAAGATTTCAAACAAACTTCTTTCACGTTGTCATGGAATAAGGCATAATGCAGAATCAGTGGGAGTCCCGAGTGTGTCACTAGCCACGTCGCCTACAACCAGATGCCATCAGGCGTCCCCAGCAGTCCGTCCTTACATCAGGTGCCCCCAGCAGAGTCCCTCCTTACATGCAGCCTGTGTCACATCAAATGCAGCCTATCTAGCATGGGTTGACTGCATGGACTCCACTGGAGTGGCACTATACACTATAATGGGTGCACCTGAAAAACTCTTTTGCTTCTCTAGTACTGCTCACCTCATCTTATCCAGCCCAGGAAAAAATGCCTGAAGCTTAATGCTTTACTTTCTCTATGTAGCACCCTCTAGTGTGCTAGATTAGAGTGTACATTTTTTTTCTGTAGTGTAGGTAAATTATTTGGCTTGGTTGGCAGCCAAACCTGTGTTTTTTAAATCTGGGTCAAGGTGAGTGATCCAGGGAGGCTGGATGACTCATCAGGCAGCACCTCTGGTACCTCCCCCTACTTGCTGGAACTTTGGGGAAACTTCCAGAAGAATGGGATGAAGGTTAGGAGGAGCTGCCTGGAGTATTGATGAGAGTCCCAACCAATCCCAGGCCAAATGGGCTGGCAGGAGGAGGGCACCTCTTAAATACTTAGGGTCAGGCCAGCAGGGGCAGTGAGGAGTTCAGGTGGAAGCTGGAGATGAAGTGCTGAGGAGCCTGTTGGAGGCCTTTTATGGTAGCTCCCTAGTCTGGGGGGGGGGGTGACCTTGGGCCTAGGGCTTGGGTGCTGGAGGGATCCTTTAAAAGCACAAGGAGGAGTCCTGTCCAGAGGCATTGGAGCAAGAGTGATGACAGCTGGAGCCAGCTAGCACATACTGGAGATTTCCAGGGAGAAGACAGCTGGGTGGCTGATGAGTGTAGCAGTCTGGGAGGACTGTGGGAAGTAACCAGGAGGGCTAGAGAAAGGGGCAGCTGCAGCCAGGTGGAGGAAGTGGTGGTGCTTGGATCAGTAGCCACAGAAAGTTAGCTGGACACTGGTACTTTTTCTACAAAGGGGCCCACATTCCCTGCCTGTAAAAAGACCTTTGCTTGATCTGGCTGAGTTCCTGGTTAGATCCCCCAAAGAGTGTTCCAGCTGGATCTGAGTTGTTCTGCAAGCAAGTGGTGTGCTGGGGAAGAGGAGTGTATATAGAGAGTGTATATAGTTAAAGTGTCCCTGAAGTTCCAGTCAAGTGGGCATCCCATAATACCCCTATCCCCATCCAAGTTTATTAACCCTCTAAATAAAAAAAGCAAAACAAAGCTGTATGGACTGTTTCCTGTCTCAAGCGAGCCTGTAAAATATTTGGTGTGCCTGGCTGTGCATGGTGGGGGATCCCTATCCACCAGTGACTCCTACGGGGGATGCGCTACATATATTTGTCAGCATGATTACTGTAACTAAGACAAAGAGTGTAGAAAATCCAATATGTTACAGTTTTCATCAAAACAGAAGGTGTGGATAAAATCTTCTAACAGGGACACTTGTTTTGGCTAGGCCCCTTGTGTACAGGGCGTCTAGCCCCTGTTCATCTAATACCAGTGTAGCGCTGGTAGATTTGCGATCTACCATCTGATAGGTAAATTTAGTAAATTGCTCGTTAGGGGAAGTTAGATTTGCCTCTGTTCCAGTTGGCTGACGTTGTATGTGTTTCCATACTGGGCCGGTGGGTGTCGTTGTTACTATCGGCAACGTGTCAAAGCGTATGGAAGCTCTTCTGTCCCGGAGACAACTCGGTGGAGGTGGTCCTCCGAGTGGGATACTGGGAGAGGGTATTTATGGGACAGACGCCATGTTTTAGGGTTGTTTTACAGCCACCTGCTGGCCCTCCTGGCCGACAGGTATGCGTTAGAGTGCTACCTTGTGGTCCTCCGTTCCGGAGGCCCGCGTCGCTGCGGCGCATGGGTGGGCCCAGAAGCTTGTCTGGGGCCTACCACAGCAGCTGAGGAATGGTCCTGAGCTGTCTATCCAGAGTGAAGAAGCTGACAACCGAGGAGATCCCAGGGGAGGACCCGTCATGGAAGTATCATGCAGCGTGCTGGTCTGGAGAGGGGCCTGGTGACTCGGTTGGAGGACGTATCCTAAAGTAACTTTACAGCATAGTGTTGCCGGGTTTGGCTTAAAGGTTCAAGCACAGTGACTGACATTCACCCCAAAACCAATACATCCTGTGGCAGAGGATCATACGGGTTCATCCCAAGCAAGTCTGTGGCAGAGACTTTTGTTCGTGCTACGTACTGGCTGCTAGGCAAGTGAGAGAGGTCTATCCAGGCGAGCAAGGAGTGTGTCCCACAAGGGGAGCGCATTCTACTGTAATATTCAACTCTAAAGGACATTTGTCAAGAATCCTATAGAAAGGTATTTGAGTTTCCCCTGCAGTTTCCCTTCTACCTCTTTCCTGCTACTTCCTTTGTTAATTGTTCAATAAAGCATTGAAAACGTACTTAAGTGTTGGTGCGTGTATTGTCCAGAGGTAAACTCAACGGAACCCTAGACCCGATGCTGGTGAAACAGAGGGAAGGAGAGTGAAGGTAACAAGCCCGCTTAAACCAGCAGCTCCGCCGAGAGTTATTGCTACACCAGCATTTTACTGCTCCCAGGAGTCACAGGTACTATGTCCAGCATTGCTGCCTACAGCCGGGTAAAGTCTATGGCAGGCTAAAATACGCTGCGGCTGAACGCTGTACTGAGTGGTATTTAGCACCGTATGCACTCAAGACATATGCCTAGAATGTAGGTATTCTATGCACAAGGAGAGTTAGCATTGAATAGACTTCAAGTCCTTTCCTGTCTCCAGCCAAGAGACAGACAGAAAAAAACACAGGGGTTTGAACCCTTCTTTATGCTAATTGAATACTAAAAATAAAGTTTTGTCTTGAGATACACCTTGTGACAGAACGCTGTGTCACCCTGCTTAGGTGCTTCCTCCAATAACAGTGTCTCCTGCCCTCCAAACTATTCCAGCAGACCAAGAGCTAATACCAGCCCTTTTTACCCCAAACATCGTACACAGACAAAATGTTGAAGTGAAACCAGAGGAATGACTGTTTAATGAACAGAAATACCGTTTTTTATACACTTCAAAAGTAGGGGCAGTCCCCACAATAAAACCAAATATTTACCCATAACATCAAACAATGATTAGATAACGAAGTAGAGTTGACACAAGGCCAATCCCATCATGTAGGATCCTCCAAGAGATAGCCAAATTAGCCAACAGACAGAAACAATAGGTGACTCAATTAACTTAATTAACAATGGGAATGCACACCTAGGAGGCACACAATGGGAGAGACACACATAACAACAGTAATCCCACCCCACCTCAGTCTCATACAATGTTCTAGCAGTCTGAAAAGGTGGAATGAATTTATTTTGTTAATAAATATTTCTGTCCCAAGTGAAGGAGCCTCTCCAATCCAGGCTGCAGGAGGGCCACCCTACTTCCTCTGACCATTACCCTGTACCAGATTAATATTACATTTTTCCCTCCACTCCAGAAGGGAAGCTTTATTGTCCCTATTCAGAGAAGTAAGCCAAGCCTCGCACTCAGCGTCCATTATGTGGCTGTCCATCATTAGAGAAAACTCTGCTCTCTCCATGGGCGATAATCATTGGGTAGGAGGCTTTCCTCTAGTCCTCTCCAAAAGCCCCTTGTCCTGGTTGGGTCTGTCACACACCTATAGGCCTCTTTCACATGGGGCACTGAGGCCTTTAGTCCAAGAATAGGCGGTGTGTTTATGCAGCTTGAGTTGCCACGTGCTGCGAGCAGGGAGTCTGCATTTTTGGTTTGGGCCAATGATAAGCATATCTGCTGTGACATAAGTTAAAGGCATTCTCTTCCTTTTTACTTCCTTGTTTGTCTGTGTTGTGTGGTGGTGAAGAAGTCATGTCCTCCCTGTTGTTGGTCATGGCAGCAGTCTTTATACCTACTGCCACAGTGTTGATTGACAAAGAGGAGGAGCAAAGGACGGGGAAGCATAGATTCCAGATCTTCTCAGAGAGAAGATAGTTCTGGATCATGTATAATGACCTTTGTGCACATAAGGTAAATTTCTTCAAATACACACACTTGCCAATAAAAAGGGAAGCATATATGCTTATCTTCATTAGGTTTGTTTAACACTGTCAACTTGCACATGCAACAAAGAAATGTGCATGGGCAAGGTGACATTGTCTCTCTTAGTTCTAGACCACTTTGTGTGTGTCCAGCCACCATCATCGCACAAGGAGTGTAATCTCCTTATAATCCACATCATCTATCCTGCCTCTTCCCTCCTTCTTTCCTGCAGTCTGACAAGAGGACATGTTCCTGGGTGAAGGTGGGATGTGCCTGGAAGGAGGAGAGTAGTTGGGGGGGGGGGGGGGGGGGGGCACTGAACTTGCATAAAAAATGCATCAAATTGCATGTAGATCTATTGGAGTCTATGGGGCCAAAATTGCACTGGACTCACACCAAAGTAGCACAGGACCCTTTTCTAAAAAAAAGTCAAATCTGAAATCACCCTAGTGTGAACCAGGCCTGAAAGGACTGCTTAAACGCAACTCCTGGCAGCCCAAACCTTATAAATACATGGCCATTTTTGGACTATGAGCCGCAGTGCCCATGTGAATGAGGCCTTAAGGATACACTTTTTGCTTTCAGTTTGTTCCTTTATTTCCATTTGTCTGCCTGCCCATCAGCTGTTGCTGGTGGCGCAAACCTGGGGACTACTAACACTTACAAAGTGTAATCAATGTTTTATTGTTGGGTTGTTCATAGTAAAAACTGGATTCTCATTAGACTCTGCACTACCAATCAGCCCATGTCACATGTTGGTGAGGTGACAAAGAGCCTCCATGCCAGAGTGAGTAAGCTCTCATGAGCAGGCCCCTGCTCTTGAGGGATCTTGTTTTATTTGTAAAGCACTTTGTAAACTGCTGGCACTATATAAAGCCTGTATAATAACAACCATAATAATAATAATAATAACAATAATAATGATAATACATTACTGATAGTGAAATACTTTACATACTGTACTATAATCAGTTTGATTTTTAGCAGCCAACAAAGGTCAGGCAGAGTTCAGTCATTATTACCGAGCAATAGTTGACACTCATATTATTACTATTTTTATGGTATATGCTTTACAATGGGGGATGATATAGAATAAAAAATTCTGTACCAGCAGGCAGTAGCCATTTAACACCCGTTTTCTTTAATTCTGCTATTTTGCACTGTAAACTATCATATATCACGGTAAAAAGTGAATTTAGATTTATGTTCTATTGAACTCGAGACTAATAATAACAATAATATTGTATGTGAGTTTAATATTTATCCTTGAATACCTGAGGGAAGTGAGCTTTCACATTGAATTCCTTAATAATAAGAGATTGTTATCTTAGGATATATTATTACAGACTTACTGTTAAATTGATGAATGATACTTTGAAAATGTATGATTAAAATTCAGTCTCGTGTCTTTGTCACATTGATATTTATTTCATCTCTTTTAGAGCGTATAAATTCACTTGTATATTTATTTATTTGTAGGATTGCACCTGCATTTAAAGTGTATGTTGACCTAAATCTTTTTTTTTTTTCTATGTATATATTCACATATGTGTATTTTATAAATCATAGACTCTATCATTTTCTTGTACTTATTCTATCTAAAGGTACCTGGTTGATCCTGCCAATCACCTTCCTTCCTTGTTCTAAACTAACTACACAAAGCACAAAAGCTGATCTGGGTTTGTGTGGTCAGTTTTCAGCCTCTGGCTGGCCACTGAGAGATACAGGACACTGTGCAAACACACAGCATGACTATATTGGGTAGTTTTATTCAGCCACCATGCCCCCTCAGTCAATCACAGCCAGCCTCTGGCACATATCCCTTCCAAATGACAGGCTGCCCAGGGCCGGCGCTCCTGTTAGGTGAACTAGGCAGCCACCTAGGGCGCGCTGCCGCCTAGGGGTGCATCCACAGCTGCTGGGTCCCCTCCAGAGGACTGGTTCCCCCCTGGCGGGTGGTGGCTGGTGTAGTGCGGAGTGTAGGCAGCTTCCACAGCTCCATCTGGCTGGCTGCTGTTGCAGAGTTGCTGGGCGGGGAGAAGGAGCAGGCATACCCCCTCTCCCCGGAGCCAGGGGCGACTGTGCAGCCCTGTCAGCTCTCTGCCTGCCTCGCTACCTGGGCGATATGCAACCATTGGAGGAGCAGGGTGGCATCGCGCACAGAGACAGCCGGGATAGATCCACCCAGGTCTGGACTGGCCATAAGAGACACGCCGGGCCATTTGTCCTGGAGGAGCCTAAAGTTCAGCTGCTCCTGCAGCCCACCCCACTCACCCAGCCTCTCTGCGGCCGGTGTCTTGCCGAGAAAGTTCCCTCGGCGGATAAGGACCCCCCCCCTGTACTGCGCAGGCGCAGCGCCTGCGCAGTACGAACTACTATCAGCCGCCGGAGATAGCCGAAGCTCAAAATCTACAATCAGCTGTACACGGCGCCTGCGCCCTAGGTCCAGGTTCCTTCCCCACCATCCAAGTGGACCTAGAGGGGGAATAAAAAAGAGCCGAGCGAAGCGAGGCCGTGCCCGAAGCGTGGCGAGCGGCCCTCTTACAGGCGCCGTGTACAGCTGATTTTCACCTATTCCCCTTTGGCTATTCCCGCCAGATCCTACTGCGCAGGCGCAGTGCCTGCGCAGTAGAGGGGGGTCCTTATCCAACGAGCGGAACTTTCTCGGCAGAACACTGGCTGCCAGAGCCTGGGGGTAGAACTAAGTGATCAGGAGATCTGTCAGGGGGAAAGCTGGAGGAGGTCTCCTGTGCGTGAGCTGTGACTCACAGCCTGTAGGAGACCCCATCTCCTGATCTTGGGACTGGTGACACAGACTCCCGCTGCCTGACGTGGAGGGAGCTGGAAAAAAGTGCTAGTCCCCCAACGTAAAAAACTTGTCAGGTGGGGGGGAGCACTGGGGATGAAGGCTTCTATAGTAGGACAAAAAATCAAAGACACACCATATCACTGGTGTGGGACCTCTCCACCTGGCTGCACCCCCCTCTCCTGTCCACCAGGCTCCATCCTCCCCCCACCTGGCTGCACCCCCTCCAGTCCACCTGGCTTCATCCTCCCCCACCTGGCTGCACCCCCCTCTCCTGTCCACCAGGCTCCATCTTCCCCCCACCTGGCTGCACCCCCCTCCAGTCCACCTGGCTCCATCCTACTCCCACCTGGCTGCACCCCCCTCTCCAGTCCAACTGGCTCCATCCTCCCCCCACCTGGCTGCACACCCTCTCCTGTCCACCTGGCTCCATCCCTCCACCTGGCTGCACCCCCTCTCCTGTCCACTTGGATGAACCCCCCTCTCCTGTCCACCTGGCTCCATCCTCCCCCTCACCTGGCTGCTCCCCCTCTTAAGTCCACCTGGCTCCATCCTCCCCCACCTGTCTGCACCCCCCTTTCCTGTCCACCTGGTTCCATCCCCCCCACCTGGCTGCTCCCCCTCTTAAGTCCTCCTGGCTCCTTCCTCCCCCCACCTGGCTGTACTCCCCTCTCCAGTCCACCTGGCTCCATCCCCCCAGTCTGCATCCCCCTCTCCAGTCCACCTGGCTCCATCCTCCCCCCACCTGGCTGCACCCCCTCTCCTGTCCACCTACCTCCATCCCTCCACCTGGCTGCTCCCCCCTCTCCAGTCCACCTGGCTGCATCCTCCCCCCACCTGGCTGAACCCTAATCTCCAGTCCCCCTGGCTCCATCATCCCCCCACCTGGCTGCACCTCCCTCTCCAGTCCACCTGGCTCCATCCTCCCTCCACCTGGCTGCACCCCCTCTCCTGTCTGCCTGGCTCCATCCCTCCACCTGGATGCACCCCCCCTCTCCTGTCCACCTGGCTCCATCCCTCCACCTGGCTGCACCCCCCTCTCTAGTCCACCTGGCTCCATCCCCCCCCACCTGGCTGCACGCCCCTCTCCAGTCCACCTGGCTCCATCCCTCCACCTGGCTGCACCCCCCTCTCCAGTCCACCTGCCTCCATCCTCCCCCCACCTGGCTGCATCCCCTCTCCAGTCCCCCTGGCTCCATCCTCCCCCCACCTGGCTGCACCTCCCTCTCCAGTCCACCTGGCTTCATCCTCCCTCCACCTGGCTGCACCACCGTCTCCAGTCCCCCTGGCTCCATCCTCCCCCCACCTGGATGCACCCCCCTCTCCTGTCCACCTGGCTCCATCCCTCCACCTGGCTGCATCCCCCCTCTCCAGTCCACCTGGCTCCATCCTCCCCCACCTGGCTGCACCCCCTCTCCAGTCCCCCTGGCTCCATCCTCGCTCACCTGGCTGCACCTCCCTCTCCAGTCCACCTGGCTTCATCCTCCCTCCATCTCACTGCAACACCCTCTCCAGTCCACCTGGCTCCATCCCTCCACCTGGTTGCACCTCCCTCTCCAGTCCACCTGGCTCCATCCTCCCCCCACCTGGCTGCACCCCCTCTCCAGTCCCCCTGGCTCCATCCTTGCTCACCTGGCTGCACCTCCCTCTCCAGTCCACCTGGCTTCATCCTCCCTCCACCTGGCTGCACCACCCTCTCCAGTCCACCTGGCTCCATCCCTCCACCTGGCTCCACCCCTCTCTCTTGTCCACCTGGCTGTACCTCCCTCTCCAGTCCACCTGGCTCCATCCCTCCACCTGGCTCCACCCCTCTCTCTTGTCCACCTGGCTGTACCTCCCTCTCCAGTCCACCTGGCTTCATCCTCCCTCACTTGACTGAACCCCCCTCTCTCCAGTCCACCTGACTCCACCCTCCCTCCACTTGGCTGCACCCCCCCTCCTGTCCACCTGGCTCCATCCTCCCCCCACCTGCCTGCACCCCCCTCTCCAGTCCACATGGCTCCATCCTCCCCCCACCTGCCTGCACCCCCCTCTCCAGTCCACATGGCTCCATCCTCCCCCCACCTGGCTGCACCCCCTCTCCTGTCCATCTGGCTCCATCCCTCCACCTGACTGCACCCCCCTCTCCAGTCCACCTGGCTCCATCCTCCCATCACCTGACTGCACCTCCCTCTCCAGTCCACCAGGCTCCATCCCTCCACCTGGTTGCACCCCTCTCCTGTCCACCTGGCTGCACCCCCTCTCCTGTCCACCTGGCTCCATCCTCCCTCCACCTGGTTGCACCCCTCTCCTGTCCACCTGGCTGCACCCCCTCTCCTGTCCACCTGGCTCCATCCTCCCTCCATCTGGTTGCACCCCCTCTTCTGTTCCCCTGGCTGCACCCACTCTCCTGTCCACCGGTCTCTATCCTTCCTCCACCTGGCTGCACCCCCCTCTCCTGTCCTCCTGGCTCCATCACTCCACCTGGATGCACCCCCTCTCCTGTCCACGGGTCTCTATCCTTCCCCCACCTGGCTGCACCCCCCTCTTCTGTGCACCTGGCTCCATCCCTCCACCTGGCTGCACCCTTTCTCCTGTCCCCCTGGCCTCATCCCTCCACCTGGCTGTATCCCCTTTCCTGTACACCTGGCTCCATCCTCCCTCAATCTGGCTGTACCCCCCTCTCCTGTCCACCTGAATCCATCCTCCCTCCTCCTGGCTGCACCCCCTCTCCTGTCCACCTGAATCCATCCTCCCTCCACCTGGCTGCACCCCCTCTCCTGTCCACCTGGCTCCATCCTCCCTCCACCTGGATACACCCCCCTTACCTGTGAACCTGGCTGCATCCCCTCTCCTGTCCATGTGGCTCCACCCCAATCTCTAGTCCACCTTTCTCCATCCTCCCCCAACCTGGGTGCACTCCACTCTCCAGTCCACCTGGCTCCATCCTTCCACCTGGCTGCACCCCCCTCTCCAGTCCACATTGCTCCATCCTCCCCCCAACTGGCTGCATCCCCCTCTCTGGTCTGCCTGGCTCCATCCCTCCACCAGGAGTTCTGGTGCTAAAATTATTAAATTCATTTTTATTTATTTTTTTGGGGGGGTGCAAGTAGCTGGTCTTGCCTAGGGCGCCAAATAGTCTAGCACCGGCCATGGACCTGCCTCTTAGACACGCCCCCTGCTCCACCACAGAAAGTCTTACATTTGCCCCATTTATGCTCTATGGCCAAAGGATTGTGGACACCTGACCATCATACCTATGCGAGCTTGTTGGACATCCCGTTCAAAAAGCATGGATAATAATATAATTCTCGCTAAAAATTCACCTAAATTCTTGTGCTCGGCACAAAACAAGTAAGTATTGGACTGTTGCAACTCAGGTAACCCTGAACACTGGGCCAAATAACTAGTACTAGAAAAAGGTGCCAGGGGAGGAGTCAGTGTGTGATGTCATGATGTGCCGATGGGTCGGGTGACACCATGGCCGACTTTTTTTATTATTGCTGCTTATTGTAACTACTTAAATGTAAGTTCAACTCTTTCATTAATAAAAACGTTCAGACTGTATTACGCTATGAAAGGTCTCCCTGTCTGTATTCTATATAGTCCTGTGCAGAGAGTGGTCTCTTGACTTCAACTTGACATCCTTATAGTCTGCTAATGAAAGTGTTCCCTCGGAAGTCTGCTGCCGGTGAACCCATCATACCCGGGGAAAGAATGTGTGCGCTTTTAAATCTCTGTCATTCGAGATCATTTACCTTTCACTTATGAGCATAGGCGCACTAATCAGGGGAAGTTTTTAAGCACTGAGCACTTTATTCACCTTAATTACATATGGACTTTTTAAAAATTATATTAGAGGTCTCTTTTATTTTCACTAAGAATTAGTGCACTAATTAGATTTTCTCATATCCATTAGGACTTTTTTCTATTATACTGTATTTGCAACTTGCACATTTTATATAATGTTGATCTATGAATGTTAGTTCACCTTTATTTTTTATATATTGTTCATTTGCGCTTATCAATTTTTTCAAATAGTGATATTGATCATTGGTTTTAAATTTTATCATTTAAAGGGACAGCACAACTTTTTCTAGTACGAATAATATAAATCTGCCCCCACCCCCATGTGCTGAAATAACAGCCTGCAATTTTCTCTTTTTTGGGAAGGTTTTCCATAAGAATTTGGAGTGTTTTTTTTGGAAATTTTTCACACAAAGCATCACTTGTGAGGTTAGATACTGATTATAGACAAGAAGACCTGACGCATGATCATTGTTCCGTTTCATCCTAAAAGGTATTCAACAGTGTTGAGAACAGAAATAGGTGTAGGCTACTCAAGTTCCTCCACACCAAACGTATCAAACTATTTCTCTATAGACCTGGTCTTTGTGCACAAGGGCACAGTAATTTTGGAACAAAGCAGAGCCTTCCTTAAACTGCTGTGACAAGGTTGGAAGCATCCAATTGTCCTAAATATTTTTGTATGTTCTAGGATTATGCCGCGTACACACGGTCGGACTTTTCGTCTACAAAAGTCCAACGGACGCTGACGGACTAAAGCTGGCTGGTAATCCGATCGTGTGTGGGCTTCTCCGGACTTTCAACTGACTTTTTTAGCCTCAAATCCGACGGACTTTAGATTTGAAACATGCTTCAAATCTTTACGTCGTAACTACGACGGACCCCGAAATCCGCTCGTCTGTGTGCTAGTCCGACGGACAAAAACCCACGCTAGGGCAGCTATTGGCTACTGGCTATGAACTTCCTTATTTTAGTCCGTTGTACGTCATCACGTACGAATCCGTCGGACTTTTGTGTGGTCGTGTGTAGGCAAGTCCGTTCGTTAGAAAGTCTGCCGCAAGTCTGCCGAAAGTCCGCCGGAAGTCTGTCGGACAGGCTGTCGGACTTTTGTAGCTGAAAAGTCCGACCGTGTGTACGCGGCATTACTGTACCCTTCACTGAAAACACCCGAAACATCCAAACTTAAGAGGTGTGTCCACATAGTCTTGACCATATATTTAGGTGTGATGGTCAGGTGTCTGTTATTTTTGCTCATATAAGATATAATGTATATGACATGGAGACTTCCCTATTAGGAATCAAAATCTAAAGTCCAAATCCCACTACATACAGTTATCATGCTCTATGCAGTGGGTACTAAAATGACAAGATGGATGTATTGTCTATCAATGGAAGACTTTCAATTTTATAACCAGTAATCCAAATATCCTACAAAGAATGTATTTATAAATCTGGATAACAATGTTTAGATAATTCTATGCTATAGATTGCTTTGTCATATGGAATGTGTTTGTCTGCTGTCTGCTGAATATTTGGAGGGCTAGCAATAATAATAAAATGATTCTTATTAGGTAAGGTTGCTCTGCTTTGTACACAAGAGATGAAGCTAAGACCTCTGAAGTCCTATACTCCAGCTCACAGGAGCTCACTCTTCTGGTTACTCCCTGACACAATTCAGCAAAGTTTGGAGCTGCTCACCACTTCCAAAAGCGTAAAAGCAACTTTATTGCTCAACACAAGCATGATCCCCCCTAACATATTTTCTCCCTACTGGGGCTTAACCATAGAATCCCAACATGGGAGAAACATGTTACAGGAAAGATGATGAAAGGAGTGTCTGTGCTTGTGCTGAACAATAAAGTTGATTTTACCCTTTGGATGTGGTGCTTCAAAACTTTGTTCCTTTGTCTTGGAATTTGAGCAATCGTGAAAAGTAAATTGGACAAGGATTTTCAATTGCTGAGAGTGGTCCAGAATGTGGTAAAAGTATCAAGTCAGATGTATGATGCATGAACCAAGAGTGCGGATGATCCAATGTCCCCTTCTATACATATACAGGCCTACATATACTAATTGTAATTAGCAAGGGTGGAATCAGTTCAAAGGATTATGAAAATCTCTCAGGTAAGGCAAGCTTTAGGCTCTTTTTACCCCTACGCCACTATGCCACAAACAGGACTTCCTACAACATACAAAACCTACAATTATATAAAACACATAAACCTTAGGATAATGTAAGAGTGACTACAAGCTGTAACTACATTCCAGCAAGAGTAATATTCTGGGCCTTCTAAGTATGTAATAATCTGTGCCTACTACCAACTATCATAGTGGCACTGTTATAACGATATATGTTACTTGCTTCTCTGCTGATTAAATGTATAGGAGCAAGATGACAAACTATTGAAACTAAAAACAACTCTCTTTTTTTTATTAAAATAAATATGGGATGGCCTGTTCAAGATCTCTCAAATTAATCTTAAAGCTCAATTAAAATCCAGAACCTTTGTTTCACTTTATAGTCACACAGCAGTGTACACAGTATGTTATGCTTTATAAGTCAATTTCGCTTGGAAAAAAATCCTTAAAATACCCCCTTTTTTTGTAGGAAATGTTCTTATTCTTGCACTCCAGTGTTCTATGCTGACACAGATGAGTTACAGCTACACATCTCATCATAAGTGTCCTTGCACACACTTGTACTTCAGAGAAAGAGAGGTAGTGTGTCTGACCAGATCAGTTAGAGTGAACTGGACAACATGGTCAGGCTCATGGTCATTCTGTTTTCAGTCAAGGCACCCTTTAAAACTCAGAGTTCAGAGGTCATCAGCTTGTAAGGCAGAGTTCGGGTAATCAGTAGTTTGTAACAAGGTGCAGTGGTCAGTAATTTAGTATGCAAAGTTGCCTTCTATCTATATACTATTCAGATTATGAGAAGTGTCACAGTCCCAGTTCTAAGCAGCTTCAATGCCTCTTTTGCAGTGCTCAGAAGAGCTCAGCATAGGCAGCCCTTATCCAGACTTTCTCCCTTAATTTCTCTCTCTCATGCAGCATGGCTTCATTATTGAAAGAAAGGCAGGAAAGGGTAAACCAAAGATGCTTTGAGGGCTTCTTAGCAACCAATGACATCATCCGTTGGTAGGACGAGGGCAGGTGGCCCAACACAGGGTCAGTGACTGTAATGATGCAGTAGTAAATCTAGTAACAACCTGTGACTCCTTGTAAAATAAGGTAGGCTTGATCCACCTGCCTGTCTTTGTTGGGTCAATTTTTAGGCATTTTGCCACAGCACTCCTGAAAAACGAAAATGGCACTTCGGTTAAGAAAGGTTGGGTTATTTGACTGCACAGTCACATTAAGACATGCTGCAAGATTGAATTTCTATTTCTGTGAATTCAGCTAGGCTTTAAAACAGGCTACACTATCAGACCACTGAAAGCTGTATGTGCCTTTATATCACAGGAGCAGAGGATTCAGAAATTGAAACAAGATGATGGCTCCTTTACACGTTCAAAGTGATTGCTCTGCATATTTCATAAATGGTTTACAGACAAAATGCTGATTTTACTTTCTCGTCATTTAACTGCATCTCTCGTTTTATTTGAAGCCTTAGATTAGATTGTCAGGTTTACTTTTCTCTCTGACAATAACCCAGCACAAGTGACCAGATGTGTTCTCAAAAGTTCCAGCTCTTTTGTCTTTCTCACAAGCTGGACTTTAACTTCTTCCCCTCCTTAAGGTCAGCTTTGAACTGTTTGTGAATCATGATGGGGTAGAGAGGGGAGTTGTTCCGTCACAATTATCTAACATGTCATTGAGTTCTCTACCAAAACCCACAGACAAGTGACATGTAATTTATTTATTCTATCAATTCTCCCACTTTGGACTTGGCATTGGAGAGTGTTGAGTGTAATAGGGTAATATTCGAAAAAGCTGATTAGAATATTTCCATATGTTGGATGAAACATATTGTGTCTTTGAACTTTTCTACAGTGCCTGATGTTCCTGTTGATACGTGAGCAGACCTTTACATTTATTGCATCTACAGTTCTTGATTTTTTTGACACTACTGTGTATTTTAAATCAGAATTCCAGTTGTCTGGAAACATGTTCCTGATCTGAGTAACATCAGAGAGAACAGGCAAGAAGCTTCTTAACCACTTCTAAAAAAATTCCTGCTAAGGTATATTCTGTGTGCAATACAACCTCCACCCATTTTAACGATAACAGCTTTTCAACCTCTACATTTTATGCCCTCAAATGCTCTTGTACCCCCATTTCGTGGCCACCTAATTAATCTCCAGCACCGAGCTCCTTTCTGTCTTTTCACATTCAGCCACTGTACTCTGTCTATTAACGTTCAACCAAAAAATAGGAATTAACTTATTAAAGAGGTAAGGAATGTTCAATTAGCAAAGTGAATGTTCACCTAGATCAATTGTAGCCACTTAAAAATAAAATTTAAAACAGACCTTGTAAAAAAAAGAACAATTCTGTTCCAGTGCTTATGGCTTCGACCTCTGCTTTCTTGCTCGATACTCTTCTGAATTTGTGGAATGCCTGTTCCTGCACTCCACACTGTGGCTAAACCTGCTGGCAGTGGCCAATATATTCACTGCATGACACAATAGCAATGTACCTCCTAGTGGGTAGAACCATTGTGTGCAGCAGGGGACAATGCAACCAGAACAAATGGAAGTTTGCTGGATAGTGAGGATTCATTTGCATAGTTCTTCAAGAGTAAAGATTGGAGACACAGGTTGTAGACAGGTAAGTAGTAGTCCTCTTCATTTACAAAGAGCTATTTGCCTCCTTCCTCTAACACATCTGAGGCTTTTTTATTTTATTTTTACAGGGAGTGGGTACCTTTTTTGAAAATCATTCTGTCCCCCTCCCCACCTGCAGCCAGGTTGTAGGACCAGTCTAACTGCATTGCGTGGTCTTGTGCATGCACAGTGGGGAGCCAGGTGTGGTTCCTCAGAAAGTCCCAGTCGGCTCCCAAATTCAAGATTGCGACTCCGGGGACTCACAGTGAAGAGAAAAAGTGGCTGTGGGAGAACAGTGCTGGACTCCAAGGACTGATATGTACCTGATTTTTGAAAGTCAAAATGTTAAATACGTTTAATATGTTTTTAAAGGATGAGTTTTTAAATTGATACTGTATAATAAAGATATGTTGACTTTTTTAAAAATAGTTTTTGAGTGTATATTTGTCCTGTAGAGGGGTTAGAGGGGTATTTAGAGTCCCACTGCATACAGTGTTGTCTCTTGAATGACTTTTAAAAGTCAGCAGCTACAGTATTTTTTGTTTGTTTTTTTTCAAAAAAGGGGGAAATTCTTCTTTAAGATGTTTGTTTGTGGCTACATATACAATAGAATGAAATGTTTTTTTGCATCTGGCGTGAATCATGGATGTCCTGTGGATACCATCACTTTCAAATCAAGTAGCACAAATAAGATATTCTAGATCCCTTGTACAAGTACACCGTTATATATATATATATATATATATATATATATATATATATATATATATATATATATATATATATATATATATATATATATGTATATATATATATGTATATATGTGTATATATATATATATATATATATATATATATATATATATATATATATATATATATATATATATATATATGTATATATATATATATATATATATATATATATATATATATATATATATGTATATATATATATATATATATATATATATATATATATACGTATATATATATATATATATATATATATATATATATAGTTCTTTGTGTTAAGCAATGCAGAATAACATATATTGAATATGCACATTTTAAGTTTTAATTAAACTTAAAAAAAAACACTTTTTTGCACACCATTCAAGTCTGGCTGATTGACATTAACTCATCATATATTAACTCATAATATATAGTGGGTGTATATATATCTATATATATATATGTATATATATATATATATATATATATATATATATATATATATATATTGCAGACAAATACTACTGTGCTTTACATCATAATATACTGAACTTACATTCCTGCTTCAGAAGGAGCTAACTATTTATTTACCTTAGCACATTCACACTGGGCCAAATTGGGTGGAAGCCAGTTAACATACCTGTAAGTCTTTATGTGTAAGGTGAACCTGAAATGTACATAGGAAAACCATAAACACATTGGGAGAACATACAAACTGCATGCCTATAATGTCCCATGTGGTAACTGACTTTAGGACCAGTGTCAGGACAAGGTCACTTAGAGCCCAGGACGAACATGCCAAACTGTGCACCCCCCCCCCAAGATGTATGAGCATTATGTGTCAGCAAAAATCCACCCAGAAAAACACTGAGCACTAATCTGCATGTTTACCCCCTATGCATAAATTCCCCCTTTTCTCAGTACAAATCCGCCCCCCTGCTGAAATATGAAATACTCCCTCTCAGCACAATTTTTTTGCCCAAATCTCCAAATCCCCCCAGCTCAAATGCCCCTCAAAAGTTCATCCCTCCTAGCACAAATCCTCTACTCCTAAAAGTTCCCCTCCTAGTACACATCTTCTCCCCCCCACTTCAAAGTTCCCCCTCCCAGCACAAATTCCCCCCAAATCCCCCTGCCTAGCACAAATCTTCTTCCCCATCCCCCTTCCCAACAAAAATCCCCCTAAATCACCACTCTTAGCACCCCACCTCAAATTTCCCTTCGTAGAACATCCCATCCCCCTTCCCAACACAAATCCCCCTAAATCACCACTCTTAGCACCCACCTCAAATTTCCCTTCATAGAACATCCCATCCCCCCTCCCAACACAAATCCCCCTAAATCACCACTCTTAGCACCCATGCTCAAATTTCCCTTCGTAGAACAATACTTACCCTCTGCCGCCCTGTAAATTACCCCTTCCAACACAAATCTCCTCCCCCCAATCTCCTTGTGCCCCCCCCCACATGATACCACAGTGCCCAGGGTAGACACCCATCCTGCCCACCCCTTGTCCCGGCCCTGTTTAGGACCCCTGTGCTACAGCCAAGCCCACCCTTTCTATCCATCTCCTCTATTAACAGTACTATAGTTTCTAATACTGAAGCATGATCTAAGAATGAAGAACAAGCGGATGTTTGAAAGGTCCATCCCATCCATTCATAGACTGTGTTTCAGTATGTATTCTTAAATTTATAAAGCCCCTTCTATTTCTCTCAGCCTCCTCCAAATCTCCAAATTTTTTTTTCTGCTGCTGTGATCTGGGTTAAGGGGTTAGGCGGTAACTACTTTAGTTCTCCACGGTTCCACTGTTAGTAGGAACATAGCCACCCTCTCATGATTGCTCTTGAGATGGACCAGGGGCTATGGGATTTGTAGTGTGCATAGAACAATGCACATGATGGAAATTATCGTGCACTGCTCATTCCAAACAAAGTAAGAGGGAAAAGGAAAGGTTCGAGAGCTCATGGAGGACTTTACAGGGAAGCAGAAAAACACATTAAAAAATGATTTACCGTAATATAAAAAAGAGCACAGGCACAACAAAGTGATTATAAAGGCAAAAAGTTTTTTTTTTAAAACCACTTCAGCCCTGGAAGGATTTACCCCCTTCCTGACCAAGCCCTTTTTTGCGATACGGCACTGCGTCGCTTTAACTGACAATTGCGCGGTCATGCGACGATGTACACAGAATTGACGTCCTTTCTTTTGGTGGTATTTGATCACCTCTGCGGTTTTTATTTTTTGTGCTATAAACAAAAAAAGAGCGACAATTTTGAAAAAAAAAAAAAGCAATATTTTTTACTTTTTGCTATAATAAATATCCCCCCAAAAAATAAAAAAACTAATTTCTTCCTCAGTTTTGGCCAATATGTATTCTTCTACATATTTTTGGAAAAAAAAATCACAAAAAGCATATATTGATTGGTTTGTGCAAAAGTTATGCGTCTATAAAATAGGGAATAGATTTATGGCATTTTTAATCTTCATTTTTTTTTATTAGTAATTGAAGCAATCTGTGATTTTTGGCGGACAGATCGAACACTTTTGACACTATTTTGGGACCGATACACAGTTCCAATGCACACGTACCTGGATAATAGCTGTGTATGTAAACGGGTGCTATAGCAACTATCAGCTGGAACTGAAGACATCACATGCCTGATAAAGGGGACCTGCGAGGCTCTAAAACGTTGCTCTTGCTGTAACAATGTGATCGCTGAATAAAGCTTTGGACCCACATTGGAGATCCATGGTGTGCTGGTGACATTCTTCTACTTCTTCTCACAAGTGACAGGTGTAAATTTTGTGAGGAGGGAGGGGGGGGGGATTCTAGCCACGCTGTGTGTGTCTATAGACGCACACAGCCTGGCTCAGGATTGAGCCCGCACATCTGCCCTCATAGACAATGGTTTGTTATGGGGGCAAACGGAGAAGAGGAGGAGCGGACAGTGTCGGTGGTGGATCCCAGAAGAGGGGGTTGAGGCGATTCTGTGCAAAAAGCAGATGAGTATTGTTATTTTAAAACAAAACAATGTAACCTTTTCAATCACTTTAAGTAGTGGATGTGTATGAATTATTTTTAGAAAATAAGGATATCATTTAGTGTCACTTTAATGACCCTGTATTCTATGTTTCATGAAAATGTAGCTTACTGCATTTTTCTGCCCTTGAACCACTAATTTTCCCCTTCACTTCTGTTTGTTTTGAATGAGCGGTGCATAGTATACACTCCTCTAAACACCAGTGATGGCTGGTGGTAATTATTTTGGGGGGGTGGCGGCAAACTGTGCACCCACATGCCGCCCCTCCTCTGGTCCGGTCGGTCAGTCGGGTTCAGAGCACTTACTCCATCTATGGCGGACAGCACAGGCGACAGGCATCACAGGCGGCTTCCTCTTCCCCTGCTCTCCTCTGCGGGCATCACGGGAGGCAGGCATAATGGGCGACTTCCCCTTCCCCTGCTTGCGGCTTCCATCTCCTCCTCGGTGGCCAATTGCAACGCTTCTCCTTTTGGCCAATTGGGAAACGACTTCCTGATTGGCCGGGAGGAGATTCAGTGTGAAACTAGCGAATATTCATTCAGTATTGCCACACATACTGGCCCTTTAAAAAAAACAAAAAGAGGTCCTTAAGTGAACTGTGTTCGGACGCCGGACACAGTGCACTTATGGGAAGTGCCACGTCTATGCAATCACAAGATTGCAGACGCGGTGCTTCATTTGTGGGCGTTTATCCCACCTTGCGCCGAAGCGCCGGTTTGATTGACATCTCAGTTTGATGTCACTTCCTGTTTTCTCTCTCCCATTGCGCCCGGGAGAGAGGAAACAGGAAATATGAGAGGAGCGGACCCCTCCATCGCCACTGTGGAAGGAGACACCGCAGGAGAGGACAACACACAGCAAGGTAAGTACCGTTGTACTCCCGCGGAGAACAGCGGGAGGGGGTTTGATGTGACACAGGCAAGGCTGTATTTGGTGGACACAGGCTGCATTTGGTGGACACAGGCTGCATTTGGTGGACACAGGCTGCATTTGGTGGGACACAGGCTGCATTTGGTGGACACAGGCTGTATTTAGTGGACATAGGCTGCATTTGGTGGACACAGGCTGTATTTGGTGGACACAGGCTGCATTTGGTGGGACACAGGCTGTATTTGGTGGACACAGGCTGCATTTGGTGGACACAGGCTGCATTTGGTGGGACACAGGCTGCATTTGGTGGACACAGGCTGTATTTAGTGGACATAGGCTGCATTTGGTGGACACAGGCTGTATTTGGTGGACACAGGCTGCATTTGGTGGGACACAGGCTGCATTTTGTGGGACACAGGCTGCATTTGGTGAGACATGGGCTGCATTTGGTGGACACAGGCTGCATTTGGTGGACACAGGCTGCATTTTGTATGACACAGGCTGCATTTTGTATGACACAGGCTGCATTTTGTGTGACATAAGCTGCATTTTATGGGACACAGACTGCATGTAAGGACAGACTCCGCTGGGGACAACTGATGGCATCTGGTGGCAGGCAACGTGGTTAGTGACTGATTCTGCATTATGGTGAGTTGAATGATTTCATTTTATATTACAATGTAATAATAGAAATAATGCGCTTCAATCACCCTGACACCATAACAACCATGGTGCTGGGATGATTGAAGTGCTAACACCAGGTGTTTGGAATATCTTTATCTGCTGATTGTTAAACTTTCTAGAATACACATATTTCTATTGTTGTGTAGGATCTGGGCCTGCTGTTCCTCCATCCCTCTCTCCCTCTCCCTACATTCCTCGTTCATCTCAGACGCTAACCACACCACCTTAGAGCCACGCCCACTATTTTGCTGAAACCACGCCCATTTTCAAGTGGGAGGGGTCAAAAAGGAAGGGCTGGGTCTGGCACCCCCATCCTAAATCTTCACCAGCTGCCACTGGTGTGTACACAAGTCCGTCGGACAAAAGTTCACACATGCTCAGAGGCAGAAGTGGTCGGTCTTGTAAACTAGCGTAATGGAGAATTAACATTTGTGGCGTGGCAAATTATGAAATCTCCAAATGCAGCGCACAATTCTCTTCTTTTTAATGGGATAATAATGAAGCTGCTTTGCTGGTGAAACTGATGGAGTTATTGCAAATACATTTTCAAAGGCTTCTTTTTTTCAAGTGATATCAAGAATAATAATAATAATAATAGCGCTAAATGAAAAACACAAAAAGAAAAGTGCGAATCAACACTCACCAAACTTCTACTGACACGAAATTAGCAGAAGGAGCCCAAAGGGTGGCGCTAAAGAGCTGAAAAACCACATAGTACGTCTAGTACGTCACTACGTTCGTAATTGTTGGCCAACATTTGTGTGACCGTGTGTATGCAAGACAAGTTGGAGCCAACAACCTTTGAACAAAATTCCACGGTTTTGTTGTCGGAAAGTCCGATCGTGTGTACAGGGCATAACAGAAAGTTAGATCACAGAAGCAAAAAAAAGAAAGGAAATTTGGAGGAGGCTGAGAATAATAGAAGGTACTCTTTGAGTTATGAATACATACTTAAATATAATTTTGTTTCTTTTAAAACAGAGTTTAGTGTCACTTTTAAATTATTCAATTAAACTCATTTAATTACAGATGTAAAAATATACTTTTAGATGTTGAACTCTGGAACACCACAAGGCAACACGGGTTAAAGTCTGATGAATTTTACTTAGGAAGAAAAAAAAAATAATGTATCGCTTCATGTACTGAGAAATATTTATCTTCCGGACAGCAAAATCATTTGCAGGCCTTTTGTAAATGCTAAACAAATATTTTACTGGCGAATTCTAACGCACCACGAAAAAGCATTCGATATAAACAACACGATGTAAAAACTACCTCTGATTGCCTTTCAAAAGCTTCTAATTGGTATCACAGCATCTTTGGGAACATCTGGGCTAATGTGTTCATCTGAAAGACGATCCTTTGGTGTAAGCTATTATAAGCAATGTTATTTAATGTAATATTAATTAGAGCTCATTATAGGAAAATTGACTCTTCGCCGTGTTTGGAGTGTTCCAAATGGCTGGTTTGCAAATCTTACATTCTCTAAATGTGCAGGGCTTTCAAACACACGAGCATCAGACGAAAGAGATCAAACGTTGGTCCAAAATACACATTTTAGCTGCTCGCCACAAATATGCAGTGCGGTTTGGAGCCGCTAGAAACAGTCGTGACCCAGTGGATGGGTGAAAGGTTCGACTCCTCCCATGTGACAGACCTGAGCTTGCCATTAATCACTTCTTCAGTGTGTGCTGGTGGTGTGGATGGAGATGTTGGGGATGGTGCCAGTTGGTATTTTGTATCTACTGTACACCAGACTAATAGCTTTTAGATTACTAGACTGTGGTACACTCTGTTACTTTTAAGCTGCCCATACACTGTTAGTTTGTTTTTTGTGTTCAGCCAGCATGCTCAACGAAAAAAAAAAACCCCTCCATCTAAACGAGGTGGATGGAGGAAATTCCCACGTGTGGACATTGTATTCTGACAGTGGCACTCACAGCTGTCAGAATACACTGATCAGTGGCTGCAGCTGATGGCTGCTCTTTGAGAAAAAAATTCCAACATATCCCTAAGTTGATCAAAGGATTGACTTCTGGTGTGATGGCTGAACACTGAATGAAATTGGGCTGGTCCCTGCTGAATTGGCTGAAATTCAAGCAGTGTATGGCCAGCTTTAGCCTAGGTTCACACTAGTGCTGCTGCACTTTTTGTAGTGCTTTTTTATGTGTGTTTTTGGTGCATTTTCATGCTTTATGTGCTTTGTAGGAGGAGACTGGCTGTTGAACACAAAACCCTGCTAAAAACACACTAAAAATGAATTTTTCAAGTGCTTTTCATGCACATCCATTGAAGTCTATGGGCCAAAAAATACACCATGCTGCACCAAAATAAGCACCTGCACCTATTCGAAAATCGCACTGCACCATGTTGCTTTGATGTAAACGAGCTCCATAGATAATAATATGATTTCCATTGTCATGCATTACAGCATGATGGCATACACAGGAGAAATCACACTCGTGTGAATAAGGCCTTAGACCTGGGGTCTCAAACTGGCGGTCCTCCAGCTGTTGCAAAACTACAGGTTCCATCATGCCTCTGCCTGTGGGAGTCATGAATGTAACTGTCAGCCTTGCAATTCTTCATGGGACTTGTAGTTTTTGCAACAGCAGGAGGGCCACCAGTTTGAGACCCCTGTCTTAGACTATATCCTAAAGCCAAACTTCAGGTACATATTAAAAATAGAAATGAAGTAGATCCAAACCAATCACTAAAATGTTATATAAATTTAAACTCTAGGCAACACTTTTTTCATTTTGGAAAGAATATGAGAGGGTTATTACCTCTGTCATGCATTTAATTGGGGAGATTTCCCTTCACTTTCTGTCCCATAGCCAAAACAAGAAGGGAGGGGGAAATCCCTCTAAAGTAAGGGAATCCTTGGCTGTAACCAGAACTAGTGTTTCCATTTGAAGATTTCTCCTGATTTCTCCAAATTGGGAGTAGGATTTTCTTTCATTTTCACTCTGGGCAATAACAGTTACCGGGACAAATAGAGAGGGCGAATCTCCCTAATACGGACACAGACAGCAATAAAAACCATACAGGTGTTTTAAACACTCTCCACTCTATTAAAAAACAAAAACAAAAAAACCCTTAAATATATAATAATAATTAAATATAATTTTTATAAGTTGTTTTCAATCTTTTTAAATATACAGCTTTCACTAAAATAATACTTAATGATCCAGCCTTGTTTTTGTTCAGTCACTTCCTTTTCTGGGGTGACAACTGTCTCTCAATTGTACTCCTGCATCATCTCCCTGTCACTTGTGCTCCTTGTGGAACCTACAAGAAGCGCTGGCTGAGGCCATACACACATCTGAAGCACAGGGTGGGTTTTGAGCAGTGTTTGGCCCCACAAAATCACTCATCCTTTTGTTTATTATGGTTCCCCACTAGATCTTAGTAAACCATTTAGGATGTCCTATTCCTTAATCAATGTAGTCTGGATATGTAGAAATGTTTTTCTCCCTCTATCCACAAGCTGTGAAATCACCATCTTAGAGATCACTGTTAGGCCACCAGCCTTCTTTTTGGCTTCCTCTCTGCTATCATGTGGCATGTCTTTGGAGCATGGGAGGAAACCAGAGTACACAGGAGAAACCCATGCAAGCAACCCTAAAAACATGCAAACTCCATGAAGGCGATGTTGTGGTTGGGATACAAACTGATTACCCTGGTGCTATAAGGCAGAAGTACTAACCATAAAGCCAGTGCATGAGGTTCAGCTGTATAATATGTTAGAATCCTACTTGAGCTTGAGCTTCTTTAGGTGTTTTTGGAGCATTTTATATGCATGCTTTTACACATGCTCTTTGGCTATTTTCACGCTTGAGTGTTTTGGTTTTAGCCAATGGAAAGCTAGTTACCAGGAGAAGGAGAGGCAGGAAATGATGCTAAAAATGTACGTTTTCAGGTATCTTTTAGATGCTCCTATTTATATCTAAAGGGACCAAAAATGTACAATACAAGCTCCTGTACTTTTTTGAGCCTGGAGTGACAAGCTTCAAGTGACACAATGTTCTGGTGTGAAAGAGCACCATAGGATATAATGGGTATCCTTAGTAGGATTAAAGAACTTCTAGAACCAGTGCTAACATCACACTTTACGTTCAAGACGTTATTTCTGAAGGAACCAAGTTGACTGTCTACCTCTTCTACCATCTTCCTGCACAACAGTATGTTTATTAGTACAGCATAGAAGCTAGTTTATTCCTCTCTAGTGGCCTTGGGACATTGCGATAATGCCATGCCAATATCCTAAGAAACTCTCCCATCAAAGCAGGATCTATACCACACCAAGCTATGCTGACACTTTACATTACACTCTCCAAACATTCGGCCAGATTCCAAAGAAAAATCTTTGGTTGTTAGTGAAATGCGCTGTAGCCCCTCCATGGAACCAGTTCAAGCAAAATGAAGTTTTTGCTTATGAATATTGTTTGTAAACATGACAATCAATGTCATTTAAGCATCTAACTGCTTACTTAAGTTTCAATTGGGATTTATTTCATTTACGCTTCAAAAGCGAATCACATGTTCTCTCTGTTATACAAAATATAGCATACATATAAGTTAATTGTTGTTGTTTTACATTGCAATATGTTTTCTATTTAAAGTTCACTTGGAAAAAAACAAAAGTTTTAGTCTAATGAAGTAATAGGTTATTATGAGCTTTGGTTGCATGGAAATGTTTTATGGAAGAGAGAGAGGGGGAAAAAAGTATGTTTAAATCAAAAACAGCTTTGAGATTTTAAGTTGCATTAAAACATCATTAAAAAAGTTAAATAACAACATTATACAGTAACAAGATAGTCAACTCATATCTAGAGGCGCAAATAAATTAGCATGCCAAACAGCTAAATATATACAGTTAAAATGCATATAAAAAAATGTTTTGTTTGTAATTCTGGGCAGCCGATCTTCTGATTTACAATTGTTTTAACACTGCACAGCCAGGAATATCTCTATACTACCAACTGCATTCTGGATCACCTTTTTGCTCACTAGATAAAGCCGATGATGCTGAATTATTCTCCAATGAACAACCTAGGGGTGACATGTTGACATAAAAAATAACTGCCGAACTAAGAAATAAGCATGATACCTACCTGGCTGAACAGTGGGGTAGGGGTGTGTATATCATTAAATTATTTGTAGAGAATTATAAATCCTATGGCAAAAGCTGTAACTATATATACTTTTTTTCAACTGTGTATTCAGTTGTTTGTCTGGAGTTCTGCTTTAACCGCCTCAGCTCCAAAAAGTTTTACCCCTTCAAAACCAGGGCATTTTTTTGCTATTCAGAACTGCACTACTTTAATTGGAAATTGCATGGTCATGCAATACTGTACACAAATTTAATTTTTATTAGTTTTTTCACACAAATAGAGCTTTCTTTTGGTGGTATTTCATCACCACTGGGTGTTTTTTTTTTATTTTTGTGATACAAAGACCGAATATTTAAAAAAAACCCCCAATATTTCCTACTTTCTGTTATACAAACATATCAAACAAATCAAATTTTGTCATAAATTTTGGCTAAAATGTATTCTGCTACATGTGGTAAAAAAAAAAATCCTAATAAGTGTATAATAATTTGTTTGTGTGAAAGTTATAGCGACTACAAACTATGGGATACATATTTGAAAGTTGATTAATGCTGCTGTACTGACAGCCTATTTCATTTCTTGAGAAATGCTAGGACAATACAAATTCCCCCCAAATTACCACTTTTTGGAAAGTAGAGGCATGGCGAGTTTTTTGAGGTTGTTATTTTTGTCACAATTTTTTTGAAAATTAAGAAATTAAATAAAATTTGTATTTTTGTCCAATTTTGGTGAGCCTGTGCAAATGGTAGCCTCAGTTTCCTGTTCTTAGCTGACAGGAGTGGCACCCGGTGTGGTCTTATATGGCTGTAGTCCATCTGCTTCAAGGTTCAATGTGTTGTGTGTTCAGAGATGGTATTCTGCCTACCTTGGTTGTAATGAGTGGTTATTTGAGTTACTGTTGCCTTTCTTTCATCTCGAACCAGTCTGCCCATTCTCCACTGACATCAACAAGGCATTTTCTTCCACACAACTGCCGCTCACTGGATATTTTCTCTTTTCCGGACCATTCTCTGTAAACCCCAGAGATGGTTGTTTATGAAAATCTCAGTCACTAAATCCCAATTACTTAAAAACCAAGTCACTTAAATCCCCTTTCTTACCCATTCTGATGCTCGGTTTGAACTTTAGCAAGCTGCCTTTGCAACATTTAGATGTCTAAATGCATTGAGTTGCTGCCATGTGATTGGCTGATTAGCAATTTGTGTTATCAAGCAATTGAACAGGTGTATCTAATAAAGTGGCCGGTGAGTGCATATTGTATGCCATCTGTCTATTGAGCTGTTTTCAGGGAATTCAGCTTTAAATGGCAACGAATGGCTTTGGCTAAAAGTTTTTTCTATGTTGGCTATTGTGAGATATTGCTTGTCTGTCTTACTGTTTCACTTCAGTTGAGACCACAGCAACAGAATGGCAAATAGAAGGGTTCTTTCTTTATATGTAAACTCCAAAATGAAATAAACTCAAAGAATTTCAAAGTACTATTACCTAACACTGGCACTGTTTAGACTCTGCTTGGGTAGAAATAAAATGTGTTTGCCTTGGCATGTGTCAAGTAAAGCTGTAGAAGGCAGCCAAGCACACAATTCCACCTTTGTCCATGGAGAAATGATTAGCCATCGAGGCCATGAGTGGCCACAAGGCAGGGTCTCAGGGATTAGGTAGCACTTTGTATGCAACAGTCATTAGAGCACGTAATGAATATCCTGAATAAAGAAAGAATGGTTTGTATTATAATGATCAGTCACAGCAGTGAATTATAGGCTAGAGTAAATAACATTTTGATTAATATATCTTACATTTTAATGCTAACTTTTTTTTATAGAATGTAGCAATGGGATCTAAATACCACATGATTAGAGAAGAGTGCACGTAGGGTGGTTTGAGACAATTGGCGAAATGCAATTTTTAGATTCTCCTGATTATTCAAATACTGTAAAATTTTCTATAGGACCGAATCCTGGGGCTTTTGATGCAATTAGCCTACTTATATTAAAACTGAGTGCCGGGTACACCATAAGTGCATATATGTAGCATGGTGGAACATGAGTCCCACACAAGATAGGGTAGTTGGTGGATAGATCCTCAAGGTGGATACAAATGAAACTGAACACTTTACCCAAAACTGAAGGTAAGATATGCAGACTAGTTGCTATACCTAGTGGTTTCCAGTGGCAACAAACTTGAACATTAATGACGGCAACACAATTTACTAATTAAATAAGTCCTAGAATACACTGTATCTGATCTGTAAGGTCCAGTAGAGTCTTTCAAGTGTGATAGGCCAATGACCACACAAAAATCTTGAGAGTCTAGAATTTGTAATCATTCAACTGATGACAGCATGACAAAGAACACCCAGTGCGTTTGGTGATCCAAAACACTCCCTCTTCGTTAAAGCTTGAGATCAAATCAGAAATTAAATTGACTCCAGCTTTGTTATGTTTGATCTGTATGGATTAGGCACCAAGGATCAAAGGAGGTGTGCCAGGTTTGATCTCAAGCCTTGATAAAGGGGGGAATGTTTTCACCCCTGAAACATATTGGCCGGGCATTGTTTTTATCTCATCAGTTGAATGGTTAAATATTCTGTAATCTCAAGATTTTGGTGTGGCACTCTCACTAAGCTATTACACAAAGCCACCCACATTTGATCATTTGTAGAGTCTTTCAGACACAGCTAAATGGCCTTGCCACCAGGCTCTAACAAACCCACCTAAAGCGTATCTCCACTCTTGCTGTCGAATTTGAGGGAACCCCACTATATGTTTGTTATGTATTCCCATTCACACAACATGCCTGCATTTTAAAAAATATTTCTTACCTTTTAGAGGTTATTCAGGAGAAGGTGTAATGAGTGACTGAGAGGTTATTTTAACAATGTTCAAAAGCCAGTGACTGTCGTCAGTCTGACCTCATTGACATAAAATGCAAGAAGCCCAGCCTCTACACCGTTAACCCTTTTTATTTTTTACAACAGACAGTGTTCAAATCTAGTTACAATTGAGAATGAGGTTCTGCTCTGTACAGACAAAATTAACTGTGGCAAACACAGCTGCCCAGCCCCCTCATAAACAAAGAGAACTAGTAGAAGTTATCCTTCCTGGAGGATGCAAAATATACCATCTAAAAAAGTAAGCTGCACCTTTTTTATTAAGTAGTTGTTAATGCAATTTGGCCGCAGAAGTGGAAATACTTTGTAACCACATCCCGCCCAGCCTATAGCAAAATGACAGCCGGGCAGTGGTTTCATTGTTTTGACTGGACACCACATGATGTCCTTTAGAACATGCCACTTGTGCGCACCCCAGGGGCCGCGTAGCACAGCAATCGGTAGTGCGGTGTTTCACTCGGACACACCGCATCTCCGATCATGGTAAAGAGCCTATGACGTAGGCTCTTTACCATGTGATCAGCTGTGTTCAATCACAACTGATCACAGTCTAAATAGGAAGTGATGGTTATCGGCATTCCTCTACTCATGATTGGAGGAGAGACGATCAGGGGCTTTCCTGACAGGGAGAATCTGCCCTGACAATCAGTGCAATGATTATCGGTGCAGCCCCATCAGTGATGCATGCCAGTGCCCACCAGTGATGCCCACCAGTGCCCATCAGTGCTGCTTTTCAGTGCCCATCAGTGATGCCTGTTAGTCCCTCCTTATCAGTGCCACTTATCAGTGCCACCTATCAGTGCCCATCATTGCCACCCATCAGTGCCACCTATCAGTGCACATCGGTACCGCCTAGTAGTGCCTTTTTTAGCTGCCTATCAGTGCCCATAAAGGTTGCCCATGAGTGCCTATCAGTGCCTCCTATCAGTGCCACCTATTAGTGCTAACAATCAGTGCCCATTAGTGTTGCACATCAGTGCTGCCTATCAGTGCCCATCAGTGCTGCATATCAGTGCCGCCTATCAGTGCCCATCAGTGCTGCATATTAGTGCCTCCTCATCAGTGCCACCTCATCAGTGCCGTCTCATCAGAGCCTGTCAGTGCAGCCTCATCAGTGCACATCAGTGAAGGAGAAAAATTACTTATTTACAAAATTTTATAATAGAAACAAAGAAAACCTTTTTTTTTCCAGCATTTTTTCATTTGTTTAGCAAAAAATTGTTGGGATTAAATACCACCAAAGGAAAGCTCTATCTGTCTCAAAAAAATTATAAAAAATGAGTATGGGTACAGGATTACATGACCACGCAAATGTTAATCAAAGTGTGACAGCGCTGAAAGCTGAAAATCGGCCTGGGCAGGAAGGGGGTGAACGTGCCCTGTATTGAAGTGGTTAAGGCTGTATCAGTCACAGTTTACCATACCCACAAGTTGCTGTATTCTTACGAATACAGAAGAAGGCCAAGATCCTAGAAAAAACACTCTAGCAACTTCAGCCCTGATAAGAATTGTTTCAGTCTGCACTCCACTGTTACTCTTCCTTGTCACATTGGGGGGAGATTTACTGAAACTGGAGCATTCCGAATTTGGTGCAGCTGTGCATGGTAGCCAATCAACTTCTAACTTCAGCTTGTTCAAGTAAGCTTTGACAATAAAACCTGAAAGCTGATTGGTTTCTATGCACAGCTGCACCATGTTTTGTACTCTCTAGTTTAAGTAAATCAACCCCACTGGGACACTTTGTTATCGCTAGGAGGCCCTCTCAATAAATGCCTGATGTTCCTAGGCTTTGGTTCAGCCCTAGACATGTATCATCTCTACGCAGAACAGAAGTAGGGCCAAAAATGTCTCTAGTATTGGATTTTCAAAAAAGTCCAGCAAAGGCTCCTTCTTTAAGGTATTAGTGCTTTCTCATTTACTGTACTATTGCCATTTCTTACAGTCCACCACCCACAGGCCCCATTTTGCTCCCTGTCTCCATTCTTTTTTAAGTTGCAGGACTTTTTTAATGAAAATAGCTTAAATTAAACCTACAGTAACTAATTTCCCAATGTATTCTACCTATCAAAGTTTTGTGATTCACGGCTCTTGACAGCAGCACAGCCAGAGCCTTGACCTCTTCTATGTTGTACAACAGCAGTAAAGGTTGTACAAACTCTGCTACGGAGCAACCCCTAAAAATAAAGGAGTATCAGCACACCATGGAAGTCATACTTTTGCTCTCTTTCTGACAGCACATGAGCATAAAGCCATGCCTAACTGACTCCTATTGCCAACTTCCCTCCCTCAGTCATAATGCTGCTGTGTCGGAGATTACAGGAGGTTCATATTAACACAATTTCAAGTACTTACACTAGTTGTATGTTTCATTAATACATAACTGCATTAATTGGAAGCTTTAAATTGATGACCCTATTTACATAATGAATCATCAAGATAAGTGGTAGCCCTGTGATGTGGGCTGTATTGTGGTTTCAGCACAGCTGAATTCCTGAATTTTTCACTTCTTTGAATTCAACAAGGAAACACACTTTTTTTTGGACCTCTAGGGACTCAAAATACTGAAAATACTGAATCAGTTTTACCAAATTGAATGTTGCAATTTTCTTGTCACGTCCTATTGCCATCTCCTTTCATTGCATCGGAAACCTTTTCTCTGGATCTTAACGCTATAAATATGTCTAACGGGTTCAATAAATGTCTCCCAAACCAAACGAGGAAATTAATTTTTAGGAAGGACATTTTATTTAGCACTGTGTGCTTTGGCAGTGAGCTCAAATACTCAAAAATAAATCAGGAAGTCATTTTAGCAAACTATTAACGTAGACTATGAAATCATTTTCAAGTGCGGTTTTTACATCATTAAAGCACGCTGGAGCTTATACTATGCAGTCAGAAACAGTGCTATACTAATAACACACTTTTAAGGAGTTTTCCATTCAATTCAGGTGTGAAATTAATGCGTTCGTGAATTCTGTATCAGTTGCTTGCAGTAAATTACCACTCATAAATTAATCCATATAACATCACCATGACATGTTGTCACAGAGTGAAATGCCATTCCTTTTAATTTTGCCTCTCTCGTGAATCATTAGCTGATAAACGTCACTGGGGAAGATGGAGGGACTGCTTTGTACAGGCTCCAAGGCTCTGCTTTGAGCAATCTAGTTATTACACAGACTGACATTAAACTTCTGTCTAAATCTGAATTGCAGCTCAAGGACTTCAAAGCAAAAGCTTTGGTAGAGTTTTCAAAGTCTCACACGTGTTCTGTCTTTAGGAAACATTACTTTTAGCTCATAAAACACAGTTTTTGCACGTTTTAGGGCACTTGACAGAGTTTTTTTTCTAGATTTAATTATCTGTTTTGCATATAGTTAAAACAGCAGAGTTTGTGTCTAAAAATTAACCCAATATACAGTGCCTTGAAAAAGTATTCATACCCCTTGAAATTTTCCACATTTTGTCATGTTACAACCCAACGTGTAAATGTATTTTATTGGGATTTTATGTGATAGACCAACACAAAGTGGCACATAATTGTGAAGCGGAAAGAAAATGATAAATGGTTTTCAAATTTTTTTACAAATAAATATGTGAAAAGTGTGGCGTGCATTTGTATTCAGCCCCCCTGAGTCAATACTTTGTAGAAACACCTTTCACTGCAATTACAGCTGCAAGTCTTTTTGGGGATATCTCTACCAGCTTTGCACATCTAGAGAGTGAACTTTTTGCCCATTCTTCTTTGCAAAATAGCTCAAGCTCTGTCAGATTGAATGGAGAGCGTCTGTCAACAGCAATTTTCAAGTCTTTCCACAGATTCTCAATTGGATTTAAGTCTGGACTTTGACTCTGCCATTCTAACACATGAATGTGCTTTGATCTAAACCATTCCATTGTAGCTCTGGCTGTATGTTTAGGGTCATTGTCCTGCTGAAAAGTGAACCTCCGCCCCAGTCTCAAGTCTTTTGCCGACTCTAACAGGTTTTCTTCTAAGATTGCCCTGTATTTGGCTCCATCCATCTTCCCATCAACACTGACCAGCTTCCCTGTCCCTACTGAAGAAAAGCATCCCCACAACACGATGCTGCCACCACCATGTTACACGGTGGGGATTGTGTGTTCAGGGTAATGTGCAGTGTTAGTTTTCCACCACACAGCGTTCTACTTTTAAGCCAAAAAGTTCAATCTGGTCTCATCTGACCGGAGCACTTTCTTCTGCATGTTTGCTGTGTCCCCCACATGGCTTCTCGCAAACTGAAAACGGGACTTCTTATTGCTTTCTTTCAACAATGGCTTTCTTCCTGCCACTCTTCGAAAAAGATTTGTGGAGTACACGATTAATAGGTGTTCTGTGGACAGATTCTTGTATCTCTGCAGCTCCTCCAGAGTTACCATGGGCCTCTTGGCTGCTTCTCTGATTAATGCTCTCCTTGCCCGGCCTGTCAGTTTAGGTGGACGGCCATGTCTTGGTAGGTTTGCAGTTGTGCCATTCTATTTCCATTTTCGGATGATGGATTGGACAGTGCTCCATGAGATGTTCAAAGCTTGGGATAATGTTTTAAAATCTAACCCTACTTTAAACTACTCTGCAACTTTATCCCTGACCTGTCTGGTGTATTCCTTGGCCTTCATGATGCTCTTTGTTCACTAAGGCTCTCTAACAAACCTCTGAGGACTTCACAGAACAGCTGTGTTTATACTGAGATTAAATTACACACAGTTAGACTCTATTTACTAATTAGGTGACTTCTGAAGGCAATTGGTTCCACTAGATTGTAGTCAGGGGTATCAGAGTGGGCTGAATACAAATGCATGCCACACTTTTCAGATATTTATTTGTAAAAAAATTTGAAAACCATTTATAATTTTCCTTCCATTTCACAATTATGTGCACTTTGTGTTGGTCTATTACATAAAATCCCCAAAAAAATAAATTTACGTTTTTGGTTGTAACATGACAAAATGTGGAAAATGTTAAGGCGTATGAATACTTTTTCAAGGCACTGTATACTTATCTCAAATTGTAATTTAATTTATTTTTTGGCCTGTCACATCTATGTGTTTTAACATACACCAATGCATGTACACAGGTTAGCCAATGTTTTGTGATGTTCATGTTTGTGCGTTACTTTGACAAGCACCAAGGCTTGATATAGAGCCTATAGATGACGATGGCAATATGGGAAAATGCATGATTGATTATAATGCTGGTAAAAATACATGAAATGTGTAGAAAGGTGTGAAATCAGCACTAAAGCATACAGGGAAAGGTGACAAGGTCTCCAGATTGGGTAGCCAACAAACCCCATGGACTCACCTTACATGCACTTCTTGCAGCTCTTTGCTTCACTGCAGTCAGAGCTGAAATCAGCTGCTAGATGTGGGTGCCTTTACATAGAACCAGGTTACATGATTCTCTATGCCCAAAAGTGCTGGTTGTGGAAGAGCAAGGAGCTTCAAGGAAGGACAGATAAAATAGGTAAAATGGGTTTAGGGGATTCTCTTTGCAGAGACACTGTCACTTTGCCCTGGAATTGCCTCCCCCCCCCCTCTCTGCCAAAACTGCCAACACCATATAAAATAAATCACTAATGAAACTGAGGCAAGTTCCTGACTAAACATGTGAACATAAAAAAAAACATGTGAGACAGCTATTTTGTGCTATAGCCAAGTGTTTCTGGGAGAAATTGCTTTTCAGTTCCACGTGGCATAGTCAAGGACTACCAATATGTATTTGTGCCCCCTAGCCAGATCCATAGCAGCCCTCTCAAATGGGACCTCAATTATGAGCCAAGGTACCAGCAGACTTTGAAAACATGCTTTACAAATGCCAGGCAAAAAAAAGAGGGGCATGCTTAAAGTGAGTGTAAATGATTACCTTGTAAAACAACCCATTCTTTTTTAAAAGTGATCACATTCCCTCTGTTCTCAGCTGCGGGAGGAGAACCAGTGGCACACTGAGCTTTGCTTTCCAAAGGCTGTGCGGGGGGGGTGTTAGTGTGTGTCAGGACAAGACTGATCATTGGAGGAGAGCAGGCTGAGCTCCCAGCATAGATAAAGAACTCACCACGGTGTGTTCTCCCACTTAGTGTGGTCAGTTTTTAATAGGAAAGCAGAGGGACTGGAATGGAAGGAACACCAGGGATTTCACAGAAAGGAAGCAATCCAAAGAGAACAGGATACTTTTTCATAAGTACATGGTACAGCGGGCACATATCAGGAATATGAAATGTTGGGTTTACATATTTTTTGACTGGTATTGTCAGCGGTAAACTGTGTATGAAACAGGGACACCCAGGAAGCAGGTTTGTCTTGCACTTTTATCCAGTAAGCCAACAAACATAAGGCAAAACTAAAGGGAAAATGTTTCCTTTCGTTTTGGACTGAGTGGTGAGTGATTGGCATTCTACTGTAACCCTGTTAGGAAGATTCACTCTCTCTCTCTCTCTCTCTCTCTCTCTCTCGCTCTCTCTCTCTCTCTCTCTGTCATGTTTACTGTTATCGTCAAAGTGAAAGTATAAGAAAATCCCACATTTTGGGCTGTCTTCAGAATAGTAATAGAGGGAAAATCTTACTATAGGGTCACTCATTCTAGTGACCTTGGGGATTTACTCTCACCATTTGTTTTGGCTAAGGGACAGGAAGTAAAGGGAAATCTCCCAAATGGGATATAGATGCCAAAAAAAAAAAAAAATGACAGGGGATACAATCCTCCTTACGCTATCCAAAATGAAAAGAAAATATTTTGCATTTAGTTCTACTTTATTGCAGGAGGACTTTGTCCAGCAAGCCCAGAGCATAAGCAAATAAAACATCTGCTCATCTGAGTCACTAACGAAACTCAGGTCAGTTCATGACTAACAGGGTGCTCCCTATTGGTTTTCCCAAAACATCAGGCAACACCTTTGGCTTTTTAGAATTTGGTCAGCATTCAGATTTTCACTCAACAGCAGGTTCCCACAGCAGAGAGAGACAGAGAGAGGCCCAAGCATCAGTCAGCTCACATATATAAAAGACACACGGACAGCTGAGATTAATAATGAGCTCTGGCTTCCAGGTAAGACATGGACCCAGGAATGAAGGCTTTCTGCCCACCCAAAAGCTTTATAAAGCCCCAGGACTGATAACAGAACTTAAAGTGTTTGTAAAGGTGTTTTTTTTTTTTTTTTAAAATAACAAACATGTTATACTTACCTTCACTGTGCAGCTCGTTCTGCACAGAGTGGCCCCGAACCTCGTCTTCTGGGGTCCCTCGGCGGCTGTTTCAGCTCCTCCCCGCAAGCATTCACCACCTTAATGCGAGCTCCCTCGCACGGTGGTGAGTGCTTGCGGGCGCGCTCCCGTGATACAGCCGGCGGCTATAGCCGCTCGCTGTATCACTCGGCCCCGCCCCCCGGCGCGCCGCGTCATCGGATGTGATTGACAGCAGCGCGAGCCAATGGCTGCGCTGCTTTCAATCCATCCACTGCAGCCAATCAGCGGCCAGGGTGAGCGGAGGAACAGATGTCGGGAACGCGAAGCTGACTTTCGAGGCGTCAGGTAAGTAAAACGGGGGGGCTGGGGGCGGCGGTTCTGTCAGAAGTTTTTTCACCTTAATGCATAGAATGCATTAAGGTGAAAAAATTTTTACCTTTACAACCCCTTTAAACTAAGATTCTGAGAAAACAAAAAGTTTGTTCTCTTCACATCAGTCCTTTACACATCAGTAATAAATCCTGAGACCACTCACTACGTGCATGTGAGAAACCAAGGTGTCACATACACGATTCCTGCTAGCCAGTGTCTCACAAAAAACAAATATATATAAATGTGACAGACCCAACCAGGACAGGGGCTTTTGGAGGGGAATAGGGGCTAGCCTTCTACCCACTAATTATGGCCCATGGAGGAGACTTGGAATTTTGTCTGCTTCTCCTGGTCAGAGCATGGAAAAGAGCTCAGTTCGGCCTCTGATCCAATGGAGAGAGCAGATCATTCTCTAATGATGGACAACAACATGATGAATGCTGAGAGCGAGACTTGGATTCATTCTCTGAATAAAGACAATAAAGTTTTCCTTCTGGAGTGAATGGAAAGGTAAATAGTCATAAAAAATATGGTGGCCCTCCTGCAGACTGGGTTGGAGATGCTCGTTCACTTGGAACAGAAATATTTATCAACAATCTCATTTAAGAAATCTATGAAGATAAGTGTATTTCACGTTTTCAGACTGCTGGAAGCAGTGGCGGTTGGTGGGGATTGCCTTTGGGGGAGCTGCAAACAAGCACCCCCCCTCCAGGCGGCACTGGCAGCACCCCCCGGGGCCCGCGGCACAGGACTGACAGACATCCATCCCCCTGGTCCGCGGCGCGGGACTGAAAGACATCCAGCCCAGCACTCCTCACTCCTCGACTGACAGACATCACCCCCTGCCAGCCTACCCGATCTAGGGCTGGGCCGCCCTCTCCTCCTCTCCACCGATGTGAGCAGCGGCTCCGGTGTCCGCTCCTCCCGAGGCCTCTTCCGTCTCCTTTCTGTTCCTCTAAAGCTAGGCATCCAATAGGATCATCTCACGACCTGCCTCCTGATTGGCGAGGAGGAACTTTAGTGTGAAAATAGCGAAAATTAATTCGCTATTGTCACCCTATTTTGAAGCCTATTAGAGCCTCAGGCTCTAATCAGGTGCTTCAAAATACACACTCCCACCTATCCCTGCAATTGTAATTCATGCGCCTGGCATCCTGAAAGGGGGCGGCGGCTGCAGGGATGGGGGGGTCACCCATGTGCCCACAATGCATGGGCCGCCACTGGCTGGAAGATTGTATGAGTTTTGTCTTATTATGACTTCTTTAGTGGACAGATTGCACAGTGAAAGCTAAACACCCGAAAGACAGCATATGTAATGTACTTTGTGTATCCAGAGTGGGTTTGTTTCTGACTGTCTGGGGTGGGCCTGACTAATCAAAGCATTGTCTGGGTGCCTGGCTGTTGATTAGCTTACAGTTAATTAGATCACAGTTTATTTAGGTTACTGTTAGTGTATAATATGGTATAATTATATGTATAATTGTGTATATGGTTATCATTCACTTATCATTACTAACTGTTATTGCTGCAAGCATTATTGCAACCTAGTCTTGGCTGTAGCCAGGACTTGGCTGACTAATCCTTCATTTAAATCTCTCTTATTGAATAGGTAAAAATCAGAGAGAGTTGAACCTACTTGCTTTCTGTCCATGTGTCATTTAAAGGTATACACAACATGTCTGAACCTAGAGTGTCAGAGGGGCTAGAGAGTTCATAGGGTCATGGCTGCACAGGAGAACATGCATTACCAAGCAACCCCCTAGGGGGCAGTGCTACAATAGACTGGTTAGGACAGCACATGATCCTCCAGGTGCAAAGCAGATAACAAAGATCACCCAATCTTCAATATAGAAACAAAAAGAGTCAAATCTATGGCAGCTTGTATATTAATTAACAAGGTTACAAACTCATCAAGATGACACTTTTGAACCCGTGAAGGATCCTAATAAACTACACTTCAGATTTACCATAGACTGGCTTGCATACACTAGACTATCGTCCAATGTTATCAACATATAGCTCCTACTATAGCAAATTGGTGAGTACATTAACCTTAATGGCATTTTTAATAGTTCTTAATGTTCACATTTTAGTACGGTAGTCGCAAGATGGCAAAGGAATTAAATAGCCATTCACCCTGGCTAAAGATCAATAAACAAGTTATTTACTTTAATAGTTTCCTCTCCATGCCACAGAATGCATCGTCTATTTTGAGTACAAAGCAGACTGGTAATTCCACTATTTTAAGGCCCTCCCATCCCAGATCAAACCAGCACTGTGAATAAGTGCCTGTTAACACGTATCTCTGTTTGTTCAGCTTTGCAATGGTCCAGGCTGTGAAATGTCTTTCAAACTCAGTCTATTCCCTTAATTACGACATCCTAAATGAGCAAATAACTTGAACCGTTCATTTTCCCAGTCCACCTCTTATTCAGAAATTACATTCTTTGAACATATAAACACTTCTAAATAATCTATGCTTAATGTACTTGTTGAAGGTAATGTATTGATTTTTAATCTCTGGGTCTTTGGAACATCTGTTTTATGTTTAATGATATACGGTAATCTTTGATCGTTGCTATTTTTAAGTTACAATCGGCAACTAGAAATGTCCATGGGTCATCAATCTGTGACTGGCTTAAGGATCTCTCCATTTGTTATGTAGGAGAGGGGTTTATAGGTTATTTTAACTAATTTTTTATATGATATTTAATAACGTACCTGCATTTCCAACCTTTTCAAATAAATGTGGTTTCCAAGGATGATGACAAAATGGAATTATTAAAAAATCTGATATCACTTCCCAACTGTCCTGAATTTGCTGCCAAGAATTAAAGGTGGTGGAGATTAGAAAAGTGGGAGTGTTTTTTCCCCAAGCATGGTCATATTAGGAGTTGATTTGGAACACAAGGTGCCCAGAGTGTTGTATCAAAGCTTATCAAAGTCACATTGATACAAATTGTTGCATAAAGGAGCTATATTGTCCATATACTAGACTGGTTTTCAGTTAAAATAGATTTCAATGCTAAATGAATGACATTTAATTTACTGAAGCACCATGGATAAACATTAGCCTTTAAAAAATACTTGTTTTCATATTTTTTATCCTTTGCTGCATCTCTTTGCAGTCACTTAATATCTACTTGCATGCCATTGGAGAGATAGCTGTATATCATTTCTCAGGGATGGGGTACCTGATGGTGACAACAGTGAACAATTCCCGCGTAATGTGTGTTGACATGGTCATCTGTTAAAGTGATAATAAACCAAATTATTAAAATCTCATATACGGTTTGGAAAATAATAATTTGATCTCCTGCAGATTTTGTAAGTTTCCCCACTTTCAAAGTAATGAAGGCTCTATAATTTTTTTTATCATAGATGTATTTTAAATAATAGAGACAGAGCATCACATCAACCAAAAATCCAGAAAAAAATCACATGATACAAATGTTATAAATTGAGTTGCAGTTCAGTGAGTAAAATAAGTATTTGATCCCCAAGCAAAACATGACTTAGTACTTAGTGGAGAAACCCTTGTTGGAAAGCACAGAGGTAAGATGTTTCTTGTAGTTGGCGATCAGGTTTACACACATCTCAGGTGGGATTTTGGTCCACTCTTCTTTACAGATCTTCTCCAAATCTTTAAAGTGGATGTAAACACAATGTCATCCTTTCTAAACTACTGCCATAGGGGTTATCTATAAGGATATACATGACTCCTGCATGTATCTTTACCTGTCAAATGTCTCCCCTCTGTCTGTTATGAGACCCGAAAAACTGCATATTCTGTGGGTGGGTCTGTTGTCTGGAGCTCGGTGGGTGGAGTCGGGATGTCAGTAGACTCCCCGCCCACCTCTACACTCCTCTTGTCAATATGCATTTCTCCTGTGTATTTCTTACACTGAACTTCTGCTATGATCTCTAACATCCAGTGAAAAGACAGGAAAGTAACCACATGACTTCAGCATGCCAAATCATGCTGAGGTGTGGAACAGACAATCCTGGCAGAGCTTCTGAAGAAAGGAGTGGGGGTGGGAATTCAAAAATAATGCCTGTGTCTTAGGCTGTCACTCACAGCAAGGGGGAGGATTTGACAAAGTTTTTCTCAATTTGTCAAGATTTTTCTCACTGAACAATAAAAGAGGATTGCTCAGAGATGGATTAACTCTGTGTGGCAAGACTGGGCTCAAATGATAGGAAATCTTATACTCTACAGTATGATAAAAAATAAAAAAAAATTCGGGTTTACATCCACTTTAAGGTTTCTTGGCTGTTTCTTGGCAACTCAAAGTTTCAGCTTCCTCCATAAATTTTCTATAGGATTAAGGTCTGGAGACTAAGCCACTCCATGACCTTAATGTGCTTCTTCTTAAACCACTCCTTTGCTGCCCTAGCGGTATGTTTTGGGTCATTGTCATGCTGGAAGACCCATCCATGACCCATTGTCAGTGTTCTGGCTGAGGGAAGAAGGTTCTCATCCAAGATTTTACAATACATGGCCCCGTCCATTGGCCCCTCAATGCGGCAAAGTGGATCTGTACCTTTAGCAGAGAAACAGCCCCAAAACATTATGTTTCCATCTCTGTGCTTGACTGTAGGGATGGGGATCTTAGGGTCATAGTCAGCATTTTTCCTCCTCCAAGCACGGCAGGGAAGGGGTTAACACTAGGGGGCGATCAAGGGGTTAACTGTGTTCCCTGTGTGTGTCTTTAACCGTAGAGGGAGGGGACTGACCTAGAGGAAATGACAGATTGTGGTTCCTAGCTATTAGGAACTCACAATCTGTCACTCCTCACAGAACAGAACATGGATTTGTGTGTTTACACGAACGCGTCCCTGTATTGCCTCTCATGCCCACGATTGCTCATGGCCGGCGGTCATCAGCACCCCCGCAGCGCGCGCACGTGCTATCCCGATCCCGCAAGCCAACGTATAGCTACGACGGCTCGCGGGATCTTGCCGACCTGCCGCAGTATAATGACATCGGCTGCTTGGCAAGCGGTTAAAGATTTAGAGAAGATCTATAAAAAAGAGTGGACCAAAATCCCTCCTGAGATGTGTGCACACCTGGTCAATAACTACAAGAAACGTCTGACCTCTGTGCTTGCCAACAAGGGTTTCTCCCCCAAGTACTAAGTCATGTTTTGCTTGGGGATCAAATATTTATTTTACTCACTCAACTGCAACTTAATTTAACATTAACATTTTATCATGTGTTTTTTCTGGACTTTTGCTTGACATTATGTCTCTATCATTTAAAATACACCTATGATAAAAAATTATAGACCCTTCATTTCTTTGTAAGTGAGCAAACTTACTAAATCTGCAGGGGATCAAATAATTCTTTTCCCCACTGTAAGCTTTAAAATTTTTAAATCTCATATAAGCTTTCACTCGATAAGAGATTTATTCACTTACCAAGAATGCAGCTTCTTTATCTTGTAATCCTTGCCTATGTTCCATAAAAAGCTGGTGCTATGACTACTGCCCTAGGTTTCAGAGCAGCTACATTTTTCTTAAAGTGTCCTATGGAGTCACCCTTGCATGCAGGAAATGGAGTTGGGTCTCCCTACACTGTGTACATCAATAGACATACACAGCCGTGTATCCTAGGATGAAAAAGGAACTCCCTAACTCCTCCCTCCTCCTCCCTCCTCCTCCCCTCTCCCTTCTTCAGTCTAACAGACTGGCTTGAAACTGCACTGTACTTCGTTAACTCGTTCCCGTAAAGTCTGGACATTTCAAGCAAGCAGGAGTCAGCCACATTGAAATATTTACACTGCAAGCACTGGGGTAAGAAATGAAATAAATCGTTTAATGAGGAATGTTTAATTTTTTTATTCAGTGAGTTAAACTAAAAAAAAATTGTGAGAGTTTAACGCTACTATAAGGCTGATTTAATTTTTGTGTTTGTAAAGTTGACTTTTTCTCCCAAACAATCTAGACCAGACAGGAAGTGCACTTACTGTATACGGTATGTTGTATATACAATCACCGGCCACTTTATTAGGTACACCTTGCTAGTACCGGATTGGACCCCCTTTTGCCTTCAGAACTGCCTTAATTCTTCATGGCTTAGATTCAACAAGGTGTTGGAAACATTCCTCAGAGTTTTTGGTCCATATTGACATGATAGCATCACGCAGTTGCTGCAGATTTGGCCACTGCACATCCATGATGTAAATCTCCCATTCCACCACATCCCAAAGGTGTTCTATTGGATTGAGATCTGGTGACTGTGGAGGCCATTGGAGTACAGTGACCTCATTGTCATGTTCAAGAAACCAGTGGTGAGATGATTTGAGCTTTGTGACATGGTGCATTATTCTGCTGGAAGGAGCCATCAGAAGATGGGTAAACTGTAGTCATAAAGGGATGGACATGGTCAGTAACAATACTCAGGTAGGCTGTTGCATTTAAACGATGCTCAACTGGTACTAACTGGCCCAAAGTGTGCCAAGAAAATATTACACCACCACCAGCCTGAACCATTGATACAAGGCAGGATGGATCCATACTTTCACGTCCCTACCATCTGAATGTTGCAGCTGAAATCTGGACTCATCAGACCAGGCAACTTTTTCCAATCTTCTATCTGTCCAATTTTGGTGAGCTTGTGAAAATTGCAGCCACACTTTCCTGCTCTTAGCTGACAAGAGTGACACCCAATGAGGTCTTCTGCTGCTGTAACCCATCTGCTTCAAGGTTCAAAGCAGATGGTATTCAAGCTTCAAGAGATGGTATTCTGCATACCTTGGTTGTAATGAGTGGTTATTTAAGTTACTGTTGCCCTTCTATCATCTCAAACCAGTCTGCCCATTCTCCTCTGACCTCTGACATCAATAAGGCTTTCACTGGATATTTTCTCTTTTCTGGACCATTCTCTGTTAACCCTAAAGATGGTTGTGCGAGGTTAGAGTGAGGTGGCAGGAATGTGTAATTGGGTAATTTAGTTTATTCTTTCTTTCTTTCTTTCTTTCTTTCTTTCTTTCTTTCTTTCTTTCTTTCTTTCTTTCTTTCTTTCTTTCTTTCTTTCTTTCTTTCTTTCTTTCTTTCTTTCTTTCTTTCTTTCTTTCATTTCTTTTTGTGAAAACATTTTTAATAATAAGGCTAATGAGGGGCCTTTTTAGAAAAGAACAGGCCCAGGATAGTTGAAAGAAGCTTTTATGACTCGTAGGAGCCATTTAAAGCCATTACACCCTTACACGTACCTTAACCTCACCTTTCTCATTGACATCAATGCATTTAGTCAAAATGGCAATACTTTACCTGTACTCGTGCACTGAAACTTTGGGGTTATGAAAACCCTCAGCTTACTCACCCCTAATCAGAGGCATAGGGGTGGAGGAGATTCAGCCTCAGGCACCCAAATGAGAATAATTAGGCAGCACGTGGAACAAATTATGGTTGTGCCAAAATTGGGCTAAAAGTGGGAGTGGCTTAAGATTTACTCAGTGTATACATGGTAACATATGCTCAAGTAATTGTATCCAAGAAATATGCTTTAATTAATGTGCCACACCTGAAAGTCTAACAAGCATATGCAAACCTCAAAGTGATATTAAAGGCAAGTTTAAAAAAAAAAAAAAGACAATCATATTATACTTACAGTAGTTTTGCACGGAGCAGCCCCGATCCTCCTTTTCTTAGGTCTCCTGGCCACTCCATCTTGCCAAGTGCCCCAGAGCAAATAGCTTGCTATGGGGGCACCCAACCCCCCCAATGAGGAGGGAGTGTCCCTGGAGAGCCGAGGTTCTTGTGCACATTGCTGGATCACGATGGGGGGGCTATTGGGGGGGGGGGGCTGGAGGTGCTGCACATAGAAAGTTTTCTACCTTCATGTATAGAATGCATGAAGGTAAAAAACCTTGAGCCCTTAGAACCACTTCATCACAATGATTTGTAAAAATGAAACTCATTCATAACATATGATTTTCTTTGCACATCCTACCTTGAAAGCAGTGGTCAGTAGTATGATATACACAGCACAGTATGATATAAAGCACAAAATGCAGGTGAAAGAGAGCATTAACATATAGAGTGCAGGGGTCAAGAGTGTGTAATGCACATAGTGTAGGGGTCAAGGTGCATAATACTTAGAGTTAAGGGGTCAGGAGTGTGTAATGTGCAGAGTGCAGGGGTTGGGGTATGTAACACACAAACACACAAAGTGCAGGGGTTAGGAGATTATAATGCACAGGTCAGTAGACATAGTACAACAAAAATGACCTCTGTCCCCAAGCCAAAATCCCCCCCAGTACAGATCCCCACCTTTCTCACTGGTACATATTTCCCTCAGTACAGATCTCTCCCCCCTCCCACCACTGCAGATTCCTCCCACCCAGGTCAACTATTCCCCCAAGTACAGATCTTCCTCCCAGTACAATTTTCCGCCCAGCACAAAATTCCCCAACCCCAGTATAGTTCTCCTTCAAGTACAGCTTGAAACACACCAAACCAGGCAGTTCAGAGTGAGGAGAAGTCCTCCCCTGTTTAGGTCATGTGACCAGAGCCAGAGGGAGAGCTAAGGAGAGCCTCCCTTGCTCTGAATTGTCACTGCCTGTATCTGGGGTTTGACAGGTGGCAACAAAAAGTGCTTTGGGTACTCAACAACTGTCTGTGCAAGCTGCTGTACCATGAATGCTCTGGGGCCAGTTTGGACCCCCTTACTTTAGACCCTGCTTCTATTGGTCAAACATTTGAAAGACTGCACTGTCCAAGGCCAAGTCTTAAAACTTTCATTCTTTCCAGTCTTGTTCCAAATATTTCAGCTATTGACACTGAAATGTTAAACGCAGTAAATAATAGAAAACAGCAGTCGTCCTGGAATAAGCCAAGCTATGCCCTTGATTCTTTCATCTAAACCACATACTGTTTTATTACACTACCATTTAGATTTAGAAAGTCCAACCAGCTATACTGTTCTGAATATCTATCTGAATATGTCATTGATACAAGTCCCTGAAAAAAAAAGTAGTTCTAACTATTCTCCTAATTTTCTGCATATTCAAAACTATGACGATTTTCACTACAGATCAAAAGATTTCTTTTTTTTTAAATAATATTTGGTAAAATCATTATTACACCTTTGCACACTCAATAAAGATTTATTTTCACCAAATGGTGATTTGCTGTGGTATTGCTTATTCCCTTAAAATGCTCTTTCACTTTTTTAACACCAAGTATGGGACAGACTACTGATGGTGCTGGTTAAACAAGGCTGGAGCCTCCCAAGATTGGTGCCTGAGAGAGGATCCTGTGTCCATAGTATCTGATGAGTCTAAGGGCCCAACATTTGCAAGGCAGAAATGGGAAGCGTTGCAAGGGCCAGGCTGTGGTAAAGATGAAATCTGTAAGGCTTTAACTCTGGAAGCTCCCCCTTATTGGAAAAGCAAAGATGGAGAAGTATATGACTTTTTGGGACTACTAGCAACCCATTTTCATAGGAACCCTAGCAAACCCCCAAAAGGATATGGGCTTCTTAATTTGACTTTCTTCTTTCATTGGTCTCTTTATCATTTGCAACATAAAAAGATTGTGCCACCACCTCTGGGATGACTGAAGTATGTGAATCAGTAAATGAACTGGTTCAGTAAACAGTTAAAATGTTTCTAGTGTTCCTTCTCCTAACCTCAAGATGGGAGTGTCCTCTGAAAATGAAAAGGTGCGGGGTGAAGCTGCTACTGGAGTCCATTGCCATTATGATTGCAGCAGGTATAGGATAGTTACATAGTTAATCAGGTTTAAAAAGACACAAGTCCATCTAGTTCAATCATAAAAATAAATAAATAAATACAAAATAATATCATACAATCCCATATACACAATCCTATACCCACAGTTGATCCAGAGGAAGGTGAAAAACCGCAGCAAAGCATGATCCAATTTGCTACAGCAGGGGAAAAAAATTCTTCCTGCTCCCAGAGAGGCAATCAGAATTTCCCTGGATCAACTTTACCTATAAATGTTAGTACCCAGTTATATTATGTACATTTAGGAAAGAATCCAGGCCTTTCTTAAAGCAATTTACTGAGCTGACCAGAACCACCTCTGGAGGGAGCCTATTCCACATTTTCACAGCTCTTAGTGTGAAGAAACCCTTCCATATTTGGAGATTAAATCTCTTTTCCTCTAGGCGAAAAGAGTGCCCTCTTGTCCTCTGTGTTGACTGTAAAGTGAATAACTCAACACCAAGTTCACTATATGGACCCGTTATATATTTGTACATGTTGATCATATCCCCTTAATCTCCTCTTCTCAAGAGAGAATAAATTCAGTTCCTCTAATCTTTTCTCATAGCTGAGCTTCTCCTTGCCTCTTGTCGGTTTGGTTGCCCTTCTCTGCACTTTCTCCAGTTCCCCTATATCCTTTTTGAGAACTGGTGCCCAAAACTGAACTGCATATTCCAGGTGAGGTCTTACTAATGATTTGTACAGGGGCAAAATTATATCTCTCTCTGGAGTCCATAGCTACTGGAGGAACTAATTAGGCTGGGGGCCTTCCTAGGGTGCTCATGGATTGGTGCCCAGGGGAGGATCCCATGTCTATTCTACCTGATGAGTCTAAAGGGATCAACCTATGCCAGGCAGGAATTGGTTAAAAAGAGTGGGTCCACCCCCCCTCACTGAGTGGTTGTTAGTGCGCATGGATGACATGTATCTCACGCATGCATGTATGCACAAGTAGAGTGATACACAACAACTACAGGACTTTCCATCCCTGGCGGGAGCAAGAACTCCTGTTTAGAGTGATCCTGGTCTTGAGTCAATTAGGTAAGTATAAAAATGCTATAGCAAATTACAAGTCAGGACGACAAGGGGCATTAAAAATGATGACTTGTGGCAAGCGTTTGGGTCTCCTTTAATAGTTTGGCAGTGAGATATAAAAGTCTTCCCATAGAGGGCATTGTTTTATGGTAGGAATAGCAAAAACAAAACCATCTTATGTCACCTTTACAATTTAAATGCATTCTCTTGGGTGTGAAACATACAGCCTTTTAAAAACTATAATGGTTTCTTAGCCAAAAAGGATACCTGGAAATGAATTGGTTTGTATTGTGCTCTCTTCAGATCAGAGATTACTTTTATTGTGTGTAGAACATAATAACAATACAAGAGCTATGTAATTGCAGAACTTTAGATTTGAAGATCAGATTAAACCATTTTTGTGGTTGAGCACAATGATAGTAATTAAGAGAATATCATCTATCATTTACAAGAAGGAGCCACTATTGTTTAGAACTTGACAATTTCTTTGAGCAAACCTTGGCTGATTCTGCAGTGCTAATCTCAAAGTTGATGTTAATTTTAGCTCAGAACAAAATAACATTCTTGTAGGATTACAGCTAGAAGGCGTGAGTTTCTGTAATGAATGATTGAGCACCCAGGTCTCTATAGTGTAAGAATAGATTTCTCCAAGGAGTTTAGGTAATATGAATTAAATCGCTTTAACATTTTCAACATATGTGGATAATATAATATATTAAGTCATAGATTAACCTTTGTGGTTTTTAGAATTCTTGTTTCATGTTTTTGCTCTGCAGCTAGACATGCTGGACAGCTACAGGTGCTTGATATGAATGGCCTCTAGTTGTGGGAGATGTGGCCATGTACTCTGCATGACTTGATAAACTTATTTGACCATAAGAGTTCATGAAAGGTAAAGTTAGTGAATTATCTGGCAAGGATTGTATTTCAATACTTGCTGCGATTAAAACAATGACTCAGAGTGAACAACCTGAGGTTTTAGATACCAACCAATAAGAGATTATGAGAAGGAATGCAGAAGGTGATGTGGTAGAACTGCAGCAGGCATCAGCCCTGTTCACACTGGTGCGACATACGCTCCGACGTTGAGAGCACATATCGTAAGATGTGTATAAATCAATAATTTCCCTATGAGAGAAATCTTAACTGGTCCGACTTGTGTCCGTCCGACTTTGGAAAAGGTTGATGCACTAGTTTGGTCTGACTTTAGTCCAGTTTCAACCCATTGAATATCATTGAAGTCATATCTAAGTTGGATCAACATTCTTAACTAATCTGACCTGTGACATGCAACGTGTGCTCAGAGGCAATGTTAGCACTGCAAACTGTATTAAAAAAAAAAAATCCATACCAGACCCAAGTTGCACTCATCTCAAGTCGGATCCTGTTCGTTAAAGTCTGACCGATGTCTGACCAGTGTTGCAGGGCAGATCGGAAGTCGTGGGACTCTCATGTCAGAGTAGTGTGAACCTGACCTTATACTTAATAAGAAACAGTGGTACCAACAGGCTAGTAGAACTGTTTGAAAAGTTTTACTAAATCTGGGGTAGATCAGTGAAAACTGACCATGGATGTGCTTTCAAAAACTGAAGCCTATGACATAAAAAAATAAAATTTTCCGGGGCGTGGCCTGCTGCGGACCAGGATGGCTGCCTGAAGTCCGAGCTCCGCTCCACAGTCTGGATACCAGCAACCCTCCGCTACTTTCCTCCCCACTGCTTACACCACCGAAGCAGGGGAGGACTGGGGAGACTCCAGGGCATGTCAATGTGGCGATACAAGCCGCCGAATCCTCGCCGTCTTACAGACTATTACCCGACGGCCGCCGCCATGCAGAGGCCCCAAGATGGCGCAGATGACAGTAACAGCAATATCTCTAATAATAACCCAGAGTGCCTGCTTGCTGCTTCTTCAGCGATCCCTGTTCAGGGAAGTCCAGCCACAATATCCAACAGGGACAGCATGGACACTCACCCCCCACCAGAGGAATCCCCAGGAGGACTTCTCCAGGACAGAGGAAGGAGGCTGGCTACCTCCCTTGCACATTCCCCAAATAAGGAGCCAAATGCAAAGAAGCAGTTATGGTCCCATGTTGTTGCAGGGACACACGGATCCCAAAATGCTCCTTCCCTGGCTGCTATCCCTGTCACTGACAACACTGTCTCTGAAGCAATGCTGAAAACTATCTATCTATCTTACACTGCAGCAGGATTTGCATAGAGAGCTCCAGATGTCATTATCCCAGATGCATGACAAAATAGACTGCTTAGAAGAGCGTACAGACGCTCTAGAAGAAAATCTGCAGGATTACTCTAAGGCGCACAATGAACTGTTAGATGCGCATGAACATCACTCGGAAGAAATCCACCGTATTAAAATGAAATCGGTGGATTTAGAAGACCGCTCTAGGCGTAACAATATCAAATTCAGAGGCATCCCTGAATCGGTCAAACCGAACGAAATAACACCTTACTTGCAACAACTTATCTCCGCCTTACTTCCACGCCTAAACGCCCGCAACACTCTAATTGACCGGGCCCACAGAATTGCTAAACCGCCACACCTCTCAGATGATATCCCTAGAGATATTTTGGCACGTATACATTTCTTCCATGTTAAGGAGCAAGTTCTCTCTGCCACCAGATCTTCGAAACCCCTGCCGGCCCCGTACGCTAATATCAAGCTGTTCACTGACCTGTCCCCTGCCACAATGGAGATGCGCAGAGCTTTTGCCCCTGTTACTTCCATCCTTCAACAGAAAAACATAGTGTACAAATGGGGCTTCCCTACGAAGCTGCTTGTTACTCACCAACAAAAGATCGTCCCTATTCTCTCTCCGAAAGATGGCTACAAGAAGCTCACCAACTGGGGTTTTCTCCGCATCGCTCCCAGAGACGCAGACCAAGCTACTCCTTCCCACAAGTCATCCGATTCTAGGAATGCGGCGACTAAAACATCCAAAAAAACCTGACCTTGGTTTAAGCCCAGGTCCCCAGATCTACTCATATCCAGCCTGGTTGAAACACCTATCCCTTCTCCTCACCACCCCTCAGGTTTAAAGTTGTGCTGAGCACACTTTTTTCTGATTTTTTTGATTGCAGTATAGATTACTCAGCATCGTTTGTATTTCTTTCTTAGAATCCTAGTTTGTTTGTATTTTAGCAACTAACTGGTTTTTGTCATCTACCTGTAACATATATGGCATTTATTCATCTGTCTGTGTATTTCGCAATTATCATCAATAGGTGAAGTCTCTCTTCCTCTGCCCAGGCCCTCATAATTGCCCTATCGCTATGATGCTCTCGATCACCTCCCTCAATGTTAAAGGCCTAAACTCGCCATTTAAACGCAACCTCTTATGGAAGGAAGCGTTACAACAGTGTGCAGACGTAATCTGTGCCCAGGAGACACATTTTGCTAAACTTAAACAACCCCAATGCAATCACAAAAAATATCCCCACTGTTTTTTTGCAAGTGCCCCTAAAAAAAAGAGAGGTGTAATGATTGCCATAAATGCGGCAGTAGATTTCAAACTACACCACTGTGAAAGTGACAAAGATGGCAGATTCTTAATCCTATCAGCCACATTTGATAACCGCCCTCTCACTTTGGTCAACATTTATGCCCCCAATACAGCCCCCAAAAAATTCTATGCTAATCTCTTTGCCAAACTAGCTCCTTATAGATCCTCACCCCTGATAATTTATGGAGACTTTAATGAAGTAATTGACCCCACACTTGATATTTTCAATTCTGCAAGATGTAGGCCCTCAGCGCTATCCACTATTCTTAAACGAGAGGACCTATATGATTCCTGGAGGTGCATGCACAATGAGGAGAGAGACTACACCTATTCCCCCCCCGCACCAATTTTATTCTCAAATTGACCTATTCATAACAGATAAGCACCTCCTACAGTCTATTACTGCCTCTAACATAGGAACCATATCGTGGTCTGACCACGCTCCAGTCACAATCAAACTAGCATCACTTTCCCAAACCACTAGACATACGGTTTGGAGATTGAACACCTCCCTCCTCAACAATCCCACCTTTGAGTCTCAGATACAGTCTGAGATTGATGGTTACTTCCAACAAAATGTCAATTCTGTAACTGATTGTGCTGTTGTTTGGAATGCTCACAAGGCTTGTCTACGAGGTCTTTTTATTAAACTTGGGGCCCAGGCTAAAAAACAACACTCCTATATAACTGAGTCCCTCCTAAAACAAATTTGATCTCTTGAACTCACAAACAAGAGATCCCCCTCCAGCATTACCTCCTCAGAACTCAAAAATCTTAGATCCCAACTTAGTGGTCACCTTCACAAAAATATTGATTACTTTATCAAGAGACTACGACTTCAGACCTACTCATCAGCCAACAAACCAGGAGCATTTATGGCCAAACAATTTAAGAAGCAACTCTCCAATAAAAAAATTGCATTTATCACTAGTCCCCAGGGCAAATGCTTGACTAATCCGCTAGATATTGCCAATGAATTTGGCAATTTTTACACAAAACTTTACAACCTTGCGAAAACAGACCCCCAATTCGCACCTACCCAAGCTGATATAGCAAAATTTTTATCCACTATCTCCCTCCCCTTGATTTCTCCAGAACAACGTGACTGCTTGGCAGCTCCTTTTTTGCAGACCGAAATCCAAAAATTGATAAATAACTTACCACTACATAAGGCGCCAGGACCTGATGGACTATCCAACGAGTATTATAAACGATTTGCCCAACCCTTAGTCCCCCACCTATGTGACATGTATAACCAATTCGCTATCACAGGCCTAATCCCTAAGGAATCCCTCGATGCCTTAGTGGTTACCATTCCCAAACCGGGTAAACCTCCAGACAACCCAGCCCACTATAGGCCGTTATCACTCCTTAACACAGACACTAAAATTTATGCCAAACTCCTTGCACAACGCCTCTCCACTATCATCCCCCAAATTATCCACCCTGACCAAGTGGGATTTGTGCCCGGCAGACAGGCTTCAGATGGAACTAGACGTTTTATTGACCTTATCCAATGGAAGGAGCACACTCGAACGCCTTCTCTCTTCCTATCTTTGGATTCAGAGAAGGCATTTACGTAGGGTATACTGGCCGTACATGGAAGCAGTGCTCCGAAAATTTGGACTGTCGGGCACCTTTCCCATCTGCACGCATTTGGACGTCGGGTGTCGTCTCCAACCCATTCCAAATTACTAATGGCACCAGACAGGGGTGCCCGTTGTCCCCTCTAATATTTGCCATGATAATGGAGCCTTTAGCACAATTCATTAGATCTGCCCCCTTGATCATGGGTATAAAAATTGGACAAGTTGATCATAAAATTGGCCTATATGCGGATGACGTGAATATTGCCCTAACCAATCCGCTGTTGTCTCTACCTGCAGTCCAATGAGTCCTAGACATGTTCAGCGCTGTATCTATGTACAAACTGGATCACAGTAAATCTCTAATGCTTAACCTCGGCCTGGATTCTCGAACTTTAAACACCATCACCTCTACCTTCCCCTTTGCTTGGGCCCCAAACTCCTTTCTTCCATACTTGGGAATCCATTTAACGTTCCCAAGTTGGATACTATTGAGAACCAACCTAGAAGACCTCGTGGGCAAGCTCACATGGCTAGCAAAAGAACTATGTAAGGTCCCAGCCTCCTGGGCTGGTAGAATAGCTCAGGCAAAAATGTATTTACTCCCCCATGTCCTATATATTTTTCGTACAATACCTCTACCTCTAGCGCAAAATCAGATCAACAAAAATTCAGGGAATTATCAACGGCTTTATTTGGCAACAAAAACGACCTAGAATAAAATAAGTCATACTTACAACCCCAGTTCAACACGGAGGCTGGGGTGCCCCGGACGTCCAAGCAAATCACAGAGCAACTATCTTAGGCCAACTGAGAACTTGGTGGTCAGATAAGCACTATACAATCTGGAAACAAATTGAAACCAACTTACTACCCACGGACCCTAAACTCTTCCTAGCCGCATTGTGGCTTAACCCCCACCCCAAACGATACCCTCTTGATACCATCACGTCCTCCATAAGAGTCTGGACCTCAATATTGCAACTTACAGGAGGGCTGTCAATGGACACGCTGACAGCAATACCCACTGAGGCGCTACGCCTTATCTCCCCAGACTTACGCGTCTCGGAATGGACAAGAGCTGGCATCACCTACTTAGGTATGCTTTTTTCACCATTAGGTTTGCATTCCTTTCAGCAGTTAACACAGCAGTTTGGCTTAACCAAACACACGTTTTTTCTCTACTTGCGGAGTAGATCTAGCCTATCAAAACTACACTGGTCAGCCTCGGCTGTGTTTCGCTTCCTCTGCTCAAGTTCTACAACATGGTTACACCCAAGACCAAGGGAATCTCTTTAGTGTACAAATTGCTCACCAAACCAACTACTGACCAGCTATCTTCCTCCTCACGGTATTGGTCCTCACTGTTGGACCATCCACCTACAGATCTACAGTGGCGGAAAGCACTCACATTGCCCCTACGCCTGTCTCACTGCATTAATCACTGGGAAGCACTAAAAAAGCTTTTTCATAAATGGTATTTTACCCCAGAAAGGCTAGCGAAGATATACCCGAACACCTCCCCTAAATGCTGGAGAGGATGTGATGAAATGGGATCTCTTTCACACATAAGGTGGGAGTGCCACCTCGTCAGAAATTTTTGGAGAAAGGTTCAAAATCTGATTGAGTCTTTGTGTGGTATATCCCAATCTATGTCCCCACTTGACCTACTCCTAGGACTCTCGATCCCCACATGGCCTAACCATTTGCAAACGCTGGCCACACACATCCTCATTGCAGCAAGATTGACAATCGCGAAGAAGTGGAAGTCAACGGACCCCCCTGCACTGGAAGATGCCATCCGATTACTTAACCTACACTTCCAGATGGAGTTTTCCTTTGCCAAGGCCAATATGTCCACTAAGCGCTTTAATAGAACCTGGAAACCTTGGATCTTGGACTCTGGAAGAACACCATTGTCGTAGCAGTTCTACCTTTATCTGGGCTGGATCCCACACCAGCTTCCCTTTCCTTCCTACAGTCTTACGGACAACTTGTTATGAAGATCATTACAATTCCCCTTGTTTATGCCATTACTTTTATTGCACACAAGTGTTCACCCCCATAGTACTCTAACTGACTGTTACATGGTTATTGTATGCTATTATAGGTATCTGTAATATAACCTGTTTACCTAACCCTAATTCTTTGATTTTGAGGTAGCTCAATAGAGTCTACATTTAAGTAAGCTTTTACCATCTTTGCCGTTTATACAAGCATAAAAACGCCAGGGTATGCCCAATTGGCGATGTTTCTGTATTCTTTTCTCTTTTCATACAATACAATAAAAATATTAAAAATTTTCCAGCGTGTAGATTGTTTATTGTTTTATGATTTGTAATGGATAGGGTAACATGTCACTGTCAATGGATAGTATCTGCAGATGTTAGCATCTTCAATGTCACATGATTTCTACTCAGTATGTTCTGTAGCTACACTTGAAGAGACACTATCACTTTCCCTCTTGTGAAAAATTCACCCTAATCATTCATATACATTTTTTCTGTGCTTACCTCCATTGCAGCCAGCACAAAAGTAACCTACATCAGAGCCTAAAGGAAGCAGTGATGCCACCCCATCCAGCATAGTGACTGGCCCCTAGACCCAAGCACTATCCATTGGGAAACGGTCACATGCTCCCCCATCCCTAGGAGCAGCAGGTGGAGACTGCAATTCTTATATCTACACTGGCTGGCATACTGATTCTTCTGTTTAGCTCAATCCATAGATTGACTGAAACTTTGTGGTGACCTTTGAGAAATAATCGTTACACATGCCTGCAACTCTGTGAGTGGACAGAGATTGGTTGATTGCCAGAGAGCCCAGGGGAGCTGTGTGCAGAGCTGCTGCACAATGGTGCCTAGAGTGAGCCCAGGGTGTGAGCAGGGACAATCCGGGATAAATGTTGTTGTGCTGGACAGAGCATCCAGGAGCCCACACAGAGGAAAAGAGTGCTGCTGTTTGCTGTGCCTGATCACAGCCCTGGAGGATGTCTTTTTTTGACAAAAAATGTAGGGTGAAGCCTACTCTTGTGACATCATGTATTACAAAATCTGGAAGCTATCTACATATTCCCCTGGGGAGTTTTATTTGTACAGTGCTGCCTATGTTTTTATATATGTGAGTAACATTGTTTTTATTAAATATTGGATACCATTGATTTTTCACTGTGTGGAGCATTCTCATATTTACATGTACATTCTCCTGAGTGGCTGCCAATATATATGGTGGCAAGAAGTGGCAACATCATATTTCCAGGATATGAGCCAATCACTTTTTAAGTGTTATATGACTTCTCATTTTGGGGTCATATTCCAGTAAGCCTCTGACCTGGGCACTGGTGTAGGAGCATGGAGCGTGTTGTTTTTTTCACCTGGCGTTTTTTTTTTTTTTACACTGTATGAAGATTATTTTATTTACAATTCAAGGCGGAGTTCCTTCTTTTGCATGGACATTCTACTATAGATACACATACTGGACTGATATTAGTCTGGATTTGTTTTATGAATGCTGCACTTAAGGTTTGGGTAGACTTGTGAACCAGAAACTAGGGAGGTCTTAAGTAAATTAGCGGTTTGGTAGGAGGTGGATGGAAGGCGCGTGATCAGACGCTTACATCAAGACATGTATGGTTTAATCATTTATAGGAATACAAACATATAATCATATAAATATAGAATCATACAAATACTACGTTGCATAAAACAGGTAACAAAATAGGCACTAAGAAGTTAAAATTGGGGTATGCCCATGTTGAGGCAGGTATTTAAAAAAGGCTGACGCGTTTCAAGGGTAACCTCTTCATCAGAGCCAGGAAAACAGGAGCACAGTCTGTATGGGCCGGTGGGCCGACATCTGTACATGGGGAGGAGTGGCTAGTAGGAGGGTATGTCCTGTGATGGATAGTTGATTATTCCAAGTTCCATACCAGTCCACGTCCAGGTGTTCTATGAATGAAATAAGAATGTATAATAATTGTATTTTCCTTTGCGGTGGTATTTGGCTGTCAGATGTGCCTGTCTCCAGTGGGTATGTAGAAGCGGCTGCAGTCTGTAAAGGTCCTTTGGGGTGGAGAGCCGTATGATCCTGGAAGTTGGAGGCAGGAGGAGGAGGGAGGAGGTGTCCTTGAGGTAGCTGTACCCGTAGATGCCTGAACAAGATGGGTCTTGCTGCCTGGGATAGGCAAGTGTTATCAAAATAAATTAGCAGTACTGGAAGCTAGAGGTCCTTCAGTCTCTCCAAACTCCTCCCATTGGTCAGTGTACTTTATAAGATGGGACCCAAAGTTTCTGCATTGGAGTACTCAGGTAAAATTGGATTCCACAGTACAGTAAGTACCCAATTTTTTCCCAAGTTTTTGGGTTAACACAATCCCTTTAAGAAGTGGGCAAGAAAGCTGTGGCCAGTGGCCTCTGACCACCAAGTAGTCTATGAATACAACTTTTCCTCTCTTGGTGATGATTCAGGACCCGGCAATAGCAATCACTCAGGGAACCGGTGACATCAGAGGTGACTCAGGATCTAGTAATGGTGATCGCTCGCAGGACCAGTGAAGCTTTCTGGCAGCTGTGACCTCCATTTAGATGTGACAGCCAAGTCTGTCGCTCTCAGACACTGTGGCAGAGAGTACAAGAGGCAGTTCTCCAGCACAGCAACTTTTTCCAGTGGTTGCATCTCATGTTCCCCACAAGACTGCCCTGAGCCTCTGACTTCTGTTTCCTTTTTCATCACTCTTCAGTACACAGCTTCTGGGCTTTGTAGTACCACACAGATCTACAACAGAGAGTCCAGTCTCTGTGGGGACTACCTCCCCTACAAATCTTTGATCCCCTTCCCGGCAGTCCTCAGGCAAGGGGTGTGTGGCCATTCCACTTTGGGCTGCACTGCAGCCAATCACAGCGTCCTCTGTATACTGGGCAGGGGCAGACTTTTCTACAGCAGCTTTGACTGCAAATGCTGTGGCTGCAAATCTTGTCACAGTCCCTGTGTCCTTTTCTTTCCACCTCTCTGGCCATGAAGCCACTCCACACACTTCACTTGTGGTTAGGGGAGAAAGGACTGACAGTCGCAGTGTGAGGGGAATAGTCCAAATGCTATAAACTTTGAAAGGGGGGTTGGCGCTGTTCACTATTAAAATAATGATACCATATCACACCACAAGGGAATGTGTGCAAAATCTGGTGTGTATCCAAGCGATTCCGGATAGGTCTGCTGTAGTTGGTATAAACCGTCCTATATGGAACCCCCACTTGTGTCCTCACTCAACGGAGCGCCCAACCCCTGCAGGGGTAATGGGCATATAAATGCGAATCCGGTGGCCAGAATTCCAAACGATCGATGTCCCCCTCACCGACTCCTTCCCACTTGTGTCACTGCTGTGTTCTTAATGGCATCCACCGGGAAATTTCATATACATGGAGAAGAGAAGAGCATTGTAAGTGGAACGCAGACCATATGGATTAAGAAAAAGGAAGAGAACATGTGTAGCTGGAAGCAAAACAGCTCTGGTGAGTGAGGGCACAAGTGGGGGTTCCATATAGGACGGTTTATACCAACTACAGCAGACCTATCGGGAATCGCTTGGATACACACCAGATTTTTGCACAAGGATTTTCTTACACACAGGACAATTTTGGATATATGCATTATACTTTTGAAGTTTTTGTTTGCACGGACAATTATCAATCAATATCTTTTTAACTACATCTTTTATCATTTTTATTTTTATTATTTTTTCACCACTGTTTCACTTTTGGTATGACCACAATTTAGATCCTATATATACACATTTGTATAACACTATTTGGACTGTTTACCATTTACTATTTTTTAAGGGTGCTCTTATTATATATATTTTATATTTATATATATTTTTTATTTTATTGTGAGCAGTTCTTATGACTACTAGTGGTTTCAGTCATACTTATGGTAATTTCCATCATTTCTTTATATATACATTTTTTGGGGTGATCTGCACATTTGATATTTAAAGTTTATGCGATTACACGCATTTAATAACTAATTTTTTCAGTATCTTTTCACTGATTTTTTTCACCCAGATTTGTTGCACACACATTCCCTTGTGGTGGGATATGGTATCATTATTTTAATAGTGAACAGCGCCAATCCCCCTTTCATAGTTTATAGCATTTGGACTTCACCTAGGTGTTTTCCTTTTCTGGGGGGGCTGCAGTTCGTATTGGTATCTGTCCTGAGCGTGGAATATTAGTATATATTTTTGAGGGGAATAGTGACAACACGGTCCATGTGGCTGTAGTACGGTGAATGCCGTCGACTGGGGCCTCAGGCAGAAGAACACAAACATTCCAGGAGTTTCTTAAGGAGTAAATACTAAAAGAGTAAAGCAACTACAGTGAGTATAGCACAACAGAATCTGATGGAAGCTAGGATACATTTTTAGAAAGAACTTCTTCTTTTTTGAAGGCAGAGGGCTCACCCACTCCCACCTTGTGAGGCTAGTTGTAATCTAGTAGTAGGGGATCAGCAGAAAAGAACTCGAAACCTTCATATATTGTTTCTGTGCTTAGAGATTTCTGTGACCTGAGCCAACAGCAGCTATTCTTTGCAAATAACTGTGTGCATGCAAACTTCATGCATTCATATGGGTAGTCCATGATGATGAAATGATAGTATGAACTCAATGAAGTCATTACACCACATAACCTGGAACTAAAACGGTACATCTTTCCTCATTTTTTAGAAAAAAACATATATTTGGCTCAGAATAGAGGTCAAAACCATAAAAAGTTAAGATTCATGGCAGAAATTAATAATAATTATACATGCACATAACCAAAACATAGTCTACAATCATTCATAAAGCAGCAGAAATGTTTAATAAGCCAACTTCCATCTCTGGCAAAGAATAGCCTGAAACAAAAGGAATGTTTTCAACCATGAACAGTTTTTGTGCATTGTATTTAACAGACATTTACAGAATAATTTTTTCCCCTAAAAAAAAGAGTGTTTATGAAGCCAAAGGTGCTATGTTCAAAAGGCTACAGAGATGGGTCAACAACAGACTTCCTTTTCTGGCACAGACAGTAGACATTATCCACGATAAAAGAGTTTTGATTAATATGCGTTATATGCCAAAAGTACACATGCCACGTATGATCTCAATTAGAGTGAAATCCTATTCTCCAAGGCTGAGCTCCAGAATCATTTAGATTTTTTGTCTTCTATTTAACTTGGATCTTTTCTGTCTAGAGAGTATTTTAACAAAACTATTACCAATTGTGCATCAAAACTACAAGCCTTAGCGGTAAAATTGGCCAGTTTATATCACTGAATTCATTGGCAGCCAATTGTACAAGATGTGCTGTAGTACTTGTGTTGGATGGACTTCCTAAATACTTATCAGTGGGTGTTCACACAGAAGGACTGTCCATTGCCAAAGCAAACCTCCCAGAGATGGGAATAAGAGTACCAAAGCTCTCCTATTATAATAAACCTAATATCAATAATGTAAGAAATGTCAAAGCTTAAGGAGAAAATTAAACTTCTGAGTAATTTAAATTGTGATTGCACTACTATATTATTTTCAGGCAACCACAAATTCTGATTTCTAAATTCAAATTTTTGCTGAATGATATTATATGAATGTCTTTGTTAAAATATATTAAATTAATATGTATCAGGAAGGACTGGGGGTAAGGGAGTTTTTGCCCCCTGGCAGAATACTACTAAAGTGTCTGTAAACTTCTGAAATGAAAAATGAACAAAGCATATCCTTCTATAGTATGTACTGTCCTCTATCCAAAGCAACTAGTGTGAATTCAGTCTGTTCCCTATGAGACTGTGTAGAGGGGGTTGTGTCCTTTACCTCCACTCAATTCTTAGATTACACCTAGCTCTCTGCTCTTTGCTGTGACTAAGTCACCTGAGGCTACTCACTACTGTGGATATATGTAAGGGTTAACAACCACTTTAATGCATGTAGGGCTAAGTATACCAGAGTTGCAAAATAAATTGGGTAGTGCTCTACTGACCACTCTCACTTTTAACTATTCCCACAGATTTACACTGCAAATTTGTGGCCACACCTACAAAAGTAAGCCCATTTTACAACATACCCTCAAACAATTGTTTATAGACTTTTGGAACAAGAAGTAAAAAATCTAAATAAACAGAGTTCAAATTAGAGGCACCAAGATGTGCATGAATATTTATCAGGGATGCATTAAAGGTATCAAAAAGAAAAATGCGCTGCCTGCCAAAAACCTGGAGGTGGTGCCAGTCAAGTGAATGTTTCTTAATGGTGTTATGGCTTGAAGTGTTGGAGTATAGTAATTTCCAGTATAGGTGTCATTGCCAGAAATGTAAGCATCCATCAGCAACATGGTTGGTCAGGAAAAGGAGGATGAGGGTGCGCACATCACCCTGAACCATACCAGGCCACATGTTCTCAACATTCTGGGGTGCCTTGCCGGGGGGGACTCCTTGACAAAGCACCTTGTACCCATGTTGATGAGAACAAGGTCCTCTTACCCCTAACCCTTGCCTGGTGGTTGTGGGGGTCTGCTGGCATGGGGCTTAAGGGAAGCCCTCTTTAACAATAATTCTTAACATGTGAATGAGTAAGGGTACATAGTACCCCTACTCATTCACAAAAAAAGTTGTAATATAGAAATAAGGACACCCAAACATTTGACAAGTCATTAAAAATAAACCCCAAAAATGTCCCTCGTCAATTATGCCAAAGCCAAGACATGTCCCGCTTATTTGTATTTTGCCTTCCAAATGGCAAAACTGGTGGATGCTAGCTTTTATATACAAGGGTGCAGGGTCTCCCAGGGATGCCATTAACAATATGTGAACACGACCATATATGGTCAATGATGTTACTGGGATCCCACCTTTGGCATCCTTAACAACCATTAACAGTGGGAAGCTGTCATGTATAATAGCGGGATTAATGCCACTGTTATACATGACGTGCACTTCCTGCCGAACAGGCAAATGTTCAATGTGTTCGTCCAAACACTCACACAGCCAAAGCTCAGTCAGTTTGGACCAAACCATGAGCTCATCCCTAATGCCTATAATAAAAATTATATTTAGTTTCCATTAAATCATAATTTCATTCTGTTCTATAATATTTTTGCTGTTGTAAAAGATCCAAATATAGATGGATTTAGAATATTTGGCATTAAGGGTGTGTCCGCACAATAAAAATACTCCAGCACATCTACAACACAATTGGGAGGGGGTTGACTCTGTGACATCCTCTTGATGGGTTACAAAAAGCAGCTGCAATTGGCAGCTGGAGTTCATCACAAATACCACAAATTTTAAAAGTCACATTTTGAGGGCCAGTGACTCTCCTATATCAGATTTGATTTTGCTTACTCTACAAGTGAGTTGGACTCTGAACAGGACTAAAGAACCAAAAACCAGCTGGATTTTACTTACGTATTTTTCCACTTTTAATCCCTGTATTTTTCTTTTGCTCTTGTCTTGTCTGTTTTGAAATATATATTCTTAATTTTTTTTTTTTCCTGCACCACTTTTCTTTTAAAGCGGAGTTCTGCTAAAAAAAAAAAAAAAATTAAAAGTCAGCAGGTACAAATACTGCAGCTGCTGAATTTTAATAATCGGACACTTACCTGTCCCAGGGTCCAGCGATGTGGGGGAGCGAAGCCCCGTTTGTCTCCCCCTCCTCTCTGCGGCGCCGGCTTTGTAAGTGTGGGCACCCGGCTGTGGCTTCACAGCCGGGCACCCACTGCACATGCGCGAGCCGTGCCGTGACTGGCCGGGCAATCATCTGGGATCTGTGATGTGTCCCAGATGATTGCCGAGAGGGAGGGGGGAGAGGTGATCTACCTTCCGGTGCCGCGGTGCGCCGGGAGGAAGTGGGAGCTAGGACCCTCTGGAAAGAGGGTACCGACTCCCGCCCCCCCCAAAAATGACATGCTAAATGTGGCATGTCAAGGGGTCACCTCCCTTAAAGCGGAAGTTCCATTTTTGGGTGGAACTCCGCTTTAACTTCATTAAAAAAATTGTTGAGCTGAACTAAATTAGAGAAGCTTTTCTTCTGTGATGGGCTACCATATTTTAAAAACCTCTTATATTCCTGTCTAGGCATGGAAGTGGGTGATACAGACATTTCTTAAAGGTCAGAACTGCAGCAGTGGATGCTGTGTGAATAGTGCATATTTACCCACTCCAGTGCCAATCAAGTTAGATTTTTGTCTCAGGATAGAAAAGCCTTTGTACAGGGGTAGGCTTAGTGTGTTATATATCACATCTTGGTCTCCAGCAGTGGAATCTGAGTGTATAATCTCCAGAGTGGAGAATTCCTACCATTCAGACATATATCAGGGCAGAATACACAGTCGGTAACACATACTAGATATTATATAGGCACCTTGCTTAGACTGTAATCACAGTCTCTAGCAGAAACAAGTATTCTGGAATCAGCTTCCTTTGCTGCTGTGAGATGTAATGTAACCAAATGCTTAGAGCTACAAAAGAAGATGATGCTGAAATACATGAAAAGGTGTATCCCAATTAACCATGTGCTTTAGAAACACCCTCCTTCATTATGTCCACCAATCAATGTAGCACCATGGCATAATATGCACACTTCACTTTATTTAGCCATAGAAACCCACTCCTTAAAGGGCTAATTGGGTGTGCTTACTTCCAAATCCAATTGTTTCCATCCCTCACCAAATATATACTTATACACCTTGTAAGGCACTGGCTGGCAGGATAGTGAACAATGTGTATATGCAACACTGTATCCTGGCCTAGGCCGACAAGGCCCAGGCCTAGGGCAGCACTTTTCAGGGGGGCAGCACAGAAAGAATCCCTGCCGGCTTGTGCTTCACTGTTATGCCCTGTACACACGGTCGGATTTTCCGATGGAAAATGTCTGATTGGAGCGTGTTGTCGGACATTCCGACCGTGTGCGGGCTCCATCGGACATTTTCCATCGGATTTTCAGACACACAAAGTTTGAGAGCAGGCTATAAAATTTTCCGACAACAAAATCCGTCAATTCCGATTCTGTGTGGCCAGTTCCGACGCACAAAGTGCCACGCATGCTCAGAAGAAATTCCGAGACGGAACAGCTCGGTCTGGTAAAATTAGCATTCGGAATGGATACAGCACTTTCGTCACACTGCAATGTTAAAAATGGTTTAATACAGCGCACTCTCTTCTTCTTTATAATGCTAGAAGAATGAAGTAGTTTTGCTGCTTATATTCACACAGACTTCTCACAAACTTCTTTCTTTATTATTTATTGTGATTCCCTCAATATATTTTGATTTGTCACATCTGACCAGTTTTTTTTTTGTTTGTTTTTAATTGTCAAAAAAAGGCTGTTTTTTTTTCTAATTTTGTTTGCTTTTTAATCAAGAATATTTTTGTGTGTGTTTTATGTGTCAAGTTACCACAACACCATTATTATCTTGTATTATTTAATCTCAATGAGATTGTTTGGTGTTGGTGTCTCTTGTTAATTTCACATTGTATTTTTGAAATGTACCTGCTTCCTCACCAACAAACTGTTTTTTTTGAAGGAAAACACACATAGGCAAGTATAATTGAACCAAAAAATCCTTTATTAATGGCTCAGAATCAAACAAAGAGGGAGGCAACACTGGAGAAACAGCAGAAATTGGGAAGCCTTTGGCCCCCAGGGCAGACATCAATTATTTTACTGCAAAATTGGTGGATTGAGGAGTCCTTATCTAAGGGAGTGCAGTCTGGTCCAGGAGTCCCAGAGATCCTGAAAGCAGCAGATGACATCTGTGTCCCCAGGCTGTGGTCATACAAGAACCTGCATCTTTTGCCAGACCAGACTGAACCCAGGGCCATCACTCTCTGGTCTTCCTTCCACGCTTCCTTCCACGCTGTGGCTGTGGCTATGGTGGTGGAGTTGTGGCAGCAGGAGGAGAAGGAGGAGGATGGTCCAAGTCAATCACGTCGGTCTTGGGTGTGATTTCGCCACTCACCCCCTTAGTTAGGACTTTATAAATAAGTTTCTCACACATGAGGCATTGACCCTCCTGCATGCCCTTCAGTTTGGTGGCAGCCATGCAGGCAAAGGCCTCTTCAGGAGTGGGTAAGGCTCTGAGGGACGCAGAAGCCTCCTGAATGAGCCTGAGTGCTGAATCCTGCACGTTACTCCCCTTCCTGGGTCTTTTGTATGGAAGGCGGAGGGGAGGAACCTGTGATTCGGTCAGGCTCCGACTGGTCCCAGGCTTCTCCTGGCTGCAACTTAGCCCCGCCACCTCCTGGCTGCCACTTACCCCCGCCTCCTCCTGGCTGCCACATTCCACAGCCTCCTCCTGTGTGCCACATTCCAGAGCCTCGTCCTGGCTGAGGTCTTCCTGTGTATGAAAAAGGGACATAGTATGAGTTTTTGATTCATCAATCACACACAATTGTCACCTCATGACTGTTGCAAATTGAATGTTAAGAAATATAACTGATGATCATTCTGAGCCCAGCATTTTTCATTCTTGTCCCAATTATTTTTGGCCACTACTGTCTATTGATATGTAAAACACTTTATTAAATCAGCAATTAGTGATCAATAATAACATCTAGTAAAGATCATTTATTTCTTGACCAGAAATCTGTAGAAGAATACTATACCTGACTCCATCTGGGCTCCTCCACTTCTTCCTGGCTGGAAGTCCCAGGTTGGACATCGGAAGCCTCAGCTGGGGTGGAAGGAAGAGTGGAAGAAAGGGTTGAGAGGGATTCCCTGACTTCAGTGTGGTCTGACAGAAATCGCAGTCTCTCATAGTACCACAGCCTGGGGACATAAACGTCATCTGCTCCAGCTCCGGATCTCTGGGAATCCGTGACCTTCTTGCGCTCCCTAAGATAAGTGCTCCTCAGGTCACCAATTTTGGCTTTTAAATAGGGGTGGTTGCTGTGGGGACCACCGGCTTCACCAACTCCAGCAGTTTCTCCAGCACTGCCTGCCTCTTTTGTTTATTATTATAATGTGGATGTTTCACCTGCCACAGACAGGGCAGCTCCCTGTACTTGTCTATGAACAGGGGGAGGAAGTTGTGGTCATTGAAGCCATCCATTTTATCTGCAAGACACAACACAAGACTAACCCTAATGTCAGGCAAAACTCTCCTAATCTTGTTACAATATAGGCCTCAATCTAGAAGCAGTATAGGCCCAAGTTTAGATCTTACCTTCGTTATCACGATCGGCGTCTCCTATACTCCTTCCTCTGCTCACAGATCGTACGTACTACGCACGCGTGTTACGCTATATACACACTGCGCATGCGTGTAACTCCGCCCGCCCCTGACGTTCTTTCTAGTCTATTCCCCACCCCTTTTCTTTCGGTGCAGTGGGGGAAGAGCACATGGCGGAGACACAGCAGGTGCGTGCTAATTACAGCAACAAGGTGGAGGAGGAAAGCCCGGAGTCGGAAACGTCCCGATCAAGAAGGAGACAATTTAAGGCCTCAAATATGTCCTTTGGGGAGATGTTGGAGATGGTCGACATCCTGAAGAGGGCCGACTATGATGGAAAGTATGGACCTTACCCCAACCCCAATGTCAGAAAGGCCAAGATAATGGCGAAAGTGGTCAAAAGTCTGCACCAGAATTTCAGGGTGCGACGATCGAAAGATCAGCTCAGGAAGCGGTGGTCAGACCTCAAATTAAGAGAACATGAGCAGTACAGAAAGATCTGGAGAGTGCTGCAAAAAAGTAAGTAGTTGTGCTGTGTTCCTATTCTTTTTGTGTTTATTACGTTCGTGCTGATCCATGTGCTTTTCTTAACTGTTGTACAGTTTAAAATGGCAACTTTCATGTTCATGGGCACATTATTCGTTCGTATCAAACATTTTTCTTTCGGCCTATAAAACACCATTGTTTTGGCCATATGCATTTGACCACATTTTTTAGGGCCTACTTGTATGAAAATAATTTGGTTGTGTAGATGGGTTTGTTACTAGAATGAAATGCAAACTAGATTCTGTGTAAGGAGAGGACACTTAGCAGCAGTTTTCACATCTGGACACTGGAGCACTAGTGTGGGACACAAGAACACCCTTTTTATTAGGGGGCCACACAGGTGCTCCAGTGTATACTATAGGGGTGTCACCATCTGTGTGTACAAAACAGGTAAAGTATTGAAGCTTGACAAAGGACACTAAAAATTCTACATCTTGGGCATGCGTGTAACTCCGCCCGCCCCTGACGTTCTTTCTAGTCTATTCCCCGCCCCTTTTCGTTTGGCGCAGTGGGGGAAGAGCGCATGGCGGAGACACAGCAGGTGCATGCTAATTATCGCAACGAGGAGGAGGAGGAGGAAAGCCCGGAGCCTGAAACGTCTGGATCCAGAAGGAGACGATTTAAGGCATCAAATATGTCCTTTGGGGAGATGTTGGAGATGGTCGACATCCTGAAGAAGGCCGACTATGACGGGAAGTATGGACCTTACCCCAACCCCAATGTCAGAAAGGCCAAGATCATGGCAAAAGTGGTCAAGAGCCTGCACCGGAATTTCGGGGTACGACGATCGAAAGATCAGCTCAGGAAACAGTGGTCGGACCTCAAATTAAGAGAGCATGAGCAGTACAGAAAGATCCGGAGAGTGCTGCAAAAAAGTAAGTAGTTGTGCTGAGTTCCGAATCTTTTTATGTTTATTACATTTGTGCTGCTCCATGTGCTTTTCTTAACTGTTATCCATTTCTAAAAGCGAACTTTCATGTTCATGGGCACATTATTAGTTCGTATCAAACATTTTTGTGCGGCCTAGAAAACACCCTTGTTTTGGCCATATGCATTTGCCCACATTTTTTAGGGCCTACTTGTGTGAAACTAATTTGGTTGTGTAGATGTGTTTGTTACTAGAATGATATGCAAACTAGATTCTGTGTAAGGAGAGGACACTCAGCAGCTGGTTACACATCTGGACGCTGGAGCACTAGTGTGGGACACAAGAACACCCTTTTTATTAGGGGTCCAACACAGGTGCTCTAGTGGATACTATAGAATGTGTCTCCATCTGTGAAGCTTGTACAACACAGGTAAAGTATTGAAGCCTGACAAAAGACACTAAAAATTTTACATCTTGGAACTCTGCCAAAATAGACAATTGTACCCCACTTCCAAGCAATGTTTCATATTTATAGTTCTGCCATCAAATATCTGTGTGCTAAGTATACCATTTTTTTTTTTTACATAGGGGAGAAAAGACTCGGAGGACACCCCTCATCTGAGGAGACCAGAGACCCCCCACCTCTGGAAGAAGGGGAAATCCCCCAAAGACAAGAAGAGCAGGAGGAGGAAGACATGGTGGAAATTGGCACCACAACAGGTGAGTGTCTGCGACCACAGGCTCAGGTAAGAGATGGATGTCGGCATATTTATAATACATGTTTTTTTGGTTTCTATCTTTTTAGGTGATCGTGATTTTGTGGATCCTGATCCTTTCACCTCGGAATGTGCACAGATCCTGATTGGGGAGATCATGGGGTGTAATGTTGCATTGGAAAACATCAAGAAAAACATCAATGATGTTATTCATATTTGTTGAATTGTAGAAAAGCCAAATTTTGAAGAGGCACACAATGTGTCAACATGTGCTATCTGCCATCACGGGAGATCAATGGACGCGTTTTGGGGTGCAACCCCTTCCTCAATAAAAAAGTAGCTGAGAGGAAGGGGTTGCTCCCCCAAAACACGCCCCTTGATCCCCCGTGATGGCAGGTAGCACATGTTGACATTGTTAAATTTGTGTGCTTCTTCAAAATTTGGCTTTTCCTGGGGTGACTTCACCCCATCTGAATGCAATATCAAACACAGTTCCTAAATACTCATGTCTGATATTGCCTTCAAGTTCTACCAAAAGTGAACTTTGTAAGTTCTAGATTTGTGTCTTTCTTGGTTTGAAACATGCCTGTTTTATCTTAAATGGACATTTCTACTTTTTCTAATGTGACCCCAAAAATTGTTATACAACAAACATGTTGGTTTGTTTTAAAAACCTTTTCTAAATGCACATGTGATTGTGCAGGTATTAAAAAAGATTGTTAATCAAGAATGTGTGGATAATTGTCTCAACGCTCCAACAATTATGTTGTGCTCTAATGTCTGCTTTCTGTGACAATGAGTGTTATTTCCTAAAAGGGCAAATCCACTTTGCACTACAAGTGCAGTTTCACCTGCACTTGTAGTGCAAAGTGTCTTTGCCTTTAGTAAATAACACCCAACAGTGCTTTGTAAGGTTACACAATCACGCCATTTTCAGGACTCCACACATTTCTGTCAGGGTCAGCTAAAACAAACACAAGCAGTAAATGTCACCAAAGATTTGCTTAATTTTTTTTTTATTTGAGAAAGGTTTCACACATTGTCTGGCATATTGATATCCCCCCTACCCACAAAGAATTCAAGGTATCTTAGCCGGACATCACGGCCACTCAGGGAGGGCAAGCCAGGACGGCCACTTTCAAGCGCCGTCAGGGTTGGTTCATTTTGAATTCCGGCTTCAGGCCCAACTGAGCCAGCATAGTTGGCAGAATGTTGCTGTAAAAAATTGTGTAGAACACAGCACGCCAGGATAATGTGATTCAGTTTGTACTCCGCCATATGTATGGGTGTAAGAAATAGGCGGAACCGGCTGGCCATGATTCCAAATGTGTTTTCCGCCACTCTTCTGGCTCTGGCCAGCCGGTAATTAAAGGGTCCTCATCGGGAATGGCCACATAAGATGGTCCCCCAGCGCAAAGGCTTCATCCGCAATGAAGACGAATGGGAGTCCTTCCACATTGTCTTCTGGCCATTCTTCCCCACGTCCACATACAGGAACTCATAAGTAGCTGACACCACCGCCAACATCACAATACTATTGAACCCCTTATAATTATAATAGTATGACCCCGAGTTGGGTGGTGGGACGATGTGGACGTGTTTCCCATCAATTGCCCCTCCGCAGTTAGGAAAGTCCCACCGCTGGGCAAAGTGGGAGGCCACAGTCTGCCATTCCTGTGGCGTGGAAGGAAACTGTGGAGGAAAACAAAAAAAAAAATAGTCTTTTTGCACATAAAAACATGGAAAGCAGATTAGAACATTCTTGACCAACATCAAGATAACATTTATTTATGGGAATTTTTAAAGACCAAAGTATAAGGTACACCTATCATATTCCCCCCCTCTCCTGGGCCATTTCTAACATCATAGGGGGGGAGCTCTTGGACAGGTAACCCTCTCCACTTCATTGAGAGGTGCCTAAATAATGGGTATTACTTGAACAGCCCCTCCTTAGTTACACTATTGACAGCCCACTGTCAATACCATAATACAAAGATATAAATACACATTGTACACATTTGAGCACATTTGGACATTCTGCTATTACCTATCAAGATAATAATAGGATAAAAAAACTTTAAACAGTACCATTTTAAAGTATACAGGCAGGCCCTTGCACTACATGCTTTGGGGAATTCATCCATAAATCTCAGCACAAATTAGATGGGTATAGTGTGTATGGGCTTGGCAAAGTCAGCAGATAGATGATTGAGGATAGATAGAGAATTGGTATCAGCTGACTTAGCAGTTGGGGGGAGGGAGGGTTCAAAATGATTTGGGGACCCCTACAAAAAAGCCTCTGGCACTCTGTCTGAATTTAAAGCACAAATCACATTTAAAAACATTTTAGGGGGTGTTTGGGGTAAAGCAATACTATGGGGCTGATAAAATACATTGTTAAGTGACTACATGAGGTGAATATAGGACCAGGAGAGCATGCTGGGGAGGTCAGCGAAGGCAAATATGTATGAAGGACAAAAAAATAATTACATAAAAATCCAGCATGCATGAGGACAAAGGGGACATTCACAGCATATTACAATAATGGTAATTAGGGAACGAGGAAAGAAGTACAATACATTATCAAACATTAAATACAATAAAATGTGAGGTTAAAGGATAAAAATCTTACCTTAATATACTCCTTCTGCAGGACCTGGATGATGGCAGAACAGGTCTCTGGGATAATGATACCCAGAGCCTGGGGGGAGATGCCTGTCGAGAATTTGAGGTCCTGCAGGCTTCTCCCCGTCGCCAAGTACCGCAGGGTGGCGACCAGCCTCTGCTCCACAGTGATGGCTTGCCTCATGCAGGTATCCTGCCTGCTAATATAGGGGGTCAGCAAAGCCAACAAACGGTGAAATACGGGGTCCGTCATCCGGAGAAAGTTCCTGAAATCATCAGGATTATTCTCACGGATCTCACGGAGCAAAGGCATGTGACAGAACTGGTCACGCTGGAGCAACCAATTCTTGGTCCATGAACTCCTCCCCACCCTGTTCATAGACTGGACTTGTGTCAAGGTCAGGACCCCAACACCAAGCCCCCACACAGCACGAACTCTACGAGGAGTACGTATACGCAACATGGCTAGAAAACGGTCGGCTGCTCAGAACGAAGTAACAGAACGCACTGAAGAACAGCAAGGCCTGTGAAGAGCGACCTGAAAAACAGTAACGAACGAACAAGAACACACTGACAAGTCAATGGTACTCGCTGCATGCACTGAAGAGCAGATACAAACCCACATGCACAAAATGAACAGCAGAAAACGATCTGAAAACCACGAGTCTGAAAAAGCGCGAATCGTCTCTCACCAAACTTTTACTAACACGAGATTAGCAAAAGGAGCCCAAAGAGTGCCGCGCTTGATTCTGAACTGGCCTTTTCTAGTCTCGTCGTACGTGGTTTACGTCACCACGTTCTTGGCGATCGGAAATTCCGACAACTTTGTGCGACCGCGTGTACGCAAAACAAGTTTGAGCCAACTTCCGTTGGAAAAAATCCTAGGATTTTGTTGTCGGAATGTCCGATCAAAGTCCGACCGTGTGTACGGGGCATTAGTGTAGCACCAGTCTTATGGGGCGGACTGGGCTGAGAGGCAAATTAGTCTAGAGCCCCCATAAAGTGGCCACACTGCTTCTGGTATGCGGGCAGCCGGCATTCCGCAACTGTGGGGGGGCACCGCTTCTAATTTTGACATCCTGGACGACAAACCTTCCTCACTGTGCTATATGTTTTCTACTGCACCATTGGCATGGTTATATCTTCTTAGTCCTCTCCATAAAATTATAAGAAACTTGTGCTTAAAGTAGAACTATAGGCAACACTTTTTTTTTTTCATTTTGGATAGAGTAAGGGAGGGTTATAACCCCTGTCCCATTGCAGAGATTTCCCTTCACTTCCTGCCCCATAGCCAAACAGGAAGTGAGAGGAAATCTATGCAAATTAAGGGAATCCATTGCCCCCCCCAGGCCCTCAAAACTAGTGTCCCCACTCAAAAATTTCAGGGCAGGTCTTAAACAGCAAGGGGTGTGGCCTTGACAGGAAGGGGTGGGTCATATTTAAATTAGGGGGGTCACATGTTTAGTCGGGCCTAGGGCAGCACAAAACCTAAATACACTACTGTGTATATGTCACCTTGGTGTCACATACACATACACATGGTGAGGGGTTTCAGAGTTTGTGTGTAATGTGAAGGAAACAGATTTGCAGCTCTTAATGAATACTGGTCTGGGAACTGGAGCCTTGGGGCTAAAGCCTCCATCCCTAGGTCTCCATCTTACCTGTTAGCCAACAATGTCAGTATTATAATGTATTTAAAACCATTATAGCCTTCCTTCAGGTAAAAGCTACATCAAAATGTTAAGGCACCCCTGCAAAATGTGGTGTTACGCTAATCTTTTTAAGCTCCCAGACACAGAAATATATATGGAAATGAATAAACTGTAAGCAAGCTTGTATAAACACTTTATACAAAAGTCTTGTTGTGGTTGTGTGGCCTTACATATATATGTAAAATGTTTGTAACTGAGTACTCTGTTTTAGTCTTAATTTTAAAAACCTTTACTTTTTTATAATCAAAAAATATCAGAGACACTACGTATTGCTGATCCCAGTGCGCAAATGGAAAAATAATCTTAATGCACTATAGCATCTATTAGGAGAATAAATCAATAAAAGAAGATGCAAAGATAAAATGTAAGGAAAAATATCCCAGCATTAACAGCACTAGAAAACATATAGCTAAAGATGTTTGGGTGCAATTAGATGTACCACACATAAAACAAAAGTTCATATGTAACAGAGTTCCAACAAAAGTCCATAGGGTAGATGTAGTGCTCCGTGACTCCTCAGAAACATAGGTCAGCTTCAAAGTCTACACACCATCACCGAAAAAAGAAACCTCATGCTCAGAGTGGTCCCCTTTGGTAATGCACTTACCACAAATGGGCTAATAGCGAGCCTTATTATCTCCAGGTAATACTGCATACACCACTATTCTGGAATGGAATCCTTCAAAGGCCAGCAATCATAATGTGTGTGAACCTGGTCTCTCCTTTATGGTGTGAACTGAAATCCTGTTCTTGTATATATCACGATTATTGCTTAAGATTGCACACCAAATAAACCATGCAAAAGAGAAGGAATCCACATAGCATAACACTGTTTTTATTTGGGAACATACCCGCAACCCATAAAAATATAGTTACAAGATTCATCAGATAAAAACAGCAATGGAGACGTTTAGGTCAGTACTGCACAGCACATGTCAATTCTCACCGCTACTGACTTAAACATCTCCATTGCTGTTTGAATCTGATGAATCTGAGCACAAGGTTTCTTTTTTTGGTGATGGTGTGTAGACTTTGAAGTTGACCTACGTTTCTGAGCGGTCACGGAGCACTACATCAACCCTATGGACTTTTGTTGAGACTCTGTTACATATGAATTTTTGTTTTATGTGTGGTACATCTAATTGCACCCACACATCTTTACTTTTTTAAGTTCAGCTACTTGGAGCAACTCTGGATTTCTTATGGGTTGCTATATATTGTAGTCAGAGTGAGGATACCCCTTATATAAGCTTAATATAAACGTGTCCCAAACATAGAGTGGACCTTATTGTACAGAGGCACCCCATTCATGAAACTATGAATTCACATATATTTGAAACCATGCCAAGTGTATACTCACTCTCTCTCTTTCTTTTTATTCCTCCAACCAATTTCTGTATATGTGACTCAGAGGGTAGGGTTTTTAAGTTAATATGTTCTGAGATGCTTCAGGATAGGGATGAGCTTCGTGTTTGAGTCGAACCCATGTTCGACTCGAACATCGGCTGTTCGATCGTTCGTCGAATTGCGAACGATATGGGCCGTTCGCGCCAAATTTGTGTGGCGCGTCACGGCCCATAATTCACTGCGGCATCGCAGTGCATTGCTGGCTGATGATTGGCCAAGCATGCACTATGACCCGCATGCTTGGCCAATCACAGCGCCGCCTGAACAGAGAGCCGTAATTGGCCAAAGCCAAGGAGGCTTTGGCCAATTATGGCTCAGGGGATTTAGTACACGCCCCATACTATATAAGGCCGCCTGCATGGCGGCCCTGTGTAGTGTGTGTTCCGGCGTTCATTGAGAGAGAGAGAGAGACAGACAGTGACATTTGATTTGAGTTAGATAGATTAGGCAGAACAGTCAGTCAGTTAGCTGCACTTACAGTGTATTGTGTATATATATGCATCCCAGGTGTTGTATATATATATATATACATACACTGTATTCAGTTTAGCTAGATCCGTTCTTGTTATCTTCCTACTGACAGGCAGGCTTGTCTTGTTACAGTATTTACAGCTACCTGAAGAAAATTACTGGTGTTCCTTTGATCCTATTAGTACCACAGTCAGGCAGCTAGACTATTTACAGTTAGTGCAGTGCGTCCTGCTCACAGTGTTCAGCTAGATCCGTTCCTGTTATCTTCTTACTGACAGGCAGGCTTGTCTTGTTACAGTATATACAGCTACCTGAAGAAAATTACTGGTGTTCTTTTGATCCTATTAGTACCACAGTCAGGCAGCTAGACTATTTACAGTTAGTGCAGTGCGTCCTGCTCACAGTGTTCAGCTAAACCTACAAGTTAGTGTGGTGCGTCCACCTCACAGTGTTCAGCTAGATCCGTTCCTGTTATCTTCTTACTGACAGGCAGGCTTGTCTTGTTACAGTATATACAGCTACCTGAAGAAAATTACTGGTGTTCTTTTGATCCTATTAGTACCACAGTCAGGCAGCTAGACTATTTACAGTTAGTGCAGTGCGTCCTGCTCACAGTGTTCAGCTAAACCTACAAGTTAGTGGGGTGCGTCCTGCTCACAGTGTTCAGCTAAACCTACAAGTTAGTGTGGTGCGTCCACCTCACAGTGTTCAGCTAAACCTACAAGTTAGTGCAGTGCGTCCTGCTCACAGTGTTCAGCTAGATCCGTTCCTGTTATCTTCCTACTGACAGGCAGGCTTGTCTTGTTACAGTATATACAGCTACCTGAAGAAAATTACTGGTGTTCTTTTGATCCTATTAGTACCACAGTCAGGCAGCTAGACTATTTACAGTTAGTGCAGTGCGTCCTGCTCACAGTGTTCAGCTAAACCTACAAAAGTTAGTGAGGTGCGTCCTGCTCAGTGTTCAGCTAAACCTTCAAGTTAGTGCGGTGCGTCCTGCTCACAGTGTTCAGCTAAACCTACAAGTTAGTGGGGTGCGTCCTGCTCACAGTGTTCAGCTAAACCTACAAGTTAGTGTGGTGCGTCCACCTCACAGTGTTCAGCTAAACCTACAAGTTAGTGCAGTGCGTCCTGCTCACAGTGTTCAGCTAGATCCGTTCCTGTTATCTTCTTACTGACAGGCAGGCTTGTCTTGTTACAGTATATACAGCTACCTGAAGAAAATTAATGGTGTTCTTTTGATCCTATTAGTACCACAGTCAGGCAGCTAGACTATTTACAGTTAGTGCAGTGCGTCCTGCTCACAGTGTTCAGCTAAACCTACAAGTTAGTGGGGTGCGTCCTGCTCACAGTGTTCAGCTAAACCTACAAGTTAGTGGGGTGCATCCTGCTCACAGTGTTCAGCTAAACCTACAAGTTAGTGTGGTGCGTCCACCTCACAGTGTTCAGCTAAACCTACAAGTTAGTGTGGTGCGTCCACCTCACAGTGTTCAGCTAAACCTACAAGTTAGTGGGGTGCGTCCTGCTCACAGTGTTCAGCTAAACCTACAAGTTAGTGGGGTGCATCCAACTCACAGTGTTCAGCTAAAGCTACCTGTAGAAGGTTGGTGGTGTTCTCATACTACAGGCAGGCAGTTAATTTTGCTAGCTGCAGTATCAGTACATATATATATATATATATATATATATATATATATATATCCCAGCTTAGTGCAGCTACAGGCCATTAGTATGTCTGGAAGGCCAAGAAGGAGAGGCAGACAGTCACAAGCCAATAAGAGAGGGCAAGCAGGCTCTGTGTCTAGTGCTGGTCATGGAGACGGTGTATCCTCATCAGCATGTGGCCGTGGGACACGCTTGGGCTTTTTTTCGGCAGCTGGTCGTGTTGAGCCACAACATGCGGAAGACTTGGTCGAGTGGATGACCAAGCCGTCCTCATCCTCCTCATCCTCTCTCACCCATACCCAGGGTACTTTGTCTGGCAAAGCAGCGGCCTCTTCCCTCGGCTCAATGTCATCAGTGACTCCTTCCCTAGCCCCACCATGTCCTCCTGAGGAGTCCCTCGAACTGTTTGACCACAGTGTTGGGCACATGCTCCAGGAGGATGCCCAGCATTTGGAAGGCTCTGATGATGATACTGAGCTCGATGAAGGCAGTAACATGAGCACAGACAGAGGGGGTGCCCAAGAAGGACAGCAATCTGGCAGTCATGCTGCCCCTGCTGCAGCATACTGCCAGGTTTGCTCCAGTGATGAGGAGGGAGGGGATGATGAGGTCACTGACTCAACGTGGGTGCCTGATAGGAGAGAGGAGGAGGAGGAGGAGGCGGCACATCACCAACGAGGCAGGATGCCCTCCAGGGGCCAGCCTAAGGGCAGCACATTGACTGCATCACACCCCAAAGCTCCACATGTGCAGGGCGCTGCAGTCTCTGCGCGTTATTCAAAAAGTTCTTTGGTGTGGGCCTTTTTTGAGACGAGTGCATCAGATTGCACCGCTGCTATTTGCAACATATGTCTCAAGCGTATCTCGCGTGGCCAAAACATCTCCCGCTTGGGTACCACATGCTTGACCAGACATATGTTGACCTGCCATGCAGTTCGTTGGCAAGCGTATCTAAAAGACCCACACCAAAGAACAAAGAGGACCTCTCCTTGCTCCTCATCAGCTGAGATCTCCAACCCCACTATACCTTCAGTCCTCTCTGAGACCTGCATTGAGAGGAATGAAGGTGTAGAATTAGGTGTGTCACAGCCAAGTACTTGTGAGCAATCTGCTTTTGGTACACCGACGTCAGATTGTACCAGGCAAATTTCCCTGCCCCAGCTGCTGCACCGCCGAAAGAAGTTTGCTCCCAGCCATCCACATGCGCAGCGGTTGAATGCTAGCTTGGCAAAATTGCTAGCACTTCAACTGCTGCCTTTTCAGTTGGTAGACTCTGCCCCCTTCCGTGAGTTTGTGGAATGTGCGGTTCCTCAGTGGCAGGTACCTAAACGCCACTTTTTCTCACGGAAGGCGATTCCGGCTCTCTACCGGCATGTGGAAGGCAATGTCCATGCCTCGCTGGACAGGGCGGTCAGCGGTAAGGTGCATATTACCGCTGACTCATGGTCCAGCAGGCATGGACAGGGACGTTACTTAAGTTTCACGGCGCATTGGGTGACTCTGCTGGCAGCTGGGAAGGATGCAGGACAAGGTGCAGTAGTGTTGGAGGTTGTTCCGCCACCACGCCTCCAAAATGCTAATGATTGTGACACACCTCTCTCCTCCACCCCCTCCTCTTCTTCTTCCTCCATGGCCTCTTCCTGTGCTTTGTCCTCGGAACCAGCGGTGCTCCGTAGCCATTCAAGGGGCTACGCAAGTACGCAGGCCAAAAGATGCCATGCGGTGCTTGAGCTGGTGTGCTTGGGGGACAGGAGCCACACTGGGGCAGAGGTTCTGTCAGCTCTGCAGGGGCAGGTTCAGAGGTGGTTGATGCCACGCCAACTTAAGGCAGGAATGGAGGTTTGCGACAATGGCACCAACCTCCTCTCTGCCCTCCGACAGGGACAAATGACCCATGTGCCCTGTTTGGCTCACGTCCTTAACTTGGTGGTGCAGCGGTTCTTGGGCAGGTACCCGGGCTTACAGGATGTCCTGAGGCAGGCCAGGAAAGTCTGTGTGCATTTCCGCCGGTCATATAATGCCAGTGCTCGGCTGACGGACCTCCAAAAGGAGTTTAACCTGTCCAAGAACCGCCTAATCTGTGACATGCCCACCAGGTGGAACTCAACGTTGGCCATGCTGCAGCGGCTGCACACGCAGCAGAGGGCCATCAATGAGTACCTGTGCGACTATGGCACCAGGACAGGGTCAGGGGAGCTTGGTTTTTTTTCCCCACGCCAGTGGGCCATGATCAGGGATGCATGCACTGTCCTGTCACCATTTGAGGAGGCCACGAGGATGGTGAGCAGTGAAAGTGCATGCATCAGTGACACTGTCCCCCTTGTCCACCTGTTGGAGCACATGCTGCGTGGAATAATGGACAGGGCACTTGAGGCAGAACAGAGGCAGGAAGAGGAGGACTTCCTTAGCTCTCAAGGCCCCCTTTATCCAGACAGTGTTTCTGCATGCCCGCCGATCACACAGGAAGAGGAGGAGGAGGAGGAGGAGGAGGAGGAAGATTGTGTCAGTATGGAGGTGGAGCCTGGCACTCAGCATCAGCAGCAGTCTTTAAGGGATCAGTCCCAAGAAACACATGGACTTGTACGTGGCTGGGAGGAGGTGGCTGCGGACCATGTCGTCCTTAGTGACCCAGAGGACTCCGGACCGAATGCCTCAGCAAACCTACGCTGCATGGCCTCCCTGATCCTGCAAAGCCTGCGTAAGGATCCTTGTATTCGTGGTATCAAGGAGAAGGACCAATACTGGCTGGCAACCCTCCTTGATCCACGTTACAAGGGTAAGGTTGCGGACCTTATCTTGCCATCGCAGAGGGAGCAGAGGATGAAACATCTTCGGGAGGCCTTGCAGAAAGGTCTGTGCAACGCGTTCCCAGAGACTGGGAGGTTACAAACTCCTGTTTCTGGACAACGTGTTGCTGAGGCTTCGGTCAGTCAAAGAAGGAGCGGTGGAGAAGGTGGCCATCTGACCGATGCGTTCAGACAATTTTTTGGTCCGCAGCCCCAAGGTATGATCGGTTCCAGCAACCATCGCCAGCGTTTGTTTTACATGGTGCAGGAATACCTAGGGGCAAGATCAGACTTGGACACCTTTCCCACCGAAAATCCTCTGGGTTACTGGGTCTTGAGGATGGATCACTGGCCAGAGCTTGCACAGTATGCAATTGAGCTACTGGCCTGTCCTGCATCCAGCGTTCTTTCGGAACGCACATTCAGTGCTGCTGGAGGCTTTGTAACCGATCACAGGGTGCGTCTGTCCACCGACTCGGTCGATCGACTGACCTTCATAAAAATGAATCAGTCTTGGATCACCACCAGCTACCAAGCACCTAATGCTGATGTAACCGAATAATTTTTTTTTAAATCTCAGATCCCTTCAAAGACTGCCTATGCTGATGCTGAGTGACTATCCCTGAGTAATTATCCTCTTCCTCCTCAATCATCACGCTGATAGCTTGAAAGAACATTTTTGGTTCTGGGCGCCACCACCAATGCCTAAGGCCCAATTTTTCTGCCCCTGTTTAACAGGGGCGTGTAATTACAATTTTTGATGCAATACTTTGCAGCAGGGCTCGTTCCTGCGTTCCAACTAGAGCGTCTGTGAGGGGTTGCAGTGTTGTAGCACCAGCACCAGTGCCTAAGGCCCAATTTTTCTGCCCCTGTTTAACAGGGGCGTGTAATTACAATTTTTGATGCAATACTTTGCAGCAGGGCTCGTTCCTGCGTTCCAACTAGAGTGTCTGTGAGGGGTTGCAGTGTTGTAGCAACAGCACCAGTGCCTAAGGCCCAATTTTTCTGCCCCTGTTTAACAGGGGCGTGTAATTACAATTTTTGATGCAATATTTTGCAGCAGGGCTCATTCCTGCGTTCCAACTAGAGTGTCTGTGAGGGGTTGCAGTGTTGTGGCACCAGCACCACCACCACCACCACCACCAAAGGCCCAATTTTTCTGCCCCTGTTCAACAGGGGCATGTAATTACAATTCTTGATCTAATATTTCACAGCAGGGCCCATTTCTGCACCCACCAAGAGCGAGTGAGGACTTACAGTGTTGTGGCACCAGCACCACCACCTCCACCACCAAAGGCCCAGTTTTTCTGCCCCTGTTCAACAGGGACATGTAATTACAATTCTTGATCTAATATTTCACAGCAGGGCCCTGTGAGGGCTTACGTTGTTGTGGCCACAACAACACCTAAGGGCCAAATTTATGCTGAGTATATAGGGCAGGCCCCTACTTTCAAACATCTAACTTACAAACGACTCCTACTTGCAAACGGAAGGAGACAACAGGAAGTGAGATGAAATCTACCCCTAGGAAGGGAAATTCTCTCCTGTAAGAGTTAATATGGGAAAAACATTTCTCCTTTCCACTGATGCTTTCCAATCCTTGTTCCACAAAAAAAACCCAAATTTTCAAAAAACATTTGTCATTGGGACAAAAAGTGAGGTGAAATCTTCTAAAGAGGAGGAAAGACAGCAAAACAAATGTCACAGGGGTGATAACCCTTCCCTATGTTTTCCAAAAAGCTTAAAAAAGATTTTTTGGCTGGAGCTAAACACGTTAAAAATGTACTCGTTCAAAATGACAAACAGATTCTACTTAACAACAAACCTACAGTCCTTGTCTTGTTTGCACCGCCTGTATACTGCTGTTCAGAGTATATAGAGCCTTGTGGCCCCACACCTTTCCTTATTTTAATTTGGGTGCGGGGTTCCCCTTAATATCCATACAAGACCCAAAGGGCCTGGTAATGGACTGGGGGGTACCCATGCCGTTTGTCTCACTGATTTTCATCCATATTGCCAGGACGCGACATTACATTAAACCCGCAAGCAGTTTTAAATGAGATTTTTTCCTTTAAAAATGACATTTGGTGCAGGGACTGTTCTAAACACGGGAAACATGCGCCACTTTACAGGCATACTATAGACACCCCCCAGGTACGATATTTAAAGGAATATTTCACTTTTTTTTTTTTTACTTTAACCATCATTAAAATCACTGCTCCCGAAAAAACGGCCGTTTTTAAAAGTTTTTTTTGCATTGATACATGTCCCCTGGGGTAGGACCCGGGTCCCCAAATCCTTTTTTAGGACAATACCATGCAAATTAGCCTTTAAAATGAGCACTTTTGATTTCGAACGTTCCAGTCCCATAGACGCCAATGGGGTTCTAACGTTCGTGCGAATTTTCGGTCCGTTCGCAGGTCCTGGTGCGAACCGAACCGGGGGGTATTCGGCTCATCCCTACTTCAGGAGTGTTCCAGAGATAATGACTCAACTACCAGCCATGTGAACATACATATTTGGTTCCCCACCTGGGCTCTGTACAGAACTGTACAGAACTGGAGGAGAGTAAAGCATGTTTCACCTTTGCTGCTGACCTGATTCTAAAGGATCAAGGAAAAGCATACAAAGGAGTCCTTGTTGCTGAAGGAACATTTAGCCCAGATATCAAGGATACCTTGCCACAAATTTGTGGCAGTGTTGAATTATAAGTCTGTTAACTTGCTGCACATTTTCACTGGCAAGTTGTGCACTTGCAGAGCACTTGAAGCACAAGTTCTAGTTGACACCTTTTTCCAATTTGCAGCAAATTTGTGTGGCAAGTCTCTAGCAAGTTGCAGTGGTGGGTCTACAAGAAGAGCTCTGCATGTCTACAGCATGAAAATTTTGCCACAGTGACCCCTGTGGTGGAATGACTATTGAACAACATAACTGAACCAGAACTTGCAGCAGACTTACAGAATGTTTGCAAAGAAAGTTGATCTGGAGTCATGCAATGCAAACTTGCTGCAATTGTGTAACAAACTTGTGATGCCTGGTGAGTCTAGTAATAGTTTAGCAAATCATTTTCAAACTTGCAGCACAATTGCTTGTTATCTGGGAGTGAGTGTGTGCACCTGTCAAGGAGAGGTTAAATGACTGTACAGAGTGTATTTTAGGTAATTTGGTTTGGCCTCAACATGTCTTCCAAACTTTGCTGTAAAGTAAAAATTCTGAACAGGGAAACAAAGTTACTGGTGTTCATCACCATATTCACTACTAGTCAACCAAAAAAAGGGGGAAGTGCTACCTGAGTTCAGTAATAAATCAAGGCTGTTCATTCACAATGGTTAAAAACACTCACTAGTTACACGACCCCCGACACCTGAAGTTTCTGGCCCTCTCTTCCTCTCTTGGTGGCATCACGTCCACTGGTGCATTCCACCCAGGTTGGCATGGACTTCCTGGTCCCATACAGGGCATCCATTCCCTTTCATAGGATCCCTGGTGGCCTCTTCAGGACAGAGATGAGTAGATATCATACCTTACGGTAAGCAATTTTATATCTTACTTCTTGTGAGTGTTTTTAACCATTGTGAATAAACTGCCTTGGCTAAATACAGAACTTAGAAGGGGCTTCCCCCTTTTTCTTTTTTGTTCCATACAGAGCTGACTCAACTCTGAGGATAGCAGTTGCCAGTGCCCCAAACCATATGCATTCAGCTTTATAAACTCTTGCTTTGGTACAAACCATGGACTATTTATACCTATTTTAGCTGCTTCTTCACACACTCCATGTGCCGGAATACTTTGATTTTTTTACTACAAGTAAACCACCAACCCAACCTAATAATTTGGAACTCCTCAGGACTTAAAAATGAATGGACTTGCAGAGTTTGAGTACATTTTCTAGGATTCAATGGTTAAAGATGTTTATATAGCTAAACATTAAATCCTTGCCCACCTTTATTAACACAAATTACGAGACATCACATGATTTTCTCTTGCAATGATTTTTCAATATTTCCCTGCCAAAAAACAAGCCTTCTGGCATACACTTGCATCACTGCTGCTCTGACCTCACACTTCAGGCCCTTTGTCTGTATTGTTTAGACAGTGTTCCTACACAAGTCTTGTGCATACATCTAGCAGCTCCCTGCTGCACTCACTCCCACCTGTCTCCTAGGTGAAGCCCTCCTGACTCCTGAGACACAAGGGAGATTTTTATTTAAAGCAGTATTAAACCCAAAACCAAAAATGTAATACAGTATTTTACAGGTTATCAATCATTAGACGTGGTGGTTTTAGCAATATTAGTTTACTTTTTTAGGCTTTTCCCCTCTGTTTTGGGGATCTGGCCACTGGGCAGTAATACGCCTCCTGTATTAGAGTGCCCCCATTCTGGATGAATGAGCACAGGGGCACCTTTGGACAGCAGATTGTCAGTCTGGTAGGAGGAGACTGTTAGATGGACTAGAACAGTGGTTCTCAACCTCAGTCCTCAAGTACCCACAACGGGCCATTTTTTGGGAACTTCCCTAAGATAAAATAGCTCTTATCAATACCATATCATTGATATTGATTTAAAGCAGCCGTGCACAGTAAAGGAAAATCTGAAAACATGGCCCATTGGGGGTAGTTGAGGACTGAGATTGAGAACCACTGGACTAGATGATTTATATACACTAACAAATTGAAGCCAAACTCCAGCTCACACTTTATAATCAGTTACAGCAAACAGTTTTTTCCTTTTGGAATAACGATTTTACATAAATAAATAAAAGCTGATCATTGTGAGCACCCCAGTTAGTGGTAACCCTGCAAGCACCTGCCCAATTAGTGTGCATGAATTTTGCACAGAGCAGCCTTAATCCTCCCCTTCTGGGGTCTCCTGACTGTGCTCATGGCTCCTCCTGCCTTCCGAGTACCCCCCTAGCAAGCCGCTAGAAAGCCGCTTACTGGGGGGGTACACGACTCAATCCTGAGCCACGCCGCGTGCGTCTATTGACACACACAGTGTGGTTCAGCCCTGTCCTGTCCTTGTCCCTCGTCGCTGGATTTGATTGACAGCAGCAGAAGGCAATGGCTCCCACTGCTCACTGAGTCCAGTGAGGAGTGAGACAGCACTGGATTGAGAACAAACTCAGGTAAGTATTTGGGGGGTGGGGGGGCAAGGGGGAAACTGCACCAAAAACGTTTTTGTACCCTAATTCAAAGAATACATGAAGGGAAAAAACCTTTACCTTTTTCAACCACTTTAACTCTATATGTAGGGATACAATTTGCAATGATTAGCATATGAACATGCATCCATCTATGCATTTCCACCTGAGTTCATTAACTTTATTTCCATTTAATAATTTTCTTAAAAAAGTAGACCAAGAACCATAGCCATGTCTCTAATAAAAACCCTGCAAGCATCTGCCCAATTTGTGTGCTGGTTGTTCAAAATCCTTGGACCTGGGATTGGAGACTTCATCCCTCCCAAGTTCCAAACCAGGTTTTACCATCCACTAAGGAAACTGAAAATCCAGGTTCCTCCATGTGAGGCAAGAACTCCGGAGAATCAACCTGTCTCAATGAGCACTCTGAGAGATACAAACCACTATATACAGTGCCTTGAAAAAGTATTCACACCCCTTGAAATGTTCCACATTTTGTCACGTTAAAAACCAAAACCATAAATGTATTTTATTGGGATCTTATGTGATAGACCAATACAAAGTGGCACATAATTGTGAAGTGGAAGGAAAATGATGAATGGTTTTCATTTTTTTTTTTTCATGATGCTGTTTGTTCACTAAGGTTCTCTAACAAACCTCTGAGGGCTTCACAGAACAGCGGCATTTATACTGAGCTTAAATTACACACAGGTGGACTCTATTTACTATTTAGGTGACTTCTGAAGGCAATTCCACAAGATTTTAGTTAGGGGTATCAGAGTAAATGGGGCTGAATACAAATGCACGCCACACATTTCACATATTTATTTGTAAAACATTTTGAAAACCATTTATCATTTTCCTTCCATTTCACAATTATGTGCCACTTTGTGTTGGTCTATCACATAAAATCCTAATAAAATACATTTGCGTTTTTGGTTGCAACATGACAAAATGTGGAAAATTTTAAGTAGTATGAATTCTTTTACAAGGCACTGTATACATATAACTCACCAGCCACTTTATTAGGTATACCATTTGCCCTTAGAACTGCCTTATTTTTTCGTTGTATGGAATCAACAAAGTGTTGGAAACATTCCTCAAAGATTTTGGTCCATATTAGCATGATAGCATCACGCAGTTGCTGCAGATTTTTCTCCTGTTCCACCACATGCCAAAGGTGCTCTATTGAATTAAGATCTGGTGACTGAAGACCACTGGAGTGCAGTGACCTCATTGTCATGTTCAAGAAACATGAGATGGTGAGATGATTTGTGCTTTGTGACATGGTGCATTATTCTGCTGGAAGTAGCCATCAGAAGATGGTTCACTGTAGTCATAAAAGGATGGACATGGTCAGCAACAATACTCAGGTAGGCCGTGGCATTTAAATGATGCTCAATTGAAACCAAGCGGACCAAAGTGTGCCAAGAAAATATCCCCCACACCATTACACTACCACCACCAGCCTGAACCATTGATACAAGGCAGGATGGATCCATGCTTTTATGTTATTTACGCCAAATTCTGACCCTACCATCTGAATGCCGCAGCTAAAATTGAGACTCATCAGACATTTTTCCAATCTTCTATTGTCTAATTGTGGTGAACCTGTGTGAATTGTAGCCTTTGTTTCCTGTTCTTAGCTGGCAGGAGTGGCACCCAGTGTGATCTTCTGTTGCTGTAGCCCATCTGCTTTAAGGTTCGATGTGTTGTGCATTCAGAGATGGTATTCTGCATACCTTGGTTGTAACAAGTGGTTATTTGAGTTACTGTTGCCCTTCTATAACCTCAAACCGGTCTGCCCATTCTCCTCTGACCTCTGACATCAACAAGGCATTTCCTCCACACAATGGACACTCACTGGATATTTTCTTTTTTTCAAACCATTCTCTGTTAACCCTAGAGATGGTCATGTGTGAAAAATTCCAGTAGATCAGCATTTTTATTAAATACTCAGACCAGCCCGTCTGGCACCAACATGCATGCCACGTTCAAAGTCACTTAAATCCCCTTTCTTCCCCATTCTGATGCTCGGTGTGAACTTCAGCAAGTCATCTTCACCATGTCCAGATGCCTAATGCATTGAGTTGCTCCCATGTGATTGGCGGATTAGTAATTTATGTTACCAAGCAATTGAACAGGTGTACCTAATAAAGTGGCCGGTGAGTGTATATTAGCTAGAACTATACAACTAACTGTTTATCTTTCAATACTCTCATTATCCTTAACACACTTCTCTCCTAACCTCTCAGTACATTCTAAATGTTGTTTTCATTGATATTCTTGTTCTACTATTATTTCCTTATTTTTAAAAGTAAAGTCTTATTTTGCCATTACCAGGTCAGCTTTCACTGACAACGGAGGTACAGCTTAGACTGGTAAAGGCTGAGATGAGATTGAGAACTAAGTGGCACCTTTGAGGCTCACAGACTTAGATTCATCATTCTGAAGTGACTGAAAAGATAAACAAACTTTCCATTTAATAAAGTCAACTGATTGGCTTTGATGAATTGGCCTGCTTATACAATGTTAAAACAAGTTTGGTAGCTGCTGTACCTTTTTGTTGCTACCTGTAGGTTTCTGCTACCGGTGCTAACATTTCAATTATAACATTTTAATTTTGGGATATGGTGGCAGAGGAACACCCCTTCTCATATTTTTTTAATTATCAGGTGATCCTTAAAGGTTGGTTATAATAATATTTGTGGAAAACTGCATATTTGACAAGAATAAGAATAATGTATTTTTTTGACAGTGGTTTAATATATTTGAAACAAAATGCTTTACTTTGTTCAGTAGAAAGAAATTTCAGAAATAATTAAAGAATAACACAGGAAATATTCTCTGCCAACAACAATGGGACTTTGTTTTATACTTTTAGGATTCAGAGAGAAAGATGCCATCCATGGATTTCTTACATAAAAATGTGTTTGGCACCTTTGTTTCCAAATCTTAAAAATGGAATAGAAGATATAACGTGAATGGGATATGGCCATAAATTTGAATTGCCTATGGTAGGTTCTGGCCATTGAATAACAAAGGCTGGGCTGATTGCTGAGAGGTGAAGGGACTTGAAGCAAAACTAATCTGAAAAATAAGGTAACAGGCGCAGGTTTTTGGTAGAAAAGACTTTTAAATTATGTATTGTCTTGGTATATCTCTCCTGCTAAAAAACTTCTTCCCCTTTCTCCAATCATTTTTTTTAACTAACAATGCTCACAGTGCATACACAGTGCAATGTGCAATCTTAGTATCTCTAAGATGCAGAATAGGTGATGATACACCTTACAGCAAGAAATGGACAGATGGTCCTTTCTCCAGCATCTACCACAACCTGAAATATCAGTTTTAGGTTTAAATATCTTTTAATGAAGAAGTAGCTTTTCTGAAAATTGTCAAGTGATCGAACCTGGCTAATGAACTGACAGTTTAACACAAATTAGGAAAAAACTGTAATTTTTTCAAAAACAAACTGATTTTTCTGCTGAACTTGATCACTGCAATTTCAATCCTATCTCCTTGCAATTGAATAAAATCGCACATTCAATCGCTTGGGATATCTATTCTAGATCTGTTGAAAGTTTTTTAAATTGCCAGAAAATGTCCGTACCCACACTGCCCATTAGTAAACAACAGACCCTAAATTTGTTCCTGGTTCATCAGTATTTGTGTATGACAACAGAAAAATCACCCCAGTAAAGAACCAAAACACCTATAAATTGTAAATGTCTTTTGGCCCAATCTGGTGTAGCACCCTCTAGCTAGTGTGCTAGATGTAAATAGGTTTATTGGAACAGGAAAATTGGTTTGGCTGAGAGCCAGGCCTGGGTTGAATCTGGGTCAGGGTTGAGTGACTCAGGGGGGCTGGATGACCCAGCAAGCATCTTCTCTGGTGCATCCCCCTGTTTCTGCAACCTTGGAGTAACTTCCAGTACTGGGTGGAGGCTAGGGGGAGCTGTCTGGCATATTTATGAGGTCCTCGGCCAATTCCCAGCAAAAAGGGGCTGAAAGGGGGTAGGCACCTCATAAATAGGCATGAGTCATGCCAGCAGTGGCAGTAGGGTGAAAGATGCACATAGAGGACTGTGGAGGCTGTTGGTGGCCCTTGAGGGTGCCTCCTAGTCTGGGGGGGGTGACCTGGGGCTTGGGTACTGGAAGGATCCCCCACAACATATGGAGGAACCCCTACCTGGTGGCACAGGAGCAAGGCGAGGACCGCAGGAGCAGGTCAGCATGTCTGGGAGATCTCCTGAGAAGTCAGCCGGATGAGTTGGTGAGTGTTCAGTCTGGGAGGACTGTGTAGAGAGTGTCACAGTGTCAGTCTGGGAGGACTGTGGAGAAGTTAGCCAGGAAGGCCAGTGAAAGAGGCAGCTGCAGCCAGGCGGGCTGGCAGTTCCTGAAGAGGTGGTACTGGGATCAGTAGCCAAAGGGGTGTATGCTGGACACTGACTTTTTGCTACACAACCAAGGGGCATTGGGTTCCTGCCTATAACAGGCTTTTGCTAAAAAAATCTGACTAAGTGCTGTGTTAGATTAACTATCAGTGTGCCAGTGGAGTTCTGCAAGCACGTGAGTGCTGGAGGAAACAGAGGAGTGTATATAGACTGTATATAGGAGAAGTGTCCCTGAAGTTTGTTCTGAAGTCAAGTGGGCATCCCATAATACCCCTATCCCCATCCAAGTTTCTTACCCTTGATAAAAAAAAAAAAAACAAAGTTACGGACTGTTCTCTGACTCTGAATGACTGTGAAGATTCAGTTTTCCTGGCTGTGCAGGGTGGGGGATCCCGGTTCATCTGCGGCCATTAAGGGGGTGCACTACCGTGGGAAGAATCTCACACTTTGCAGATTAATGTTTTCATCTCTATTGATGGCACCTTTGGAAAAGATTTTAGATTTTGAAAGTATGTAATACCAGAAGTGTATCTATAGCAACAATGTTGCTAGTTTTGGATAGAATAGAGAATAGGGAAAGTTTTTTTTGCTGACTGTGTACTCTTGGGGAAATATCCCTTCAATTCCTGTCCCAAAGATAGAACAGAAAGTTAGAGGAATTCTGCAAATTCCTCTCTTATGCCGCGTACACACGATCGGAATTTCCGTCAGAAAAATCTTTTTTTTTTCCGACAGAATTCCGCTCAAGCTTGCCTTGCATACACACGGTCACACAAAACTGAACTTTTGACTGTCAAGAACGGGGTGACGTACAATACTACGACGAGCCGAGAAAATGAAGTTCAATAATTCCGAATTGTTTCCGAGCATGCGTGATTTTTTTGCGCGTCCGAATTGCATACAGACTAACGCATTTTCGAATAGGAACTTTTCCTGACCGAAAAATAGAGAACATGCTCTCAATCATTTGCCGGCTGGAATTCCGCCAGCAAAAGACCGATGGAGCATACACACGGTCGCATTTTCCGACAAAAAGCTCTCATCAGCGTTTTGCTGGCGGCATTAGACAGCTGTCCCAAAAAAGAATGTACCCATTGGAGGTTTTTCCCTCACCTCTTGTTTTGAGAGTGACTAAAATTTTGGATTACCCTCACTCTCTTTCTCGTTGACAATGATCACCCTTACAGATAGAGGGGTTAATCAATGGGGACACAGAACATAATAAAAATGTACCCACTTTACTCAAACCAAATAAAAGGTTTTTGCCTAGAGATACAAGTTAATGGTAAATGCTGTAGTATTCAACCTATATATAGGTATGTATTTATGTTCCTTTTTTTATATAACACAAATATATTCTTATGTACCCTACAGAGAACCTGGAACATTTCCCCTCCAAAGAATTGTAAAATCTTTACCACAGTCCTGCAAATGTACTTATGCTGGGGCCAATTGGGGGAGAAACTGATTACCTTACTAGTATATTTTCTGACTATGCAAAAAGCCAGATCACTTAAATAAAAGCAATGAAAACATTTGTGTTTATGAATACAAGTTAAAAATGTCAAGTTGATAATTTAGATAAATATAACATCAAATGTCCATTCACTTAATAATTAGCGTTAACATTCCACATCCTGTTTTAGTAGGTAAAACAAAATCAAACTGACGCAGAAAGTCTCTGAAGAAAGTTTAAGAAAAAAAAAAAAAAAAAACAATTTAGCACCTTTTAGGTACACAAACACTCCTGTAAAAGTCACACACCATAAAAACTTTAGGAACAAATTATTTTTTGATATGGCTAAACTAAACCCTGGAGATGAAAAACATGTGCAAAGCTGCTTGCAGGAGCTCGCAGCCTGAACGGGAAGAGGCAGCCCTGTCCTGAAGAGACCTCTCTCATTTCCATAATGCATCCTCTACTGAAGGCATTTCCACTTTTAAATAGACTGCAATTAAATGGAATATTTATTAATAACCGTGTCAGGTGTTTGAGCCAAGCTGTAAATGAGAATTGGGTGCCATATCGCTCATGGTCATGGAGGAAGCTTTTTGGTTTGAATGTATTTGAACATCCATATAAACAAGTGGACTTAATTCCATCTGCTTTTAGCAATCTGTTGTCCCTTTTAAGTACATTTTCCCCGTTTGTCTTTTGGACACAGTTTGGAGGAAGTGTCAGAATGCCTGATGGATGGTTGTAGACCGATTGTGGTGACTTCAGGCTTTTATAAAGCAAGACAGCTGCTGGTAGAAAGTCCCTTGCAGGAGCTGGAGTGATTTCAATTTTCCATCTCTTTTGCTTTTTGTCCTGGTGAAGGATTATATTTTACCAGACAAGTAAAAGAGAAGATGGGCATAATGCATAGGCTTCTTTTAATGATCTTTAAGTAGCAATTACAGACTAAAAACAATATATATATATATATATATATATATATACAATGCCATAGAACTCTGTTCTGAGAACATCATTTAGTCTTTATTAAAAAAACAAAACAAAAAAAACACAAACCAAAAAACAGATTGCACTTAATACCTAATAAAGAATGGAACAGAATCAATAATCTATAAATAAAAACTATTGTACATGCCAGCAGAACCTTGGATTATTTGTCTATTGACCTTATGAGCTGCCTGTTAAATAGTTAAAGTTTGGTGATTAAGTGATACCTTACCACTGTTAAAGAATTATAAGTTCATAAGATTGGAAGGTGATCTTGCATTGGCTCTGGCTTGGAATTTGGGTAGTGGAGTAAATCATCACTTTAAAAATGTTGAGGTGGTTTGGGATAAATAAAATATAATATCAGTACATAACAGTACAATTAACATATGACAAAAGTGCTGCGCTAATCATACAGGGGGCTGATTTACTAGAACTGGAGAGTGCAGCGGTGCATGCTAGCCAATCAGCTTGTTCTAGTAAGCTTGTTCTATTAGGGCTAGTTTGCACTTGCTTCAAAACATGGCTTCGGACATGCTTTGTTAAAGCGGAGTTCCACCCAAAAATGGAACTTCCGCTTTAAGGGAAGGCGACCCCCTGACATGCCACATTTGGCATGTCATTTTTTTGGGGGGGAGAGGAAACCCTCTTTTTAGAGGGTTCCAGCTTACACTTCCTCCTGGGGCACCGAGGCGCCGGAAAGGAAGATCACCTCCTCTCCCTCCCTCTCAGCAATCATCTGGGACATGTCACAGGTCCCAGATGATTGCCCGGCCAGTCACAGTGCGCCGCATGGCTCGCGCATGCGCAGTGCATGCCCGGCTGTGAAGCCACAGCCGGGCGCCCACAGTGACAATGCCAGCGCCACAGAGAGGAGGGGGGGTGAGCGGGGCTTCGTTCCCCCGCAACGCTGGACCCTGGGACAGGTAAGTGTCTGACTACTAAAAGTCAGTAGCTGCAGTATTTGTAGCTGCTGACTTTTAATTTTTTTTAAGCGGAACTGCGCTTTAAAGCTCTCTGAACACCAGTCGAAGTTCCTGTCACTAAATAAAATGGTTAGCTTACAGTCCTGTTTACACCTGCTTTTGCTTGGTGCTTTCGAAGAGGCTTTGATAAAGCTTCGATGAGGCTTCGGTGAGGCTTCGATGGGGATCGGTGGGGGTTCAGTGAGGCTTCATGGGGCTGAGAGGAGGCTTTGATAAAGCTTCAATGAGGCTTCGATGAGGCTTCGGTGGGGCTTCAATGGGGCTTCGTGGGGCTTCAGTGGGGCTTCAAGCGAGCTTTGCCATAGACTTCTATGGAGGCTTTGAAGATGCTTTGAAGCACCACTGAAGCTACAGGAGGTATAGTTTTTGAAGCAAAGCCAAATCAAAGCAAAGCAAAAGCAAGGTGTAAACAGGACTGTATGCTAACCTTTTTTTTTTAGTGACAGGAGCTTTGACTGGTGTTCAGAGAGCTTTAACAAAGCCTGTCCGAAGCCTTGTTGAAGCTTTGTTGAATCTGTGTTGAAGCTGAAGCAAGTGTAAATGAGCCCTTAAGCTTTGACAAAAAAAACCCCGGAAGCTAAATGTGATTCAAGAAAATATGCCATATGCAAATGATCTAAATGCAAAAATATACCACATGCCCTAAAAAATAAAATAAATTCAAATCAATAAACTAACACAATGGTAAAAGAATAAATATAATATATACCAAGAAAATAATGTAAAAAACCCTGCACATGTAAAAAAATTAATTAATTAAAAACGTTCCACCCAAAAGTGGAAGTTCCGCTTTAAGGACTTATATGCTACATTTACATAGAGTAGTGACCGAAACGTGGTGGAAAGAGACAACTTGACATCCCTGTATAGATACAAAATGCGGAATTTTCCTCTTTGTGGGACTTTGTAGGGCAGGAGTCTCAAAGCAGTACATCAACAAAATATAAATAATATTTGCATATTTTATTTATCAAAAAGTTAAAAAGACATAACAATCGGTAAAAGAGAAAAGAAAAAACGGATGCCAAGATTGCAATTGATAATGATACAACAATAATACACAAAGGCTGTATTCAGCAAGAAGAAAGCTGTACAGTGAAGCCTGACGCATTTCGAGGTTTTATCAATGTTGAGACCTCTTCTTCAAGGACTGATAGTGAGGTACTTTATCTGTCTGAAGACATTTTATAAACAAAAAAATATATATGAATAAAAGAAAAAGGAAAACAAAAACAAAAACCAAAAAGCAAGATAAACAACACCGTATGGACCAAGCATAGCACGATATTTAATATTTACATGACATGAGCATCATAGTGGTACAAAGAAAGGTTCTAACCATGTTGTTTCTTGATCAGCATCATGTAGCATCCAATTTAAAAGCTTTAAAGGGATGGAGTGGTTTGCCAGTAGGGTTCAAGAACTAAAAGCCTCTGCCGTCACTGAGGGACCAAATGCGTCCAACCTAGGACACGACACAAAGGGCGTCCCGCCCACCAGCTAATGACACTGTGGATGTTGACTGTTGTAAAGTGTTATTACCCACTAGAGGGAAAAGAAAAATATATAGGGTGGAAAAAGAAAAATATATATGGTGGAAAAAAGTGTCCCATACACAAAGGAAAGAAGCATGCAGAGTGGTATCTTGTTAGACACACACACCTGCTAGATATTAACAGGGCTGGATGTGTACATAGTTATACATACCTGTCAATACATATATAGGGTAGATTACACCTGTAGCAAGCTAAAGTAAGGGTGTCTCAAAAGGTGCTGTCTGGTCTTTAGCACCAAAGAGAGGGCACCAAAGAAGCCTCTGCAATCAGTGGCTATAATAAAAAAGGAAAAATGAATAATGAGTATGGGCTCTGAAATAAAACTCAATTGAGCATCAAAGACAGAAACTAAGGATAACTAGGGATCAGCATATGGAGAATCCTCCCTATGTATAGACCAATACCCTTGTGCTCTCCATATAAAATACACGCTGAGCTTCAGGGACCATTGTTATCCAAATACTGTATGGGGGAGAGCGATATGGCTTACCTCTGGAGGCTTGGACGACTGCAACATCCCATCCGACGCCCACACCGTCATGGAGTGAGGCGTCTTCACTTGTAGTTTAAGTAATGCTGCTCATTGAGAGCAGATGTCTAACAGCTGACTGGAGGCAGCGTCATTGCCGGTGGGCGGGGCCGCCCTCCGAGTCCCCGGCGCGCAGGCCAGCCCCCAAACCCCATACACGAGTACCAGCCCAGGAGAGGAAAACGTCACATCCTGGAACAACAGGACCCGTGCTGGGAGGGAGCTGACGTCCGCGTCAGGGGCCCACGGCGCACCGATCGCCATGGTGACGGGATAAACATATCTCAACCATAGGAGATCAAGGGAGGGAGGCCAAACGCTGCCAATTAAGAATGGCGCTATTGGCCCCCGTGCGCCGAGTGGGGTATCCAGGTGTGGACCAAGCAATCCCCCAGATTTGTATTGGCCCAGAGTCCAAAACCACTACGGCACCAGGGTAGATAACAAGGACTGAACAGGGGGAGAAGGGGAGGGGAGGGAATACACAGATGGAACTATGCAGTGATACAAGAAGGCATATAGCAATAGAGATCATTAGGAAAAAGTAAAACATAAATACATATCAATACTAGCCTCTCCAGAAAGGAGATATACGGTCGATCAACGTTATAACATCTTAAATCTATCTCCATCGATTGTCTCATACCAATCTAATGATGTTGATCAGAATCTGTCCGGACATTATCAAGGGGAGCATTTTAAAGGTCAGAAAGACCTCCAAGTCGCATAGAATGCATGTTGACCTGCATTAGCGAATAGTTTTACAGAAAATGGGGGGTGTGCACCCCAGGGGGGTCCCACTCGGATCCCCCCGAGGTGAAACCCTCTTAGAAGGGTCTATAGGTGGTGGCATCATTGAGGCCAGGTGCCTTAGTGGCCTGAAGACAATAAATCCACTTCTGTTCCTTTTGTAGTAAAGTTTTATTCCAATCCCCACCACGTAGTCCTGGGTGAACACGATCCAAAATCAAGAAGGAAACTTTGGGGAAAATGCCCGCATGAAAATTGGAAACGTGTTTACCCAGTGGTAGGCTGGGATTGCATGATTTCATTGAGGCTATGTGACGATATGCTCGCCGCCAGAACTCCTGGTTTGTCTTGCCCACATAATAACATGCGCAATCACACATTAGCAAATATACCACCCCAATTGTTTTGCAATTTGCAAAATGCTTTGGTGTGTATTTCTGACCGTCAGGTAATCTGATATTGGGCTTGACATTCATGAATTGGCAGTAAGGACAACCACCGCAGCGAAATGTTCCAGGACGTTTACATAAATCTCGTTTGCCACCTAGGTACTCACTAGCTACCAAACTGTCCCTAATGGATCTGGCCCGCCTAAAGGTGAAAGATGGTTTGTCCTGTACATAAGGGCCAATGGTGGGTTCTAATTTGAGAACATGCCAATATTGTTCAACGATGCTTTTGATCCTAGCATGTTGGTTGGAAAACTTTGTAACTATGCGGATTGGGTTGGTTTGATTCTTTTTGTCTTTCGCATTAAAAATTAGTTCATGTCTGGTTCTAGAACAGGCATGTTTGAAGGCCTTCTTCAGGCATTTTTTAGAGTACCCACGTGCCAGGAGTCTCTCCATCAGCAAGTCGGCCTCTCGTTTGAAGACTTCGTCGCTGGTGCAGTTCCGCCTGACAAGTAGGTACTGGCTATAGGGAATTGAGCGGATCAACAGCTGAGGATGAAAACTGGTGGCATGTAAGATGGAGTTACCAGAAGTCGGTTTGCGATATAGCGAGCTGGTAAGTGAAACATCAGATTATTTATGGATGGTTACATCCAGAAAAGTAATATTCCATTCATGGAATGTCATAGTGAAAGTAAGATTAAAGGGATTGTTGTTCAATTCTCTGGAAACTCTGGAGGTCCTCAGGGGTGCCCTCCCAGACAAAAAGAACGTCGTCGATGTATCGACGCCACATCACCACCTTGTCCATGTATGGACGTGTGGATTCTGATTGTCTCAGCATACTCTCCTATTCCCCCAGGTACAGGTTGGCATACGATGGGGCACAAGATGTCCCCATCGCAACCCCCTGTACCTGTAGGAAAAAACTGCCATCGAACGTAAAATAATTGTGATTCAAAATAAAGTCCAAGGCATCGATCAGAAAATGTCTTTTCCCTGCACATAGACGGCCATCGTGTGATAGTACATGCTGGATACCGGCAAGTCCCTTGTCGTGGGGTATCAAACTATAAAGAGCTTCCACATCCAAAGCTACCAATAGGGACTTGGTTGGAACGCGAGTGCTGTCTATAATTTGCAAAAGATGTAAGGTATCCTTAACATAGCTAGGTATGTTAAGCACATATGGTCGCAAATGACCATCTACGAACTGGCTTAATTTCTCAGTTAAGGAACCGTTGCCTGAAATAATTGGTCGTCCCGATGGTTTGCAAATGTCTTTATGAAGTTTTGGTAGAGCATAGAATGTTGGGTTGCAGGGCAGAGTAGTCCTGACATAATCATGTTCTGATATTGTGAGTAGACCAGCCGCGTATGATTCATCTACAAGTTTATAAAATTTCTTATCGAACCTATCAATTTTACTGGATGAAATTTTAGAATACCATTGTTGGTTAGATAGTATTTTGTTGCAAATTGCAACATACTGATCATTGTCCAAAATGACTATGTTGCCCCCCTTATCCGAAGGTTTTATAGTAATATTGGGATTAGAGGCCAATGATTTAAGAGCTTTCCGTTCAGTATCGCTGAGATTTTGTTGTTTTTTGGAGATAGTATTTATCTTCCGAATTTCACTACATGTTAGCAAGCCTCTGCAAGCCACTGCTTGCAGAGGCTTCTTTGGTGCCCTCTCTTTGGTGCTAAAGACCAGACAGCACCTTTTGAGACACCCTTACTTTAGCTTGCTACAGGGGTAATCTACCCTATATATGTATTGACAGTTATGCATAACTATGTACACATCCAGCCCTGTTAATATCTAGTAGGTGTGTGTGTCTAACAAGATACCACTCTGCTTGCTTCTTTCCTTTGTGTATGGGACACTTTTTTCCACCATATATATTTTTCTTTTCCCTCTAGTGGGTAATAACACTTTACAACAGTCAACATCCACAGTGTCATTAGCTGGTGGGCGGGACGCCCTTTGTGTCGCGTCCTAGGTTGGACGCATTTGGTCCCTCAGTGACGGCAGAGGCTTTTAGTTCTTGAACCCTACTGGCAAACCACTCCATCCCTTTAAAGCTTTTAAATTGGATGCTACATGATGCTGATCAAGAAACAACACGGTTAGAACCTTTCTTTGTACCACTATGATGCTCATGTCATGTAAATATTAAATATCGTGCTATGCTTGGTCCATACGGTGTTGTTTATCTTGCTTTTTGGTTTTTGTTTACCTTTTTCTTTTATTCATATATATTTTTTTGTTTATAAAATGTCTTCAGACAGATAAAGAACCTCACTATCAGCCCCTGAAGTAGAGGTCTCAACATTGGGCTTTACTGTACAGATTTTTTCTTGCTGAATACAGCCTTTGTGGGGTTAAGTGTACCTTTGAAAACTGTCATGTATTATTGTTGTATCATCATCAATTGCAATCTTGGCATCCGTTTTTTCTTTTCTCTTTTACCGATTGTTATGTCTTTTTAACTTTTTGATAAATAAAATATGCAAATATTATTTATATTTTGTTGATGTACTGCTTTGAGACTCCTGCCCTACAAAGTCCCACAAGGAGGAAAATTCCGCATTTTATATGCTACATTTGGCAACACACAGCCATCAATGTCTAAACCACTCGCAACAAAAGTGAGTACACTCCTAAGTGAAAATGTCCAAATTGGGCCCAAAGTGTCAATATTTCACAGGTTGCCATTGGAGTTCTCTTCCACTCCTCCATGATGACATCACGGAGATGGTGGATGTTAAAGATCTTACGCTCCTCCACCTTCCGTTTGAGGATGCCCCACAGATGCTCAATAGGGTTTAGGTCTGGAGGCATGCTTGGCCAGTCCATCATCTTTACCCTCAGCTTCTTCAACAAGGCAGTGGTCGTCTTGGAGGTGTGTTTGGGGTCGTTATCATGTTGGAATACTGCCCTGCGGTCCAGTCTCCGAAGGGGGTTGATTATGCTATGACTGTAGTCAAGACACACTTGTCTTTGTACTCCTCCCCTGGTTGCTGCCACACACGCATGACACCATATGAACCAAATAGGATTATCTTGGTCTCATCAGACCATAGGACATGGTTCTAGTAATCCATGTCCTTAGTCTGCTTGTCTTCAGCAAACTGTTTGCGGGCTTTCTGGAGCATCATCTTTAGAAGAGGCTTCCTTCTGGGCTGACAGCCATGCAGACCACTTTGATGCAGTGTGCGGTGCATGGTCCGAACACTGACAGGCTGACCCCTTCAACCTCTGCAGAAATGCTGGCAGCACTCATGTGTCAATTTCCCAGAGACAACCTCTAGATATGACGCTAAGCACGTGCACTCAACTTCTTTGGTCGATCATGGCGAGGCCTGTTCTGAGAGGAACCTGTCCTTTAAACCGCTGTATGGTCTTGGCTCAGTTTCAGGGTCTTGGCAATCATCTTATAGCCTAGGCCATCTTTATGTAGAGCAACAATTCTTTTTTTTTCAGATCCTCAGAGAGTTCTTTGCCATGAGGTACCATGTTGAACTTCCAGTGACCAGTATGAGAGCGTGAGAGCTATACCACCAAATTTGACACACCTGCTCCCCATTCACATCTGAGACCTTGTAACACTAATGAGTCACATGACACCAACCGGTTGGGGAAAATGGCTAATTGGGCCCAATTTGGACATTTTCACTTAAAGGTGTACTCACTTTTGTTGCCAATGACATTAATGGCTGTGTGTTGAGTTATTTTGAGAGGACAGCAAATTTACACTGTTTATACAAGCTGTATGCTCACTACTTTACATTGTAGCAAAGTGTCATTTCTTCAGTGTTGTCACATGAAAACATATAATAAAATGTATACATAAATGTGAGGGGTGTACTCACTTTTGTGAGATGCTATATACTAAATAATTGATATATACATATATTATATGTGTATGTAATTTAATACATATTAACCTTTACTTTTTAATTTTTACTTATAGTCTGGGCCCCTGGCTGCTACTGGTAAGACTTTTCATATAATGGAAAGTATATGAACTGTTTGTCTGAATTCATTACTCTATGTTATTTCTCCCCTACACATATTGAATTACCAGGTGATAGTCAAATCATAGAACAGGATTTATGGTCTGTTGACTTGAATGAGCTGTAAAGTATAATCCAGTGCACAGTGGTATAATGCAACATAAAATTATATTACCCCTGATTCCCCAGAGAACAACTACATTTTGATATAAGTTCCTACAATTCAAAATACAAAAAATACTCTTGCTAAAATTTTACAATTAGGCTTTCAAACAATTTTCCTATAAACATAATGTGCTACAGTCAACTGTGTGTGATTTCACATAATGCTCCGGTGTTGCCTGGATTTATTTAATCAGTAATCAGATAATGTGACTTATTAGCAAACATCTCCCAAACCCGCACTTCAGTAAAGGAGTTTGTTAAATGGAAGGAAATGAATTTCCTCTGTAAAATTGCAGGCTTAGAAAAGTTCATTTCACTCCACCTGTTTTGCTAATTTTGTCACATAAAGGTCCATTCATAACAATTTGCAAGTGAACATTTATAGTACTTAAATGTGAGAGATGTAACATTTGGCATATATTAAATTTGTTTTTCAAATGTATTTATCAGGAAAAAATATATCTAATATACATTAGGTTTTATCCTTACCAATTCAGAAAATGTTATCCCTTATTACATAATTTGAAGGGCAAGTCAAACCTGTATTTTTAGGTGGAAGTTTAAAGCATTCACCAGCTTATCTCTGCTGCTACATAAAGATTTAACAGCAGGTGCTCCAGACTGATGAGTCAAAATCTTAAATATATGTCTGTAGCAGGGCCAGTTTATTCACTGAAGGGCTGGAGAGCGGTACAATAATGAATGTTTACAGGCAACAGTGAAGCATGGTGGAAGCTCTTAGCAAGTTTGGGGTTGCATTTCTGCAAATAGAGTTGGAGATTTGGTTAGGATCCGTGGTGTCCTCAATGCTGAAAAATATAGGCAGATACATATCTATCATGCCATACCACTAGGGAGACATTTGATTGGCCCAGAAATGATTCTGCAGCAGGATAATGACCCCAAACATACATCCAATGTCATTAAAAATTATCTTAAGTGTAAAGTACAAGGAGTCCTGGAAATGATGGTTTGGCCCCCACAGAGCCCTGATCTCAATATCATCGAGCCTGTCTGGAATTACATGCAGAGACAGAAGGATTTAAGGCAGCCTACATCCACAGGAGATCTGTGCTTAGTTTTTCAAGATATTTGGAACAACCTACCTGCCGAATTCCTTCAAAAACTGTGTGCAAGAATTCATGTTGTTTTGAAGGTAAAGGGTCCTCACACCAAATATTGATTTGGATTTCTCCTCTGTTCATTTATTTCTCAATTTTGTTAATTGATAAAAATAAACTATTAACATTCTATTTCTAAAAGCAAAACTATTTCACAGTAGCGTTTATACTTATGGCAGATCTCATAGTAGCCTGCTTCTTAAAAGCCACTCCAGAAATCGAATTTAGAAGAGCCACATCCTTAAAGGACCAGTTAGTACAAAGCCAATATCAAAAGAATCAAGCAAATGATCCATGTAAACACATAGGTACCTGTGGATGTGAGAGTTGTGCCTACTGAAAATATCTTCTGATACAAGGACAGGTAAACTACAGGATGGATTTGTGCATCAGCCCAAAGACTATGTGAATTTATATCATGAGATGTCAGTGTGGTGCGTTCTGAGTCATAAAGAACAAAAGACCTTTCTGGTGTAGAATTTACAACCACATCTATGATATAGAAAATGGGGATCTGAAAGCACCTGTTTGGCACTGCATCATCACTACCAAACAACTGTTATTAATTTCTGGACTGGACAGGATACTTTTAGAAAGCAGATGGGTTGACTTTGATTGTTCAATATTGCAATTAGGAATTAAATGGATATACCATTAAAATGTGCTTGATTTCCCAGGTTTTAAATAAGCTATGGGTTAAACCATTTTTAGCTTAAAACTTGTACTATGGTAAATTTAAAGATGTAGTCTCTTGTATTTACCATTTTTAGCCTAAAATCAGTACCATGGTAAATGTAAAGATGTAGTCTCTTGTACTTCACTTTAAGTGAATAAATACTTTATTTATGAAGTGAACTGCATGCAGAAATATAAATAATCTCTGTAATATTTGAATTATATTTCTTTTTTTTGTTAACAGAAAGTTTTTATTGAACAATGTACATTTACTATATAACAGTATAACAGTAAGCATTCAAAGTGCAAAACAACAAGTACAGTACATGCAAAATAAAAAGCAATAGAGTTGGGATACAGAGCAATCTCTAAGTATATCACTAGACAAGAGGCTCCTGAATTATATTTCTTATTGTTAAATGACAAACACTGCATTGCATTAATCTCTTAGAGTCATCCCGGGAATCACCAGATAGGGGAACTACACACACACTGGTCACCATGAAGACACTATGGAGCATTTATTGTAGTAGGGGCTATTTTAGTTTTGGGTGGTTTGAATTGAATTGAAATCGCAGGAAGATGGGACTTTATGTGATGACATCCTTGCACATATGCAGTGACATCTGCTGGAACCAGAGCGGACAAAAGCCCACTGACTGCACCAATGCACTTGCCAGGGGCAATCCAAACAGGCAGGAAACAAAACAATTCCCTGCCGTGAAAAGAAGTAAATTTAAGTATGTCACCATGGCATGGCCACCACGGACATTCTCAAGTGCACTGTGCCACATCCCTGAAAGACACAGGAGAAAAATTGCAATCGCAGGAAGGTGGGACTTTATGGGCACCGTATCAACAATAAAGAAACAAAAGTATATATTTAAACATGGTATTTTATTGACAAAATCATTAAAACCAAATAAAACATATATAGAATGGCCTGGACTAGTGTGCGAGTGTACCCACCCTCCCAAAAATAGATAGGTAGGGAACCCCCAAAGTAATCTCATTAACAATTATTCAGCACAGTAAAGAGCATCACCAGAACACTGATAGTAAACACAAGGCTGTAGTTATAGGGGGATGAGTGGGCTCACACTAGAACTGGGCTATGTTCAACATGTTTTGTGTTTAGTAACGTTTCTTCAGGAACATGAAGGGTTAAAATACAGTTCCAAACCAAACAGGATAGATCATAGAGAGCTACGAACCAGTGGTGGATATGGACCCCCCTCTCACAACTATGGGTAGATATGGGGATGGTGAATATAGGTGGTGCACATATGAGAGGCCTGGCTGTATCTGGTAAGTTGTCCCCAGCAAATCCGAAGGCTATTTGTGTCTAGGTCTGGTGTATCAGGCTCCTCAGACCAGCAGATCACTCCCTGCTGTGGGTGAACAGGAAGCACTTGAGGAGCCTGATACACCAGACCTAGAGAGAGATGAACCCCAAATGATGGGTCATTCCCTTACAATCGGTACACAGTATGAGGAGTAACCTGTTACAAACATATTGTAAGATAGAGATTACAAAGGAGGAACGACACAAACAGCCTTTGGATTTGCTGGGGACAACTTACCAGATACATCCCAGGCTTCCCATTATATGTGCACCACCTATATTCACCATGTATCCCCATATCTACCCATATTTGTGAGAGGGGGGCTATGTCCACCACTGGTTTGTTTGGTTTAGAACTGTATTTTAACCCTTCATGATCCTGAAGAAGTGTTACTAAATGCGAAACATGTTGAACATAGCCCAGTTCTAGTGTGAGCCCACTTATCTCCTTACAATTACAGCCTTGTGTTTACTATCAGTGTTCTGGTGATGCTCCTCCTTACTATGCTGAATAATTATTAATAAGAGTATTTTGGGGGCTCCCTACCTACCTATTTTTGGGAGGGATGGTACACTCACACACTAGTCCAGGCTATTCTAGATATGTTTTATTTGGTTTTAATGATTTTGTCAATAAAATACCATGTTTAAATATATACTTTTGTTTCTTTATTGTTGATACGGTGCCCATAAAGTCCCACCTTTCTGCGATTGCAATTTTTCTCCTGTGTCTTTCAGGGATGTGGCACAGTGCACTTGAGAATGTCTGTGGTGGCCATGCCATGGTGACATACTTAAATTTACTTCTTTTCACAGCAGGGAATTGTTTTGTTTCCTGCCTGTTTGGATTGCCCCTGGCAAGTGCATTGGTGCAGTCAGTGGGCTTTTGTCCCCTCTGGTTCCAGCAGATGTCACTGCATATGTGCAAGGATGTCATCACATGCATGTGCCACGTGTGGTATTGTCATGTTCTGTTGGGGAAGGAGCCTGATGTTGCCGATAAGCATTGCACGCTGCGGAGGTACATTTAGAGGAGCAGAGAGATCTTCCTTCTGTCCTCTGTTGTTGGCGTGTACAAAAGAGAAAAAAGTGGAATTGGGGGTGAATGTATCACCACACCTTCAAAATTCTTTTAAATCCCCCAGCAGGCCAAGTGCACTAGGCACTTGGTCCCATTCTGATCCCTCCTGTGGTTGCTGAGCACCATGGTCAAAAAGTTAGCCACCTTCTACATCCACTGCCTTACCACATTTCTCACAAGGAAACAAATACTTATGAAGGGCTATTTGACAGTGCTCATCTCTGGCAGCAGGCACGTGCTGGAGACCAGCACTGCCACTTATTACAGCAGTGGTGATCTGTTTACAGTATCTTCCTGTGTCTGCTAAACAAGCACCATATTCTGTACCTGCTTACTAGCAAACGCCCACTGCATCGGAAGATCAATCATACAGCCCCATCAGTACTGAGCGTTCATTTACTATTATGGATATTAGTCTGCACTAGTGGGGCTGTGTGAGATATCTACTGGCTGCTAGTATACATACATAGGATTGGCTGCTTGATTACATGCCAGCACTAACTGTTCACTCACAATAGTAAAAGGAACATCATTCTGTCAGGCTGTGAATGAACAGGCATTAGAATATACATAGTGAGAATCAAAGAGTGTGGGTAGTGCCTAGTGATGTGCTGTAGTTTCCCCATAGGAACAACCATGAAAATATATATGATGCATGTAGCTGAGAGTTTGCCTTTGTCTAGATAGAGGAACTGCGGGGAGATATATACTGTATGTACTACAATTTACTGCTATGTTTTTATATGATTCTTCCTTTCATAAATATATGAAACTTGAAAAGTTAGCTGTATGGAGTGTAGCCAATTATTTACCAAGTGCTACATGCACTTGGTCCCCTGGGAGGTGCAAGAAGAATTTTTAAGTTTGACAATAATTCTTTTAGTTCATCATTCTGAGATTGAGAGCCATTTGTCTTTTTTAGTAATTTAGTACTCTATTCAGTACCGCTAGGGTTTTCTAAATTGTTAATTCCTATTTTTAATGTAGGACATCTTTCATCTCTTTGTTGGCCCCTCTATTCAATTTTGGGATAACTGTACTTTGCCATAATGTGGGAAGGTAGGCTCTGGCTGCATTAACAAAGTGAATCAACGCACGGTCCATGAGGAAGAAGCAGTTTGGAGTTGCCCCTATGACCAGTATTATGTGCATTCAGATCTCAGCTCTATAGACCTTTCTAGAGATAGAAGGTGATATCCATTTGGTAAGCATGCAATTTTACAATTTGTGGTGGAGGTTTTACACAAAGATATTATTCACAGTGATGCATACTGCATTTATGAACTTTTTATAAGAAGACTTTTCACTTTTACTTATACCTCATTTGCATTCTTATTTTTTCACATTTTAAATTTTTTACACATTTTTTTATTCATATATAGAATTTGTCTTTTCACATAGATTTTAAATAATTTAGCATATTATATGCTGAAGGGTTGATCACTCATTTGCTTATTATTGATTTAATTTTTTCATTGTGCATATAATTATTTACATTTTTTTTTATTGTAGCGCAGCTCTTTATTATATAACAAAGCAAATTAACATTGATTTCTAATTGGTCTCCTTTGGATGCACATTTATTTGTGCAGAAGCATAAATGAGATCTTGGAGTGGCTAAATATAACTTGATCAAAGTAAGCAACATTTTCTAAATGTAAGGATTCTCTAGGGGGCAAAAACAAGCATTTCCGGCTCGACCATAGATAGGGCTTATTATCAGACATACAGTAGATTTGGTAGATCAGTAGATCAAAACTGCTGGTTACATTTTCTTTTATTAAAAGGGGAAGTGGGTTTTAACATGTGTGTGCCACTAAGACTCATCAGTTATGGCAATGCCAATATCTTTCCAGTCATTGTTCTTAGTGAGACCTTAGGGGGGATTTACTAAAACTGGAGCACTCAGAATCTGGTGTCGCTGTGTATGGTAGCCAATCATCTTCTAATTTCAGCTTCTTCAACTAAGCTTTGACAATACAAACTGGAAGCTGATTGGTTTCTATGCACAGCTGCACCAGATTCTGCATGCTCCAGTCTTAGTAAATAACCCACTTTGTCCTGTTAATTGTAAGCCTTGGTTATAACTCCACTTTTACTTACTTCTACCTCTATAGAATAAATCCCTGATGCTTTCTTTTTTTTTCTTGTAATGATCAAAGCATTAAACCCAAACTACGTTTTTAATCAAAATTTTAAAATGTAAGCAGCTCTGGTTCAAAAAAAATTCAACAGTTACAAACTGTTCAGCTCATCCTGAGTGCTAAGTTGATAAGTTAAGCTGTTTTCACTTAGCAGTAGGTCTGGAAGGACAAGACCAGCTACAATTAAATCCTTTTAACACCTGCTAAGGATGTATTTCTTTAACTGCATTAGTGTGAGAAAACAAATGCCAGTTAACAATGTCAGCAGTTCTGAACTTTTACCTACACATTATGGATAATGTTAAAGTAAGAGGGAAGGTGTTTTGATTTGTGTACATTATCACAACCTGCTGCCCAAGTGAGAACACTCTGGTCCCTTGGGTCAAAGAGTGCTTGCAAAGAGAGGATTGATTGCCTAAATTGAACAACTGAGGCTCAATTTAAAGGAGTGGCCCCTGCTTTTTGACTTGTCTACCTACACCATTGAAAAAATAGAGGGTGGCATTCTTAATACTACTGCTCTTAACTGAGCAGGAAGATTAGCTCATTATGATCACATAGGTGACTGACACATATCACCAACAGATCCTCCGTGCAGGTCTAGAAAACAAGACAGTTGTAGGGGTATTTAGACACCTTCTTACACCTTCTTACGAAAGGGAAGGAGATTTGTTTGTCTTAACTCTATTATTGTATGCGCTAACTTAATGTCCACTCCAGGCAGCAGTGAAATTTACCCCTGCCGAGGCAACTACCCCCCATCCCCAGACTGCAAAGTTTAAATGATCGGATTTTCCGACAACAAATGTTGGATGTGAGCTTGTTGGCTGATAGTCCGACCGTGTGTATGCTCCATCGAACATTTGTTGTAGGACTTTCCACCAACAAATGTTGGCTAGCAGGTTCACAAACTTTCCGCCAACAAAACTTTGTTTTCGGAATTTCTGATTGTGTGCACACAAGTCCGCGCACAAAAGTTCACGCATGCTCGGAATCAAGCAGAAGGAGCCCCTCTGGCTATTGAACTTCCTTTTTCTCAGATCGTCGTACGTCTTGTACGTCGCCACGTTCCCACGTTTGTAATTGTTGGCCAACATTTGTGTGACCGTGTGTATGCAAGACAAGTTGGAACCGACAACCTTCGAACAAAATTCCACGGTTTTGTTGTTGGAAAGTCCGATCGTGTGTATGGGGCATAAGGGTCCTTTGGTGGAGGCAGAATAATACTTACCATATTCCTTTCTCCTGTAGGGCTCCAGCCTAGCTACAAGACCATTTCCCCTTTGGTGCTCCACTAGACTTGCTGACATCATTATGTACTATACATGACGAGGGTCCCCCTACATCTCAGGAGCTTTGGAAGAAACCAAAGGCAGAAGAATAAGATACAGTATGTTTACTCCCTATTCCTCTATCCCTAGACTAAACAAGCATTTAATGCTTGAAGTGTGGGTGTGGGAGGGTGGGTCTACTGCAAGGGATACATTTTTAAACTATACCAAAGTTCAGCTTTAACTGTCTTCAGTTTATTGTAAAATTTACTTGAATAAGTTACTAGTATGGCCAGTTCTTAAATATAAATTTTAGGTAAGAAAAAAAAAAAAACTCGTCTAGGAAGTAAACATTTCTAAAGTGACCATAAAACATAACCCTTGTACAAAAAAAACCCCAAAACAAATAATTTGCTATGAATTAAAGGGTAAGTGCACTTTCAGACAAAGTTCTAAACTATGCAAAACTTCTTTTCCTCCCAAAACTCCCTGCTGGTGGTTCTTACCCCACTGGTACTTGAGACTGCACATTGAGTCGTCCTCAGACTTCTATCGGACCATCCCTTGAGAGATGTTGGGGGGGGGGATTTTATTTTTTTCATTTTTTATTTATATATTCTTCATTAAAGCTTTTTTACATTTGTAAAACATACAATTAAAACATTCCATTCTTTCATCCCCTTCCCTCCCCCCCTTCAGCATATAATTTTAAAAATAGATTTTAACTCACCTCATTCCTTCATCCCCCCCCCTTTGTCTCACTCTCTTGTCCATAACTGAACATTCACATTCCTCCTTTTAGTCTCACCTCCCATATCTACCACCATTCCTTCATACACTTTAACCCCTCCCAGACTACTACCCGACTCAAACTAGACGCAAACTATTGTATCCTAAATTTATTATCTCTTACTCTTTATCCAATGTTTAAAATCTCTCTATAGTTACTTTTGCCATACGCATAAAAGGTTGCTGCGGGCTACTACACCTATCATCTTTCCAGTCTCTCTAAGGAGAGTATCCCATCACTTCCAACCATGGTTTCCACATCTTTTCGAATTTCTTAAAGTTACCTTGTTTAGTACATACCACTTTCCCCTTCCACTCTATCTCATTTATAGCCTTAACCCATTCCCCAGAAAACGGAGACCTCACCGACTGCCATCTCTGCGTAATTTATTTTCTTGCTTGGAACAAACACTGAACACTGCTGCTGATGTGTTATTCAACCCTCTATTTCTCTCCATGTATCCCAACACACAAAGCCTTGCCTCTAATTCTAAGGTGGTCCCAAAAGTTAAATTTATAGTATCAAGAACTTCTTCCCAATATCCAAATAACTTTGGGCATCTCCATACCATGTGTATAAGGTTGCCCGTCTCCTGGCATCTGGGGCACTTGGCATCCAGGTCTCCGACCAAACATAAATAATCTTTTGGGGGCGTAATAGGCTCTATGCACCAAAAACAGTTGTTATACTTTTTGTGAGGGAGAAACCAACACCAGTGGCCCCAGGTCCAATATCCGCTTCCATTGCTCACTTGTTATTTCCCCTATATCCTTCTCCCTTCTGTTTTTACTAGGGAGATCTTCTGGCCCTTCAATTACTCTACTACATATTAGCCATGTGCACTGCTGAAAAATTTGTTCTTTCTTCTTTTCCTTTCATTCATTTTTTTTTTTATTTTTTCGTTGTTTGGGTCATTCGTTATCATTGCAATTCGTAAATTTGAAAAAAAAAGAATGGAAATTTGAAAAAAACTCAAAAAAAATGGGATATTCTAAAAATTCGAAAAAAATTGGAAATTTGAAAAAATTTGGAAAAAAAGCAGAAATTCGTAAAAAATCGGAATTAAAAAAAAAATTGGAAATTCGGAAATTCAACAAAAATCGGAAATTCGAAAAAAATCGGTAATTCGAAAAAAATCGGAAATTCAAAAGCCTGAAAATTCAAAAGTCTAAAGTAAAAACTAACTAATAATAACTTAACTATTACTAACTATTAAAGGGTAAGTTCACCTTTACAGAAAACTCTGTAAAGTGAACTTACTCAGGTCCCCTTCTTGCCCCCCAAGTCCCGCTGACCTGGACGCCGCAATCTCCAGTTCTAAGCCCCGGTATATCCGCGCCAGGTGTCCAGGGCTTAGAAATCCCCTGAGCTGAAGCATTCTAATTGGTCAGTACTCTCACATGGACGGCGCTGACCAATCAGCAGCCGCATAGCCCCTCCTGTCAGCTGTGGAGAAGACACGTGGCTGCAGAGGGGATTTCTAAGCCCCAGACTGGGCGGATCGGATGGGATGAGATCTGATGAAAACGGACATGCTGTCCGTTTTCGCCCGATCCCTCAATAGGAATTAGTGGTGCTCTGACAGGCCCCTCCCCGCTCAGTGAGCAGAGACGGACCTGTCATCCGCCAGCTCAGCGGAGATCAATTGAGAGATCTCCTGCTGAGCTGGCGGACTCCGCTGAGCGGATCCACATCATGTGAATAAGGCCTTAAGGTGAACTTACCATTTAAATTATAGGTATTGGAATCTCCTGTCAAATTTGGCTGTTAGTGAACGTAACGAATATGAATTTATCCAAAGTTACGAATTATCCGAAATAATGAATGCCGCATCTAAACAAATGGAACGGAACAAATTAATAATAATAAAAAAAAATTATTATTATTATTGTAATTTATTATTATTAATTAGTTACGTTCCATTCGTTTATTTTGGATAATTCATAACTTGCAATTGGTGAACTTACAATTTAATAGCTAGTAATAGTTAAGTTATTGTTAGTTAGTTATTATTTCAGATTTTCACATTTTTGAGATTTCAAATTTCCAAATTTCCGATTTTTTTCGAATTCCCAAATTTATGATTTTTTCGGACTCCCGAATTTATGATTTTTTTTTCGAATCTACGATTTTTTCCAAATTCCTGAATTTACAATTTTTTTCTAACTCCTGAATTTACGATTGCACATGTCTACTACATATCTGAGCATGCAGCTCAAAAAACAAATCCCTTAGATGTACTTTGCTTGATTACCCTTTGAAGAAGGGGGATCTTACTCCATTCCAATGCATGTGTCTTAAACTGAGTGCCCAAGGCGTGTCTGATCTGCAAATATCTATAGAAGGATTGATTTGATATACGATACTCCCTGCTCAGGTCTGAGAATGATTTTAAAGTACAGTACTATCCTCATATAAGTTGGCAAGATGGTTTATACCCTGTTTTTCCCATTGTTTAATCTTCCCCATTGACTGGAGTTCTTGCAGGTTCTTATTATTCCAAAGAGGGAGTACTCTGTAAACCCCCTATACCCCATTAATGTTAACTGATTCCCACACTTTTGTGATCATCATGAGTATTGGGTTCCTAAAAGGCAAAGTGTCTGCTTCCATCGCCTCCACTACTGGATTTGGGAGGGGTTTTAAATTCATTCTGCCACTTGCATCCCCCCCCGGAATATTACACCCCCCTACATGCTGCAACTGTGCCGCCAAAAAGAAACTCAGGGGGTGTGGTGTGGCTAGTTCGCCCTCGTTTGTCTGTAACTGCAAAGTACGTAGACGGAGTCTAGCCGGGCCTGTCTTCCAAATTAATTCTCTAAAATGAGTATCAATTTTTTTAAACCATTTTTTGTATATCCAGACTGGGGAATTGTGCAGCAAATACAATAGTTGTGGCATCCATATCATTTTAATCAAGTTACATTGCCCTGCCACTGCTAAGTGGAACCGGTACTAAATAGCACTTTTTACGTTTTAAATTTAGCCAAGAGTGGAATTATGTTGTTAACTATATATATTGTTTAGTCTCTCGTAAAAACATATACCTAGATATTTCATTGTCCCCACTACTTCTAGTTGAGGAATTTCAGGTGGTAAGGTGTTTCTAAGGGGGTCTACAAGCAAAATTTCTCCCAGTTTATAACCAGACCCAAAAATCGCCCAAACTCCTTAATTATATTTATTGCGGTCACCAGCGAAGTCTAGGTATCCCCCCAAAACAACAATACATCATCTGCATACAATGCAATCTTTTCCTCTCCTATCCTCCTCTGAAAACCATGCATATCTTAAGACTACCTAACTGCTATTGCCAACAGTTCCATCACGAGGGCAAAGAGCAGGAGCGAAAGGGGGCACCCCTGCCTCGCCCCCCTCGCAAGCTGGAACCTTTACGAGTATTCATTATTAAATCTAACTTTTGCGCTTGGGGCATTGTAGAGTATTTTTATCCAACCAATGAAGGAAGGGCCAAACCGAAATTCCTCCAGGACCCGACAGAGATAGTGCCACTCCAGGCTAAAGCCTTAACTGAATCCAAGGACAAAATAGCCCTTGTACCCTCATTCTCTGTCGGGGTCTGCAGATTCAGATATACCCTCCTAATATTCACACTAGTGGATCCATTAGGTATAAACCCAGACTGGTCAGGGTGTATGAGTTTTTGGATAATTTTAATCAGCCTGGTCGCCAGCACCTTAGCCAATATTTTAACGTAGCACAGTAGGGATATAGGTCTATACGAGGATGTATCCAATGGGTCCTTCCCCTCCTTGTGCAAAACAATTATAGTGGCCTCTGTCATTGAGGAGGGTAACTTCCCCTTTACCGCCGCCCAGTTCAACACCTTCAGTAACTCCGGAAGCAACACCTCCCCATAATATTTATAGGTCTCCACTGGGAGCCCGTCTGGCCTGGGAAACTTTTGATTAACCATCCCAGCCACTGCCGGTTGCAATTCTTCTAAGGTTAAAGGGGGCTTCATTTTTTCTCTTTCTTTCCCTGAGATTAGCGAGCTAGACAGGGTGGCTAGGTAAAATTTTTAAATTTGTTTCCAAAATCCAATTATGTGAAGTGGAATTTTAAAAGAGGAGACTTCTCCTGTACATGATCAGGTTTTGCTTTTGGTGCCCAAGGGCTCTCTTGCAGATGTAGTGTACAAGGAAATCAATCACAAATAATATAGATGTTTTAATAACATCTTTTTTATTTATAATTTCTTGTTATAGTAGTTGTTTAGTATACCTATAATGATCAACCTACAGTTTCGTACCCCTAGCCATCTTCCTAAAGTGTTTAAACCTGCTGTGTGTAGGAACATACTCCTGCCATATCCTGGACAATAATCAGAACTGTTGTATTGTCATGCTGTAGTTGCACACCTGATCTCCATCGGCTGAACTTAAATTGGTATCAGTGTACTCAGCAAGTGCCTGATCAAAAGTGTTAGGCTACTTTCACACTGAGGCGCTTTACAGGCGCTACAACGCTAAAAATAGCGCCTGCATATCGCCTGTAAAGAGCCTTTCCTGTCTTTCCAGTGTGAAAGCCGGAGTGCTTTCACACTAGAGTGGTGTGCTTGCAAGACAATAAAAAAAGTCCTGCAAGCAGCATCTTTGCAGCGCTGTAGGAGCGGTGTATACACCGCTCCTAAAGGGTCCCTGCCCATTGAAATCAATGGGGCAGCACCGCCAAACCCTTTTTCAGTCGGTAGCGGAGGTTAAAAGTGCTCTGCTAGCAGCCAAATAGCGCTTTAAACTTTACCACCGACGCCTACCCGCCCCAGTGTGAAAGTAGCCTTAGGGTTCTAATCTGCCTGGTTGCTTTTGTGTTCTTGGATTTGTGTACCACACCCCAATCCTCCAGAGACCTATTGGTGACTCCCAAATACAACGTGGGCAAACATTTCACTCTAGGGCTAAGTCAATGGTGGATGGTAGAGGATGTAATATATTGGGTTTTAGTTACTTTGACAAAAATTTTTGATTATTTGGCAGCAATTGATCAAAAGGAGAGAGGGTTTAGGGAGTCAGATACCCAGAATACAATTATGCACAGACCTTTAGTCTCCACCTGCACCTTTACAGGGTAGGTGTCTGTAAGTAAAGATTGGCATTTCTGTAAGTTAGTGGTTCCTTGGCTAGTGAGTAGAGGGCTCTGTCTATGGAAGGTAAAGGGTTAGTGTTAAAATTCTGGTAATTGTTAGGGCTGATAGCCAAACTATTGTAAGAAAAATTAAGGAAAGCTGGACATGGCCATGGAGGACATAGACAAATGCAAAAAAAAAAAAGTTGTGAAGATGACAAAAGATGCTACTTTTACATCTTTTGCATCTTATCTGCTAACTTCAAATTTTATGTTGTTGACTTTTCGGCACTTTTTGGGCTGTTCTTGTTACCATTACACAAGCATGCTATCCCCCATTATATCATGGGGTAAACAAGGGTCTAAACCCACAGTTTGCATCAACTGCATATAAACTCTACATTCTTTTTACACAGTGTTCAAATCACTTACTCATCGGGGGGGAAATTGGGAACTATGGCACACCTGCACAGACCTGCTACCCCACAGCTCATTCTTAACTATTGGTTTAATTAACCTTTTTCGTTTCCTCAATGAATTTGAAAATCATTACATCAAATGTCAAGAACTAAGAACTATATAAAAATATTCTCCAATTTTTTACTACCTAAAAAAAAAACAAAAAAAAACAAAAACCAGATGTAGCTTTTTGCAGGAGGCTCGTTTAAACCAATACAATATGCAGGAAACCTGGGTGGGGATAGTCCTAGGTGCTCCAACTGAGGGCCATAAATCTGCAGTAGTGACCCTAATAAACAATTTGCTGCCCTACCAAATTATCAACCACTACTTTCATCTTGATCAGTGTAGATGGTCAAATACATAACTCTGCTATGGCAGGCAACTGGCAACTGTTAACATTTATGGACCAAACCAACAAAATCAATCTTTTTTTCAATTCCTTGCTAGGCAAAACATTACATTGCGACAGTCTTGCTCCTTGAAAGGAACAATGAGGTGGCTCATCATCAGGAGATGACACCTTATGCCATGATATTCTGTATATATAGGACTACAAAATCCAAATTTTTCGACTTTTCTTGCAGCTGGGGATTTACAGACACATGGAAAGACCTCCGCCACCTTGATAGAGAACTCACTCATTATTCTCACTTTCATGAGGTAATGTCCAGTATTGTCATGTTTCTATAAATCTCTAGTCTGTAAAATATATTCTGTGGATACTGAAGACATGGTATTCCAAGATAACGCTATCACTTGGGGGTTGGAGATCATTTTATAGCATTGTTTAAAAACTGGTGGCTGGAATATTTTTAATGTAAGAGTATGCATGTTACTTGGCCTAATCACCTCTAGGGGGCCACCAAGGCTGTCCCTTTGGGGCCAAATATTGGCATATAATACTTCACAGATGAAAGCAACCTTGAAACATGCAGAAGCATGCTACAAGATTCACAATGAAAATTAGTGTTTTACCAAAAACACTAGTTTATGGCGCAACTGCTGAGTAATCTAAATGCCAAGAAAAATGCCTCTAAATATAAATGCCAATGTCAAAATCACTTTGGTATGATGGTTGCAGCGCCTATCAATCAGAGTATGGAAGAGACCTCTGTGTCCAATAACTGCAGGCAATGAAAAAATAAAAAAAGGGAGCTGCCATATAAATGTAGATATAGTGAGAAAACCAGTAGAGAAAAAGTAAAATGCACTCACATATAATAAAATGGGGATAGGCACATCATCATACTATGGGGGTCACCGCTGGGCAACCCCAAAGGCACGTGCAGAGTTTGTCAGGGAAGCAGCCGGAAGTTGTGGAGTAACGCAAGTAAGCAGCTGAAGACTACTGTATGCAGAGCTCACCAGGAAAGCTACAGTGTATTGCAGAAGAGCACCTGGAAGTGGTTGTAGGTGGAGGAAGACTTGGTAAACCGTCATGGAGTACACTGCAAAATGGCCTCAGGTTTAAAAAAGGGGCAGTGAACGGCCTGGCCCTGAAATTGGTAGTCACGCCCACGCATGATGATGTCATCACACTTCTGGTTTTGGTGCCGGACTTACAGTTTCTCCATACATTCCACACTGGTTTGCCAAGTTTTCCTCCACCTAAATCTGTGTGCCTCTTTCTTATTGCAAAAAAACACTAAACAGGGATGTCCCCTGTCCCCTGCCATTGGCTTACTCTTCTGCTTTCCTCTTTGAAGGTAACAATAAATAACAATACATAACATTACATTTTGACAAACGTGAACCTATAGTCCTAGCAAAACACCCCACACAGGTAGATAGTGAGTGGCTTCATTATTGTGTTTTCAAAGTCCAGCACAGCCATATCACTTTTCTAGGGGTAAACATTCAAAAATGTTGACTCAATATTTCATCCTAGAACTTCTCTCCTGTTATATTGAATAGTGTACACGAGCTACAGTACACTACACCATCCCAGTCTCACTCACCTTATTTGGTCTTGACCCCACATAGAAACCTTTTAAAAAAAAATGTTCTATTATTTATAAGTCAAAAACAGGTACTGAGAGACTACTTACATATTTAGTTACATAGTCAATCTGGTTGAAAAAAGATACAAGCCCATCCAGTTAAATCAACAGAGAAAAAACAAACAAACAAAAACACACATAAATAGAAAACCTCCATATACAATATCCAATACCCACAGTTGATCCAGAGAAAGGCAAAAAAACTGCAATAAAGCACTTTGCTTCACTGGGGGAAATAGGAAAAACGGAACAACCCCCTTGCTTGGAACTTTTAAGGCAACAACACCACTAATACAGAATAAAAAGCATTTATTAATACATATAAAATTTGATCACAAATACATGTAATGATTAGTTAAAAACATAACATAACAAATAACAAAGAAACAAAAACATAACAAGGGACATAGCAAGCATAGAATTATTTCATTAACACTCTCCAATTTCTGAAAAATCTGCAGTACCCGAGGCGTTACTGGTTCAAGCCCTTCGTCAGGGGTATTGGATAGGAGAATATGTGATCATAAATTTGTCAAAAGGTAAGCAGAAGCTGATTTGAAGAAGTATACTGTACTATGCGAACAAAGAAGGCGGCAAAACACTGCAGAAGATGTCGTCACTGGAGGCCTATTGACACTGCCCCATGGAGTCAACAGGCAGAGTATCGTATGAGAGCCCTCCACAAACTGGTTGGTCACAGATCAGGGTGGTATGCGGAGTGCAACGAAGGGGTTGTTTAAACAGTATTCAATCTGATGATTGTTGAGTGATGCAATCCAAGCCTCAATATAGCCAATATAGCCTGTCTTGGTCCATTTGTAACACACTCAGGGTCACTTGAAAAAACCCCTCTCCCTGTGGTTTTTGCAGCTCACCCACGTTTGGTGTCCATCTTCCCCAGCAGTGCACCAGGGGAAATAAAGCCTTCCAGAAAAGGGAATCGGATATTCCATGAATCAACTTTACCAATAAATATTAGTTTCCAGTTATATTATGTACATTTAGGAAAGAATCCAGGCTTTTCTTCTGAGTTGCCCAGAACTAGCTCTGGAGGGAGTCTATTCAACATTTTCACAGCTCTTACTGTAAAGAATCCTTCATCTGCTGATTGGTTATTTCCATAACCCAGACTAAGTTATGGGAATTTAATAGAAAATCCATCTTGCACTGCAAAAGCAAGCCAAAACCAAGCGCAATATTGTTAGCCAGTTGTTATGCCTGCGTGTATCTAATGTCCGCTCTTCCTTTCTGTGAATGCTTTTTAGCTCCAGGTATATTAGTCATGTTATCTTCACCTCTATTGATTGAATTTAAACTTTGAGTTCAGTAAAGACAGGCGGAGATTGGCTATACAGTGCTTTAAAGAAGTTCCTAAATTCCCGAAGTATGGCTTTTGTGCCCACAATTATCTCCCCATCAGGTGTCTGCAGTTCAGATACCAGCGTTCAGCGTGGGTCAGCAACTAGATTAGCTAACAATCTGCAGTTCTTGTCACCCGACTCAAAGATTCTACCAGCTAATAAATTTACATCATTGTGCGTTAAAGTGGTGTAATGGAGATTTACCTCTCTTCTTGCCTGTGCCAATAACAGATAGGCCTCTGGTGAGGGGTTTCGTGCAAAGCAGTCAGCCGCTTCAGATGCACGATCTTCAAGTTGTCAAGTCAAGGATTTATAGTCAGCCCTTGCCGCTTTGATAGCTGAAATGTAATAACCCCTCGTGGACGCTTTAAAAGCTTCCCATACAGTTTCTAAGGAAGCCATATCATCATTGTCAGGCCAGTAAGAGTCTAATAGTGGAGTAACAGATTCTGCAACTCTCTCATTTTGGATCCACCACAGAGTCAATCTCCAGGTGCCTGGATCACTCTGTTTGCCTATATTGAGACGTATCTCCAGAGGGGAATGGTTTGATAGCCCGTCTCAGATAGCTTTGAGAGGACAGAAGCGCTGCCAAATGCCAGGTCAATACTTGAGCTTGATTTATGAGACAAGGACAGGTGTGAAAAGGCCTTGGGAGAGGCGTGCCTCCATCTCCAAAGTTCAGTTAGGGCAAAAGTGTCATCCCAGTGCCTGGGTTCAGGGTTCCCTTTCCATTGTGCGTCAGAGGAGTCAAGAACAGCATCTAGAATAGACTTAAAGTCCCCTCCAATTAAAACATGAGTAGATTGGCAGGGTGCAAGTTTTTCATATACAGTATACAATACTGAGAATTCTACGGGGGTGGGGTGGGGGGGGGGGTGGCTAAGTAGACATTTACCAATGCCCACAAAACTGCATGTATTTACAGTAGTATTATGATGTACCTTTCTCCAGAATCTGTTATGACCCTCACCACTTTACAGGGAAGAGATTTGTTAATGAGTATCACTACCCTTCGGGCGTACGTGGAGTAGGTAGCGTGAAAGGCTTGCCTGACCCATGCCCTGCGCAAGGCGAGGACATTGCTGCCGGTCAAATGCGTTTCTTGGAGAAACAAGATATGGGGCTTGAGCAAGTTGAGGTATTTAAACAATAAGAACCTTTTGAATTTGTTACTAAGCCCCTGTACATTCCAAGAGAGCAGCGTGATTTCCGTCATAAGTACACCTGTTAAAAAAATTATCAACGGGCGCAATCAGATCAGTGAGTAGAGATATGGAGACATTTACTGGTGGTCTGGTACTCAAGTAAATTCTGAAGTATGTATGCAGAGAGAGCAGATGAGTGGTGAGCACAATTAAACATAAGGGTGAGTGAGCATCCCTACACATAACAGATAACTCCCTACCACGCAGCCTATTCCCCAACATAACTTGACTTGTAGCTTGATCCTCAAACCTTAACAACAAAGTCAGTGACTTAGAAGTATCCAAGGGGCATACAACTGAGTGAAGTATGACCCTGGAGTACAGTCACAGAGCTCTTTCAGAGTCCACAGGCTTGTTCAGTTTGTGTCTTAAAGTTGTAGGTCAACAATTTCTGTTGATCTCTATGGAGGCAAGCCGTAAAGGGAGATGTGTAGCCAGATTTTTCAGGGTAACAGATATGATGTGGGTTAAATAAGAGTTCTTTTCGACCAAGAGTGAAAGCTTCAAATATAATAACATTTATTAGGAAGCAGTTGAAAGTATAGCTAATACACAATCATCTATCTATCGTCTTACACCGAGGAAGAAAATATTAGGTTGAAATAAAGTATTTAATGAAGGAATACAGGGTATATTCCTCAATACAGTAAACTACACACATATTTATTTACAAGTAAAAGGGCATTCCTTTCCCATAATTACCCATCCTTACCCAAGTTCCTTTCAGCTTGCTGGTCTATCAGAAAGAGAGTGATACCTCCCCCTTGGCTCTGAGTATATCAAACCAGGCTGATGTCTCATTGGTTGGCCTAGCTTGGATCATGATTGGAGGGCTTACTCCATAAGTCAACCCCCTTTCATGCAAATCCTTGTGACTATGTTGGCCAAGTGAGTTAATTGCATTTCCCCAGGAAGTTAGGTCCAATGCATATCCCAGCATGGGACCCTTTTAAAGGAGTAGGTGTAAAACAATGGAATTGGCTCTCCATTGTTTGTATATACAAGCCTTGGCCCACATTCTCTGCTTCTAACAAAAGCTTAAATGAAACCCTTTTTGCCCGGCTTTCATAGATGCCAGCTAAATGAAATATATTCATTATTACAATATTTTACAGTTATTAATGGAGATTTCACATAAACTCATAAGGCAACACCAATGTAGAGTTACTCTTGAGGTAACTCTGGTGCTTGTAGCAAAATTTGTAGGATAAAAACAAGTTAGGATGTGGAATATCTGTGCATCAAGTGAAGTCAAGAAATTGGAGAACTTTATCCCAAAGCGGTCAGCCAGTCGTCAGCATCAGCCGGAGTATCAAAGAAACAGACTATCCTGGCATGTTGAATCCGGAGTCGGCTGGGGTAGAGCATGCTGTACTTAATATTTTTATCTTAAAGCCGTTTATGAACGTCGTTGAAGGTTTTACTCTTTCTCAGTAGCTCGGCCGAGAAATCAGGGAAAATGAGACTAGAGGCATTGCCGTATTTGAGTGCAGGGTGTTTGTGATCTTCAGGAAGGATCCTATCCCTGTCTCGGTAATTGAGAAAGCAGACCAAAAAGGGTCTAGGGATGTTCCCAGGAATAACTCGGCCAGTAGGTTTTTAAAGAAGTTTTCTGTAAATTCTGCCGGGTGTTCTCCCTCATCCCCCTCAGGCAGACCAAGGGCTCTAACATTATTTTGTCATAGGCGGTTTGCAGCATCATCCTATTTTGCAACAAGGGTCTGCACTGTGCGTTGCAACTCAGCAATGGAGGTAACGTGGGTGGCAATAAGATCTTCCATAGCAGATATTCTGGATTCAGACTGTCATTCACCCTCTTATTTTGTCCAGATCGTTTCATAAAAACTTGCACTCTTCGGCAAGATGATCTGTGCGCATCAGCAGTGAGGTTCTACTCTGTTCAATCGCAGTCAGGATCATAGTTGTGCTATCTTGAGGCAAGGTGGCTGACGTTGCCGCCACCAGAACCTCCCTAGGATTAATTTCCAATTCAGCCAGCAAGGCCTGAAGTCTCCCAACTAAGATGGCCTCCGGCCACAGCAAAGGGGGCAGCTGCAACTGATGTGGTATATGCGGCTTGGTGGCCTTGGAGTTCTTTTTCTTTGAGGACATCTGCCCTGAGCACTCCACAGAAAGGGGTCACTAGGGAAGAGAGCAGCCTGTGTCCTTAGAAGCTCTGCTAAGGAAAGTAGGAGTACCAAGATGGTGGCTGAAACTAGGCCCCAATATACCACAGCCGTAATGGACACTCAGCTGTGACCCCACAACCCCTTATCCCACTACAGGGATGTGGGCAAGAGGAAGAGGCAGTGCAGTCCCTGCATCAGTGGCCAGGATGAGGAAGGCTCAGGCAGGTTAGATAAGCAGAGGTTAGTATGATGGCAGCCGTCACTAGGCCCCGATAGACCGCGGTTGGATTTACAGTCCATTGAGGCCTAAAAGGCCTACTATACAAGGTCACGGATGTATGGAGGTGAGGGGGATGAGGGAGGCTGGCAGTCCCTCGCTCTGGATCGCGGGATTAAGAATTAGGAAGATTAGGGTTGGCAATATGGCGGTCGTCACTAGGCCCGGATAGGCCGCGGCCAGATCTGCAAGCAGTGTCTGCCTAATAGACTGCTACTTCGCGGAAGGGAGGCACAGAGGTGAGGGGAATAGATGAGCTGGGGGTCCCCCGTTCCCGGGGCTCAGGATGGAGGAGGGTCAGCACGAGACCAAGGCCTGGCGGCCTGGATATCACCACGGGTGGACAATAACCCCTCTCAATATCCAGCCCAGGGCAAGGCAGGGAATGTGGTGGAATGGTCTGTGTTTTTCTGGGCTCACCAGACCAGGAGATGCACAGATGGTGGAGGATTGCAATCAGAATGCCCGGAGCTCCTCTCCAACACATCCGCCGCAGCTCACATCAGGACATGACCCCCAGGCAGCCAACAATTTAATCATGGCTGTTATGGCATGGCTGCTCTGGGTTGAGGGCTCAAGGTACCCTATGAGTTGGGTATACAGCTCCAGGATTAGTGCCTTGGATAAGCTGAACTTCTTGAGGGTATCAGCATCCATGAATTTATCCAGCAATTTCCTTTAAAAGGACCACTCAAGATCTTCTCCTCCTCTTCCTCTGCATTACTATAAATTCCAGAGGACGTACACCACGTACGACGAGACTAGAAAAGGCCATTTCAGAACCAAGCACGGCACCCTTTGGGCTCCTTTTGCTAATCTCGTGTTAATAAAAGTTTGGTGAGAGACGATTCGCGCTTTTTCAGACTCGTGGCTTTCAGATCGTTTTCTGCGGTTCAGTTTGTGCTTGTGGGTTTGTATCTGCTCTTCAGTGCATGGAAGCAAGCTACGCGTGACTTGGATTAGTCATTGTGTTCTTGTTCGTTCGTTGCTGTTTTTCAAGTCACTCTTCACAGGCCTTGCTGTTCTTCAGTGCGTTCTGTTACTGCGTTCTGAGCAGCCGACCGTTTTCTAGCCATGTTGCGTATACGTACTCCTCGTAGAGTTCGTGCTGTGCGGGGGCTTGGTGTTGGGGTCCTGACCTTGACACAAGTCCAGTCCATGAACAGGGTGGGGGGGAGTTCATGGACCAAGAATTGGTTGCTTCAGCATGACCAGTTCTGTCATATGCCTTTTCTATTTTTTTGAATAACATCATTGATGTTTTTCTTGATGTTTTCCAAAGCTAAATTACACCCCATGATCTCCCCAAACAGGATCTGTGCACTTTCAGAGGTGAAATGCCCTGGATCCACAACATCACGATCACCTAAAAAGAGAGAAAACCAAAAAAAAACATGTATTATAAATATGCCGGCATCCATCTCTTACCTGAGTCTGTGCTCACCTGTTGTGGTGCCAATTTCCACCACGTCTTCTTCCTCCTCCTGTTCTTCTTGGGTTGGGGGTATTTCCCCTTCTTCCCGAGGTGGGGGGTCTGTGGTCTCCTCGGATGGGGGGTGTCCTCCGAGTCTTTTCTCCCCTATGTAAAACAAAAATGGTATAATTAGCACACAGATATTTGATGGCCGAAATATAAAGATGGTACATTGCTTGGAGGTGGGGTACAATTGTCTATTTTGGCAGAGTTCCAAGATGTAGCATTTTTATTGTCCGTTGTCAAGCTTCAAGACTTTACCTGTCTTGTACATGCTTCACAGATGGAGACCCCCCTATAGTATACACTGGAGTACCTGTATGGGCCCCCTAATAAAAAGGGTGTTCTTGTGTCCCACACTAGTGCTCCAGCGTCCAGATGTGAAAACAGCTGCTGAGTGTACTCTCCTTACACAGAATCTAGTTTGCATTTCATTCTAGTAACAAACCCATCTACACAACCCAATATTTTTCATACAAGTAGGCCCTAAAAAAATGTGGATATGCATATGGCCTAAACAATGGTGTTTTATAGGCCGAAAGAAAAATGTCTGATACGAACGAATAATGGGCCCATGAACATGAAAGTTGCCATTTTAAACTGTACAACACTTAAGAAAAGCACATGGAGCAGCACGAACGTAATAAAGACAAAAAGAATAGGAACACAGCACAACTACTTACTTTTTTGCAGCACTCTCCGGATCTTTCTGTACTGCTCGGGCTCTCTCAATTTCCTGAGCTGATCTTTCGATCGTCGTTCCCCCGAAATTCCGGTGCAGACTTTTGACCACTTTCGCCATGATCTTGGCCTTTCTGATATTGGGGTTGGGGTAAGGTCCATACTTTCTATCATAGTCGGCCTTCTTCAGGATGTCGACCATCTCCAACATCTCCCCAAAGGACATATTTGAGGCCTTAAATCGTCTCCTTCTGGATCGGAACGTTTCCGGATCCGGGCTTTCCTCCTCCTCCTCCTCGTTGCTATAATTAGCACGCACCTGCTCTGACTCCGCCATGTGCTCTTCACCCACTGCGCCGAACGAAAAGGGGCGGGGAATAGACTAGAAAGAACATCAGGGGCGGGCGGAGTTACACGCAAGCACAGTGTGATTAAAGCGTAACACGCGTGCGTAGTACGTACGATCTGTGAGCGGAGGAAGGAGTATCGGAGGCGCCGATCGTGATAACGAAGGTAAGAGCCAAACTAGGGCCTATACTGCTTCTAGATTGAGGCCTATATTGTAACTAGATTAGGAGAGTTTTGCCTGACATTAGGGTTTGTCTTGTGTTGTGTCTTGCAGTGAAAATGGATATCTTGAACGATACCGACTTTATGGCAATCTTCATTGACATGTTCAGGGAGCTGCCTTGTCTGTGGCAGATAAACCACCCACATTATAAGAACCAAACAAAGAGGAAGGCAGCACTGGATCAATTGCTGGAAATTGTGAAGCAGGTGATCCCCACGGCAGACACCACCTATTTGAAGATCCTAATTGGTGGCCTGGGGAGCACTTATCTAAGGGAGCAGAAAAAAGTCCAGGATTCGCAGAGATCCGGAGCAGCAGATGACATCTATGTCCCCAGGATGTGGTACTATGACAGGCTGCATTTTATGGCAGGCCAGACTGAACCCAGGTCATCACTCTCCAGTCTTCCTTCCACGCTTCCTTCCCCCCCAGCTAAGGCTTCTGACGCCCAACCTGGGCCTTCCAGGCAGCAACATGTGGAGGAGCCCAGCTTGAGCCAGGTATAGCATTCCTCTAAATAGTTCAGGTTGTCCAATCAATGATGTTAACTAGATGTTAGTTTGGAGTACTAATTTATGTTTGGGATTGATGATGCAGAAACTAAAACCATGTCCCTTTTTCATACACAGGGAAGTCTCAGCCAGGAGGTGGCCGGGCCGAGCAGGCTGCCTGATATCCAGGTCCCTCCCCTACACCCGCAAAGAGAAAGTGGCAGGAAGAGGAGTACCCTAGAGGAGGCTGCCATAGGTCTCTTTTGGAAGGCCACAGAGGCCCTGACAGCCCCCCACACTGTGGAGGAGGACTTTGCTGGCATAATTGCCTGTAAAATGCAGCGGATGGAGGAGGGCCAACAACTCATGTGTGAGTCATTAATGTTGGAAGCTCTCAATAAGGGGTTGAGGGGCCAAATAACATCTGCTACCCACATTTGTGACCTCACACATGGTCCTCCTCCTCCAGGTCCTTCTACTTCTCCTCCTCTTCCTCCTCCAGGTCCTACTAGTCCTCCTCCTCTTCCAGGTCCTACTCCTCCTCCTGCCACATCTCCAACAGCAGAGCCACAGCCGGGAAGGAAGCATGGAAAGAAGACCAGAAAGTGATGACCCTGGGTCCAGTCTGGTCTGGCAAAAGATGCAGCCTCTTGTGGTACCACAGCCTGGGGACACAGACGTCATCTGCTGCTTTCAGGATCTCTGGGACTTCTGGACCAGACTGCACTCCCTTACATATGGACTCCTCAGGCCGCCAATTTTGATGTTAAAGAATTGATGTCTGCCCTGGGGGTCCAAGGCTTCACTAATTTCTGCTGTTTCTCCAGTGTTGCCTCCCTCTTTGTTTGGTTCTGAGCCCTTAATAAAGGATTTTTGGTTTCAATTATACTTGCCTATGTGTGTTTTACTTCAAAAAGGACAGTTTGTTTGTGAGGATTCAGGTACATTTCTAAAGTACAATGTGAAATTAACAAGGGACACACCAAACAATCTCCTTGAGATTAAGAAATATATGATATCAATGATGTTGTGGTAACTTGACACATAAAACACACACAAAAATATTCTGGAGTAAAACTAAAAATAAGATAAAACAAAGATCAGCCTTGGAAAAAATTCAAAACTTAAAAAAAAAAAAAAAAAAAAAAAAAAAATGCCTTTAAAAAAAAAACAAAAAAAAAACAAAAAAAAAAAATTTTTGTCAGATGTGACAAATCAAAATATATTGAGGGAATCCCGATAAATAATAAAGAAAGGAGTTCGTGAGAAGTCTGTGTGAATATGAGCAGCAAAACGACTTAATTCTTCTCACATTATAAAGAAGAAGAGAGTGCGCTGTATTAAACCATTTTTAACATTGCACCGTGACGAAAGTGTTGTATCCATTGCGAACGCTAATTTTACCAGACCGAGCTGTTCTGTCTCGGAATTTCTTCTGAGCATGCATGGCACTTTGTGCGTCGGAACAGGCCACACACGGTCGGAATTGACGCGATCGGATTTTGTTGTCGTTAAATTTTATAGCCTGCTCTCAAACTTTGTGTGTCGGAAAATCCCATGGAAAATGTCCGATGGAGCCCACACACGGTCGGAATTTCCGACAACACGCTCTGATCGGACATTTTCCATCGGAAAATCCGACCGTGTGTACGAGGCATAAGAATTGGTAATCTGCAATATAATAAATGCTTGCTTTTGAGTTTAATACTGCATTAAGTCAGGTGCAACTACACTGGCTCTGTCGGATTAGTGACAGTAATGTAAAGTATGACAAATGCTGGGAAGTGCTGATTCATCCATTATCAATGTGAAACCGTTTTGGAGCAGTCAAAGAAGCTTTAGTAAATTAGCCCTAGTAAGTAAACCAAAACCCCAGCTTTGAGTAGAATATGTAATATGTCTTTATTTTATGCATTAAATAGGTAAACTTGGCCAAATGTTTTCTTCCCCAACTGGCCATTATGTGAGACCCTAAATCATATCTAGGTAAATAATCCTCTTTCAAATTACATTTTTGATACTCGCCGAGGTATTCTAAAAACTCTCAAGGGACCAATTGAGAGAGGTTACACTAGTACTTTAACATACAACCTGGTATCATACTAGGAAATTATAGGGGACATGAGGCAAACTTAATGAAAAGTCTCAGTGTAAAGGCTTACCAAATACAAAAGTCCTTTAAGTCTATTTTGATGTATCATTGTGCCCTATCCCTCTCTATTTATTGACTTTTGTAAGGTGATGCTTGATGCTGTAAATATCTAAATGAAACTAAATCCTTAGATGAGACTAACATTTTATTATTTTGCATCAAACGATATGTTTGGTGAAAATCCACTACAGCTCACCATCCAAAAAACACCATTCCTACAGTAAAGCATGAAAAGAAAAAAGGAACACTCCAATTGCCTCATCCGTAATAAATATAGGGATTGCAGAAAAAAGAGGGTTCCTCAAAAAGAAACCCCAGGTCAGACTTTAAAGGCATAGCAAACCAAAAGGATAAAGGAAAGGGACATTACAAAAAACATATACAAATCATATATATAAAAATATACATGATATACAAGAGCCCTAATGCGTCTACCTGTTTCGTTATGAAAACTTCTTCAGGACTCAATTGGGTTTCACTTTATTACAAGAAAGAAAGGAAGGTCTCACCATCCAAGGATAAAAAAACATAATTAAAATGATATATAAAAACAGATAGCAACATCACACACCAGATGAAGATAAATGACACATGCGCCCAAGCGTGGGGAATACACAATACACATCCATAGTGTTACCTTGCAGGAGGGTTGGCGTCAGCCACCAAAGTATCAACAAGATGTATGTTCCCAATATAGATGTAAAGAACTGGTGATATGAATAAATCAAAGGAAATGGCTGCCAGCTAAACAATCAAAAAAATAAAAAACCTAATTTAGTAATAAATACATGGAAAAAAACATGGAAAAAACCATGGAAAAAAACAGGGTATAAATGTGAACCAAAATAATATATATATGTACCTGTCAATCAGATGATAATAAAAATTATTGCATAGATGCGGTAGTCCCAAGGGAAACAGGGAGAATACCATTCAAGATGGAGGATAACCATACACCAAGATAGCTCCAAAAAAAGGGGGGGACTTGGGTATACCCCAAATGTAGTGTCCACTCAGTAATACAGATGGGACTATGTAAGTCCAAAAACGGAGCCTATAATAACAGGTGACAGACATAAGATAAGTAATTGGAAGTTCGTATCTATATCCAAAAAAGGAATAAAAAAGGAAAAAGATACATAAAGATCAGTATGCAGGTACTTACTATAAATCTGGTATAACAGGAGTCCCCTGGGAAGAAGCAAAAGCTCTCTGAGGAGGGTAATGAGCGTACAAACAATAAATAGTCACTTTTGGCGCCAAGAGGGGCGTGCCCGTCGCTCGTCTTGGCGGCAAAACGGGAAGACAGACGGAGCTGAGTAGTGTCATTGAGGCAGAGGGGGGCGTGTATAGCTCGTCGATATGAATGTGCTACACCGCAGTGACGTCATTGAGGCAGCGTCAGAGGGGGGCGTGTATAGCTCGTCAGTGTGAGCGTGCTACAATGCAGTGACGTCACCACACGAATAGGGGAAAATAGTCACCAACATATGCGGAGTAAGCCCGGAAGTAACATACAAAGTCAACCGCCGGAACCATACACAAAACATCGGCAGAAGAGAGCCAAGCCTGTCCAACACCCCCCCCAACCACACGACATGCCCAACAAAGGAACACAAACGAAATCTCCTGGCAACCAAAGACACAACCAAAATAGGAAAGAGAAGATATGTTAGGCGATCTTATAAAAAATATATTCGCCATAAATAAATATCAGAATATGTGTTTACACCCCTGCAAGTAAAACAACATGGACGTGTCATGAGCCAAAAAGGATCTTCATGGAGTATGGTGCATAACAAAACTAATGCCGCGTACACACGGTCGGACTTTTCGTCTACAAAAGTCCAACGGACGCCGACGGACTAAAGCTGGCTGGTAATCCGATCGTGTGTGGGCTTCTCCGGACTTTCAGCAGACTTTTTCAGCCTCAAATCCGACGGACTTTAGATTTGAAACATGCTTCAAATCTTTACGTCGTAACTACGACGGACCCCGAAATCCGCTCGTCTGTGTGCTAGTCCGACGGACAAAAACCCATGCTAGGGCAGCTATTGGCTACTGGCTATGAACTTCCTTATTTTAGTCCGGTGTACGTCATCACGTACGAATCCGTCGGACTTTTGTGTGGTCGTGTGTAGGCAAGTCCGTTCGTTAGAAAGTCTGCTGCAAGTCCGCCGAAAGTCCGCCGGAAGTCTGTCGGACAGGCTGTCGGACTTTTGTAGACGAAAAGTCCGACCGTGTGTACGCGGCATAAATGTCCCAATAATATTGAACAACCGAGCAAGGTGTAACAACAGTAGTGTACATAACATAATGGTTTGCTTATGGGTATAATTTTATAATACCACAGCATATAGTAATGCAGATCAAATATCATAAATACATAAGTTATGCAATATCAGTGGTACCGATATATAAATAAAAAAAAAAGGAAGAACTGTTTAGATGAATACAAATGAATACAACATTGAGGGTAACTTATAGAAATGGTATAAAACTCAGCATATCATTCAAGCTAGGATATGATGTGGCCTGTAAATTATACACCCATTGGGTTTCTCTTTGAAGTACCCTTTGATCAAAATTGCCGCCTCTCGGATCTTCACAGATACGATCAAGGGCAGCAATTTTAAAAGTATGTGGATCATATTTATGTTTGAATGCCACATGGTAGCCAATAGCCTTATTAAGTATGCCATTGTTGGCATAGTAAACATGATCCTTTACCCTTTTCCAAAGGGGTCTAATTGTTTTGCGGATGTAGAAGGCTCCACATTGGCAAAGGATGATGTAAATGACCCCTTTGGTCAAACAGGTAATGTGATGGCGCAAGTAGTGCGTCTGTCCATTGGGGAGAGCGAAGGAAGGTCCTTCCAAAAGTAGATGGCAAAAATCACAATTGCCACAACAAAACAAGCCAGGCGTGTCATTCTGTTTATCTTGAGATTTGTGATAATAGCTACGTACGAGGCGATCTTTAATGGACCTAGGGCGCCTGTATGTTATTTTTGGTCGTGGTCCCAGGTACTTAGAAAGAGTGGGGTCAGCTTGCAGAATATGCCAGTGCTTGTCAAGAACAGAACGTATAGCCTGGTGCTGATCAGAAAATGTGGATATGAATCTAACCACATTCGACTCCCTATTCCTAGGGTCTGAGAACAAAATTGCATGTCTGGAGTGACCACGGGCGTTATTAACAGCCTTTTTAAGGCAGGTTTTAGTGTATCCCCTGGCCAGTAAACGCTTGTATAGTAAATCCGCCTCCTGCTTGAAACTCGTGTCACTGGAACAGTTCCTCCTGAGGCGTAAGTACTGGCCAAAGGGGATACTACGAATGAGTACATGCGGATGTGCGCTAGAAGCGTGCAATATCGTGTTCCCAGCAGTGGGTTTACGATATAATGAGGTAGTGATAGTGCCATCTGGCTCAATATTGATGGTAATGCCCAGAAATGCGATTTTGCTCTCGTGAAAATCCATCGTAAATTTCAGATTGTAACTGTTCCTGCTCAGCATCTGCATAAACCGTTCAAGCATTGTTTTAGACCGGCCCCACACCATGAAAACATCGTCTATAAAGCGATGCCACAGTAAGATGTTAGAAAGAAGGTCTGCATTGTCCTCGTTGAAGAAAAGGTCACACTCCCAAAACCCCCAGGTACAGGTTCACATAGGAAGGGGTGCAGCATGTGCCCATAGCGACCCCCTGTACCTGGAGGAAGTGAGATTCGTCAAAAAAAAACACATTTCTGGTAAGAATATGAGATAGAAGTTGTAACACAAATTGATTCATATCAGAGAACTTAGGACCACGTTCATCAAGGAATTTAGATATAGTCTCTATGCCCAAATTGTGTGGAATGGAAGAATATAAGGCTTCAATGTCAATGGCAACAAGGAGGCTACCCACAGGTACACTGAGGCCATCAAGGTTTTTCAATAAGTCTACCGTGTCCTTGATGTAGGAGGGCAGTGTAATGACATGAGGGCAGAGGTATTCATCTACAAATCTACTGGCACGTTCAGTCATTAAGCCAACACCCGAGACAATGGGACGTCCTCGTGTATTTTTAAGACTTTTATGTGTCTTTGGGAGTGCATAAAAGGTTGGAGTTCTTGGGTATTGAACTTGTATGCCCTCAAAGATCTCTTTGGTAATCAAGCCATCCGCGTAGGCTGAGTGTATGATCTGCTCGTATTCTTGGTTAAATTTAGCAATGGTGTTTGCTGAGTTTATACCAATGTCTGTTTTTGAGTACCGTATTTATCGGCGTATAACACGCACTTTTTTTCTCTTAAAATCAGGGCAAAATCATGGGTACGTGTTATAGGCCGATCCCCACTAATTGTGAGCTATCGCCGCCGACATTCACATAGCGAGTAGTTTTAAATATGGTGCCGCGGAGTTCGGAGGGACTCGACGGAGCTGAACGAGCGCCGCCGAAATCACAGAGCCGAGATACACATAGTCGAGTGTATTCGGCTCTTTCCGGCGCCGCTCACAGTCACGCCCAGTCCCGCCATTGGACCTGTGTTATGTCCATCATAGGGCGGGACTGGGCGGGACTGTGAGCGGCGCCGGAAAGAGCCGAATACACTCGACTATGTGTATCTCGGCAGCATTCGTTCAGTTCCGCCAGCGCCGAGTCCCTCCGAACTCCGCGGCGCCATATTTAAAACACAAACTACTGTCGGCGGCGATCTGTACTGTGTATGTCGGCGACGATCAAGCATGGACACTGGGGGCAAGGCTGCACTGACCACTGGGGCAAAGCTGCACTGACAAGACTGCACTGGGGCAAAGCTGCACTGACAAGACTGCATTGGGGCAAAGCTGCACTGACAAGACTGCACTGGGGCAAAGCTGCACTGACAAGACTGCACTTGGGCAAAGCTGCACTGACAAGGCTGCACTGGGGCAAAGCTGCACTGACAAGGCTGCACTGACACTGAAAAGGCTGCAATGACACTAACAAGGCTGCAGATGAACACTGATGAGGCTGCATTGATGGGCATTTAAATGTAGGTTTTTTTTCCTTAAACTTTCCTCCTAAAAGTTTTTTTCCTTAAAATTCTCTCCTAAACTTGGGGTGCGTGTTATACGCCGGCGCATGTTATACGCCGATAAATACGGTATGTCCCAGCACATATTTCTGTATTGGAGTTCATCCATTAATACTAGATTACCGCCCTTGTCGGAGGGCTTGATTACCAAATGAGAATTTTTACTTAGTCCATCAAGTGCAGTCCTATGGGCACAGCTCAAATTGTGGCTACCCAATTTTTTGAAGATTAAAAGTTCAATTTCTTTGGTTGTTTGAGTAAGGAAAGTCCAGATATTTGAATTTGTGTGTAGTGATGGAAATTGGGTGGACTTTTTTTTGACAGCATTACCCAACATTTTGAGTTCATTCTGGTACAATTTGATCTGTGTCTGATGACCAATAGCTTCATCAGACTCAGATCTTATTATAGGTGTAGGGTCGTTGTCACTTTCCTCTAAGAGAAGTACAAGGTTTTTAAGCGCTCGGAATTCAGCAACTGTAAAATCCCTCCAAATCTCTTGATCAGTGGAGGTACTTTGTTTCTCTTGTGTGTCATTATCGAATAGAAACTTATATGTCAGTTTCCTAAAAAGTATAAGTCTTTGATGATGTCAAAGGTGTCAGGTATGGAGTTGGGGCAAAAGTCTGAGTCCCAGCTGTAAGACTTCCTTTTCTGCTTGACTCAGAGAATAAGATGAAAGATTAATAATTTCCAATCTTAGAGCATCTGTGATGTGTGAATCTGCAAGAGTGTCAGAGGGAGATAGAGGTAAAGGGGAGACGCTATCTTGTACAATATAACAATCATGACCTCAGTCAGTAAAGCATGGAGGTGGTAATATCCTGATATGGGGGTGTTTCTCTGCAGCAGGGACTGGAACACTCGTCAGGATAGAAGAAAAACAGATGGGGCAAAATACCATCACATTCTTGAGGAAAATCTTCTGCCCTCTGCCAGAAAGTTGTCAATGGGAAGAAGGTTTATCTTCCAACATAACAATGACCCAAAGCACACAGCAAAAATGATCACATAGTGGTGGAAAGAGAAAAAGGTGAATGTCCTTGCATGGCTGAGTCCAGACCAGTGGCGACTGGTGTTTTTTTGTTTGGGCGGGTGGCAAACAACCCCCCACGACACCTCACAGCCCCCCGGAACCTCACCCCCCGCTGTTTGTTGGTCTACAGGCACTTACCCGATTGGCGGGGATCATGAGGCAGGGGGAGACAGGCTGCAGCAGGATGGCATCTTCCTCTGAGCTCACGGCGGCTTCTGCCGTGCCTCTCCTCCCCTTCTCCTAGGCATCCAATAGGATCACCCAAGCTTTCAGCCAATCGGGAACCGCGTAACATACCCACGCTTCCTGATTGGCGGAGAGCCGATTCAGTGTTATTCAGTTGCTTTTCTAACACATCTGGATGGACTGCAAGTGCAATGCTCTGCGCTCCAAGTCCATCTTTTTTGAAGCCTATTAGTGCCTATTGCTCTAATCAGGTGCTTCAAAAAGACAAAAGGGGACGGATGCCTGAATAGGGGGTGGCAGCAGCCGCCATGGATAGATTCATGCTATGCATGAATCTATCCATTATACAAAGAGGGGGGTGGCTGGAGTGAGGGGGGTAGCACCAGTGCGCCCTTAATGCACGGGCCGCCACTGGTCCAGATTTAAACCCCATTGAAAATCTGTGGAATGATGGCTGCAGTCCACAAACGATCACCATCAAACTGAACTTGAGCAGTTCTGCAAACAAGAGTGGGCAAATATTGGAAAGTCTAGATGTGCAAAGTTAGTAGAGACATATCCCAACAGACTAAAGGCTGTAAATAAAGAGGAAATAAACTCAAATGCATAATTTGTACCTATAGGTAAGCCTATAATAAGGCTTACCTATAGGTACTGTAAATATCTCCTAAACTTGCGTTTAGGAGATATTTACTTTATAGGCTGCCCATGCCGTTTTGTCAGAGCCCTGTGCCGTGACCAGTGGCTCCAGTGTGCATGTGTGGTGAGTGACATCATCATGGTTCTGGCCACTCATAGCACCAGGGCCCACAAACCCAGAAGAAACATCGGGGAAGATGTCAGCCATCTCAGCGGTGTGCGGGCGAAGCTGGAGGGCTTCGTTCTAAGGTAAGCATTTCATAATGAGCTAGTATGCAGTGCATACTAGCTCATTATGCCTTTGTCCTACAGATTTTTTTTGTTTTTGTTTCCCCAGGGTTTACAACCTCTTTAATGTAAAATGTGGTCCAACAAAATATTGACATACGGGGATTGATCCCTTTCCCAACTCAGTGATTCTGTTTTTTATCTTTATTTTTTTTTCTGACATGTTGGTGTTATATCTGTTACTTGGATGTTAAAAGTTGTACTAGTAAACACAGCTGGATAAAACAAAAACCGTGTCTGTCTTCATTTCAGGCTGTAAAGCAACAATATATGATTATTTTAAAGGGGGCATGATTCTTTTCTATACTAACTGTACCTACAAATTGTCTGTATCTTCGATAATACATTTTGATATCTTGTTGGCCTCACAGTGGATATATAGGTCCCGATTATACCTTTATTATGAGTCTGCCTGATGGACATGAATGGATGAAGACATTGAGAATTGCCTGTCCTTTTATAGAAGTGGCTTATAGCCAACCTCAAATTCAACCTGGATTATATATTGATTGATTTATATATTCAACTGATATGCAACCTTCTTTGACAGAGTTAAATATAATGTTGTTTTGCAAAAGAGCAATGCTTCATCAACACTAGAATACCTATGAATAATTTCACCCAAAATAATGACAGGCTGCGAGCACAATGTGGCAAAATGTGTATGAATCAGTGTTGTGCTCACAACGTTTAATTAACACGCAATGCAATATAATGACACAAAATATATAAAGAAAAATCTATTTGCATACACAACTACATGGATATTTCAACAAACACAAAATTATATTTGTTTCATGAATGAAGCATGAAATAAATGGTGCACTGTTTTGTCTAAAAAGTGTGGCAACAAAACAGTCTTGTGCAAAAAAAGTCCAAGGTATCCAAAATTCTGTGTAATACTGTAGTGCACTCCTAGGTGAATGACCAACACCGTCCCCTTAAGGGTAAACGCTCACCTTAAAGTTTGACCTTGATTTCAAAGGTCACAACGCACGTCTTTATTTTGCCAGGATCCAGCAATGTACTTAGTAGTGGACACAAAAATGGTAACCTTTCAGTCTTCCTCAGTTCACATATATGACTCCATTAGGCTTACAAGGAATAGCTTCAACAATCATCGAGCAACGTAAAGTCATCTGAAAAACTGAAAAATTCAAACTTAATAAAATGCACTCAAATTTTAAAATCCAAAAAAAAAAGGCAGCACTGTATAGAGGTTTGGCTCTGAACTTCTCCTGGATTGCACTGTTCCTCTGAGGACCTCATCTTCTGGGGTCCCCTGCCATCACTTTTGGCTCCTCCTCTTCTTTGTTTGCCACCTTAGCAAGTAGCATGTTATGGGGGCAGATGTGCAGGCTCACTTTCGAGCCAGGCTGTGTGCATCTATAGACACACACAGCGTGGCTTTTCCCCGACCCCGCTCTCAACTCACAGGATTTGATTGACAGCAGCAGGCAAGTAAACCTTTTTTTATTCATAGACAGTTCTTCACACAGATACAAGAGCCACCTTTCTCCGAGGTGTGAAACCCCCTTCTTAGTGTTTTAAAGTGAACCTCTACTATCTCCAAATCTATTAAGCTAAGAATAGTTCAGAAAAATAGGCACCATCTCATTCCTGTTTGTTTGTTTGTTTGGAGTACAAAGCTCCTTGTTTTTGTGTGGGGAGGTATCTTGGACGCAGTTACATTTACCCCTTCATGACCAGGCCATTTTTTACTATCCAGCACTGCGATATTTTACTGACCATTGCGCACTCATGCAATGCTGTACATAAATGATATGTATGTAATTTTTTCACCCACATTAGAGCTTTCTTTTGGTGGTATTTGATCACCTCTGGGTTTTATATTTTTGGTGCCATAAACTAAAGAAAAAAAAACTAGTGTCAATATTTTGCGTGGCACCATTATTTGAAAAGCACTGCCTTAACCCTCTTGGGCATGGAGTTCACCAGAGCTTCACAGGTTGCCACTGGAGTCCTCTTTCACTCCTCCATCATCATGGAGCTGGTGGATGTGGACCTTTTGCTCCTCCACCTTCCATTTGAGGATGCTCCATGGATGCTCAATAGGGTTTAGGTCTGGAGACATGCTTGGCCAATCCATTACCTTTACCCTCGGCTTCTTTAGCAAGGCAGTGGTCGTCTTGGAGGTGTGTTTGGGGTCCTTATCATGTTGGAATACTGCCCTGCGGCCCAGTCTCCGCAGGGAGGGGATCATGCTCTGCTTCAGTATGTCACAGTACATGTTGGCATTCATGGTTCCCTCAATGAACTGTAGCTCCCCAGTTCTGGCAGCACTCATGCAGCCCCAGACCATGACACTCCCACCACCATGCTTGACTGTAGGCAAGACACACTTGTCTTTGTATTTCTCACCTGGTTGCCGCCACACACGCTTGACACCATCTGAACCAGATAAGTTTATTTTAGTCTCATCAGACCACAGGACATGGTTCCAGTAATCCATGCCCTTAGTCTGATTGTCTTCAGCAAACTGTGGGTTTTCTCGTGCATCATCTTTAGAAGCGCCTTCCTTCTGGGAGGACAGCCATACAGACCAATTTAATGCAGTGTGCGGCGTATGGTCTGTGCACTGACAGGCTGACCCCCCACCCCTTCAACCTCTGCAGCAATGCTGGCAGCACTCATATGTCTATTTCCCAAAGACGTAGCAAGACATAGGTAAGTCCACGTGGACTTACCTACCTTGTTTTGAGTTTGTTATGTCTGTTCAGTGTGTATCAGCAGCATTCTCAGGCTGTATAAGCAGTATTCTCTTCTCTTGCATGAAAATCTTACCTCTACTGGATATCGGTGAAAGAAATAGGAGAGGAGTCTAGCTGGCTGGTCTGCCCCTGGAGAGATTATCAGCACACTCAGTTCGATCTAGATGCGAAATATCCCTGGGAGGTCCATCGGAGCTGGATACTGGATGGAAAGGTTGGAGAGGAGCCTGGCTGCATGATCTAACTCTGGAAATATCATCTGTACATCAAGCCTGTCCTCTATGCGAGATACCCCTCTAGGGGTTATTGGATGTGGTGAGAGGGGACCCAAGAGGGGGAGCACCAAAGGTCATCTGGATTTCTCCTGTGTTTACAGTCACCAAGCACTTAAGAATCACAAAAGACTTTGTTTTGATTGATTTCTTGATGCATATTTTTTAATTTTTTTTTCTTGATTTAGCACTAGTGATTTAACTCTTTGGACTCGTCCTTTATTATTTATTATTTTTTATACACATTGGGACTGGCCTTTTCTTATTTTTATTCGTATTGTAATACCTGTATCTATGATATTGGAGTATCAGAATCTCTGAATCACTTTTTTATTATTATATCTTTTTTATAAAATCGCAGCTTATACTAATTAGCTATTATAGCGAGGATTTGCACTATTGGTATATGCACATTTAATAGTCACATTAGAGGCACACATCACCTAACAAGCGATCTGGGTTTGTCGCCTTTTAGTATATAGGTAGCGCCATTTTACCCCTATTTTGTACCTATTATTATTCTAGTCCCCTATTGGGGAACTAGCAGGGTAGGCTGCACACCTATTTTCCTCTGGCCTAAGCACGGATTCTTTATTCTATTCATCATTCTTAAAGCCTATGTCATCTTCATGTAGAGCAACAATTCATTTTTTTCAGATCCTCAGAGAATTCTTTGCCATAAGATGCCATGTTGAACTTCCAATGGCCAGTATAAGAGAGTGAGAGTGATAACACCAAATTTAACACACCTTCTCCCCATTCACATCTGAGACCTTGTAACACTGACGAGTCACATGGCACCGGGGAGGGAAAATGGCTAATTGGACCCAATTTGGGCATTTTCACTTAGGGGTGTACTTACTTTTGTTGCCAGCGGTTTAGAAATGAATTGCTGTGTGTTGGGTTATTCTAAGGGGCAGCAAATTTACACTGTTATACAAGCTGTACACTCACTACTTTACATTGTAGCAAAGTGTTGTCACACGAAAAGATATAATAAAATATTTACAAAATTGTAAGGAGTGTACTCACTTTTGTGAGATACTGTATATACTAAATTTTTTTTTTTTTAAACTAGTAATGGCGGCGATCAGCTAATAATGCAATAAGCGGGACTGCATTTTTGCGGCGGACAATTTGACACTGACACTTTGTGGGAACCAGTCACACTAATACAGTGATCAGTGCCAAAAATATGCACTGTCCCTGCACTAATGACACTGGCTGGGAAGGAGTTAAACATCCAGGGCACTCAAAGGGTTAAATGCGTGCCTAACCAGTGTTTTGGTGTACTATGTGTGGTGCTTTCACTAAGGGAGGTGCTGGATTTTGTTCTCTGCTTTGCAGGGAAAGTCCATCACATCCCCACTGTCAGGACAGAGTTCTGCTTTGTTTACATAGGCAGAGCTCTATCCTGTGTCTCTCCTAGCCGATCAGCGAGTGCAGGTATATTTCTATTGGACGGCACCCACTGATCTGCTTCTGCTGTGACTAATCACAGCAGAAGTGGCGTGATCCATACCAGGAAGTGCAGAATCACGTATTCTACACAGAACAGCTGCTCTGTAGCAGTAAATCTTCTATGGGGCGGTTGTTAACTGGTTAAGAAAATCAGATACTATTTCTTCTGTAAAACATGTGAACTGCACTTTGCAGAACTGGCAGTAAGAAAAATTGTTAGGCCAAAACCATTAGCCATTGTGTATCTCTGTCAACTTTCACGATATACAGTTAGGTCCATATATATTTGGAAACCTGCCCAATTTTCATACTTTTGGCTCTGTATGCCACCAGAATAAAATTAAAAACGAAACAATCCAAACTAATTTGAAGTGCAGACTTTCAGATTTCATTCTAGGGTTTGAACATAAATATCAAGTACAAATTTTAAGAACTGCAACCATTTTTCTACACAATCCCCCCATTTTCAGGGGCTCAAATGTAATTGGACAAATGAATATAATCATAAATAAAATGTTAATTTTTAACCACTTAAGGACCAGCCTCGTTTTGGATTTTAGGTGTTTACATGTTTAAAGCAGGTTTTTCTGCTAGAAAATTACTTAGAACCCCCAAACATTATATATGGGTTTTCTTCTAACACCCTAGAGAATAAAATGGCGGTCACTGCAATAATTTTTTTGCACCGTATTTGCGCAGCAGTCTTAAAAGCGCACTTTTTTTTGAGAAAATGCACTTTTTTGAATAAAAAAATAAGACAACAGTAAAGTTAGCCCAATTTTTTTTTATATTGTGAAATATAATGTTACGCCAAGTAAATTGATACCCAACATGTCACGCTTGAAAATTGCGCCCGCTCGTGGAATGGCGTCAAACTTTTACCCTCAAAAATCTTCATAGGCGACGTTTAAAAAATTCTATAGGTTGCATATTTTGCGGTACAGAGGAGGTTTAGGGCTAGAATTATTGCTCTCGCTCTACCACACCTCTACCACACATGTGTGGTTTGACCACGGTTTTCATATGCGGGCGCTACTCGCATATGCGTTTGCTTCTGCGCACGAGCTCGTCGGGACAGGGGGGTTTTAAAAAAAAAATTTTTTAATTTTTATTATTTATTTTACAATATTTTATTTATTTTTACACTGTTTAAAAAAAAAAAAAAAGGTGTCACTTTTATTCCTATTACAAGGAATATAAACATCCCTTGTAATAGAAAAAAGCATGGCAGGACCTCTTAAATATGAGATCTGGGGTCAAAAAGACCTCAGATCTCATAATTATAGTAAAATGCAATAAAAAAAAAAAAAACTCATTTAGAAAAATGACATTTGAAAAAATATGCCTTTAAGAGGCGTGGACGGAAGTGACGTTTTGACGTCGCTTCCGCCCAGCAGTGTCATGGAGACGAGTGAGCGCCATCTTAGCCTCACTCGTCTCCAGACACACCAGAGAGAAGAACGCGATCGCCTCCGCCGCTACCGACGGCTCCAGTAAGTGGCGGAGGGCACCGGATCGCGGCGGGAGGGGGGGTCCCCTCTCCCGCCACTGATAAAAGTGATCTCGTGGCGAATCCGCCGCAGGGACCACTTTTATCTGAAAGCCGGCCGCTGCACGAAAACGGGGATACCGGGGTTATGGCAGCTAGCTGCTGCCATAACAACGATATCCCCGTTCAAAGTTTGGACGTACATCGTCGTGCGGCGGTCTTAAAGTGGTTAATATAGTGTTGAGAATCCTTTACTGGCAAAGCACTGCCTGAAGTCTAGAACCCATGGACATTACCAAAGACTGGGTTTCCTCCTTTCTGATGCTTTGCCAGGCTCTAACTGTGTTCAGTTGTTCTTTATTTGTGGGTCTTTCTGCCTTTAGTTTTGCCTTCAGCAAGTGAAATGCATGCTCAATTGGGTTGAGATCAGGTGATTGACTCGGCCATTGCAGAATATTCTACTTCTTTTCCTTCAAAAGCTCCTGGGTTGCTTTTGCAGTGTATTTTGGATCATTGTCCATCTGTACTGTGAAGCACTGTCAACGTTGCTGCATTTGGCTGTATCTAGGCTGACAGTATATCTCTAAAAACTGCAGAATTCATCTGGCTGCTTCTGTCACATCATCAATAAACACCAATGACCCAGTGCCAATGGAAGCCATGCATGCCCATGCCATCACACTGCCTCCATCATGTTTTACAGATGACGTTGTGTGCTTTGGATCATGAGCTGTGCTAAGCCTTCTCCACACTTTTCTTGCCGCCATTCTGGTACAGATTACTCCTAGTTTCATCCGTCCAAAAAATGCTTTTCCAGAACTGGTCTGGCTTTTTTGGATTTTTTTTTTGGGCAAAGTCTGATCTGGCTTTTCTATTCTTCAAGCTTATGAATGGTTTGCACCTTGTGGTAAACCCTCTGTATTTGCTCTCGTAAAGTCTTCTCTTGATTGTAGACTTTGTCAAAGATGCGCCCACCTCCTGGAGAGTGTCTTTTACTTGTTTGGATGTTGTGAATGGGTTTTTCTTTACTATAGAGAGGATCCTGCGATCATCCACCACTGTTGTCTTCTGTGGACATCCAGGTCTTTTTATGTTGCTGAGCTAAGCAGTGCATTCTTTTTTTCCTTTAGAATGTACCAAACTGTTGATTTGGCCACTTCTAATGTTGCTGCTATCTCTCTGATGGATTTGCTTCATTTTTGAAGCCTTACAATGGCTGGTTTCACTTGCTTGGACAGCTATTTTGCACACATGATGTAGGTTCACAGCAATAGATTCCAAATGCAAATACCACACTTAGAATCAACTCCACACCTTTTACCTGTTTAATTGCTTTCAAAATAATGAAGGGGTGGCCCACACCTGGCCTTAAAACAGCTTTTGATTCAATTGTCCAATTACATTTGGTCCCTTGAAAAAGGGGATGGCTATTCTTAAGAGCTGTAATTCCGAAACCTTTCCTCTGATTTGGATGTACATACCTTCAAATTAAACCTGAGAGTGTGCACTTTCAGCCCATATCCATTATATAACTATAGCTTGAATATGTTTTGGTAAATACCTGAAATATCCAAATATATATGTACATAACTGTAACTGTGGTGTCTCTTCAATATTTAGATTCAGATTTGCAGTGAAAAATAGATGGTTTAATAAGGATATTGCCCATTTTCTCCGGACTTGAAGCACAACAGGCAGCGTGAGATCTCTACAAAGTAAGGAAAACTCCCCCTTACAGTTGTCATTAATAATTGTCCCCTTTGGAACATGTGCCCCCTCATTTCCAAGTCTAGTAACAACTCCCTTCCCTCACTCTCAGTCCTGGTAACAATGGTCACCAGGATAAGTAGGATGAGTCTTCCTAGGGGGAGACACAGACAGTAATAAAAACAAAGGGTCTGACCACAGGCACAATAGTACTGACAACCAGAAAACAGATGGCATATGTTGGCTATCCCCATGTAATTCTAAACACCTGAGCTGATTTATAAAAACTGGAGTAAAAGTTGAGCTGCTAAATCATAGCAACCATCCACACCTAAGTATTTCAGAAATTTAAAATATTAAACCTTAGGTGTGAGGGCAGCAGGTCCATTTGTAATGCTTTTCTAAAGGCCATCCACATATAAAAGTGAAGTTTTTGTTACAGCAAGTCTAGTCTGTTGTGCCAAACTGAACTGGAACAACTCTTGGGGGAGGCAGATTGACTTTATTCTGGTTTTGCTTCCAATCCCCTTTGACTCTCAACCTTTTCTTTCAGTGTGTAGATTTGTGCTTTTGGTCCTAAGATGGAGTTGAAAGTCACAAGATGTTGTTGTGTTTTCTTCCAGATGACATACATCATGTACAATCTGGCACTAATGATGCAAAACAAGAGATCCAGCAGCTGTGGAAGGAACTGTCCGAAGCCCAGGATCTAGCCAAAACTAGTCGACAGAAATGTTTAGAACTCCAAGGTGAGATTGGGTTTCCTGGTTGAGATTTTGTTCTTAACACATTTGATATGGTTGATATGGCTGTGGTGGACCCCCTTCAAAGAAAGGTGCAGGCGTGAATGCAGTAGGAATGTGCAAGGAGAACACTGCACACCTCAGAATGGCTCAAAGTGCGAGAGAGTTGAAAGGTGGCCTCAGACCTAGCGCCTCTTGAGGCCACCTCCCATCTCTCTAGCACCATGAGCAGTTCTGAGGTGTATGGTATTCTCCTTGTATCAGAGGTGCAGGAATTTTATTTTTTTTGGAATTTTATTTTAGGGAAGTAAGACGTGTGTATTTTTTTCATCTTTTGACAGTTTAATGCAGATTTTGCCTTTTCAGCACTCCTAGAAGAAGAAAGTCCAGTAGAAAACAGACTGAAGATTCCACCAAACAGATCCAGAACCTCCAAGGTATTCAAGATAATGTTGCTTGATTCCTGCCGAAATAAAGTCAAATAAAAGATAGAACTTCATTTTTTTTTTTTTTAGTAAGTAGGTTTTAGCTAGTCTGAATGATAAAGATGTTCGAAAAATCTGTCTCCATGTGTACTCTCAGGACTGATGAGAACCCCTGATCTATGCAACTCCATTGGTCAGTGCACTGTCTTTAGTGTTTCAAGCGCTCCTCTGGGTTATCAGCAGAGAGCAGTGTGAAATCAAGACATTTTTTACTTTTTTTCTACCAGCGTTCTGACATTTTTCCTGATTTTTGTATAGAAAAATTTCACTCCATACATTGTCATGTTGTTCAACTCTTTACACTAGAATTGCTTGTGTTGTGCAACAGCTTGGATTTGTCAGATATCTCCATAGATGGCTTGCAGATGGTGACGTCTGCTTCTCAGAAGGCAGCTTAGGTGATGGTCTTTTCTCTTAATGTATCAGTTTCCATTAGGGATGTTCATTGCCATTTACTGTTCAAAAGAGATATTTACTTATATAATTACCGTGTCTGGGGGCTCCAATGGCTTTCATAAGGTATTTGGATTTGCTCCATTTGCTCTCATTGATCTCATGCATCATAATTGGGCACTGTATGTGTAAAGATAAAGGCTTGGTGGGCAAGGCAATCGCAGATGTCTAGTGCTAGGTCTCTTGGAAATAATTATAGTGATTGAACTTTTTCTGACTCCTGTCTTTCTGCATTTTCTCATAGGTATAAGATTCTTCTGATATAGCTGAACTTGTTTGATCTAATGATAATCTTATGTTTTCTTTATCGTTCACAGAGCAGCTATAGTAATTACTATGTGGTTTATACGCCACCTTTATGTGAATGGACACTGGCACACCCAAAGACAGGAAGTCCCCCTCTATATAAGCCCTCCCATACAGGAAGTATTTTCGCCAGTGTCTCAAGGTGATGATCACGGTGGATTGAAGTTCTATAATATAGACAGCTCCTGTTTGGAGAAATCCTTGTCAGGATCAAGGGGCTATGCAGTCGGATCCATTCAAAGTGGAAAAGAAAGGCCAAGATGGATGGTACCCGAGCCTCGAGGAAAAAGAAGCAAGGTTTTTGCCTGTAATGCACCTCTTTGGAGGGCTGGACCCTGGGATCCCCAGGCCCTTGGGATACATGACTAAACCAAAGGTTGTCCTGGCAGGGTGCTGCACAGGTCCAAGGGTGTGGACCCCAGTATGCAGGGGGACCCAGTCCGCGAAGGTCAAAGAACTCTAGCTAAAAAAGTGGACTTTATAGGCACCCAGATAAAAAGTAATAACTTGATTTATTTGGTAGACAATTGATTGAGGAAATAGATATTACATATTAAATACAAATAAAGAGTTACATAAAATTGATGTTTATGAGCCCCACACAAAGAAAAAACTCTGACACCACTTATTATGATACCAAGATACAATAATACATTCAGAGGGACAGCGGTTGGGGTTCCCAAAGTGCTATCCGAGTAAGAGAAGAATGCTGTGGGTCAGGGTGTGTATCCGGGCACAGTAGTTCACTCAGTCGCTCGACATGTTGCGCGCATAAGTGCTGGTAGAAAACACAGCCTTACTGTAGTTGTGGAGTCTGTTTAAATAGTATAAAGAATCTATCTGGAGGCTCAACATAGCAGACACTGATGTTAGACCAGGAGACCCTTCAACACCACACAACATGGCTCTTTAGTCTTCGAGGTACTAGCCTCTTTGAGCCTCCAGATGGATTCTCTATACTAGTTAAACAGACTCCACAACTACAGTAAGGCTGTGTTTTCTACCAGCACTTATGCCTTTCTAGATCTGTCTGGTGTTCATTCCTCCATGGATACATCTGTACAATATTGCTCATCAGCAATACACTATATCATTTTTTATGCGTCTGATAATTACACGACTGTCATGCTCCTGAAGAAGCGTACATATACGTGCAACATGTCGAGCGCCTGAGTGAACTACTGTGCCCGCATACACACCCTGACCCACAGCATTCTTCTCTTACTCGGATAGCACTTTGGGGACCCCAACTGCTGTCCCTCTGAATGTATTATTGTATCTTGGTATCATAATAAGTGGTGTCAGAGTTTTTTCTATGTGTGGGGCTCATAAACATCAATTTTATGTAACTCTTTATTTGTATTTATATGTAATATCTATTTCCTCGATCAATTGTCTACCAAATAAAACAAGTTATTACTTTTAGACGGTTTATCTGTGTGTCTATAAAGTCCACTTTTTTAGCTAGATTTCTGTAAATGCCCACTATTGGGACGTTGGCACACTGCTACCTGTATACTCACAGCGTCACCCTGTGAATGAATACTTAAATTAGAATCTGTTTTCTTTCCTTGAAGGTCAAAGACCTAGCCCGACGCGATGGATGGAGATTGGGTCTGGCTGTGTATTCCAGCAGTATCCTGTGGCAGAAATGGCAAGTTTTTAAAAAACAAAACAAAAAAATGAAGAACCTGGGAAAGGAACACATATGGTTCACTTCAAGGGATGTCTTCTGAGTAGCAAATGCCTTGCCTGTTTCACCACTAGAGGGTGTATTGTAACATACCTGGTGTTTTCTTCTCATGCTCCATTTTTTCTGTGTCTGGCAGCGCTCCCTTTGGAGACAGCATTGCCCCTCATCCTGGTCTCCAGTTTTCCAAAGCCCTGGGACCACTCACCTCCTAGCCCATGGCATGCACCCTCCCCTCAGAGGCTGGTTCTTACGATGCGCCCCGCTCCACCATGGCACGCAGCCCCTCTCTCCCCCCGAGCTATCCCGATAGCTGACCCCCGCCTTGTCCGCACACGCGCGCGGGGTTCAGCTCTGGTAAAGGCCACCGTAGGATGCAGGGGGCGTGGCTTGGGCATGGCCGGCGTGCATGTAGCACAGCGCAGGCTCAGTGGCCTTAAAGTTTGTGATTTGGTAAGGAGTCTGGTGGCTGACGGAAGGACACAGAGTATGCTGGGGCATGTGGGCACTGTATAGGTGTGCATAAGGGCATTTAAAGGTATGCCTGCTGGGCATTAGGCTGAGCAGTGATAGTGGCATTCTTTTGCTGGACTACAGTTCAGCAGTGGATGCATATTGTGAGTACCTCTGCATTTTGTGCTTAGGCCTATGTCTTCCCGAAAGAAAGGTGAGAGAAATACAGCAGGGAGGAGTGCAAGGGCACCGTTGTCGGGATCTGAGAATCCTAGTCATGCTTCCACAGTACTATCCTTCCCTGAAAGGCCAGAGGCAACTGGCCAGTCTGAGCCATTAAGGCTGTCAGGCATAGTGGTTACATCCAACATTTCAGCCTCTGCATATGTTGCCAAGGACGATTTGGCTTCAACATTATCTGATTTGGAGGGAAAAATAGCCAACATGATCGCGTCTGTCTTCCAGTCTGGGAAAAAACATGAAAGGTCCCCTTCCGGACCCTCCAGTGTTGGAACAGGAATGGGCAGATAACTTTGGGTGACCGGGAAGAAGGACAGGCAGATGACTCCCCTTTTCTTCCTTGGGGTCTTTGAGGTTTTCACAGGACCCACATGCTTTCCCTTTACACCCACTGCTGGAGCAACTAATATATGCAGACTGGGATCACCCATAGAGGTATTTTGTTCCTCCTGGGAGATTTTCTCTTCTTTATCCCATGGAGGTAAAGTTCACTAAAAAGTGGAGTTTGCCAGCAGTGGATGCTGCTATTTCTTCTGTGAATAGACGTCTAACTTGTCCAGTGGACAATGTCCAGGTTTTCAAAGATCCAGCCGACAAGGCATTTGTGATAGGTAGTTGGGAAATTAGATGTGTTATTTATGTCCCTTGAAAACCCAAAGGTGCTACTTGGACTTTGTGCCCCTTTTATGCAGCTAAAAACTCTCATTCATGTGGTTCTTACTCAGGGGCAGAATGTATTTTGGCATGTAATTCCAATTATGCTGTGTCAGAAATATCTTCTAACTTTGTGCAAAAATATACATTTTCATTTTCTTGATTCTTTTGCTTGTGGCAAAAAAGAAATGCTCATCAAAAGACTCTATGCCTTTCTTTAAAATACCTTGGGGTGTCTGTTTTCCAAAATATGGTTATTTTGTGGATTTTCTATTATCCTGGCAATTTAGGGCCTTAGAAAATGTGACAGGAAATCCGGTAATTAGATGTGTAATTTATGCCCTTTGAAACCTTCAAGGTGCAACTTGGATTTTGAGGCTTTATGTGGATAGCCAGCAAAAAAGTCACAAACAAGGTATCCTCTACTCAGGAAAAGTAGCAGAATGGGGCTTTGTAGTCTTGCTCAACCTTTTTAGCGTAGAGGAACCCATGAAATAACTTTCCAGTCTCAGGGAACACATGATAATTCCTATCTACAGCTAACTCTACATTAGCATGATGGTCCCTGGGGTTAGGGGTTTGTCAATCCTTAAAAAACCAGCTCAAGCAGGTCATTAAAGGTGTCCCTGCTCAAGGGGAAGCCGCCCGCGAATTAGCCTTAGGGCCTTATGTTTTGCGGTGGATGCCCTTAAAGATTTTATTCAACATGTGTCACGCTTTTCCCTCTTATCTGTGCATATGCGCAGAATTCTCTGGTTGAAGCATTGGTCAGCTGAATTGCTGTGCAAAAAGATATTGGTAAGTTTTCCTTTTCATGGAGGACGGTTGTTCGGAGACGGCTTGGATAAGTATGTCCAAAAAATTTCAGGGGGTAAGAGTGCCCTTTTACTGGTTTAAAGAAGGAGTAGGCGTCTTTCATTTTAATGTCGTTCTTCCCCAGCGCCAGGTGCTACAGCCTCCAGGCAGTTTCGACGGCTTCCGCCGTTGGGTTCTAGAGGTAAGCATCAAGACCAAGCACAAGTCCAGAAGAAGTCCTGGGGGCAGAAGCTAACAAAACAGAGTCCTAAGGCCTCCTTATAAAGGGGTGCCCCCACTCGGTCGAATAGGGGGAAGGCTTCTTCAGTTTTCAGGAGCCTAGCGGGAAGAGATCCAAGACAGATGGGTCATCTCCACAGTATCTCTAGGATACAAGCTAGAGTTTCGACCAGTTTTCTAAGATCGAATGTTCCCAGAGATCCGTTAAAAAGGTCTTTATTCCAGGCACTGGACCGGTTGATGTCATAGGGTGTGATTACAGAAATTCCAACAGAGGAGCACGGCATGGATTTTTATTCAAATCTCTTTATGGTGCCAAAACCGAATGGAGATGTCAGACCCATTCTAGATCTCAAAGATCTAAATCAATTCCATCCACTCCTTTCGCATGGAGTCAATCCGGTCAGTCGTGTCCTCTCTGAAGGGGGCAGAATTTCTAGCATCGATAGACATCAAAGATGCATATCTGCATGTGCTAATCAGCCCCGCTCACCAGAAATTTCTGCGCTTTGAGATGGAACATTGCCATTTTTTAGTTTGTGGCCTTGCCCTTCGGGATAGCCACCGCCCCCCGGGTGTTCACAAAAATTCTGGCCCCCGTATTAGCAAGATTAAGGATCCAGGGTATATCAGTAATGGCATACCTAGACGATCTGCTTCTTATAGATCAGTCGGTTACACGGCTAGACCGCAGTGTGTTCAGCACGGTCAAGTTTTTGAAGCACCTGGGTTGGATTCTCAGCCTAGAAAATTTAGCTTGTGTAGTGTGGAAAATTGGCAGGCGGACTTCTTGAGCCTCCAGTAATTGTCCCTGGGGGAATGGTCCCTGCATCCCAAGGTTTTTCCAGCCATATGCCAAAAGTGGGGTACCCCAGACTTAGATCTGTTGGCGTCTAGGTTCAACAAGCAATTGGACAGCTTTCTGTCAAGGACAAGGGATCCTCTCGCATTCAGAACAGATGCGCTAGTGACCCCTTGGGATCAGTTTTCACTGATTTGTGCATTCCCCCAAGTTCAGCTGCTACTGCGGCTTCTATACAGGATCAAGGAGGAAGGGAAGCCGGTGATACTGGTAGCCCCAGCGTGGCCCAGAAGATCCTGGTATGCAGAGATCATAAGGCTGACAGTAGGGAAACCATGGACTCTTCAATCTCGTCCAGACTTGCTTTCGCAGGGTCCGGTGTTCCATCCTGCCTTACAATCGCTAAGTTTAACGATTTGGCTATTGAAACCCAAATTTTAAAGGATCGGGGGCTTTCGGGCTCAGTGGTGAGTACCTTGATTAATGCAAGGAAGCCGGCTTCTAGGGTCATTTATTATAGGATCTGGAGGTCCTATATTTCCTGCTGTGAAGCCAAAAGATGGCATCCTCAAAAGTATGTCATAGGAAGAATTCTTGCCTTCCTACAATTGGGGGGTGGAAATGAAGCTAGCCTTGAGTACCATCAAGTGTCAGTCCTCGACCACTTGCTTTGCATTCTTTGATCTGGGCCTTTATACAAGGGGTAACTCATATAACTCCACCAGTCAGGCCGCCCTTGTGCCCATGGGATTGGAATCTAGTATTATCGGTCTTGCAAAGACAACCCTTTGAGCCCATGTGCCATATTTCCTTGATCTTTTTGACAAGGAAGTTGTTTTTTTTGGTTGCAGTAAGCTCAGGAAGGAGAGTGTCAGAATTGGCAGCTTTTTCCTGTAAAGAGCCATACTTAATTATTCATAAAGACAAGGTGGTGTTGCGTCCTCAGCCAACCTTTCTGCCTAAGGTAGTGTCCAGTTTTCACTTGAACCAAGATGTGTCCCTGCCTTCTTTTTTCCCAGAACCTCGCTCTGCGGAAGAAAGATGGTTGCATTCTCCTGATGTGGTGAGAGCTGTCAGGATCTATCTGAAGGTGACAGCTCAGATGCGGAAGACTGATTCTTTGTTTGTGCTGCCAAAGGGGCCCAGAAAAGGGCAGGCAGCATCAAAATCGACTATTTCATAGTGGATTTGTCAGGTTATAATTCAGTTTTATGGATTGAAAATTAGAACGCACTCTACCAGGGGAGTGAGTGCTTCATGGGCAGCGCGTCACCAGGCTTCTATGGCTCAGATTTGCAAAGCCGCGACTTGGTCATCAGTACATACATTTACTAAATTTTACCAAATGGATGTAAGGCGACAGGAGGATGCCGCTTTTAAGCACAGTGTACTGTAGGCAGCAGTATAGGTCCTCCCGTCTGATGGCCGTATACCTTGATATGTGTCTCCCTCCCCTCAGGGGCATTGCTTTGGGACATCCCACATAGTAATTTCTATGGCTGCTCTGTGTCCCGTGATGTACTCAAAGAAAAGGATTTTACAGGTAAGCTGTATTAAAAATTCTATTTTTTTAGCACCTGTATTCTTGAGCAACTAAAAGGTGCAGATCATGCATTCCCACAGTTTGCTTTTCTGACACACAATATGGTGAGGGTTTAATATGATGATTAACGGTCACTATTTCTATTGATTCAGCTCAGTTGCATAGGTTACAGGAAGAGACTGAAATCCTGCGGGAACAGAAAGAAAATAAGATCTCCAGCACCCAGGAAGAGCTGATAAATGCCCAGGAAGAGATTGCCATCCTGAAACATGTTTCTGAACAGGTAGCCAATGAAAGAGAATGTGACATATGTGAGCTTCAGGGTGAACTGCAGGAGGTGCGCCTCGAACTGGAACACTGGAAGAAAACTGCCTCAGATTACAAGAAAGAAATGATCACTCTGCAAGCCGGTTTCCAGACCCAGTGCAAGGATTGGGAGGACCAGCAGAAGAGTGAATCGGCATGGTGGCAGAGTAAGTACTATCGATAATTCACACCCTAAGCCATCTCCACACAAAAACGCACATCCTAAAGGTAATTGTCGTCCTCCAAACTCCATTCTATCTTTCTGCCACTTTACCAGATAAATACTGACTTAGCTAGGATAAAAGAACAGAGGGGTCACTATGCCTTCAATTATTAACCCTAGTATGCTATGCATACTAGCTCATTATGCAAGTGTCTTGCAGGGTGTATTTTTTTTTTCAGAGGCTTTACTTCCTCTTTAAAGGAGAACCTAAAGGTAATTTATTGCAGCTTACCAGTTTTTAGATGTGGCTGGCTGCATTAGGTTTCAGACCAACAACATTTTCAGCAAGTACAGAAAATTTTGATATTGCCAAAAATGCAGTATCCTTGTTACTACTTGTGAAGTGACAGAAAAGACCATCTTCTTTCCTTTGTAAACTATCAATCCCATAAATCCCCTAGTAATGGCAATAAGCAAAGGTAGACATGTTTTGAATATATTGAGGGAGCTGTGGTTGCTACACGGCTGGACTGAAAAGGATTACTGCGCAATATGTACAGTAGGGACAGAAAGTATTCAGACCCCCTTAAATTTCTCACTCTTTGTTATATTGTAGCCATTTGCTAAAATCATTTTTTCCTCATTAATGTACACACAGCACCCCATATTGACAGAAAAACACAGAATTGTTGACATTTTTGCAGATTTATTAAAAAAAAAATGATATCACATGGTCCTAAGTATTCAGACCCTTTGCTGTGACACTCATATATTTAACTCTAAAGGTTTAACTTTAAGGTGCTGTCCATTTCTTCTGATCATCCTTGAGATGGTTCTACACCTTCATTTGAGTCCAGCTGTGTTGGATTATACTGATTGGACTTGCTTAGGTAAGCCACACACCTGTCTATATAAGACCTTACAGCTCACAGTGCATGTCAGAGCAAATGAGAATCATGAGGTCAAAGGAACTGCCTGAAGAGCTCAGAGACAGAGTTGTGTCAAGGCACAGATCTGGCCAAGGTTACAAAAAAATTTCTGTTGCACTCAAGGTTCCTAAGAGCACAGTGGCCTCCATAATCCATAAATGGAAGATGTTTGGGACGACCAGAACCCTTCCTAGAGTTGACTGTATGGCCAAACTGAGCTATCGGGGGAGAAGAGCCTTGGTGAGAGAGGTAAAGAAGAACCTAAAGATCACTGTGGCTGAGCTCCAGAGATGCAGTTGGGAGATGGGAGAAAGTTGTAGAAAGTCAACCATCACTGCAGCCCTCCACCAGTCGGGGCTTTATGGCAGAGTGGCCCGACGGAAGCCTCTCCTCAGTGCAAGACACATGAAAGCCCGGATGGAGTTTGCTAAAAAACACCTGAAGGACTCCAAGATGGTGAGAAATAAGATTCTCTGGTCTGATGAGACCAAGATAGAACTTTTTGGCCTTAATTCTAAGCGATATGTGTGGAGAAAACCAGGCACTGCTCATCACCTGTCCAATACAGTCCCAACACTGAAGCATGGTGGTGGCAGCATCATGCTGTGGGGGTGTTTTTCAGCTGCAGGGACAGGATGACTGGTTGGAATTGAGGGAAAGATGAATGTGGCCAAGTACAGGGATATCCTGGACGAAAACCATCTCCAGAGTGCTCGGGACCTCAGACTGGGCCAAAGGTTTAACTTCCAACAAGACAATGACCCTAAGCACACAGATAAAATAACGAAAGAGTGGCTTCACAACAACTCCGTGACTGTTCTTGAATGGCCCAGCCAGAGCCCTGACTTAAACCCAATTGAGCATCTCTGGAGAGACCTAAAAATGGTTGTCCACCAACGTTTACCATCCAACCTGGCAGAACTGGAGAGGATCTGCAAGGAGGAATGGCAGAGGATCCCCAAATCCAGGTGTGAAAAACTTGTTGCATCTTTCCCAGACTCATAGCTGTATTAGATCAAAAGGGTGCTTCTACTAAATACTGAGCAAAGGGTCTGAATACTTAGGACCATGTGATATTTCAGTTTTCATTTTTTTTCTTTTTTAATAAATCTGCAAAAATGTCAACAGTTCTGTGTTTTTCTGTCAATATGGTGTGCTGTGTGTACATTAATGAGGAACAAAAATGAATTTAAATGATTTTAGCAAATGGCTGCAATATAACAAAGAGTGAAAAATTTAAGGGTATACTTTCCGTCCCCACTGTATGTTATTCACCGAAATAGCTAAAAATTATGAAGGTAAAAAAAGCTGAAAAAAGTAAAACTAATGAGGACATATTTTCTAAGGACTAGTAAGATGAATTATGTAACATTTGTTTTTGGGTTTGGATGAAACATATAAAAAGTGCTGCGCAAATAAAAGTCCTTAAATAAAATAAATGTATAAAAATGGAGTGACAAAATCAGAAGACAAAGACCACCAGTGACAATTAAGCTGAGATCAATATCTGGATGGTGACAAATCCCTCCACCGGGCATGGATGGCCCCTCACCTCAGACATTCGACCTGAAACAGGTCACACCGCTTATAACCATAGATGGATCAATCTGTGTGGTTGTTGGTTCCTCCTTTACTTCACAGCACACGGTACAACAGCGGATGTTACATAAAAAACAAAGGGCAGACCATAGTGCACTCCGTGGCTACTTTATTAAATATATAAGGAAGGCAAATAAAACAGACACTTACAAAGACCGGCACTCCGATCCGAGTGCCGGCTGATAGGCGTGTGATCGTGTCTGCGACTGACCGCGGGTGACGTCATACGCTCCTTCCCCCGTTTGGGTTTGGATGCACTTTAAAGTTCATTGGTTTAAAGCGGAGTTCCACCCAAAAGTGGAACTTCCACTCATTTGTCTCCTCTTCCCCTCCGGTACCACAATTGGCACCTTTCGGGGGGGAGGGGGGAAAGGATACCTGTCTTTGACAGGTATCCTGTTCCCATTTCTAGGAGTCCAGGCCGTGGCCCGTGACATCACCGCGGGGCTCTCTCCTCCTCTTCCAGTCGCCGGGCCAGTAGGAGAGAGGAGCAGGGCCTTGCGCATGTGCAGTAGGGTTCCCGGCATGCAGCCGTAAAGCTACACTGCTGGGTACCCCTACCCGCAATGGCAGTGGCAGCACCCGACAGCTGATGGAAACATCAGCTGCGGTTCCGACATTGCAGGACTCCAGGACAGGTAAGTGTCCTATTTTTAAAAGCCAGCAGCTGCAGTATGTGTAGCTGCTGGCTTTTCTTTTTTTTTTTGGGTGGAACACCGCTTTAACGGTCCCTAGTGTGGGTTGAGTGCAGAGGCCCTTTAGGCTGCCTACAGAGAAAAAAAGGTCACCACACTCTGCTTGACCTGTCCCCTTGGCCACTGAAATGCCACCTAAATCTGTATATTTTGGATCCCATAAAGCCCAGGCCATTCCAAGCCCTTTCTTTTTTTTATTGAATTTTCTCATTTACGATACTGCACAAGCATTTACTTATCACTAAATTTTTGCTTGGAGATTCTCTATTAAAGTGATTGTAAGGTCTCTTTTATACTTACCTTATCTATGCAGTTGGTTTTGCACAGAACAGCCCCGATCCTCCTCTTCTCGGGTTCCTCTTTGCTGCTCCTGGCCCTTCCCTCCTGTCGAGTGCCCCATACACCAGGCAGCTTGCTATGCGGGCACCCAATCCGAGCTGCAGCTCCATGTGTCCATTCAGACACAGAACTGCCATTTGGCCCCACCCCCTCCCTCTCCTGAATGGCTAACTGACTTTGACAGCCGCGGGTGCCAGAATCTCGGATGGCCGAGGAACTTGGCCCAGGTAAGTATTAGGGGGTGCCGGGGAGGCTGCTACACACAGTAGGATTTTTATCTTCATGCATAGAATGAAAAACCTTCTGCCTTTACAACTCTGTTTTATGAAAAAATTGTGTTGGGTCTTTTGATGACAGTTGCTGCATTTTTGCATTGATTGAGATAGGGATTTCGTACTACGTATAAGAACTTGGCATTGTTAACCTTTATCATTAACCATAATGGAAAATTAGGGAGCATCCATCTTAGATAATGTATGTTTCCTTCTCTTCCAAAGCTGAACTTGAGGAGCTCAAACACAGTGTCTCTTCTCTGGAGACAGAATGCAAGGCTCTGCAGGAGAACAAAGTGCTGACTGAGGAATGCCAGAAGATCGAGGGCGAGCTTTGCAGGTAAGGGCAGAATATCACCCCATGGGCAGATCTAGAATATTAACATTTTAAATTGTATTTTTCTTTTTATTAAAAAACATACAAATAAAAACATATTTGTGCACCAGTGCCTCCATTATGGTTTTTAATGAAGAGTTGAGGGCACTCATACAGGCGCATTCCCGAATTGGGTTGATTTTGCATCTGAAGTCTCACATAGTGTGCCTCGGCCCCGCCCCCGCTCTCTCCTCACAGGATTTGACTGACAGCAACAAGAGCCAATGGCTCCCACTGCTGCCTCTGTTTCCTGTGTGAAGAGGGAGCAGCACTGCCGCAGATGGACATACATCACTGGATTGAAAGAAGAAGGATTTAAAGGGAGCGGGGGGGGGGGGGGGGGGTGATCATAAAAGTTTTTTTTTATCATAATGCAGAGAATGCATTAAAGTTAAACCCATGCCTTTTGAGCCACTTTAATCCAATTTAGTGTTCCTTAAATAAAAGCACTGAATGTAAAACATAATTGGTATAAATACACAGATCTGTCTTGCTATATTAGATTCATGTAATCCCCTGCACAGCAGACTGGAAGAGGAAATGCTAGAACTATGAGCCAGTCGGTCTAACTGCATCGCACAATGCTATTAATGCTGTCATAGGTCATTTTAGGAGCTTTCTGAATGTTGGAAAAGAGACATAATAAAGAAATGGAAGCTCTTCATTGTCTGATCAGTTAGCAGGCTTGGCACAGGTCGGTGACCAAAACGGATTGCTTGCCTACTGTGGTAGAAGCTTTGAAGTCTGATTTTCATAGAATGAAATGGGAATTTAACGGTATCTCAAAAAACCAAAAACATCAAGGTATTTTGTTACAGGAAAGTACAGTATAGATTTAAGTCATCTAAAACATTTCTTTAAAAATTTTAGCAAAAATGAAATTCATGTTACCCTTGAAGTTAATGGAGATTAATCCTATTCTTACTGTACATTTATGCAGAATACACAAGTGAGCTTTTCATGAGAGCCTGCTTTATGGCATCCAATATTCAGTTCCTTTGACTTCAACGATAACGCCATTATGAATTTAATATTTAATAAATATTTTTTGTTAAAAAGGATAATTTTATGGATTTGTATTTAAAGTGGTTGTTAAAGCAGAAGGTTTTTTTATCTTAATGCATTCTATGCATTAAGATAAAAAACCTTCTGTGTGTAGCAGCCTCCCTAACACTGAGCACCATCTCTATCCAGCGATGTGTACGATTGCCTCGGCAGCCTGGTTGGCTGGGACACGGTATTGCCGCCATTGGCTCCCGCTGTTGTCAATCAAAGTCATTTAGCCAATCAGGGGAGAGAGAGGGGGTGGGACTGAACCTCTCCTCCGTGTCTGAATGGACACACAGAGCTTCAGCTCTGTTCGGGTGCCCCCATAGCAAGCTGCTTGCTATGGGGGCACTCAAAAGGAGGGAGGGGCCAGGAGCGCCGGCTGGGGACCCGAGAAGAGGAAGATCCAATGCAAATTTCACAGAACAGGTAGTATAACATGTTTCTTATTTTTAAAGAGAATAAAACAAGCCTTTAGTATCACTTTAAATTTATTGGAATGTCTTAACCACTTGCATACTGGGCACTTAAACCCCCCTCCTGTCCAGACCAATTTTCAGCTTTCAGCGCTGATGCACTTTGATTGACAATTGCGCGGTCATACAACACTGTACCAAAATTACAGTTTTTTTCCCCACAAATAGAGCTTTCTTTTGGTGGTATTTGATCACCTCTGCAGTTTTTATTTTTTGTTAAAAAAATTTAAAAATACAGAATTAAAAAATTTTTTTTTATATATTTTTATATTTTGTTATAAAATTTTGCAAACAGGTAATTTTTCTCCTTCATTGATGTATGCTGATAAGGAGGCACCTTACTAGGATCTGTGATCACCCGAGTCTCAGAGACTCGGTGATCACAGCGCGCCTGCTGTAAAAATAAGAGATCTAGAAATTAACTGTATGAAAATACCAATAGTGGGATAGGTCTAGTACCTTCAGTGTCTAGTGAGGCCACATGCTTGGCTGTGCTTTCTAGCAGAGATGCCTGGGATAATTAGACTTTCTTTTAAAGCGGTAGTAAACCGCAAAAAAGAAATAAAAAAATAATCTTTGCATAATAACACATTATGAAAGGCTTACTTGAAAACAAAGCCCTCCAGCGGAGCTTAGTCACATCTCACCCGGGCTTCCATTTACACTCAGTCCTCCTTCTGGGTTCATGGGTTGTGGCCGCTTGATGCATGCGGGAGTTGCGACCACGGCACAGCTGTGTGTGGACGGCACGCCGCCCATTGAGAGTGCAGTGCGCATGTGCCGATGACATCATTGGCCCTACTAAAGTAAATATCTCCTAATTGACCTATGTTTAGGGGATATTTACTGTACCCAGAGGTAAGCCGCCTTATAGGCTTGCCTGTAGGTATAAACCATTATAAGGCCTGTGTATCCACTTTAACAAGAAGAACAGTATATACAGTATCTCACAAAAGTGAGTACACCCCTCACATTTTTGTAAATATTTTATTATATCTTTTCATGTAACAACACTGAAGAAATTACACTTTGCTACAATGTAAATTAGTGAGTGTACAGCTTGTATAACAGTGTAAATTTCCTGTCCCCTCAAAATAACTCAACACACAGTCATTAATATCTAAACCGCTGGCAATAAAAGTGAGTACACCCCTAAGTGAAAATGTCCAAATTGCGCCCAATTAGCCATTTTCCCTCCTGATGTCATGTGACTTGTTAGTATCACAAGGTCTCAGGTGTGAATGGGGAGAAGGAATGTTAAATTTGGTGTCATCGCTCTCACTCTCTCATACCGGTCACTGGAAATTCAACATGGCACCTCATGGCAAAGACCGCTCTGAGGATCTGAAAAAAAGAAATGTTGCTGTACATAAAAATGGCCTAGGCTATAAGAAGTTTGCCAAGACCCTGAAATTGAGCTGCAGCATGGTGGCCAAGACCATACAGCGATTTAACAGGATAGGTTCCACTCAGAACAGGCCTCACCATTGTCGACCAAAAAAGTTGAGTGCACGTGTTCAGTGTCATATCCAGAGGTTGTGTTTGGGAAATAGACGTATGAGTGCTGCCAGAATTGCTGCAGAGGTTGAAGGGGTGGGGGGTCAGTCTGTCAGTGCTCAGACCATACATCGCACACTGCCCACAAATTGGTCTGCATGGCTGTCGTCCCAGAAGGAAGCCTCTTCCAAAGATGATGCACAAGAAAGCCTGCAAACAGTTTGCTGAAGACAAGCAGACTAAGGACATGGATTACTGGAACCATGTCCTGTGGTCTGATGAGACCAAGATAAACGTATTTAGTTCAAGCTTGTGTGGCGTCAACCAGGTGAGGAGTACAAAGACAAGTGTGTCTTGCCTACAGTTAAGAATGGTGGTGGGAGTTGCATGAGTGGTCTGGGGTTGCATGAGTGCTGCCGGCACTTTGGAGCTACAGTTCATTGAGGGAACCATGAATGACAACATGTACTGTGACATACTGAAGCAGAGCATTATCCCCTCCCTACGGAGACTGGGCCGCAGGGCAGTATTCCAACATGACAATGACCGCAAACACACCTCCAAGATGACCATTGCCTTGCTAAAGAAGCTGAGGGTAAAGGTGATGGACTGGCCAAGCATGTCTCCAGACCTAAACCCTATTGAACATCTGTGGGGCTTCCTCAAACAGAAGGTGGAGGAGCGTAAGGTCTCTAACATCCACCAGCTCCGTGATGTCATCATGGAGGCGTGGAAGAGGACTCCAGTGGCAACCTGTGAAGCTCTGGTGAACTCCATGCCCAAGAGGGTTAAGGCAGTGCTGAAAAATAATGGTGGCCACACAAAATAGTGACACTTTGGGCCCAATTTGGACATTTTCACTTAGGGGTGTACTCACTTTTGTTGCCAGCGGTTTAGACATTAATGGCTGTGTGTTGAGTTATTTTGAGGGGGCAGCAAAATGACAGTGTTATATAAGCTGTACACTCACTACTTTACATTGTAGCAAAGTTTAATTTCTTCAGTGTTGTCACATCAAAAGATAGAATAAAATATTTACAAAAATGTGAGGTGTGTACTCACATGTGAGATACTGTATATGTATATATATATATATAAGTTTATAAGTTTATATTTTTATTCAATAATGTATGATTTCTTGGCCATTTTTCAGAGGATATGAATGATAACACAAAAACTTTTCTTTCACTCATGGTTAGTGTTTGGCTGAAGCCATTTATTAACTGTGTTTACTTTTTTAAAATCATAATGGCAACAGAAACTACCCAAAAGACCCTGATCAAAAGTTTAATACTGTGTATTGCCCCCTTTAACATCAATGACAGCTTGAAGTCTTTTGTGGGATTTGTGGATGAGGCTCTTTATCTTCTTAGATAGTAAAGCTGCTCATTCCTCTTGGCAAAAAGTCTCCAGTTCCTGTAAATTCTTGGGCTGTCTTGCATGAACTGCACGTTTGAGATCTCCCCAGAGTGGTTCAATGATATTGAGGTCAGGAGACTGAGATGGCCACTCCAGAACCTTCAATTTATTCTGCTGTAGCCAATGACAGGTCGACTTGACCTTGTGTTTTGGATCCTTGTCATGTTGGAATGTCCAAGTATGTCCAATGCGCAGCTTCCTGGCTGATGAATGCAAATATTCCTCCAGTATTTTTTGATAACATACTGCATTCATCTTGCCAACAATTTTCACCAAATTTCCTGTGCCTTTTGTAACTCACACATCCCTAAAACATCAGCGATCCACCTCCATACCTTTCTCCATGGGCCTTGTTGACTTCTCTCCAAATGTAGCATTTATGGTTGTGGCCAAAAACCTAAATTTCTTTATTGTACATCACAGGACACAGAGCCTCAGTATTCACTGATGGGTTATATAGGCACAACTAGGTGATGGACACTGGCACACCCTAGACAGGAAGTTTAGCCCCCTATATAACCCCTCCCCTAACTGGGAGTACCTCAGTTTTTTTGCCAGTGTCTTAGGTGTTGGTCATGAGTAAAGGTGTGCTGTGCTGAGCTCCGCTGGAATATTCCTTACTGGGGCAAGCCATGCAACTGGATCCATTCAAAGTGCTTTTTCTAGGCCGAATTGAATGGTACCCGGGCCTCGTGCCTGAAGAAACGAGGTTCTGCCTGTAATGCTTCTCTTTTTAGAAAGCTGGACCCTGGTATCCAGTATTTGTTTTTTCAGCCATATTCCTGGGGAGGTGCTTTACAGGCCCAGAGCTAGGATCCACCTTTTTTAAAGGAGGCCCTAGTCCCTGAAGGTTTTTTCAAACGGAGCCCACCTTGAGAGGTGAAGATTGGGTCTGTTACCACAGAAACCTGCAGCTGGATAAGGTAAGGGAGATTCCTAAGGAATTTTTCTAGTTTCTTATGGTCTTTAATGTTGCTATGCCTAAAGTCGCCACCGGGGGCTGTCAAGAGCACGTACCTTCCATGCTTGTCTTTCTCGTCTCTGTGATCATGCTGCACGCTCCTCCGAGCCCAGGCTTCAGGTAGGATGTGGGATGGGGGGCTGTTTTCTCTCAGAGAATGTCTCCCCACAGCTCTAATCTAAGGGCAGTCAGCTGTTCCCACTCCACCTTCCGCCATCGCCATTACGGTGGTTTTTCATCCACCTATCCTCCGCTCTCCTCCGCCCCAGCCCCCCTCCATGTGAAAAAGGGGTCGGAGTGTGGAGTGTGGCGTCTGGCGTGGGTTGACGCCCACAACGAGGGCTAATTGAGGCTATATTGCTCAGCAGTACGTGCATTTCTGGTTGTACCTCGGCATTTGTGCTTGCCACTATGGGCAGAAGAGGTATGGGTACCCTGAGAAATAGGGGCTCAAGGGGATCTCCCTCAGGCTCTGAGGACCGCCTCTCTGCAGCACCATCTCCCCCTGAAGTACCTAGGGAGGCTGGTCAGGATGAGCTGTCGGGGTCAGGGGCTGCTGCTGGGACTTCAGCCCCTGTATTCATCACTCAGGAGGTTTTTTTCCTCAACCATAAGTGGATTAGAGGAAAGATTAATGGCCATGATTACATCTTCACTAGGGGCAAGAAAGCGCATTAGATCCCCTTCTACCCAGGACCCTCAAACAGAGAAACTCTGGGAAAGGGGAGATGATTCCCCCTCTGGAGATAGTGATGAGGATGACTCCTCTTCCGGGGAATCTAGTGAGGAAGGTCCCTCTTCGGCTTCACAGGCTGAGAAATTGCTGGTGCAATCTCTTACTGAAAGGGTAGGCTCCACAGGTTACCCGTATCTGAGCCGCTTGAGAAACCAACATCTAGTTTGGGTTCACTTAAACCTCCTCAAGCTGCACATACTTTTCCTGTTCATTCCCTGCTGGAAAAGCTTATTTATTCTGAGTGGGATCACCCAGATAAACATTTTTTCCCTCCTTAAAAGTTTTCAACTCTTTATCCTATGGGGTATACCAGAAATTGACGCCGCTATCTCTTCTGTGAACAAAAATTTGACTTGTCCGGTTGACAACGCTCAAATGCTTAGGGATCCATCTGATAAAAAGATGGAATTCCTGTTGAAAAACGTTTTTGCCTTGGCAGGTTCAGTAGCTCAACCTGCAATGGTGGCAATTGGGGTATGCCAGTCCTTAAGAGATCACTTGAACAGGTGCTCAAGGTTTTCCCTGAACAGCAGGCCCAAGAATTAGCCGAGCTGCCAGCAGGCTTGTGTTTTGCGGTTGATGCAATCAGAGATTCTATCCTTCAGACCTCTCGTCTTACGCTTGGGCTGGTACATATGCGTAGAATCTTGTGGCTGAAAAATTGGTCAGCCGAAACTCCATGAAAAGGGTTCCCTTTTCACGGTGATAGGCTGTTTGGGGATGACTTGGATAATTATATACAAAAGATATCAAGTGGGAAAAGTACCCTTTTGCCAGTTAAGAAACGGAGTAAACATCCTTCATTTAAAAGGACTCTTTCTCCAGCGCCTGGGGCAAATCTACAAGACAGAACACTAAAGCCTCTTTATGAAGGGGTGCCCCCGCTCGTTTGAGTGAGGGGAAGACTGCTAGAGTTCTCAGGGGTCTGGCAGGAGGAATTTCAGGACAGATGGGTGATCTCCACAATAACTCTAGGTTACAAACTAGAGTTCACAGAATTCCCGTCTTCTCGTTTCCTCAGATCAAATGTCCCCAAAGACCCAGAGAAAAAGAAGTCTCTCTCAGAGAAAAAGAAGTGCCAAAGCCAAGTGAAGACGTCAGACCCATCCTGGAACTCAAGGATCTAAATCAGTTTCTAAAGCTTCGATATTTTCGCATGGAATCAATCCGATCTGTAGTCTCCATCCTACAAGGAGGAGAACTTCTGGCATCAATAGACATCAAAGATGCTTACCTGCATGTACCTATTTTCCCCGCTCATCAGAAATATCTGCGTTTCAAAGTGGAAAATTGTCATTTCCAGTTTGAAGCTTTGCCTTTCGGTCTAGCTACTGCACCTCGGGTGTTTACAAAGGTCCTGGCTCCTCCTCTGGCCAGATTAAGGGCACAAGGTATAACGCTTGTAGCGTACCTGGATGACCTGCTCTTAATAGACCGGTCGGTAGCCCGTTTAGACCAAGGCTTGGTCACCACAGTGAGCTACCTGGAATATCTAGGTTGGGTTTTCAACCTAGAGAAGTCTTCTTTAAAACCAGTAAGAAGACTACAGTACTTGGGTCTAATCATAGATACAACTCAAAAAAGGGTGTTTTTATCCCAGGCAAAATCAGTGCAATAAAGGTGCTGGTTCAGGGCAAACAAGAGTCCTTCTATTCGCCTTTGTATGAGATTGTTGGGAAAGACGGTGGCTTCGTTCGAAGCGGTTCCCTATGCCCAGTTTCATTCAAGACTGTTACAAAACAGTATCATTTCTGCCTGGAACAAGAAGGTCCAGGCACTGGATTTTCCAATGCACTTATCTCCAATAGTGCGCCAAAGTCTCAGTGGGTGGTACCCGAGGATCTGTGGAAAGGGAAATCCTTTCTGCCAGTCACCTGGAAGGTGGTAACAACAGATGCCAGCCTTTCAGGTTGGGGAGCCGTTCTGGCAGAGGATACTGTCCACGGGAAATGGTCCAGGACCGAGAAGACCTTAACCATCAATATTCTGGAGATTCATGCGGCGTACCTGGCTCTAAAAACCTGGACATTCAAGTTGCAGGGTTGTCCTGTCAGGGTCCAATCCGACAATGCCACAGCAGTGGCTTATATCAATCACCAAGGGGGCACCAGGAGTCGTGCAGCCCAGAAAAAGGTAAACCATATCCTAATCTGGGCAGAAAAGCATGTGCTGTGCATATCGGCAATCTTCATTCCAGGGGTAGAGAATTGGCAGGCGGACTACTTAAGTCACCAGCAGTTGTTCCCAGGGGAATGGTCTCTTCACCCTGGCATCTTCCTGGCCATATGTCAAAGATGGGGGATCCCAGATGTAGATCTGTTTGTGTCCAGGTTCAACAACAAGATCGACAACTTTGTGTCAAGAACAAGGGATCCTCTTGCATGCGGGACGGATGCGTTGGTGACTCCATGGCGTTAGTTCTCACTGATTTATGCATTCCCTCCTATTCTGCTGCTGCCACGGCTTCTTCGCAGGATCAAGCAGGAAAAGAAGTTGGTGCTTCTAGTGGCCCCAGCTTGGCCCAGAAGATCTTGGTATGCAGAAATAGTAAAGATGGCAGTAGGGTCCCCATGGACACTACCACTACGTCCATACCTGCTATCGCAGGGACCAGTGTTCCATCCTACCTTACAAACGCTAAATTTAACGGTTTGGCTATTGAAACCCACATTCTGAAGAGTAGTGGGCTTTCAGGCCCAGTAACTTCTACCTTGAATAATGCAAGGAAGCCAGCTTCCAGAGTCATTTATTATAGAATCTGGAAGGCTTATGTCTCCTGGTGTGAATCCAGGGATTGGCATCCCAGGAAGTATGTTATAGGGAGAATCCTTGCCTTTCTTCAAATGGGGTTGGAGATGAAATTGGCCTTGAGTACTATCAAGGGCCAGGTTTCGGCCTTGTCTGTATTGTCCAGCCAATGACCTGTGAATAAAATGAGAGAAGAGAGAGCTGCAGCAGTTGGGCACAGAGCTGGATCGAGTGAGAACTTCAACATTTTTTACCTTAATGTAGGGAATGCATTAGGGTAAACCATGTCTTGGCTTTAGAATCACTTTAATTTTGCCTACTGTTCCAAAGCTTTAGCAACAACATGCTTTTTCATTAACTGCTTGCCGACCAGCCCCCGTCATTTTACTGCGGCAGGTCAGCATGATCCCGTGAGCCGTCGTAGCTATACATCGGCTTGTGGGATCGGGATATCAGGCGCACGCACGTCGGGGGTGCCAATGCTCGTGGCCAACAGTCGCGATGACCGCCAACCAGGCACCAGGCCGAGATAGCAGGCACGAGATGCAGAACACGGAAGTATGTGTGTAAACACACAAATCCCTGTTCTGCTCTGTGAGGAGTGACAGATCGTGTGTTCCTAATAGGTAGGAACCACGATCCATCACTTTCTCTAGTCAGTCCTCTCCTCCTTCAGTTAGAAACACGTAGCAGGGAACACAGTTAACCCCTTGATTGCCCTCTAGTGTTAACCCCTTCCCTGCCAGTGACATTTTTACAGTAATCAGTGCAATTTTTATAGCACTGATCGCTGAATAAATGCCAATGGTCCCAAAAATGTGTCAAAAGTGTCCGTTGTGTCCGCCATAATGTTGCAGTCTCAATAAAAATCGCAGATAGCCGCCATTACTAGTAAAAAAAATAATAATAATAAAAATGCTATAAATCTATCCCCTATTTTGTAGATGCTATAACTTTTGCGCAAACCAATCAATCGCTTATTGCGATTTTTTTTACCAAAAATATGTAGAAGAATACCTAAACTGAGAAAATTCGCTTTTTTTAAAAAAAATGGGGATATTTATTATAGCAAAAAGTATAAAACATTGTTTTTATACTATATATACTATATATAGTATACTATATAATGTTTTTTTTTCAAAATTGTCGCTCTTTTTTTGTTTATAGCGTAAAAAATAAAAAACACAGAGGCGATCACATACCACCAAAAGAAAGCTCTATTTGTGGGGAAAAAAGGACGTCAATTTTGTTTGGGTGCAGCATTGCATGACCACGCAATTGTCAGTTAAAGCGATGCAGTGCCGAATCGCAAAAAATGGCCCGGTCATTCAGGAGCCAAATCTTCCGGGGCTGAAGTGGTAATGGTAAATGGTAATAAGCCTGCATTGACTAGCATAGAGCAATTGGCCAATAGTTTGCTGTGGCTGCTTGGTTCTTGCTGATGATCCTAAAGATCACCCTGCCTCTGGCCAATCTCTATTAATCTCTCATTAAGAATTAACACAGCAGTATAAAACTGTCAAGTAGTGGGACAATTTAAAGGTTAACTCCACTTTCGTGGGGAAAAAAAATAGCAAATAAAAAAAAAATAATATAGCATATACAATTGCGACACAAGTCATATTGTAATTTAATGTTACTAAAAATGACCTTTCCTTTTCAATCTGCAGCTCTGTAATTTTCTGAAAATGCAATGTAATATGGCAAACTGGAGGTGTTCTGTACATAGCATGTGTGCAGAATGCCCCCCCAGAAACATAATTTTCTACTTGTGTGATTGGCTCACTGATTTTCCCAGAAGTCTGCCCTAAGATACAAGTCAGATTTCAGGCATCCCCTGCAACAAAAAATAAATTTTTGGTGAGATACTCTCATTAGGAAATCACAAACCCAGCAGCTTTCCTCATTAGAGCCCTGCAGGTGCAGCAGCTGATTGATAATTTATGAAATTACTCCCATTAGACTTAATTTGCCACATGGATACAGACAAACACACAGAGATTTCTTCAGAATAACAAAAGGTAGAAATCTGCAATAAAGTTTGTTAAAATCCCTGCAATGTACATAGATCACCCAGAGGTGAATGTTTTTTTCTCAGCAAAAGTGGAGTTACAATTTAAATAGCAATGCTAACCTCAAATTTACTAGAGACAAAGAGCACAGGCGGGAGCTTCACTACAAGACGTGAGATAATGCAGTGTAGAACTTGGGTAGCAGCAGGAAAGGGTTAAAAGGTTTAACTGTTGCATGCCAAACTTTTATTTTTTCTATGGGAATTGGGGGTGCATTAAATATGAATTATATATATATATTTTTTTAAATGGAAGAAAAAAATAGCTAGATCAAGGTTTGATCTAGGTCAGTGTCAGAGTAATGCCCTGTACGCACGATCGGATTTTCCGACAACAAAACCGTGGATTTTTGTTTCGAAGGGTGTTGGCTCCCACTTGTCTTGCATACACACGGTCACACAAAACTTTTAAATTCAAATGTCAGGGTCAGCATATTTTAGTTAGGATTTAAAAAGTATCAATGTCAGTTAGTGTCAGTGTGTTTTAGGTAGGATAAAAAAAAGCAAAATGAGCACTAGGTCCTACTACGGATAGAAACAACAAATAACATACACATATGTGGTATCACTGCAATTGTTAGGAAAACTAGAATTTATTTTGGGTTGTTCTTTGGTGGTAAGTGATGATAATAGCAAGAAATCTACAGCTATATTTAAAAAAAATTTATTTTTTACTATTTTGGGCCAGTCTCTCTTTGATAAAAAAAAAAAAAAAATCAGGAGATATCCATTACCATTAACCGTCAAATGAAAACCCAATTTGTCCTGAAAACAGGATCTAATCCAACTGGATTCACAAAGCAATTGCGATCATAAGTACAGTTTTACAAACAAATGTCAAAGTTGCAAAATCGGGTCTTGTCGTTAAGGTTTGTTTGACCCAATATAATTGCTTTTACACAGAAGCGACTTAATCAATGCCTGCTATCAGTAATGAAAATAAATTAATTATGTGGCGCTAACTAACCTATGTGTAAATAACAACAATTCACAAAACTGAGTCTAATTAAAGTGATAATCAATAATAGCAAAGAATCTTCAATAATGTGAAAACGATAAGATAATCCTGATAAACCGACAGAATGAACTCCTAATACTGTCAGCAAATAATCAAAGTGAGGCTATAATAATAAACCTTAATAATAATGTGCAATCAGAAGATGTGCAATGAAATAATGCAAATAAACATAAAAAGTGCAAAAAGGCTTCAAAGTGCAAGAATGTGTGATCAAACTAAGTGAACACAACCAATATATGTACAGAATTATAATAAGTGCAAAATAGCAATGAGTGAAATATGAGTCCAGAAAACAATGTGCTGAAACTCCCAATGAAATAAATGAACCAGATCTCCATAAAACAGTTCATGAATATGGAAAAGTGCATGTGCAAAAAAAGATCAATGTCCACACCATCCAATCACCATCCAAAGTGCGCCACCTGTTTCCCCCAGCCTCTCACCTCTAGCAGCGGCCCCTACGGGACAAGTCGAGCTCGGATCAGCAATAGATGCAGACTTCCACAATCAATCGATCTCCAGCAGTTACCTCAGCAAAACACACAATATTCGGAGGGCAGCTACGATCTCCAAGCTCAGCCAATGCAGTGAGAGCATGTGGTAAAAAGAAGGGTGGCTCCATTGTGTAGTATTTTCAAAGGTTTATTAAGGTGTCCTTTTATGAAACTGAGATCAGCGGCGATCCCGAGTCTCACCGCTGATCTCAGCTCATTACCAGTTTATGAAACTGAGATAATCAGCGGAGAACATGTTCTCCGCTGATTATCTCAGCACAGTGAGAATTTGTAACTGACTTCACAGAAACGGCCAGTTTATGAAGGTGCGATCTCGACACCTCACTGGCGATCTGTGACAGAATTCTCACTTTCTGATTCACCATTTCAGAAGTGGAGAATCAGAGTGAGAAGCCTGAAATTGGCTGAGTAATCTGGAGAAAGCAAGAAGTCTTTTGACTTCTTTCTTTCACCAAACAGTCAGAGCACATCTTCCCCACCATTACACACCCCAAACCAGCAGGATAGGAATTTATATTGTATATATATATAGCTATATATATATATATATCTATATCTATATCTATATAGATATAGATATATATATATATATATATAGCTATATATATAGATAGATAGATATATATATATATATATATATATCTATCTATCTATATATATAGCTATATATAGATAGATAGATATATATATATTTTTTTTAGATGTTCACGTCTCTGGCTGGGTTCACACTTGTGCGATGCGTTAACCAGCGTGATTCCTGTGCGGGTTTTCACATTGCACCTGCCTTGACATCTGCGCACCACTGCGGGTGTCAATGTAAAGTTAATGACACCCCCAGATCATTTCACAGATCGCAGTGCGAACTATGTAATGGTGCAGGAATCGGATCGCATGGGTGTTCACACCCATGCGATCCGATTCCAGTGCGGACCAAATAAAGGGTCCTTTACCATTTTCGTGCAAATGCAATATGATTTAGGGCCAGTTTCCACTGCTGCGGTGTCCGAGATTGGATGTGATTCGCACCGCACTGCAGTGCAAAATCACATCCGATCTCTGTGCGATGCGATTTCAGCCATACAGATAGTATTGCTAAATTTGCATTGCCCTCTAACCAAACTCTTACAGGACCCTTTTTTTGGTCCACAGCAGAATCGGATCGCATGGGTGTTCACACCTATGCGATCTGATTCCTGTCCGAGTTTGCAGATCACACTGCGATATGCGAACTGATTTGGGGGTGTTGTTAACTTTTAGGCCCAGTTCACACTTGTGCGATGCCGGACATCGCACAGGCATCGCATATTATTCGCAGCACACTGCCATTCACATTACATGCGATGTCTGTGCGGTGCGATATCAGCTGTACAGATAGTATGGCTGATATCGCACCGCATTCGGTGCAAACACGCACAGGACCCTTTTTTCTGTTCGGACCAGAATCGTATCGCATGCGTGTTCACACATATGCGATCCGATTCATGTCCGAACTGTCAGTTCGCAGTGCGATATGCAAGCTGATCTGGGGGTGTCGTTAACAATGTATTGACACTCCCCAGCGATTCGCATATGGCAGTGTGAACTGACATGCGAGTCGGTGCGATGCGGGAACCCGCAGTGGATTCGCAGTGTTCTCGCATCGCACTAGTTTAGCAATTTTTATGTTTATCTATAATGAAATATATTTTATTTTAATTTATTAATAAATATTTATACTTGTATACTTTATTAAAATTATTTTTTTAATGATTATAAATGTATTTTGCATTTATATGAATGGTGTATAGCTGCATTACATATGTGCATTACATTCATTTACTATACACCATTCACATTTAAATAGGGACATGTATGATCTTTAAATATTGATAAAAACAATGTTTTTTTTATAATTAGGTTAATGTATATTGTGTAGGGGGAATTTAACTTTATTATTTTATTAATATGTTGGGGAATAATGTGTGCTGATTTGTGTTAAACTTTTGTATTTTATGGTTCCTCATCCTGTAATCCCGCTACATCACACGAGATTATAGTGAGAGGAGCCATTCTCAGGAGTTCCCGGCGTTTGTAGATCGCTCCTCAACTCAACATGAGAAGCGATCTACACACTTTCATAAACAGGCACTCAGAGGAGAGCGATCTCCTCTGAGAATGCCTGAGAACTGAAAAGCGGTATTTTAACGCACTTTCATAAAAGGACACCCTAATACAACACACATAGTAACATGTAAAATGTAAAATAACGAACATCAGCAGTAAGAACGAGTACTTCTGGTTCTCGGCCGCGACCGTAAGTGACGACACCTGGCTCCTCCCTGACACATTGCGTCACTGCACACGCAGTCACTTTGATTATTTGCTGACAGTATTAGGAGTTCATTCTGTCGGTTTATCAGGATTATCCTATCCTTTTCACAATATTGAAGATTCTTTGCTATTATTGATTATCACTTTAATTTGACTCAGTTTTGTGAGTTGTTGTTATTTACACATAGGTTAGTTAGCGCCACATAATTAATTTATTTTAATTATTTCTGGCTGTGTGGGAACACATGTATATGTTGGCGGCTTCTCTTCACCTTATTTATTTAGTATATTTATATTTTTATTTATTTTGGTTTTACGCATTAGTTTACCCCATTCCTTCACTTAATGCTATCAGTAATAACTCCAATCCAAGTGAACACCAGGACCCACCAACAGATGTCGAAAGTCCTCTCACTGGAAGCTGACAACAGGAAATTAGGCCATCAGAATTTTAAATGTTGGGGTGGACACTATCGATATCATGGGGGACAAACTATAGAAGTATCCCAACCTGGAACTACTAAATGGGGACCAAACCTGTGTGTGGGGTGATACAGTACCTCCACTGAGCTCACATGTTTCAGGGTCCATACCCGTAGGTGGAAGTGAGCTGCGTTAGCAAGGTGAGTTGGAGCACCATTAAGAATAAATGGCATTGCCGTTCACCTGCAAAAAAAAAAAACAGACATTGCAAAAATGTGCACAATTTCGTGTGTGTTCTAGCAGAGCACAGATGTGAATGGAGCCTTAATGTAGCTGTATGCTTGTAGTTCCACTTTAAATGACCTTTTTCCTTAAATATTGTGTGTTGAAATACAAACTTACTGTGTGTTTCTTTTAAAAAATGAAAACCATTGAAGCCCAGGGCTTACACTTTCCCTGAGAATTATTTAAATGAAGTGTGAAATTAATTCTAAATGTCTCAGCTTAATGTGTAAGTGAGAATATCATGTCCTGCTCTCTGCTCTCCATCCAGTGAATGCTGTGCAATGTTCAGTAACAGGCAGTGATGTCTATCATTTTCCTAGGGAGTCAGTGAAATTTAATTATAAAAGAAAATCCATCCTAATTTTGTTTTGGATGTATTTCTGTGTTTTATATACCAAGCTTATAAACAGTTAAATGTATCTAAAACAGATATTTTAACTTGTTTGCAGCCAAATAATATCACATGTAGGGTTATTACATCTTTCTGAAGGTCTTGTGGCATGATAGCCTTGTAAAGACACTGTGACAGTATACTTAAAGAGGAACCGCAGTCTGCGCACATAATTTGTAATAAAAACATCTTTGCCATTCTGAGGCTTCCCTCCAACCACTTTGCATATTATTTTATATATATACTGTGATTCTGTACTTGCCAAATATGCTGCAGAAATTTCCCTCCACTGAGTCTGGCTGCATCCATTTTAACTGTGGGCAGCTGAAGTTGCTGCCTGTTCACTTCCAGGATTTACACGGAGACACACCTACAGCTCTGGAGCTCTCATTGGCTCTCTTATGACTCATCCCCCCTCCCTTTCTGCCAAACTCTCATGAGAGTGGGAGAAAGAGCTGTGCATGATGTCATAAGCCTAGGCTTTTTACCAGACAAGAAACAGGAAGTGGGCTGTATAAGATATTTACTGGCAGGAAAAACATTTTTTACTATCCAAAGTTAAAAAAACAAGGGCAGAAGATTTAATAGATGGAAAGATGAAAAAATACTGAATTTCACTTTAAACACAGTGGGGTTGTTTACTAAAGTAGTGGAGACTGCTCACTAACCAAAGTGAGTGTTCACTTTGCAAATTGAACGTTCATGAAGTTTGATAAACATGATCACTAGTACCAATTTCACATGAAGAAAAGACGTACATATATATAGTGGATAACATTTTCCTTTGACTATGTAGAATATTCTGCATCTGTTATCAACCGAGCTGCTATGCAGAAATCAAAGTAGCAGTAAAAAAGCATATGTATACAAGTGGTAGATATGTGTAAAGAGACACGGATATTTAATACATCCCATTGAAAAAGAGGAAAAAAGAGAGAAAGAAGAGTGACAGCTATAGGGAGAGGGAAGAAGAAAAAAGGGGTGGGGGTGGGGGTGGTGATAAGGAAAATAAATAAATAAATAAACAAAATAAAGTTGAGTATCTTACCATGAGGCATCAGAGCTACTTCATATGAGATGATACGATAAGCTTTAGAAGTAGGAAGAGATATCTGTTGAGTACCTAAAATGAGTCCATACTCAATTTAAAAAAGTGTAAAATTTTCTGTTTTCCCAAGAGAGTATTCTCTCCATATGGCGTCTATTTCACGTGCCTAGTCCACCAGTGGGGCGTATACAGTTTATGCCAATACCTGGTGGTAGTAGTGATTTCAGATATGAGAAAACGGAGGAAATTTACTTGTAGGAACCAGGTATCAGAGATAGGATTGGGGAGCTGAGAAGTGTTCAGGATCTTATCACCAACAAGTTTATGGTATATTCCCAATATTTTGTCCCATAAGGAACAAAGTGAACAATTTCTTCTGAACAATTTGCTTCTTTAGCAAATCAACCCTGTTATGTCTTTGATACCTATGTGTTGTACAATTAAAAGCTAAGTTCGCCTTTGTTTTCTAAATTCCAGCTCCCCTATGTACCAATATATCATTAATGCACCTCTTTTGTAGAAAAGAAAAAGCTTTCTATTTGTCCTAGACCTTTGCTTACCGCAGCCTCAGAGTACTGATGAAAACTCCTCCATTAGCCATCCTGAATTTGGTATTCAGGACAGGGGAAACCAGTAGTATTTACCGTAGCGTTTTAGTGCTAAAAATAGCGCCTGTAAAGTGCCTGAAAAGCGACTCTCAAGCCACCCTAGTGTGAAAGCCTGAGTGCTTTCACACTGGGGCGGTGCACTTGCAGGACGGGAAAAAAAGTCCTACAAGCAGCATCTTTGGGGCGGTGCAGGAGTGGTGTATACACCGCTCCTGCACCGCCCCTGCCCATTGAAATGAATGGGCAGCTCTGCCGAAGTGCCTGAAAAGCGCTTCGGCGTTGCCACAACACGGGCGCTATTAACCCTTTCTTCAGCCCCTAGCAGTGATTAAAAGCACCCCACTGGCGGCTGAAAAGCATCGCTATAACAACGGTAAAGCACCACTAAAACTAGTGGCGCTTTACTGTTAACGCCCGCACTGCCCCAGTGTGAAAGTGTCTTACACACACCCTGCACCTGTCCTCGTCCTTCTTCTCCTCCTCTTCCTCCAGGAGATTGCTCTTGCCCGTCTCTGCAAGTGCATGCTTTTCCAATGTAATCAGAGATCACTGTTCTCACTAAATATATAGCCATCGATTTTTTTCTAAAACAATAAAAATATCTGCGCTATTCTGTACACATCAAATAGGTAAAAGTAGCCAGCATAGTTTGTTCATAACCAAACCCAAAAGTCCAAAATCTATAAAATGCGGCGCTAAAAGTAGCAACTGGTAGAAAGTCCAAAACTGAAAGGCAGGAGTAATCCAATCACCAGCTATAGTGCATATATAGAAAAGCACTCGGCACCACGTGATAAGGTGATCTGCTTACTAGATGACTGAAAGAGATATGCATGTTAAAGTAATCCCGGGTTCATCCTGCATGTTTGGCTTTATGGTTCCCCTCATAGGTTAAAGACAGCAATATCCAGATAATATTCTCCCTCAATCAACTTCTCCAAGAACTCACACCAGAAGCAAGGCTTTCAGTCCTCATGCACACGGACGTTTTTACAGCTGCTTTTTTGAGCTTTTTTTGCAGCTTAAAAAGGCCTGTCTATGTTAGTCTATGGCTTCATGCCCACCTAGGCGTTTTTGAGCTGCAAGTGGCATAGGCGTTTTTAAGCTGTAAAAAAAACCCAGGACCAGTGGGTTCTGAAAGACGTTTTTCAGCTGTAAAAACGCTCTAACGCTGAAAAACGCTGAAAAACGCCCAAAAACGTCATTCACCAACGTTTTTTAGCGTTTTTGATCCATTGAAAAAAAAAAAAAAAAATTGAAAAAAAAAACCGCTCAAAAACGCTAACGCGGAAAAACGCTCAAAAACGCTAAAAAACGCTAAAAAACGCTATTGCAAAAACGCTGAAAAAAGCTGAAAAAAGTTTAAAAAAGTCACTGCAAACATACTGGCGTTTTCATAACGTTTTTTTAACAGCCTGTGTGCATGAGGGCTCAGTATCATGATCAGCAAATGCTCAATGAAGAAAATAAGTGACCAATAGTGAAGCCCGCAATAAAATTTAAAACAAATTTATTATAGTAACTTACAGTTTAGATTAAAGAATGCATGCAGCAAAGAGAACAATCGGTTGCAGCGTTCAGCGTGCTGGTGTCAACCTGCCTGACATGTTTCATCGCAAATGGATGTCTTCAGAGGCGTGGTTTTACTGACCTCCGCATGCCATATAAATAGAAAGGCCACTTATGTTTAATTAGGGGGAGAATTATCTCCCAAAGATTAACAGCTGGGTGATAAAAAATACCATCTTCTGTGTGGCATGCTGTGTGCATGCGCACACAGAGACTGCATCTCATTGGTCCGAGAGCAAAATGACATTTCTAAAGGAAACGAAAGTCATTTAAAAGTACTAGCGGTAGTGCCGGAAGCTATAATGAATTGTCGGGTGTATGCAATACTCATAAAAGTCATTAAAAAAAATGGCCTGGGGTTCCCCCACAGTGCACTATCAGGCCCTTTGGGTCTGGTATGAATATTAAGGGGAATCCTGAACCAAAATAAAAAAAATGCGTGGGGGTCCCCCCAAATTCCATACCAGGCCCTTCAGGTCTGGTATGGATATTAAGGGGAACCCCGTGCCAACATTTTTTTTAAAAATGGCGTGGGGGTCCCCCTAAAAATCCATACCAGACCCTTATCCAAGCACGCAACCTGGCAGGCCACAGGAAAAGAGGGGGGGACGAGAGAGCGGCCCCTTCTGAACCGCACCAGGCCACATGCCCTCAACATGGGGAGGATGTCCCCATGTTGATGGGGACAAGGGCCTCATCCCAACAACCCTTGCCCGGTAGTTGTGGGGGTCTGCGGGCGGGGGGCTTATTGGAATCTGGAAGCCCCCTTTAACAAGGGGACCCCCAGATCCCGGCCCCCCGTGTGAAATGGTAATGCGGTACAAATGTACCCCTACCATTTCACAAAAAAATGTCAAAGATGTTAAAAAAGACAAGAGATGGTTTTTGACAATTCCTTTATTAATGTCCTCTTCTTTCCCCGCTTCTTCTTCCATCTTTTTCTGGTCTTCATTCGGTTTTATTCCTCCATCTTGTTCTTCCCCCGCTTCTTCCTCTTCTTCCTCCAATCCTCTGCTTCTTCCTTCGGTCTTCTCATCCGCATCTTCCTCCGGCATCTTCTTCCCCGCTTCGTTCTCCAGACGATCCGCATCCATGGGAGGTTCTCGCTTCTGTTCTTCTGACAGTTCTTATATATCACCTGGTGACCCCCGCCCCCCTCTGACGCACGGGGACTTCATGGGGACCTCCCTATGGCTTTCCCCGTGATGTCAGAGGGAGGCGGGAATGAAGCGGGGAAGAAGAAGCCGGAGGAAGATGCGGACGAGAAGACCGAAGGAAGAAGCAGAGGATCAGAGGAAGAAGAGGAAGAAGCAGGGGAAGAACAAGATGGAGGAAGAAAACCGAATGAAGATCAGAAGAAGATGGAAGAAGAAGTGAGAAAAGAAGAAGACATTAATAAAGGAATTGTCAAAAACCGTCTCTTGTCTTTTTTAAAATTTTTGACACTTTTTTTGTGAAATGGTAGGGGTACATTTGTACCCCATTACCATTTCACAAAGGGGGGGCCAGGATCTGGAGGTCCCCTTGTTAAAGCGGGCTTCCATATTCCGATAAGCCCCCTGCCCGCATACCCCACAAACACCGGGCAAGGGTTGTGGGGATGAGGCCCTTGTCATTGTCCCCATGTTGATGGCATGTGGCCTGGTACGGTTCAGGAGGGGGGGCGCTCTCTCATCCCCGCTCTTTTCCTGCGGCCTGCCAGGTTGCGTGCTTGGATAAGGGTCTGGTATGAATTTTTAGGGGGACCCCCACGCCATTTTTTTTTTATTTTGGCGTGGGGTTCCCCTTAAAATCCATACCAGACCTGAAGGGCCTGGTATGGAATTTGGGGGGACCCCACGCATTTTTTAAAAAAATTTTGGTTCGGGGTTCCCCTCAATATTCATACCAGGCCCAAAGGGCCTGGTAATGCACTGTGGGGGAACCCCAGGCCATTTTTTCAATGACTTTTATGAGTATTGCAGAGACCTGACAATTCATTATAGCTGCCGGCACTACCACTAGTACTTTTATATGACTTTTTTTTCCTTAAAAATGTAATTTTGCTCTTGAACTGTTGTAAACACGGGAAACATGCGCCACATTACAGGCATACTATAGACACTCCCCAGGTACGAAATTTAAAGGAATATTTCACTTTTATTGTTTCACTTTAAGCATTATTAAAATCACTGCTCCCGAAAAAACGGCTGTTTTAAAAACTTTTTTTTGCATTGATACATGTCCCCTGGGGCAGGACCCAGGTCCCCAAACACTTTTTATGACAATAACTTGCATATTAACCCTTAAAATTAGCACTTTTGATTTTTCACGTTCGTGTCCCATAGACTTTAACAGTGTTCGCATGTTCAAACAAATTTTTTTGCCTGTTGGCATGTTCTGTTGCAAACCAAACAGGGGGGTGTTTGGCCCATTCCTAGTGGCAGTATTACTACCAATGAATAACAGCTTCCAGGAGTAAATTGTAAACAACCCAGCAGACATCCCAAGTGACATCTTTCACCAAATATGTTCATGACCCTATTTGGTCCTTGACTTTAGCCAGCATCCCTGATCGGTTTGTTGATATTCAGCAGCTGGCCAGGGAACTGTCATTTGGTGATGGGAGTGCAGTGGGAGATGATCATCTTAGTGGGAGATGTTGTGTTGTTGGAGTGTTGTTCATTGTAATTGACGCTGCACATTGAAAATTCTACATTGCTGAATAACGTAATTGATACTGATCTTACATTGGTGGACAATGTTTGTTTATTTTTTCAATAAAAACACTTTGTAATGATGTGCATGTTGCTTTACATTGTCATTTTTTTTTTGTGAATGAGTATGATCACATAGTGATGTTTTTTCACCAAAAGCTTACAAATTGTTGGTCTTGCAGATTTCAAACTTGGTTCACAACTTCTTCTTGCGAACGGAATCCAGGTATCACATACCTGGTAGCAGAGCCTGATATGACGAGGAAGGCCTCTCTTACACCTTTAACCCTTCCTGACACCAGGCCATTTCACTCATCGCTATTGTACAGAAATTCCTCCAGCTTGTTGTGGGTTGTACAAGTGACGTACAATGTTTGGTGTAAGGAAGTGTAAAAGGATGTTTAGGAGAAATTACCCAAGTTAACAGAATTTTTGTCCACTAATTGGTGGTGGATAAAAGGGGCGAGGCTTCACCCTCCAAAATGCATTAGCTTTGTATACAATTTTCCTTCAGATTTTACATGGGAATAAGGATGGTCCCGATGTTCGAGTCGAATGTAAGTTCAACTCAAACATCGGGTGTTTGTCTGTTCACCGAATAGCGAACAATTTGGGGTGTTCGCGGCAAATTCGAAAGCCGCGGAACACCCTTTAAAAGTCTATGGGAGAAATCATAAGTGCTAATTTTAAAGGCTTATATGCATGGTGTTGTCATAAAAAGTGTTTTGGGACCCGGGTATCAATGCATAAAAAAGTTTTAAAAACGGCCCTTTTTTCGGGAGCAGTGATTTTAATAATGCTTAAAGTGAAACAATAAAAGTGTAATATTCATTTAAATTTCGTACCTGGGGGGTGTCTATAGTATGCCTGTAAAGTGGCGTATGTTTCCCGTGTTTACAACAGTCCGAGAGCAAAATGACATTTCTAAAGGAAAAAAAGTCATTTAAAAGTACTTGCGGCTATAATTAATTGTTGGTCCTGGCAATACACATAAAAGTTCTTTGATAAAAATGGCATGGGATCCCCCCACAGGGGAACCCTGAACCAAAGTAAAAAAAAAAATGCTCCTCCTCCTCATCGAGTGTCCCCACGGAGAGCTGCTTTCCATGGGGGCACTTGTGCAGGCACGTTCCCGAGTCCTGCTGCTTCGTTCATTGACACAGACAACAGGACTCGGCCCCACTCCCTGGCTCCGGTATCACTGGATTTGATTGACAGCAGCGGAAGCCAATGGCTCATGCTGCTATCAATCTATCCAATGAGGACCCGAGACAGCAGCTGGAGCTGCTAGGCTCATTCTTGTTGCTGGAACGACTGGGTTCAGGTAAGGAAAAGGGGTGGGTCTGGGGGGCAGCTGCAGCACAGAAGGTTTTTCACCTTAATGCATAGAATGCATTAAGCTGAAAAATCTTGTGACTTTACAACTCCTTTAAGCAGCCTTGCTTAAGATAACTCAATGAACATTTGAAAGAAAGCAGCAAAGTTAGAAGGAATGCAGAGGCATCATACACCTCCACTTCTGATAAGGCCTTGTATTAGGGGTGTAACATGTAACATGTTAAGCAACCTCTTCCAGCACCACTGATTCCCCCCTCATTGTGACCGTGGATGGGGGGATCTTCTCCCCGCACTCGCTGTCACAATTTGGAAATAGAGCAGCCGTACAGGGCTCCATCTGCATCATTAATTCACAGAGTGACAGGATCTTTTTTCTGCATCTTGAGAGAGAAGTTGGTCATTCATTTTGTGCAGATCAGATAGTTTCTTGTCATGGGTGTCCACTGAGGAACTAAGGAACTAGATTTTTTTCTTTAAGGTCAGAAGTGTGTTGGCCAATTTTCCTTATCTGCTAGGACAGAGAGTTGGTAATCTGGCAAGAGGCAGCTTTCTTGGCTTTCTGAAGAATGGCATCTATTTTCTCCAATGTCATTTTTTTCAAAAATATGCCTTTTTGGCTGTGGTTCTTTTCATAGTTTGTACACTCAGTCTTCAAACTGATTGTCAGAAGTAAATTCAATTCCTTTCAAAAATCATATGAATATATTCCTAGTAAAGTTTATATAGATGCAGAACAGTGCATACTGTCCTTTATTTAGTCATCATAAACAATGGCATAGCCCTATTTATGTCATAGCAGCATTGGATGATGTGCAAACTCATGGAATGTTCAACATAACTATGGATGTTTACCCCTATATTTACATATTTTTAGATGGGGTTCCTTGCTTGGTTTATGAAAACGAATTAAAGGACCTCACCACTATTCTGCATCTATATATACTTGCCTTGGGTGATTTTGATACAATTATTAGAAGAATATTTACTGACTCCTTACAATAAATTTGGAGTATAAATTTTGTGTGGCGCTAATTTTCATCAGTAAAAGAATATTTGCATAGGTACTGCAAATGCTCTTGTTTTATGTTTATTTTTTTTTATTTTTGTACATGACCCTCATAGGAGATATTTCAAAAAAAAATTCTCCCCTGTGACAGAAAAGTCCAGATTCTCATTAAGCAAACCCCCATTTAAGTGACGGCTTTATTTAAAGGAGTGTACTGTAAAAAAAAAAATGCTAACAAAAAAAAACCCTTTAACAAACAAAAGCAAACAAACTCTGTTTTAATAGAATATGAACAATCACATTGAACCTTTATTTGACCATTCTAAGAGATCAGTAATTCTAACATTTAACTAAAATGTACCATTCCCAGTATGCTCAGGCACTTGTGTTTATTGCACAGTTCAATTATCACACTGTTACTTACAAGTAACTTATTCTGACACATTCATTTAATGCACAATTGGAGAGACAGTACATAAAGAACAGGTGATAACATTTGATACTCACTTCTGGTTCATTAATACACTCATTTCTGACCAGCTGGCTCAGCTGTACTACTCTACTGAAAAAACTTCTGTTTCTTTTTAATTAGTTTTACCCACAGGCATGTGTTACATGCTTTGATTTTGATTTTAATATATTGCTGAAATAAAAACATAGCTAAATAATGAGTCTGGAACTACTGTTATCTTTGTACAACCACAGAGAGTCTTTTCACGTAGGGACGGCACCAAGGAGCAAAGGACAAGTACTGAAATCGATTTATATACAGTAAAATTGTAGCCAGGTGCTGGACTACCAAAACATGGAGAAGGAGACATTTCCCTCTTTACAATCAGTTTACTTTCACATTCCGCTATTATGCTGAATGTTGTGTTGCGCAATCCCCTCCAGTCAGAAAAGGGAAAACTATAACAAAGAAAGCTTATGGACTTCTCCCAGAATGCTGGGAATCAAGAGGAACTGTAGTCTGAAATATCAATCCCAGAATGGGACTTAGGCACCTTTACAATACATTTCCCATGTTATATTGAGGAGAAAGGGGAGTAGTGGAACAGGTTTTACCAGACTGCACTGGAAATCACTTCCTCTTTGCAGTGTGAGAGCCAAGGGGTGCACATCGAGCCTAGTGCACACAGATTATCCACAGGGCAAATGACCAGAGCCAGAGTGTCAGAAACCATGAATCAGACTGAGACAGAAGTACAGTTAAATCACACTTGTTTAAAAATAATAAAAAAGGTAAACAGAGTAAACATAGTCAAAACATAAGCAGAGTTCAGGAACTGGAACGGATAGTCAGACAAGCCAAAACGTCAGGGAGCCAGAGATGAGCATAGTAGAACAGCAAGCAGGATCTGGAGCCAGAAGGAATGTCAGCCAAGCAAGTCTTTAAAAGGAACACAGGAGAGCGTCTCTAGAGATGTGACCAAAGCGAATGCAGAGATCATCTGGCCTGGACGGCTTAGGTAGGCAGGACTGACGAGCAGGATATCATCAACAGTTGAGACACTGTGGAGAGATAGGAGCTGGCAATTAGCCGATAGCTGAGTGGCCAGCTTATAGAAGGAAGGACTGAGCCCAGCCCTGACACAGAGACTGAGACCTGGGGGTGTAGAAACCCAGGGAAGAACAGCACAGACTGCAGCGACCGCATCTGCATTGTAGGGAGACCAGAGCACCCTCTCACCCTCTACTTCTCACTACTAAATTTCCAGAGGCATTCTGTGGAGAGAATGAGGGGTCTCCCCCCCTTTCTACAGCAAGAGTTTAACGTATCATTACGGGGACTAGACAGAGGACAATTTGTTGATTGCTGAGACTGCACCTATACCAACCCTTTACCACATCATACCAAACCTTTACCACATCTGAACTATATCTACCTTGCACCTGTGCCGAGCCTGGTGAGGCTGCATTGATGGACACTGATCAGGCTGCTGCATTGATGGGCACTGATCAGGCTACATTGATGGGCACTGGTGAGGCTGCATTGATGGGCACTGATCAGGCTACATTGATGGGCACTGGTGAGGCTGTATTGATGGGCATTGATCAGGCTACATTGATGGGCACTGGTGAGGCTGCATTGATGGGCACTGATCAGGCTGCATTGATGGGCACTGGTGAGGCTGCATTGATGGGCACTGACCCTTATTTTGCTTCAAAGTTCTTTATTTAAAATGTACGTTTTTTTTTCTGAAACTTCTCTTTTAAAATTAAGGTGCGTGTTATATGTCGATAAATACAGTATTTATATAGAAAAAAACTGTAGAATAGAAACAATATTTTGTTCACGTCAACAAATTACCATTTTGGTTTCAGTATCTCAGTGAAGAATAGAGGAAACTTGATTGGTCAGAAAGGCAACAATTTTTTTTTTATTTTAACTTCCTCAAGGTTTATAAATAGTCCCACATTAATAATATAATGTACCCCAAGCTGTCCACATCTACTGTAGATCTTAAAAAAAAAAAAAAGAAAGGATTTCCCTTAAATCATATTTTATTTTATTTTTTTCCCCCTGCATTAAGTGTTAAACAGGAGATTGATTTGATTTGATGCCCGTAAAATAATCAGACGGTTAAAGCAATTGAATGTTAATGTGTCACATTCTCAGACTGAAAACCTACAATCTGACCGAAAAGAAAGACCTAGAGGAAACAGGCTTTTGAATTTTACAACAAAAGCTTTGTTTAAAATAAGAGTTAAAACAGCTGAGGGCTCCTGACATGTTGACACAACTGATGGTAAAGCTGCTGGCTCGGAGTTATGTGCGGGAAGGTCCAAGCAAGAACATCTGCATTAGGAAGCTAATTCTCTTAAACACACTGATCACAATATTAATGGTACATGTAAACACAAGCGCTTTATCTGACAGCAATTTACATTTACAACAGCCTAATCCAGCCGCTCGGCATCCTTATTCATTAAGAACAGCCTTTTCGTTAACGCTTCACAGCCACTCGTACAGGTGGACGATCCTCTCAAGCAATGATTGTATTTATGTTATTTTTTCATAAGCCAGGTTTGAAATTTGTCAAACTGCATCATTGTTTAAATATGTGCCACTCAAAAGGAAATTGCCAGATGCAGAGGCTTTTCCTTCACTTTGCTCCAGGCACACAATTAGACATGGGCCACAGTGTGTATGTCAAGATTTTTTTTTTTCCCCTTTGCTTCTAAGCCAGTGCATGAATAGGTATGACTATGTAGGCCCATAATTCCTGGCTGTTGTATGTCGTCATTTCTAGTGAAAGTCCATAGCAGTCAAAAAAAGAAAAAAAAAAAATGTGTCCGTCTTGTCACTCATTAAGTAAGCCACCATAATTTATGCATTTAAAGCCCACTACGTAGCTGTATGGTAATCTCTGTTTTATAGATGTTAGTGTTTGTATAAAGCTCTAAATAGGTGTCAAGAAAAAAAAAAAAAAAAAGTGCTGCTCGTCATTTATCAAAATGGCTACAAAAAAAGTTGCATTACCTAATCAGTTATTTCCAGAACAAGAATATAAAGTTTTAAGATGCATATTGTGTAGGTTCCGATATTGTTAGGAGCTAGAGGATAAATTAATACTTTGCAAAAGTCACGTCATTAGAGCACCACTTAATTCTTTTACTCGGTATGTTTTCAACGTGACATCTTAAAGCTGGTGCAATTAACCGGAACAGTTGGTGTTAATGTATACAATGTATACATTTAGGACTTCTCACACTACGACAGTAATAAATCTCGACACGTTTTACAATTATTTTCCAGCTTTTACAATGTAACAATAGAAGCTTATTGCTAACTGCTATGGTGTTAGCCATTAAAGTTTAGCTTAACCCAAAACCAAAAATGTCGTAACTTGCAGCTTAACAGTCCTCAGAGGTAATGGCTGCATTCATTTTTTTTTCTCTTGATCCTGTCAGTAGCACACTTTCTCATCCATGAAAATAAATACCCATGGGCACAAAAGGGCATACAACTCCCCCCCCCCCCCCCGATGTGCCCATGTAAGTTGATCTACTTGGGTGAGACCACCCGGAGGATGAAAGTGTTTGTTACCCCAACATTTCATATTCCTGATATGTGAAGGGAGGACCCCCACCATTTTTGTATTTTTTTGTAATAAAGACATATATTTTTTATATAGCCTTTCTACCTCATGTTGTACCAACAAAGTCCTTTATTTTTTGAGCACGTTTGTACTGCTTCAATCCTTTTTACATATTCCCGATAAATGTCTGCTGTACCATGTACTTGTATGAGAAAGTATCCTGTTCTCTTTGTATCGCTTCCTTTGTGTGAAATCCATGGTCTTCCTGTCAGTCCCTCTGCTTTTCTATTAAAAACTGACCACGCTAAGCAGGAGAGCACAGCATGGTCAGTTCTCTAACTATGCTGGGAACTCAGCCTGCTCCCATCCAATGATCAGACTTGTCCTGACACCCCTTCAGCTGCACAGCCATTCACTGGGAAGCTCAGTGCACCACTTCTGCTTATACCCGGAGCTCTTATGCAGCTGAGAACAGAGGAAATGTGATCACTTATAAAAAAAAGAGGACAAAAAGTATTTGTAATTTTTTTAAATATCTATACACAAATGTTTTGCATTTCATTCTATTTTAAACTGAATGGATTGTTTTACAGGGTGATCATTTACAATCACTTTACGTATTACATTATAAAGTGAATATCAATCTGCGCAATCTCGTGAAATAAAGTGGTGTAAACAATTTTGAATAATTAATAAAAGCTGCTATCACTAACAAGTGTTCTCACTTCAATTATAAGGTGCAAATAATCAATGGACAGTGCTGCGCTATAAAAAACATCAATAAAAATAAAAGTGTAAAAATGGTAATCAATGAACATATGTTGCTAAAAGTTCATATACTGTACAATATCTGTGACTGATTGAAGTGAATTCAAAAAATCAATACATCAACAGTGCAAAAATCCAAACTGCTTGTGCTTTCCTCCACCAGTATCACAGGCTGTTCACCTCACATCTGAATCAAATCAGCAGTGTTCCCCTCTGGGGATAATAGAGAAAGCTGGCGTGGTGCTGGTAATCACTTTCCTCCTTCAAATCGCTTATTCACATGGGATAAAAAAACAGATCATCTCACCGAATATGATGTATAAGCAACAGAAGGAAGGCAGAATCTAGTGCTCTCCGTTTAAAATGTTTAATAATATATAAAAGAAGGTAAGGTATAAACTCACAAAGATGACATTATAAGCCGTGCAAGCTGAAATCACATTTCAGACACAATAGGTCTCAAGATGGCCATGATGTAACGTCAATACGCAGGCTCCATCCTCTACTACTACCACCTTACCTTTTTTTTAAATATATTATTAAACATTTTAAACGGAGAGCACTAGATTCTGCCTTCCTTCTTTTGCACATCCATTTTATCTGGTGAGATGATCAGGTTTTTATCCCCATGTTTATTAATTACCATTTTTCCACTTTTATTATTATTGATGTTTTTTATAGCGCAGCACTGTCTATTGATTACGTATTACATTGTTCAGCATAGATAGACGCTTCATTTGTGAATTTAAATAACAATATTTGTTTACAAAGATTGTGCTGACCAGGTCCATTCAGAAATATATTTCATATTGTATTTATTTCATATGATGTTCCAAGATACAATTGGGGAGGAGACAGAATACTGACTCTAAAAAAAGTAGGAAGTGTGCTGGATAGATAGGCTGCCCCTTTTTACTTTATTTATTATCTTATATTTATATTAATGTTATTATTTATTACCTTATATGTATCTGTATGCATATAAATGTATTATTTATGATCATATATGTATATATAGATATATATTTATATATTATACATATAGATTCATTTATACTACTGGGTTAGGTACATTTTTTTTTCAGTTTTCTATTAATTGTTATAATTATTTATTTAAACTTTTTTTATATTTCAGTTTCATTATAGTTATTGGTGTACGTTTCCAGCCCTCATGGGGGATTAGGTTGGCCCTGAAACACACTGGATACAGTTTTTTTTTCTTGTGGTTTAGGTATGTTCCACAATCAAGAATTGCGGACTCTTAAGACAAAAGTTTGGTAATCTTTTTTCAGTTTTACACGGATTTCTCAATTTGGGTGGCCCCTACCCTTTGGGGTGCCTCTGCCTTGTAGTGCAGCTGCTGAGGTCATTCCATAAAGTCTCACTGCCACTTTTTGTTTGATAGGTTAGAGATTGAAGTCCAGTGCCTCACATCTACTTACTTTTTTGGACTATCCCTACATCTCTGTCATCCTGCAACAATGCGGTAGAGCTTTGTACAGCAAGTCAATAGCATAAAACAAACAAACCATCTTCTTTTATATCTTATATCACAGCGCATACAGAGTATATCCTATACTCACCAAATAAAGCTAAAATAAGAAATATATTGTAAAGGTGAAAATCAATCAAAAAACAGTTTATTCCATAGCAAACCTTCTTTGTAAAAGTGCTCCGTGTTCAATAATTCATAAATAAAGTGCTGGAGTGCTCTCTTGTGCCCCTACTCACCAGAAAGAATGGACCTCCAGCTTTCCAGCGTAAGGGTCTAACATACCGTACTTTAGTCTGGTGAGGGGGTGCTCAAAGGATCTCCTCTCTCCTATTGTGTCTCCCACAGACTGGTACCTAAAGTATGCAGCTGCCGCTGTAGATATCACTCGTGTCCCACCAGGGTCAATCAAGGAAAAGGAACTCTTATGCCCCGTACACACGGTCGGACTTTGTTCGGACATTCCGACAACAAAATCCTAGGATTTTTTCCGACGGATGTTGGCTCAAACTTGTCGTGCATACACACGGTCACACAAAGTTGTCGGAAAATCCGATCGTTCTAAACGCGGTGGCGTAAAACACGTACGTCGGGACTATAAATGGGGCAGTGGCCAATAGCTTTCATCTCTTTATTTATTCTGAGCGTGCGTGGCACTTTGTCCATCGGATTTGTGTACACACGATCGGAATTTCCGACAACGGATTTTGTTGTCGGAAAATTTTATATCCTGCTCTCAAACTTTGTTTGTCGGAAAATTCGATGGAAAATGTGTGATAGAGCCCACACGGGCGGAATTTCCGACAACAAGGTCCTATCACACATTTTCCGTCGGAAAATCCGACCGTGTGTACGGGGCATTGTTGTGTAGTAATTTGGTTTATTTAATAAAAAAGTATAAAATTACACTGACAACACAGAAGACAAGTATTCGCTCTGCAGAGTATAGACAATCAGTACAAGCCTCTTCCGGGTCTGCCGCGGCTCGGCATGATTTCCACAGATGGTGTAAGTGACGTGACAGGATTAGAAACTCTGTTGACGCGTTTCGCCACTCCTACAGGGCGTTATTAATTAAGCGCTTATGACCACTCTATAGCATATTTACTGCTACAAGGCAGCAGTTCTGTGCAGAATCATGTATATTTACATGATTCTGCACTTCCACCTATAGTGCGCACGCTTCGCCAGCATGCCGCTTCTGCTGTGATTAGTCACAGCAGAAGCTGATCAGCAGGTGCTGGCCAATGGATGTTTGCAGGCACCCACCAATTACCTAGGAGGGAGGATGGACAGAGCTCTACATAATGTAATAATTCATGTAATTAAGGCAGAGCTCCGTACTGACAGCGGGGATGTGATGGATTTCTTTCTCTGCAAAGCAGGGAAAGAAAACCAATCACATTCCTTAGTAAAAGCACCACACAAAGTACACAAAAACACTGGCTAGGCACACATTTAACTCTTTTTTGATCGGTCTAGATGTTTAACCCCTTCCCAGCCAGTGTCATTAGTACAGTGACAGTTCATATTTTTAGCACTGATCACTGTATTAGTGTCACTGGTTCCCACAAAGTGTTAAAAGTGTCACTTAGGAGTTGATTTACTAAAGACAAATAGACTGCATGATGGAAGTCAGCAGAGCTTCTGCTCATTTACTAAGCTCTGGAGCAACTGCTTTTGCAGATTGCAACTGCCCTTTGCAAAGTGCACAGTCTATTTGTTTTTAATAAATTAAACCCAGAGTATATGATTGTCCACCACAATATCGCAGTCCCACTATAAGTCACTGATCGCCACTACTACCAGTAAATAAATAAATAAATAATTCAGTAAATGTTCGATAGTTTTTAACTTTTGCGCAAACCAATCAATATACGCTTTTTGGGATTTTTTTTACCAAAAATATTTGGCATAATACATATAGGTCTAAATTTATGAAGACTTTTTTTTATTGAGTATATTTTTTAGCAAAAAGTAAAAAATATTGTTTTGGTTTTTTTTTTCAAAATTGTCGGTCTTTTTTTGGTTATAACACAAAAAATAAAAAACGCAGCAATGATCAAATACCACCAAAAGAAAATATAAACAGAAAAAGTATTTCTCCTGCACTTGTGCAGGCGGTATTAGTGTAAAGTAGTAGTAATTACAAATGGTAAGTAGTATGGCACGATCATGCGTGTCCCGCTGCCTAGACTGACCAGGGGTGGTCCGAAGGAAGTGAAAGTGAAAAAAAGGGCGTGGAAGGCGCGTGATATAACGCATGAATCAAAGTGATATGGTTTATTCATAGACAAAGTAGATAAATACAAAGAAATTACTACAAATTCATTAAAATGGGTTACAAGATGTTCATTAAAAATTAATAATTCATTAAGCCCATGCAAGGGCAAATGCTCAAGGCAGGCTAACGTGTTTCAAGGTTTTCCCTCTTCATCAGAGGACAGCACTCTGCTAGGAGGATTGCAGAACTCCCGCTGCAGCCTCACAACAAGTCCAAACGCAGGAACAGATGACAGACAAACAACATATAACAAACCAACCATTCATTCTACGGCATGTAGAGCGTTGTGATGCGGATACCTCTAGAGTAAAGGAGAATACATCACCTACTATGTGATACATCTCTGAATCAGCCATTCCTCTTTATGTGTATCTACCACACCCTACAGACATTTTTAATGAAACTCTTGTAACCCATTTTAATGAATTCGTAGTAATTTCTTTGTATTTATCTACTTTGTCTATGAATAGATCATATCACTTTGATACATGCATTATATCACATGCCTTCCACCCCCTTTTTTCACTTAACCACCAAAAGAAAGCTCTATTTGTGGGAAAAAAATGGCAATTTTATTTGGGTATAGCGTTGCATGACTGCGCAATTGTCAGTTAAAGTAACACAATCCCATATTGCAAAAATGGCCATGGGGGGGGGGGGATTCAAATCTACGGGAGGTCATGTGGTTAAATAAATCTCAACGTGGCCATCATTTTTACAGTTGCCGCAAAAAGTAAGAATCTAGTTGAGCTTTGGATGTTTACCTGATCTTACATAAGCTAGCAGAAGATGAATTTTTACCTAAGCTCTGAATATGTATGGCCTTTTCAATCTAACCTACCAGTCAAGCTAATCTATCTTGCATTAAAGCTTCCCCTCTTTACTGTTCTCATCAGTCAATAAAGCCACTTCAACATCAACTTTCTCTTGTTCTTATCAATAGTTAACAAAGTAACATAATTGGAATAATGGAAACGCTGATCACAGTTTGTTTTTCTGAAAAACACATGACATCATCAACTTCTATTTATCATCATCATCATAGTCTGCCTATAGATACACAGGTTAGATTAGGAAGCACAATCATACCTGGAATGTTATTTGTGATCTAATGAGAGAAATGGGCAAGGTTGACTGATAGAATCCAATGAGGCTACAAAACAACAACATTTTCACCTAGTGAGTAAGACTCTGGTTTTTGCAATTTCCCTGTGTTTTTACAATGAACAGTATGCCGTGTGCCAAAATAATGGCCAATGATTAATGCATCATCCAGTCATTTACATGGTATAACATGCCGCCCAGCATAATGTGAATCTCGATCTTTATGTGACCTCATTGGGTATTGTAGGTTCTCTGCTAGCTTAGCTGCATCATGTCAGTTACAGATGAGATGTCCTTTAAATAAATAAGGTCCCTATTTTAATGTTTCTTGTTGAGAAAACAGAGCTGAATAGTTTTTCTAACACTCCTAATTACAAATCCTCTATAATTTATGCTATGAAATCTAGGCTTTGAATGCCTAGCCCTTTTTTTTTCTGGCTCATTACTCAAAGCAATGGCACAATTTTTTAATGAATGCGAACAGCTTGTTCAGGGAACGTCAATGTTTACCCAAAAAGTCACATCATTTTTCAAATTATACAAGGTGTCAGTACCAACAACCTTTTCTGTTAGCTTTCCAAAGACTCCAGTACTGCTGGGCTATTACTTTCCAGGCACTGTGTTGTTCTGTAAACTGAGGCTTAGAAGCGGACTTCTTACCAGTGTAGGTGTGAGCATTAAGGATTGGAGGGGAAGCTCTGACGAGCGTGGTTCTGGCCAACATCACCCCGGTCCTTTACTTCTGTTTTTTTTCCTGGACATCATTGCAATGCCATCCTTTACAGAAAGAAAACGGACTGCAATAAAACCAATATTTACTGTTTGTTAAATAGCATAATGCATGCACAGCCATCAAATATAAGGTTGGTAATGCTTTGCCCTATCAGATTATATTTAGAAATATTAAAGCATAATACCTAAAGCAAAACTCCAGCCAAAAATCAAAAGTCAAAAATTGTAAAATACCAAAAAAACACCCCTAGACTAGACTAGGAAGAGGGAAATAATCCCTGGGACAGCCCAGATCCCCTAAGCAATTACAAGGGACAAGTCCAAGGTGTCCCCCTGGTAATTTAAGTAATGGGTATTACTTACAGGCAGATAGACCTGCCTGTCCTGACTACATATTAAATAGTCTACCTACCTATTGCTCAGGGGCGGCGTGTCCATTAGAGGCGCCTGGGCATTACCCCCTCTCTCCAGGCCACCCCCTATATGGTAATGGAAAGGAATATAAAAACAGACAGTGACCAAAATCAGCCCAAGCACAACAAAGCAGAGACTGACCTCCATCCCTAGAAACTATTTAGAAACAAAATAAAAGAAACGGATGCGGGACTTTAAATGAGGTGTGTCTCTGCGGGTAAGGGATATAATACTGTTAATTGTAAACAATCCCGAGGGGTAGTACCTATAATGAATCAAAAAAGGACATAAAAAGGACATAATTGGTACAAAAGGTACTAATAGAGAAAAAATATTATACATAGTTGTGATAATCAATAATACATATTGTAAAACATGATAAAATGAATTAATGATAATACAAGCTCCAAGGGTTGGCTTCTCCCGCCTCAACCCCAGAGGAGATCAATCTATCCAGGCTATGCTCATCCAAACCTAGCAGGTATGGGTCTATACCCATGAGATACTCTATAGGTAAAGCACTATTATTACCTTAAATTCTATTTTTTAACTGGAGAGCCCATTGTACTAAATATATTTGATGTAGGTCCATCTATTTATTCAACTTCTATTTCTATTTATTTTATAGCATCCTACTCCTGATGATTGGCTTTAAACGCCATGAAACGCATAGAGTCCATACTCAAGGGTGCCAGGTTTATAGCTTGCATTATCATGAATTTATTTTATCATGTTTTACAATATTTATTGTTGATTATCACAACTATGTATAATATTCTTTCTCTATTAGTACCTTTTGTACCAATTATGTCCTTTTTATGTATGAACATTAAATATGTGACTATTGTGCATTGAATATGTGTATATCGTGCCTATATTGTACACAAGAAATATCTATTTGATTCATTATAGGGACTACCCCTCAGGGATTGGTTACAATTAACAGTATTATATCCCTTACCCGCAGAGACACACCTCATTTAAAGTCCCGCATCCATTTCTTTTATTTTGTTTCTAAATGGTAATGGATAGATTCATGCATAGCATGAATCTATCCATGGCCGCCGCGGCCACCTCCTATTCATGCATCCGGCCCCATTCAGGGCACCGGGTGCATGAATTACAGCATCCAGTTTTTTTTTAAGCACCTGATTAGAGCCAGAGGCTCTAATAGGCTTCAAAATAGGCTGGGCTTGGGATGCTGAGAGTGCGACCAGAGCCCACCCAGGTGTGTTGCAACAGCGAATAAATATTCGCTGTTGCAACACTGATCCTCCTCCGGCTGATCGGGAAGTGGTTCTGATACCCATCACCCGATTGGCTGAAAGGACAGGCGATCCTATTGGATGCCTAGGAGGAGGGGTGGAGACGCACGGCGGAAGCGAGGAGAAGAGCCGCTGGCCGATGCCTGGATGCCTGGTCCCGCCGCCGCTCCTCGGATGCCCAATCCCCGGCGCTCCTCGGATGCCCGATCCCTGCCGCTGCTCCTTAGATGCCCGCCGCCAAGATGGGGTAAGTGTTGGTGGACCGACCGGCAGACAGCAGTGGGTTTCAGTTGCCGTGGGGGGGGTTCGGTTGCGGTTGTTTGCCACCTCCCCCCAAACAAAAAAACACCATCCACCACTGCTATTGTTTCTCATCTCATCAAACTGAATGTGAATAGGACTTGACTATGCTGAACACAAAACCATGTCCACACCTATTGCATTCCATACTCTCCTGGAGCAGAACTGGGCAAATCACGGCCCCATGGACACATCTGGCCTTTTGGCTGTCCCTATTTGGTCCTCAATGCCTCTACTGTCAGCAAGCCTCTATGGCAGCCTTTTTCAACCAGGGTGCCCAGGCACCCTGGGTGCCTTCAGGTATCTTCAGGGGTGTCTTGGCAAAATGCCTAAAAATTGCCCAAAAATTGTACACAAGCCAGCAGGTGGATGAAGGCTGCCTTTTAGTTACACAAAGCCACAACCTTCTACGGCATCCTTCTACCGGCATCCTAACAACCAATAACATCATCAGTTGACAAGGAGGATGTTGGGCCTGCACAGCTTCCTTGTTGGGGTCACATACGCTGAATAAGGGAGAGAAACTGAGGGAAAAGAGAAACATTGTAAAACTAGTCAGTACTAGTGTGCTAAGGTGTGTTTGCTTTGGAAGAATAAATCACCTCTAATGTTGGGTGTCCTAAATGTGTGGATGTTGCTGCATTATGTAAAACTATTAGTTTCATTTTTTACATTTTAGATTGGGGTGCCTCAAGATTGTGCAGAATATTAAAGGGTGCCTTGATTGAAAAAGGGTTGAGAAACACTACTCTATGGGCCTGTCAGCTTGCTAAGGAAGCTGACGCTCAGAGAGGCATGCTGGCAGAAGTGTGAAGAGCTTCAAAAAGTGGGAAGAGAGACCCTGATGCCGTGTACACACGGTCGGACTTGCCAAAGGGATAACCTCCGTCCGCATTTCCCCCGGAAAAATTTAGAACGTGTTCTATATCTAAGTCCGTCGGAAATGCCGACAGAAAAAGTCCGATGGGGCATACACACGGTTGGAATATCTGACCAAAAGCTCCCATCGAACTTTTTCTGTCAGAAATTCCAACCGTGTGTACGGGGCATTAGGAGCTGATCAGGACAGCAGGAGGCTCTGATGTCAAACGCTGCACCCTGAGTTGAAAATGTGGCATGCGAACAGCCCCCAGCTGTTATTTTACAGTTCAGATGAGCAGTCAGGTGGGTGGATGTTGGCTCAGCCACCTGATTTACCACTCCCCAACCACCTATCTCAAAGAGACCTATTTCATGAGAAGCTGTACCTAAAAGTCCCAGCACCAGGTTTTTGTTTTCTATATGTTTACATACTTACGGACCTTCCGAGGTCCAATATTAATATTGAGCAGAATTAAGTTTAGCCCTCCACCACAATAGTCCTTATTTATTTATTTCAGGTACTTATATAGCACTGTCAATGTATGCAGCACTTTACATTGTATATTCACATCAGTCCCTACCCTCAAGGGAGTTACAACTTAAGGTCCCTAACACACATTCATACATACTAGGGCCAATTTTTAGACAGGATCCGATTAACCTACCAGCAAGTCTTTAGAGTGTGGGAGGAAACTGGAGTACCCAGAGAAAACCCACACAGGCAGAACATGCAAACTCCAGGCAGATGGTGTCATGGTTGGGATTCGAACCAGTGAACATTTTTGCTGCTAGCTGAAAGTGCTAACCACTACACCACCGTTCTGCCCATTTCTCATGTATCCCCAAGGGAAAATGAATTGCCCACCTCTGTCCTAGATGATTCCTACCTGTCCTCTATGATTGTTTATTTGTGGCATTACCCACTAATACCAAAACCAATTTTGCTGAAATACCTATCTTTAACCCAGAGGTTTTCACCCACACAGTACTTTTTTCTGCCACTGGATGTCCTAATGCCCCGTACACACGGTCGGATTTTCCGATGGAAAATGTCCGATCGGAGCGTGTTGTCGGAAATTCCGACCGTGTGTGGGCTCCATCGGACATTTTCCATCGGATTTTCCGACACACAAAGTTGGAGAGCAAGAGATAAAATTTTCTGACAACAAAATCCGTTGTCGGAAATTCCGATCGTGTGTACACAAATCCAACGGACAAAGTGCCACGCATGCTCAGAATAAATAAAGAGATGAAAGCTATTGGCCACTGCCCCGTTTATAGTCCCGACGTACGTGTTTTACGTCACTGCGTTCAGAACGATCGGATTTTCCGACAACTTTGTGTGACCGTGTGTATGCAAGACAAGTTTGAGCCAACATCCGTCGGAAAAAATCCTAGGATTTTGTTGTTGGAATGTCCGAACAAAGTCCGACCGTGTGTACGCCCTATTAGTCTGATGGCCAATGTTATATGCTCCAGCCTGGCTGACCCTGAGTATTTGAGGGGGCATACACACTGCAATAGAATTTTTTTTCTAAATGTCACTTAAATGCACTGGATACTTACTAAAAGCAATAAATCCCATTGCATATTTATTTATTTTAAAAAATGTATTTGTTATGAATGTAGATAATTTGGTTTATTGAATGGCCCTCATAAATCAGTGTCTGATTTTTAAGACCAATAAAATGGGGTTTACCCAAATTGATCTTTTAAACCTATGTTAAACTTTCCACGTATCCTGGCTATGGGTCATAAGGCTGTGAAGTCTGAGGTTTGTACTTACCCTGTTTTGGAAATAAAGAGAAGGGGTATAGAATTACTAGACATATCCATGTGTGAGCAAAAGATGTCAGTAATATTCACTCATATTTATGTCAGAATCACAAAGCAATGTTGCCCTTAAGCCAGCAATCAGCAAACGTAGTCAGGAAGTTTGACTTCATGAAACACAACAGGCAGGGAGAACAGGTTACATGGGATTCTGATAGTGATAAGTGATCTACCACTGACCTGATTCTAGAACCAGCGTGAACCATTATGCTATTGTTTGCTTGTCTAATCTTGTGAGTGTTGAAGGGTCTTGCTAGAAAATGTGTGTTTTTCAATCAGCAGTGAATGGCTCAGAGGATATATTGTTTTTCATCAGAAATTTGACATTTGGACAAAACAGAACATTTTAAACCACTTTAACTCATGGCTCTGTATTGTTATCCTTTGTGTCAATTAACATTAACCTAAAGTTAATTTAATATTGATAGTCATTTAGGTAGTTCGACTAAAGTGGCATCAACTAACCAAAATATTAACAAGGAGATATAATGGTAAATAATATGTTCTAATCTTTTTATTCTTATTAAGTACATAATACATTATATATATATATATATATATTCTTGTGTCAATATCAAAAGTTAACCACTTCAGCCCCAGAAGGATTTGCCCCCTTCCTGACCAAGTTGCTTTAACTGACAATTGCGCGGTTGTGCAACATTGTACCAAAACAAAATTTATGTCATTTTTCCTCCACAAATATAGCTTTCTTTTGGTGGTATTTGATCACCTCTGCGGTTCTTATTTTTTGCGCTATAAACAAAAAAAGAGCAACAATTTAAAAAAAAAAACAATATTTTGTATAATTTTTGCAATAATAAATATCCCAAATGAAAAAAAAAATGTTTTCCTCAGTTTAGGCCGATATGTATTCTTCTACATATTTTTGGTAAAAAAATCGCAAAAAGGATATATAGATTGGTTTGCGCAAAAGTTATAATGTCTACAAAATAGGGGCTAGATTTTTGTCATTTTTATTATTATTTTTTTTTTTTTTTACTAGTAATGGCGGCGTTCTCGATTTTTATCAGGACTGTGATATTTCGGGTACAGATCGGACACCTTTGACGCTATTTTGGGACCATTGACATTTTTACAGCGATCAGAACTAAAAATAGCCATTGATTACTGTATAAATGTCACTCGCAGGGAAGGCGTTAACACTAGGGGGTGATCGAGGGGTTAACTGTGTTCCCTACTAGGTGTGTTCTAACTGTAGGGGGGATTGGACTGACTAGGGGAGGAGAGAGATCGGTGTTCATACTTAGTATGAACACATGATCTCTCTCCTCTCCCCTGAGAGAACTGGGATTTGTATGTCTACACACACAGATCCCGGTTCTAGCTCTGTCACAAGCGATCATGGATGCCCGACGGTCATTGTGCCCTCCGGGCACGCGCATTGGCTCGCGAGCACCTGCTGTGGTGTCTTAAAGAAGCAACATACACCTACGGCAATTTGCGCAACTGTGCCAACCTGCCGCAGTATAAATGCAGTGGCTGGTCGGCTAGCGGTTAAAAAGGCCCTGTTGCTAGACTATTTATTTCAACAAAATCTTCCCATAAGATTATATGTGCATTTTGCATATTTAAAGCAGCAATTAAACTCAAAAGTAAAAATATAATATATTGCAGCTTATCAATCCTTAAATCTGGTAGCTGCATTGGCAGGGTATATAAATCAGTTCCTGACAAAAGTTGGTGACATATAATACAGTGGCAGGACAAACTATATAGTGTACAGTATAACACTATCTTACAAATTAAAATAGCAGCTGAAGGCATCCAATGTGTCCCCACGCCAAATCCAGCGAACAAGCTATACAAAGCGATGGCAACCACCCCAATTTATAACTAGCTTTTGCAATAAGGGACACAGGGAAGGTTAATGCACATCACAAACAGACAAAATTGCCCAGCACGCTTACCAGCTAACCTGCAAGCTAACCTCCAATTAACCGTGTCTAACAATTCATGTTAAAAACAGAAGTTTTAGTTGCACACATTTGCAAATATATGTGGAAGCCGCAGGTTTGTCAAGTAATGCTTTTGTTGAGTAGATTGCCATACATCCAGGGACTTTGGATGGGAAGATTTCATCAAGGTCAACAATGGTTTCTGAGCAGAGTCCTGAAGTATGTGATGCATTAGTAGGGGGTGATGAGGAAGCCATGAGTTATACCCTTTATTCTAATAACCAGGGAGAAAGAAATGGTGGTTTAATAGTGGCATTAGAGGTGTACTATAAGGCCACCCATTATGGGCATGTAGTAGCAAGATCCAAATAGCCAGTGATGCTAATGTCAGATGAGAGGTGCAGCTAGCTAAGTGTCAGCATGACTGTAGGGACCAGGGGATAACAGATAGATCAGTGTTGTGTAAAGTTGTTTCCAATTTAACCCATAATATATTATTGTATGCATATTTCAAGGTTGTGATTCTGGTAGGGCAATCACTTGGTAATATTTTTTAGAATCTGCAAGCGTAAGCCCACCGGAATGTTTAGGTCTAGATAAGATGGCACAGGAGATTCTCAGTTATTTTTCTATTCCAAATGTACCTAGAGACCAGGGACTGTAACAGATAGAAAAATCCATTTGGGACACCAAATGGTAACATTTAAAACAGGAAAAGAAGTCATGAGAGTAGATTCATTTTTATAACATTTATTTTACCCAGCCAAGACATATTGTCAGCCAACACTGAAGATCACTTTAAATGTTATTCAGGAATGGGACATAGTTAGTTTGAAAGAGTGTTGATAGTTTAGAGATCGAATCCCTAAATATTTCAAGCTATTTGATTGCCATTGGAAATGAAAGTGTGGTTTTGCCTCCAGAGCAGGTACTAAAATGCTTAAAATTTCAGATTTAGTGAGGAAAAGGTGGACATTAGATTGGATAGCGAGTGCCTCAGTTGCTGAATGTAAAACAGAATATCATCTGCATACTCTGCACATTTGTGTTCTATCACCTATTGTAGCCTTTTTCAACCAGGGTGCCCAGCCACCCTGGGGTGCCTTGAGGTTTCTTTGGGAGTGCCTTACCAAAATGCCTAAAAGCTGCCCCAAAATTGTATACAAGCCGGCAGATGGATGAAGCTTGCCTTTTAGTTTCACAAAGTCACAGGTTTTCATTGTGCATCATTACAACCTTCTAGCCTCCGGCGTCCTAACAATCAATGACCCTCCCCTGCCCCTCTCTGTCAGCGATGGGGTCACATTAGCTGAGTGATGGAGAAAAACTGAGGGAGAAGAGAAGCACTGGCATACTAGTCAGTACCAGTGTGCAAAAGTGTATTGGATTTGGAAGAATAAATCACTTCTAACATTGGGTGTCCTACGTGTGTGGATGTTGATGTATTATGTAAAACTATTAGAATAGTTTTTTACTTTTCAGAATGGGGTGCCTTGAGACTGTCCATAATTTCAAAGGGTGCCTTGCGATTGTCCATAATTTTAAAGGGTGCCTTGATTGAAAAAAGGTTGAGAAACACTGACCTATTGTTATACAATGAATGTTGGGTCATTTCAAGCTGAATAGAGAAAAAGGTTCTGAAGATATTATGTTTAGTAAAGTCTTAGTAGTTCCTAAGTCTTTCCTAGCCTTAGAGGTTGGAGTGGGCAGGGTGGATATTGTTAAATACTGTTTTTCAGTATGCCATGGTAAACCATGCAACCCACCGTGTACCTGGTAACGATAAAAATCTTTAACAGTATGAGCAATGTCAGCTGTGGTGAACAGGATGTTTCTCGAGGACAATTTGATCTAGAAATGAATTGGATTGGAATGGCAGATGGATTGCTGCCCATCCAAGTTATACCACCAGCCGCCACTGCAACTCACCCTGTACCTGGTAATGTTTATGATAAGAGTCTTTAAGGGTACAAACAATGTCAGCTGTGGTGAACAGCAAGTCTCCCAAGAGCGATTTGATCTTAGAAATTATTTTTTATTGTGTAGAGAACGAACTAGAGTTCTCACATGTTTGTCACCCCATTTAAATATTGTTTGGGAGAGTTGGTGAAACTGACACTTAGCCCCCATTCACATTGAATCCGACTTTGAAATCAGTCGCATGGTTTCACAGCCGCAGGTCAATGTAACTTCAGATGCGACTTGGCTGACATCTGTGCGACTTCATGCACAGATGTCTATGAAAATTGCACCTGATATTGCAAAAAATAGTACAGGATCCTTTTTTTGAAGTTCTACACCAGGGGTAGTGAATTCAAATTCAAGGAGGTCCGGTCACTAAAAAAAATTTCCACCTGAGGTCCGAAACACAAGTCTGTGCAATGAAAGATTGCACGCATCTTTTTTTCTTTTTTTTTGGCGTAAGCCGCGCTTTTCTTACTGTTTCCTTTAAACACTCTGGTAATAGTCTATAAATGTAAATGTTCCCAATAGTGTTCAGCCTTACATCAGGTGCCCTTATCAGAGTAATTTATTACATTGGGTGCCCCCATCAGACTACCCCAGTAGTAAGGTTCTGATGTGCCCATCAGAGTACCCCTTAACATAAAATGTGCAAATCAGAATGACCCTTAACATTAAATATGCCCATTGGAGTGTCCCTTATTTTATGTTAGGAGGCACACTAATGAGCATATTTTATATTAGGAGGCATTCTGATGGGCACATTTTGTTGTGCCCATCAGAGTGATCCTTACATTAAATGTGCTCATCAGTGTGCCCCTTAAGAGAAAATGTGCCCATCAGAGTGCCCCTGTAAATACCCCACATACCTTGTGGCAGGCAAGGAGTGAGAGCCAGCAGAGGTAACAAGCTACAGGGTTCGAGAGCTGTGTCGGGAGTCCTGCGGAAGGGGGCGGGGTGCACATATCACATCATACCTTGCGGCTGGCTGAATAAGAGCCAGGAGCTGCAAGATGACAAGCAGCAGGGGGCGGGGACACGCACGTGACATTGCGTCTCATCTCGCGGCCCGGCCGGGAGCCGCGAGAGAGTAAACAGCATTGGGTGGGGCGCACATGCGACATCATTGGTTCACGGTCCCAGAAACCAATGACTGCGGAATGGGGATGTGGCACTGTACACTGGCGGCCTGATGGTCTGGATAGGAGCGTCACTCGGTCCGTGTTCGGACCACAGGCCACCATTTAATGACGGCTACTCTACACCATTCCAGTGTCTCACGTGCTAGGTCAGGATAGATAATTATAATGGCACCATCAAAGTCAGTTAAAGGAATACCTCTGAACTTTTACATAATGGCCTCTTTTTCTTTTCAAAATGGTGTAAGTGGCAAATAACATCCCGGGGAAGATCAGATAAAAGGTTGCGAGGTCTCAGTGCTCTGTGCACTTGGTCAAAACATAGCTGGGCTGTAGTTGGGTTTTCAATGGCAGAATTTAAGATGCCTCTCATTTTGCAAGGGAGATCTTAATTTTTAGTGGCTTCAGGCAGTTCCATGATGTGTAAATTATTTAATCTATTCCAGTTTTCTAGATCCTCCAATTTGTATAAGGCGGACCAGTGAGCAGTAGCCAGCTGAGTGGTATGGTCTTGTAGCTCTCTAATGGAATCCTGGTGTGTATCCAAGCGCTTCTCCGATTCCAAAAGGTGACAGAAGTCCGAGCACATGGTGCACATTTCCTTCTTGAGGGACCACTACAATCCATGGAACATACTAGCCAGTTTGTGCTTAGTAGGAACTGTTCTCATAAGAGCAGCCAGGTCCATGCTGTGGGGTGAGTGAGAGTCCCCTATACAGTCTGAGCCACAGGATGATACTGGGGAACAGCTTCTGAGGGAGGGACCTGGGAAAGCTGATCTACTACAGCATGGGGATATGGCGTGATTGCCCTGGTCATGCAGATCCTCACTGTCAACAGACAGGAAATGCTTAATAGAGCCAGAAGAGGGTAGTTTAGAAGCAAGGTGCCTTACAGATATTTTCTCCATGGTGGTTCTGGTGGCAGATGCTCTAGTAGGCATGTTGGGGTAGTGTGGATTGGATCTGTCACCAGAGCTATGTTCAAACACGTCCAACCAGCGCCATGTGCAAACCACCACAAAAAATATGTATTATTAGTAAATTATATGACAGACACAGAAGGGACATTTTATCTATAATTCCCAAGATTATACAGTATATGAGCAGACAGCCAACACAGCCTAGTGCTGCCCAGGGATGCAGCTCCAGCTGTGCTATTGTGTGCAGTGCTGAGCTCTAGTCTGTCATAAAAAATCTGAATGTTGTGCTCCCCACAGATAGTTAAATGCTAATTTATTCTAGGGGAGGTTTAAAGCAGAGGAACATTTACCTTATTTCTTCCTCTCTCAACAGCCAGCGCTACCCCCACTCTCCCCCATTTATATTTATGGGCAGGCCTTCGATATCAGAGAGGCGTGACATAAGGACTGCACGGAGGAAGCCTGCAGGAGTGGGGAATCTGATAAGTATTTCTACTTATCCCGTACCCCTAGACTAAACTAGCATTTGGACCTAGCTATTTGGGGGGCACAACATTAATTTTTTTTTTTGATTGCTGACTGGATCTCATTTTTAATTCAGTGTGTGACCACAAGAGAATATTTGTACGAATATAACACAATCAGGAACAATATCTCACTGAAGGCTGAGGGCTGCATTTCCGCAACTAAAGTCAATGAACAATCGCTGCTTTCCCGTCAGCAGGTTTTATAGCCCTGGGCATCATTATGATATATTGTGGCATCACAATGACTCATAACAGCCGCTCAACATTCACCTTTCACTGACTGCGCTAATGTAATCCCTTACTCTGTGTTTTGCAATCTCTGGTCTATCTTACATATAGGATAAAATATTTTGCCTCATCAATGTACCCACTGATCTTCAGTGAATCAAGGCCATTGTTTTCAAGGGTGGGAAGTAAAAGCAAAAGTAAGCTGAATTAATTGTATTCAGTCTGTAGTCTGTAGTCCAAAATCTTTATACTTTGAAATACTTTCTCCAGTTCCTTTTTTTTAAAAATAAATACAGATTCTAATGCAATTTCAAGAACAAATTGAAATGCAAAGATCAGGTATTTATTGTTGGACCAATGAAAGTGCAGTCCTTGTGCATAGGGCTGGAACATCTTTCAGAAAATTGGGATTCTTACCATTCCCAGGATCTCAGGCCTGTGATGTCACCTCCCCTAAATGCAGAGGCCCTGGAAGTAAGGTAAATATATATATATATATATTATTTTTTTGCTTTTCTCCATAGTTGTATTTTGGGTAACTATGGAATACATTGTACATGAGGCGTGGTCCACTAATGATTACCAAAGAACACAAATTTATATATTGCTGCTTACAAGTTAGGTGTGAAGATTACTTTGTTTTTCTTTTTCCAGACTTTTTACTAACACACTTCCTGTTCTAAGGGGACAATAGTCACTCACTGTATTGTATCTAAGAAGTAGCAGTATTGTCACCCTAGGATAGGACTACAGAACACAGGCAGGACTGCTGCATAGGCAGCAATGGCGGCCCATCCATAAAGAGTGCACAGGCGCCGTCTCCCCTATCAATGCGTCCGGTCCACTGATCTACATATCAGTGGCACCAGACCATGGATTCCAATGCCGCATGGTGTTTTTTTGAAGCGCCTCATTAGAGCTAGAGGCTCTAACAGGCTTCAAAAAAGGGTCGGCTCGGAGCACAGAGCATTGTGCTTCGAGCCCACCCAGTTGTGTGACGATAAGCAAATGAATTGTTGCTATTATCACACTAAAGTTCCTCTCCGCCAATCAGGAGGCAGGTTTGTGAGACCTGTTTCCCGAATGGCTAAAGCGTTAGGCGATCCTATTGCATGCCTAGCACTGTGGCGGAGGAGGAGACACGCGGCGGCGGAGGAAGCTGGAGGAGCGGACACCGGAGCAGCCGCTGCCCACACTCCAGGAGGAGAGGACAACACAGCTCCGCCACATGAGCAGGTAAGTTGTTTGCCGCCTCCCCCAAAAGGAAGAACCAACCCGCCGCCACTGAAAGGCAGAGAGCACAGAAAGTTATCAGCTGACAAGATTTCCAGCAGGAATATTTGCATTTATTGAACAGACATAACAAAACCCTATTAATGTTATATTTAACAGCCCAAAGGGAAGCAAATAATAGACATTCTTTAATATGGCTTACTTAGATTTTAAGCACACCTTGCATTTTCATGCAAGGTCTGCTTTAAGAGTCCATTGTAGTAGCAACTGTACAACTGAGTTTTGCTTCCATTCATCCAGGATGATGTACTGCAGGTGGTTCAAGAGATGGTTTTCGCTTTGTCTCTAAAACATTAAGCAGAATTCTCAGCTTCCTCTGTGGCTGTGAGTAAAACTTCTAGGTCAGGTTGTGGATTTATAGAAACATAAATCTGCTGACCTTTCTTCTAGCTTTTAGTTGTGTTTCCCACTATCTTGACTTGAGTTGCTTTATTCAAAGTGAACTTTACAACAGCTGATAAAAAGGATCTCAACTTATCCTGCATTATAGTCTTACTTTTAACATACTTGTTTATACAAACTGCTATTAATCTATGGGTTCCTTTAATCACGTGCTAGTTCTTGCAGGTGGACTTTCAGAAATATGTTAAAGAGGAAGTGTTATAATCAATCCGTAATATATATTTGTGTTATAAAGCCGCAGTTGTGGAAGATGGCTAACGTCTGGTTACCACTATGTCAGTTGAAAAAGACTGCTATTGAACAATATTTTCTGCTTTGAAAATAAGTACCCTTTCATAGATTATTAGTTTTTTAGTTTCCTGTTGTTTGGCATTTCTTCCTGTTACTGGTTACTAGGTCTTCTTTCATGCTTCTGACTTGAGTTTTTATTATAATAATATATGAATATCAGTATTGTCTGCAGAAACAACAGTGCATGGTACCAGGAATTTTAAAGGTGAATTTTCGGCAAAGAGGAAAAAAAAAAAAAAAAGATTCAACCCATTTACGCATTAATTAATTTTTTTCTACAAAAAAACTAACATATGTACCTCAAGCTGTCTTGTTATTATCTTCCTCCATGATCCTGTGCACGGCAGCTCTTAGATTAGGACAGAAAGAAACAACACCATGATCCAATCAGGCTCCTTTGCATTGCACATGTTGTAATGTTGTCAGCCTGTGGTACTAAACAGGCTTTTAAAAAGTGAGAACAGAGAGATGACCTTATCAGTGTGCTGCTGCCCATCACTGTAGAATCAGCAGGCTGGGTGAGCTGGTGACCATGCAGTGGAAAAAAGTAAGGCCATGGATTTATCTGGCTGAGGTGCTTGGATCAATGGACTAGCTGAACACAATTATACATCTTTTTTGCAGAACAAAATAGCTCACATTTTTGCATAGCAAGTATGCATGGTATTTAGCTGTTTCCCTGGAGTTTAATTTAAATGTATTTATATAGCAACTATAAAGCCTGCAGTGATCTACAGAGTATGTGGACCAGTCTTTCTTGACCAGAGGTTCGTGGAACCTGGGGCTCCTCTGGATTTTTCAAGAGGTTCCTTGAGCATGAAGCAGTGGTGAAATTGACCAGCAAAATGGGGACATTTTCTACAGTCTACCAAAGTAAGGGGTCACTTCTAAAATTACCACTGAGGGATGTCACACTTTTTTAATGTCTGCATTTCTCTTCATCATTCCATTTTTCATTTCATTTCAAGATTATTACTGAAAATAATTTTGTTGTATGCAGAAGGTGGTGTTAAAAAAGTATCCTCCCTGGGTGTCAAATACTCTAAATACAGAGGGGGTGATTTACTAAGAAGAAGGCACTGCACCAGTTCATACATTAATTGGTGTGCCAGAAAAGTCATTAAATCGAACGTGCGAACCGACGCATATTGAAGCGCAAATAGTGATGATAAATACCCGCATATGTAAACTGCAACTTTCACTAGGGTAACTGCAGTTTTCTCATTGATAATAGCGCACGCCCAATACAATTGGTTAATTTCATCTCATTGGATGTGTCTTGTTAGGCAATTAGTAGGTGTTCTCAGTTAATTAACCCTTTTGATGCTAATCTCATTCCTATCACTTCTAATATATCTTTGAAATGTGTTTTTTTTTTTTTACACAAATCTTTCAATACATTACAAAGAACAGAGAAGTGTTTCTAAACCCAATAAATTTAGTGCAAGAACCTGTTTGACTTCTTTTCATTTGAAGTAATTGTTCAAGTGCATCTTCATATTACCTATTTTGCCTAAATATCGAGTTGTACAGAGATTGGCAATCATATTGCATAGTGCATGACCATCTTAAGTGCCAAATTTGGAATGTAGATGTGCCATGACCCACTTGTATTTTCCAAACATTCTTGAGCATTATACAAGGCACATGAAAAACCACCTTTTTCAAGACATGCTAGAGTGATCAGGAATCTTCAAGCTACGGCTCTCCAGCTGTTGCGGAACTACGCATTCCATGAGGCATTGTAAAACTCTGACATTCACAGACATGACTAGGCATGATGGGAATTGTAGTTCCTAAACAACTGGAGGGCCGTAGTTTGAAGTGCTAGATCTGTGCTAGACCATTATTATGCCTCCAGAATTGGGAGTGTGGCATCTACCCAACTTCTATAGATATATCTATATATACACACACACTGAAGCAGGAAGCAATATACATTGGCCCAGAAGTGAATCTGTACACAGGAAGTAGGTGTGTGTTTTGAGGCAAAATCATTTAGACATACACACATGACCCACACAAACACCACCCCATGTAAAAATAAATAAAAAATTATCTTGATTTGCAAATAAGGATCATCTCTTCCTCAGAGAACAGTGAGCAGGGCATGGTGGGGGGAAGAAATTAGCAGCAGTACAAGCAGCTTCCTGGAGGGGCGTGATGTCATTCCTGTGTGGTGGCCACCGCTTCCGGGAACCAGATATGTGCTACGGGTACATACCTCCGTGCACACAGCAGTTGTCCATCTCACATACACAGCGGTCGCGCATCTAGATGCATTTGCCGCATCTAGCTGCAGGAACCCAGTTTTATGGAAATGAATAGTAAAGCAGATGCAGATTTCCAGGACTGGACTAACAAATGTTTATAGTGAAAGGCAACTGGTGTTTTCTATTAAACAAGGTCTAAATGGGCCATTGACATGCATCACAGTTGAACTTAGGAATGTGTCTTTGCAAAGTTAAACTAAATAAAATCCTTTCTTATTTTTGCTTGGGGATAGAGTGCAGAGGGATAAGAAGTCTTGTCAGTTTTTGGGAATGTCTATATCCCCTGATAGGGTGAAGACATCTCTCAAACAGGCCTGTGCTGGCCATCGGGACTACCGGGAGTTTCCCGGTGGGCCGATTGGCAGGGGGCCACTACACCAATGACTCTGACTGTCAGTGTCACTGTCTCTCTCCGTCCGAGCGTCGCCGGGCGGCTCCGCTCCTGCACTCGGCGAGCGGCGCCGGCCGCGTCACACAAACACAGTGACAGGCATTATCACTCCCCCAGGCACTCCTCCTAACAATATAGCCATTTGGGCGGCCTCTTTGTCCCGGCGCCGTGACGTCACTCACGGACGGAGGGCGGAGGCGGCCCGGGGACATAGGAGGAGGCGGAGCCAGGGCATAGCAAAGCAAGCCTGCTGCCTGCAAGACTGCAACCTAGAGGAGCCGAGGCCGAGGAGGAGGATTCGGAATTTCGGAATCGGATCGGAACCATAATACCAGACCAAGTTGCAGGCAGCCACCAGCAAGTACAGTGACAGAGACCAAGTCTATAGTGTCATCATTCAAGTAAGCAGCACTATAGTAATAACTCTACTAATAATAATAGTAATTAGTAATAGTAAGTAACTGAATATGCAGCATGGAGGGGGGAGGGGTAAATCTGTACTGTATAAATGTACTGCCACTGGTCATGGTTAAATTATTCATCAGTTACCATGGCCAGTGGCATTAAATTAATAATTGACCAGTGGCATTAAATTAATATTAATGCCACTGTGGCATTAATATTAATTTAATGCCACTGGTCAATTATTAATTTAATGCCACTGGCCATGGTAACTGATGAATAATTTAACCATGACCAGTGGCAGTACATTTACAGTACAGATTTACCCCCCCCCCCTCCCCCCGCCATGCTGCATATTCAGTTACTTTATAATTTAACCATGACCAGTGGCAGTACATTTACAGTACAGATTTACCCCTACCCCCCTCCCCCCGCCATGCTGCATATTCAGTTACTTTATAATTTAACCATGACCAGTGGCAGTACATTTACAGTACAGATTTACCCCTACCCCCCTCCCCCCGCCATGCTGCATATTCAGTTACTTGGCAGTACATTTACAGCACAGATTTACCCCTACCCCCCTCCCCCCGCCATGCTGCTTATTCAGTTACTTAAAGTAACTGAATATGCAGCATGGCGGGGGTAGGGGGGTAGGGGTAAATCTGTACTGTAAATGTACTGCCACTGGTCATGGTTAAATTATAAAGTAACTGAATATGCAGCATGGCGGGGGGAGGGGGGAGGGGTAAATCTGTACTGTAAATGTACTGCCACTGGTCATGGTTAAATTATAAAGTAACTGAATATGCAGCATGGCGGGGGGAGGGGGGTAGGGGTAAATCTGTACTGTAAATGTACTGCCACTGGTCATGGTTAAATTATGCATCCATCAGTTACCATGGCCAGTGGCATTAAATTAATAATTGACCTGTGGCATTAAATTAATAATTGACCTGTGGCATTAAATTAATATTAATGCTACAGTGGCATAAATATTAATTTAATGCCACTGGTCAATTATTAATTTAATGCCGCTGACCACGGTAACTGATGAATAATTTATTGCCACTGGTCAATTATTAATTTAATGCCACTGGTCAATTATTAATTTAATGTCACTGGTCATGGCAATTGATGAATAATTTAATGTCACTGGTCACGGTAATTGATGAATAATTTAATGCCACTGGTCACGATAACTGATTAGTAATTTAATGCCACTGGACATGGTAATTGATGGATAATTTAATGTCACTGGTCACGGTAATTAATGAATAATTTAATGCCACTGGTCACGATAACTGATTAGTAATTTAATGTCACTGGTCATGGTAATTGATGAATAATTTAATGTCACTGGTCACGGTAATTAATGAATAATTTAATGTCACTGGTCATGGTAATTGATGGATAATTTAATGCCACTGGTCATGGTAACTGATTAGTAATTTAATGTCACTGGTCATGGTAATTGATGGATAATTTAATGCCACTGGTCACGATAACTGATTAGTAATTTAATGTCACTGGTCATGGTAATTGATGAATAATTTAATGTCACTGGTCACGGTAATTGATGAATAATTTAATGCCACTGGTCACGATAACTGATTAGTAATTTAATGCCACTGGTCATGGTAATTGATGAATAATTTAATGCCACTGGTCACAATAACTGATTAGTAATTTAATGTCACTGGTTATGGTAATTGATGAATAATTTAATGTCACTGGTCACGGTAATTGATGAATAATTTAATGCCACTGGACACGATAACTGATTAGTAATTTAATGTCACTGGTCATGGTAATTGATGAATAATTTAATGTCACTGGTCACGGTAATTGATGAATAATTTAATGCCACTGGTCACGATAACTGATTAGTAATTTAATGCCACTGGTCATGGTAATTGATGGATAATTTAATGCCACTGGTCACGATAACTGATTAGTAATTTAATGTCACTGGTCATGGTAATTGATGAATAATTTAATGTCACTGGTCATGGTAATTGATGAATAATTTAATGCCACTGGTCACGATAACTGATTAGTAATCTAATGCCACTGGTCATGGTAATTGATGAATAATTTAATGTCACTGGTCATGGTAATTGATGAATAATTTAATGCCACTGGTCACGATAACTGATTAGTAAGTTTTTTGCGCAATTGTGTATAGTTTATATACTGTTTTTGTGTGTGTTTGCAAAATTAAAGTGGGCTGGTCTGGATGAAGTCCAGGGCCAAATTTTTGTCCCAGTCCAGCCCTGCTCTCAAATGTTGCCAGTTTCTCCTTCAAATTTATTCACTTCCTGTCACATAGCCAAACAGGAAGTGAGGGTAAAACCTTACCAATATCTTTCCTTGGGGACACACAGGTCAATCTAAATAGTTTCCCCATTAGGTAAATTGCTCTGTACACCCCAAATTATTTGGTATCTTGGACTTTGTTTTTTTTTTTACTAAAGGCAAATCCACTTTGCACTACAAGTGCAGTTGCTGGAGATCCGAGGGGGACATGCAAGGAAAATAAAAAAACAGCATCTTTGCTTCTACATGATTGGATGATAAAATGACCAGTACTTCCCCTCAGATTTACAGCAAGTACACTTGTATTATTGCAGAGTGGATTTGCCTTTAATAAACCCCAAAATACCTAATAATTTGGGGTGTACACAACAAAGTGCTAGAGTGCAATTTGCCTAATGGGGACACTAGTTAGATTGACCTGTGTGTCCCCAAGGAAAGACATTGGTAGGGTTTTACCCTCACTTCCTGTTTGGCTATGTGACAGGAAGTGAAGCCAATTTTCAGAAAAGGGACACAAAGCCCAACCTAAAAAAGACAAGCAGGGGTTCTAACAGTCACTTGGCTTCCCTCAAATGCCCACAAATAGAATAGGATTGTCTTGAGCTAGATTTTAGCTCAGTGCTCTAAATCAGTGGTTCTCAACCCTGTCCTCAAGTACCCCCAACAGGCCATATTTTGGACAGCTATTTCAGTTAAGATAAAATCCCAAAACATGTCCTGTTGAGTGCACTTGAGGACTGAGGCTGAGAACCACTGCGCTAAAATGGAAAATTGAATACTTACCTCTCTGTAATTTTCCTTTCTTGGTGCCTATCCATGGCAGCATACGTACAACCCATGCATATGCTACCATGAAGGGCACCAGGAAAGTAGCTTTTAGACAAATCACACCTTTTTTTGTTTTGCCACGCCAAACAGCCTAGTTAACCTGCAGCTGTGACATCTGTTGCATGAAAATTGTTGGGGGGGGGGGGTAAAATTCATTATTTGGATTGAGCATGCATATGCAAAACAGATTATTAACAAAACACATAACACATAAAATTTGCTACAAATTTTTTTGGTCAACAAAACAGGACTTGGAAAAGAGCAAGGAAAGCAAAAAAACACATGTATGTTAATTTGAGACATTAACAGAGTATGGTTTTGAGGTCTGACCATTTTGCAGAGGAAATTAACAGGAGTTAAAAGGACTGCACCCACAAACGGACAGTCTCTTAAGGATTTAAACATTTATCAGTCACAGCATCTTGAGCAAGATTTTGCAAAATAATGCAGCACAGACAATTATGCCAAAGTGAAACTAACTACCTACAAACAACAAACATTGACAACATTTAAAATATTTCAGTGAAAAATCCCCCCCCCCAAAAAAAAAACAATACAATAAACAAAAGTAAAAAAGACTTTCTCTAAAACACACATGCACACACAGACACACACACAGACACACATGTTTCAGGGCAAGGTAAAGAATGCTATCTACTAGCTTTATATGCGAAAAGCACAAATGGAAGTTCACCCAATGTAGAGACAGAACTTAAAAGTGGGTACACCTGTTAAGGATGTCCTTAAATTACTAACCCAAGTACACACTCTCTGAGCATGCCCAGAAAAATCCAAGTCCATCAAGTCCAACCTTTGTGTGTGATTATATGTCAGTATTACATTGTATATCCCTGTATGTTGTGGTGTTCACACACCAAAAGCCACAGCAAAAAAAAAACAAAGTCACTGAGCATGCCCAAAACAATCTAAATGCAGCTAGCACAAAATAAGTCGCCACCTGTCCAAAATTAAGCACATCATTCAGCATGCTACAAAATTACAGATAGGACAAACACCCCTGGTAATGGGGGGCAAACAAAGAGCCTAACATGGGCAAAAGTTATACAACAAATACCATTACAGTACTGCTATGGGAACTTGTTAATTTTTCTAGTCCCCACTTGGCTGGCTTATATTCTAGTTATTGACCTTAAAATGGGTATGGGGCCCAGGTCCCACCCTGAGGAACATATATCAATGTCACCAATTTGGACAACCCCAAAAACGAAGCAAGGAGAAGTGCCTTTAAAAATGCAAAATTGCTTAAAAGTTAATAACTTGGGGGAGGGGCTTACTCTGCCTGTAAAGTGGTGCATCTGTAGCATGTACCCAAAATGCTGCTTCAAAGATGTACGGCTTTAGAGAAAATGTACAACTCTACATTGCAGCTACAAGATTTTAACCCAAAACAAAAAATAGCCTGTCCCCCAATACATACAAGGCTATTTGCATCTGTTAAGGCTTAAAGGGAGAACCCCCACGTGAAAAATACCACCCCAAACTAAAAAAATATTGTGCCCCTCCCACACACTAAAAAAACCCCTAGCCAAACACACAGCAAGCCAGCCCATGGAAGGGGAGTAGATGCTTGGAGGCAGGAGGGGCTTTAGGCACCCCAAAAGTCAACAACCTTGTTCCCATATTCAGGGGGACAAGGGCCTCTTCCACACTGGAGTTGTGGGGGCTGCAGACAGGGGGCTTTACAGAATGTGGAAAGCCCCTTTAAACTAGTGGGTACAAGGTGCTTTGTGGTTGCTATTGAGCTGAGCCCAACATGCCCCAAAGGCAGCCAGCTATGTTGAGTGCATGTGGCCTTGTATGGTTCAGGAGGGGGTTGGGCGATCGCTCTTCTCACCCCTTTCCTAGCTGGCCCTGTTGTATGCTCTGAATAAAGATGCATTTTGGATTGGTAAAGGCAGCTCACAGCCTTTTGAGAATGGAGTGGAGTGTGAAGTTCCCCTTTAAAAGCAAAAGTTAGCCCATGGAAATCCAAAGGATTAGAGGGGGGGGGGGCAAGAGCATTGGAGAATGGAGTGTGGAGTTCCCCTTTAAAAGCAAAAGTTAGCCCATGGAAATCCAAGGGATTAGAGGGGGGAGACAAGAGCACTGGAGAATGGAGTGTGGAGTCCCCCTTTAAAAGCAAAAGTTAACTCATGAAAATTCAAGGGATTAGAGGGAGGAGACAAGAGCACTGGAGAATGGAGAGTGGAGTTCCCCTTTAAAAGCAAAAAGGTTAAATGCCCTTTTAGGAGGAGCTAGATGAGCGCAAGTCTTTTTACATAAATTTCAACAAGGTGCATGTCACATGTTGGCAATGTAACATACTAACATGACCTGTGTGCAAATCTCCTTAAAAAAATACATAAAGGTGAACCAGCGTAAAAAAAAGCTCTCCATGTGCTCCTTACTGTGAAGGCCAGTTATGGGTGTGGGCGGTGGCCAGTTTTTTGTTACTGTTTGTATATGAGGGTCGGGGACACACTGGACACCTTTGCTGCCATTGTGCTCTTGCTGGGTGTCTAGTGTGCTCTTGTTCCTTTAAGGGGGCTAGGGCGGCCTCCAGGCTCACCTGTCCCACACCTATCCATTCCATGCATGTGCTTCCACTGTGGAGGCACTTATAAATTTTGTAGTGTTAGGACTGCAAGCAACACAGGGTGCCTTGACGAGGCCTTGCAGCGTTTACATGTGTTTGCAAATGTGTGCTAATTAAACCCTGCTTTTAACAGATGGTTAGACAGGCTAATTTGGTTGGTCAGCTGACTGGTTGGTGAGTTGAGCTATGAAATTGTTTTTGTCTTACATGTATATGCCCTCCATGTGCTCCTTACTGTGAAGGTCAGTTATGGGTGTGGGCAGTGGCCAGTTTTTTGTTACTGTTTGTATATGAGGGTCGGGGACACACTGGACACCTTTGCTACCAGTGTGCTATTGCTGGGTGTCCAGTGTGCTCCTGTTCCTTTAAGGGGGCTAGGGCGGCCTCCAGGCTCACCTGTCTCACACCTATCCATTCCATGCATGTGCTTCCACTGTGGAGACACTTATAAATTTTGTAGTGTTAAGACTGCAAGCAATACAGGGTGCCTTGACGAGGCCTTGCAGCTTTCACATGCGTTTGCAAATGTGTGCTAACTAAACCCCTGCTTTTAACAGACGGTTAGACAGGCTAATTTGGTTGGTCAGCAGACTGGTTGGTGAGTTGGGTTTTGTTCTTCAATTCACTGAGCATGCTAATATACCATGAGCTATGAGTACATTTTTTGGCAGGGGTTCTCCAAAACCTGAAAATTAGCTAAAGGATTCTCCCCATGACAAAAAGGTTGGGAAAGGTTGGTGTAGACCATCTCAGTGTCCTGGTGGACCAGGAGATCGATACTCACAGAAGTGACTAAACCTGCAGAAGAGTTCAGGGGACGATTTCTCAGGATTGTAACAGTGTTAGCAGGGAAGAAGAGGTAAGTTTATTCTTTCTTCTTTAGGGCCCTTTCACACTGGGGCGGGGGCGGCGGTGGCGGTAAAGCGCCGCTATTGTTACCCCCCGCTAGCGGCCGAGAAAGGGTTAAAAACCACCTCAAAGCGCCTCTGCAGAAGTAGGAGCAGGAGAAAATAGAGAATAACATACAGTATATTACTTTTTCTATTTTACATTATGGACAGGGATCTCATAACTGAATATAAATATGTTTTCTAAGAAAAAATTCCAATTCATTAAGATAATAATACTACATCCTACATTGTTTCTATACAAGCCATTGTGACCCTTTCATTTCATCCCACAGCAAGCTTTGACTTTCTAAAATTGGATTTTCTGACCACAGAAGTTTTAACTCCTACACTGTGACTGTCTGACTGTTTTTCTGAAAAAATACAAGCTCCAATATTTAAGACTTTTGGTAACACTCTCTTTTTGTCCTTAGATTAAAATAACCTTTTATTTTATCCACGCTCATACCTTCATTAAAAAAAAAAAAAAAAAAAAATATAAGGAAGGTGGATGTGTATTTCTGGAGTGCAGTTTATAAATGGCACTTCAAAAATCACACTTGGGTGGCCAGTGTGCCCATGAAGGGCTGTGATCTGAGTTGTCATTGGTGGTGCAGGGGTGTAAGGAATGGGATGGGGTAAAAGTGTCACTGACCACCATTTGTTGTAGGATCATTTTATAAAAAACAAAAAAATGTTAAAGAAAGCAAACCCATATTGATGGTCTTTTATTTCTTTATATAGAAAAAAAATAAAAACAGTGATTATTAAAGTGGTTGTAAACCGCTGAATAATAAAAAAAAAACCTGTAAGACAACAGCATAATGTGCTAGTATGCATTGCATACTAGCGCATTATGAAATACTTACCTTAGAACAAAGCCCTCCCAGCGGCACCTGCTCACCGCTGAGACGGCTGACATCTTACCCCGGTGTTTCTTCCGGGTTCACAGGCTCCGGTGCTATGAGTGGCCGGAGCCGCGATTACATCACTCCTACGCATGCGCGTGGGAGCTGCAATTTCTGGCACGGGCTCTGAAGGTCCGGATGTCATCTGCTGCATGCACTCTGAATATCTCCTAAACTGTGCAACTGTCCTATTATAGGCTTACCTGTAGGTACAAGTGGTGTAACAGAGTTTACAACCACTCTAAATACCACCAAAAGAGAGCTATGTCTGTCTCAAAAAACAATATAAAATTTCTTTTGTTACAGTGTTGACTGACAATGTAATTGTCTGTCAAACTCTCATAGTACCGAAAATGTTAATTGGCCAAGTAATGAAGGGTAATACAGGCTAGCACTCAAGTGTTTAAACCAGATATTTCAATACCTTCCTCTAATGGAGTTTACAGTGTATTATCCCTAGTAATATAACCAAGACAGATTTTAATCTGACTGATAGGTACACTGTAGTAATGACAGTTGTTAGAAATGATACCGGCCTGCAGCGTAACCACTTCAACCCCGGAAGGTTAAACCCCCTTCCTGACCAGAGCATTTTTTGCGATACAGCATTGCCTCGCTTTAACTGACAATTGCGCGGTCATGCGCAAACAAAATTGACATCTTTTATTTCTTTTGGTGGTATTTGATCACCTCTGCGGTTTTTATTTTTTGTGCTATAAACAAAAAAACAGCGACAATTTTGAAAAAAAAGCAATATTTTTTCTTTTTGCTATAATAAATATCTCCAAAAAATATATAAAAGAAAAAAATTTCTTCCTCAGTTTAGGCCAATATGTATTCTTCTACATATTTTTGGTAAAAAAAATCACAATAAGCATATATTGATTGGTTTGCACAAAAGTTATAGCGCCTACCATATAGGGGGTAGATTTATGGCATTTTTATTATTATTATTATTTTTTTATTAGTAATGGCGGCGATCTGCGATTTTTATCGTGACTGAAACATTGTGGTGGACACATTGGACACTTTCGACACTATTTTGGGACCAGTGGCATTTATACAGCGATCAGTGCTATAAAAATGCACTGATTACTGTGTAAATGACACTGGCAGGGAAGGGGTTAAACACTAGGGGGCGATCAAGGGGTTAACTGTGTTCCCTCGTGTGTGTTCTAACTGTGGGGGATGGGCTCACTAGAACATGACAGAGATCACTGCTCCAGATGACAGGGAGCTGTAGATCTGTCATGTTGCTAGGCAGAGCAGGGAAATGCCTTGTTTACATAGGCATCTCCCCGTTTTGCCTCTTCGTGTCACGATCACGGGCCACCGGCAGACATTGAGTCCGCCGGACCCGCGGGCACACTCACGCAGCACACACGCACCCACTAGCACGCAATTTAAAATTTGCACAGCTGTGCCATTGTGCCGACGTATATCGTCATGCGCTGGACAGCAAGCGGTTAAAGGTTTATAGTAAATAGATGGACTCATATGGTAATAAATAATCTAATAACTCTATCATTCTATCAATATCTTCTCTAGTGCAAGTGTTTTAATGACAGGCATGCAAGTAACAAAATGACCACTTATATTGAAATTATATTTTATTTGACTTCTAACAGTAGTACTGTGTGTTATTGGTTGCCTGCAAGTTATTTCACAGAAATGGATGTTGCAATAGGCTTATATGCAGTTTTTTTACTGTCTGTGTCATCAGCATCACAGTGTTTTGGTCATTCTGTATTGGTGCCTTTTGGGGGAATACATAGTCCAATTAAAGTAGGCCAAGACAGATATCTGAACATGACCATATCTGACCATGGCATTCAAAGACAGAGTCGAGTGCTGGAAAATTTCTCCACAAATGAATGCCTAAAAATCCCCATTAGAAATGGGAACAGGCCTTTCACCGCACAAGAAACTGTCCTGTACCCAAATTGACTATAAGCCCGCTTTCACACTGCCCGTGACTTCAAAGTCACATGACTTTGAAGTTGGACCCCAGCGTGACTTTGGCACGATTTGCATGCGACTTCTTTAACAGAAGTCAACGCAAGTCATACTAAAATCGGACCAAAAGTAGTGCAGGAACCTTTTTCTAAGTTGAAGCGACTCAAGTCACACCAATTAGAACGGTTCCAATGCACAGAATGGGGTCCGACTTCTAATGCGACAAGTGTTTCAAAGTCGGAGCGATTGTCGCATCAGTGTGAACAATCTGGCAGATTTGGGCACGTTTATTAAAGGCCGGGTTTGCTGCAAATTAGACCATCCGCAGCTAAAGATAAGTCTCACACAATCAACAGGTAGATGGGCAGTCAAAGTTGCTGTTAAAGTCTTTTAATGCCTGGTAAGCCTGATTGCATACAAATTTAAACTCTTAAGGTTTCACCTCATATTTTATGGTTTTGGTAAACCTGAAGACAAACATCTGTAGAAAATCTAATAGTGTGTATGGGGTCTAAAGAATCCTACAGACGGTTCGATTGTCGTAAGACTGAGCGTCTGGTTTTTGTCAAAAGTGCATGTGCAGGATTTTGTCTAGCATATTAACTATCCACAAATTGTCGTTCGACAAACTAGAATGTAGTGACGTACTATGAGAGCATAAAGAGGAAGTTCGAGCGCCACCCTTTGGGCCCTTTCTGCTAATTTCGTGTTAGTAGATGTTTGGTGAGCGCTGATTCGCTATTTTCAGATCGTTCCTGAATGATCGTTCGTCAACCAGCCCTGTTAAGAGGAGAGAACGTGCTATTATTGGGCTAGGGGTCGTTGCTTTGAACCAAGTCCTTTCCAGGAACAGGAGGAAGAGGAGTTCTTGGACCAAAAATTGGTTGCTCAATCGTGAGCAATTATGCCATTTGCCTTTGCTGTGGAAGCTCCAGGAGAATAATCCGGATGATTTTCGGAATTATCTGCGGATGATGGATCCCTACTTTCACCACCTCTTGGGATTGGGGACCTCCTATATCTAGAAGCAGGACACATGTATGCGGCTTTCCATCACTCTTGAACAAAGGCTCATAGCCACCTTGCGGTACTTGGCGATGGAGAGAAGCATTCAAGATCTGAAGTTTACTACTGGGATCTCCCCCCAGGCTCTGGGAGTCATTATTCCAAAGACCTGCTCAGCCATCATTCAAGTGTTGCAGAAGGACTATATTAGGGTAGGTTTTTTTATTTAAGATCACATTTTATGTATTTCTGTTTGCTAATGTTTTTATTTTATTTTTTGATTACATAATTATCATTACTGAAATATGCTGTGAATGTCCTCTTTGTCCTCATGCATGCTGTAAGGTTTTCCAGCTCTTTTTTTGGCTACATGCATATTTTCCTACAATAAACTCCCCAGCATGCTATCCTGGGCCCATACACACCTAGCCTGGTAACTCAACAATGTTTTTTGTCAGCTACATTTTGGGGCTTACCCTAAACAACCCCTAAAATGTGTTCAAATGTTATTGTGTGCTCCAAATCGGGCAGAGTGCAAGAAGCCTTATTACTATGGCCAAGCTCATTTTGAACCCCCCCCGCCCCCCAAAAAAATGCTAAGTCAACAGATCCAAATACTCTAACGCTGACTTAAAACCCATACACACTATCCCTATTTTGTGGTCAAATTTCATTATAAATTACCCAAACCATGTGGTGCAAGGGCCTGCCTGATTACCTACAAACTGAAACTTCTTAGTTTTCTCTCCTATTATATTGATTGGTTAAATCATAATGTAAAAATGTGCTGCAATTTGGACAGTGGGTATCCAGCTTTAGAGTATGACACGTCTTACCTGTCCACTGGGATGGCAGAAGTGTAAGTAAGAAGGGGCTGGCCAAAGTATCACTGATTATTTCTGCAACCAGCTCTCATGGAAGTGGAGAGGGTTACCTGTCCAAAACATCTACCCATTACACCCCCCCTAAAAGTTGTCTAATGGGCCACGGGGGGAAGGGGGCAGGGGATCAGATAAGTTGACCTTCCACTTTTGTCTTTAAATACTCTTTTAAGTGTATCCTTATGTTGACTAAGCATGTTTTTGTCAAATCTGATTGCAATGTTATGTGCAGAAGTAGTAATGTATTTTTTCTTTTTTTAATCCACAGTTTCCTTCCAACCCAGAGCAATGGCAGGGCGTTGCATCCCAGTTTCTTCCCCAATGGGATTTTCCCAACTGTGGTGGTGCTATTGATGGGAAGCATGTCCAGATTGTACCACCAGCCAAATCTGGCTCATATTATTTTAATTATAAGGGCTTTTGCAGCATAGTTATGCTAGCTGTTGTGTCGGCCAATTATGAATTTCTTTATTTGGACGTTGGGAAGAACGGCTGCAACTCTGATCAGAATGTGGAGGGCCTCAATTTTGTGTTTGTGGCAGATGAGGCGTTTGCTCTGGGGGAACATCTAATGAAGCTGTTTCTTATGAGAAACCTCACCCCCGAGCAGAGAATATTTAATTACTGACTCTCTCGTGACAAGCATGGTCGAAAATGCATTTGGCATCTTATCCAACCGTTTCCAGCTGTTTTTGACTCCCATCAACCTGGCACTCTACAAAATGAATCATATGATCCTGTGCTGCTGCATCCTCCACATTTTTTTAAGTAGGAATGCTACGAGCTACCTTGCCTCCCTGCCAAGTGACATGGACCCTGCAGTGCCAGGCCCAGCTGGAGAGACCGCAGGTTGTCCGTCTGTAGGCGTGATGATGGCTATAGAAAATGCCTGTGCTGGCTTGCCCTCCCAATTTGCCTAGGATTTATGCCAGAAATACATGGACTAATTTCTGCGTAGAGGGGCAGTGTCTTGGCAGCAATTTCTAGCTGATCCTGTCTAAACATTTTTTGGAGCTCATAAACTCATAATTCAGTTGAACTACTGTTGTCTGTCCTTCTTATATGTATAATATGTTCCCAAATGGGATTTTGTTTGGACACTTGCTCCAATAGTGAAAACGTACCTTAATTTCTACGAGGTGACAATATCTTTTTCAGCTAACTATTATGGTGTGCTGAGGGTCTGCTACACACACACAATGTTTTGTTCTTAATGGATCTAATGCATGAAGAACAAAAACATTATGCCTTTACAACTGTTATGACTTACAACTTTGTGGCCTCAAATTTGCAGGAGTTGACAACATGTAAGAGCACATTGTAACTGTAACTACAACTTTCAAAATTCAATGGTATTGAGCAATGAAATAATAAGCCATATATTGTTTTGTATAGATGATTTTACTCAAAGCACATTCACATATGCTTTTTAAAGTGCTTAAACAAACCAACATCTTTGTGTATAACATGTTGTTTTGCAGTATTTCTCCTTTTTTGGGGGTAAACAGGCATGTTTAAAACCATTAGATACACATCCAAAACTCATTAACTTCTAAAGTTCTAGTTTGGTAAAGTGAAGGGCAACCGAGACATTAGTATCCCAAGACTGTGTGGATGTTGCCATCCTCAGATGGGGTGATCTCACCCCCCTAAAGCCAAAATTTGAAGCCACCTACACGTAGTGGCTTACCAATAAAATTTTCCCCATGATCTCATTCCTAAAATGTCTGTAGTTACAAACAGCGATCTTTCGAATTCCCCAAATCACACAGTGTATAAACATGTGCTATTTCCCATCACAGGGTATCAACGGACACGTTTCGGGGGTGCAACACCTTCCTCAGAACTAAAGTAGCTCTGAGGAAGGGGTTGCACCCCCAAAACATGTCCATTGATACCCTGTGATGGGAGATAGCACATAGTTACATAGTAGGTGAGGTTGAAAAAAGACACAAGTCCATCAAGTCCAACCTATGTGTGTGATTATATTTCAGTATTACCTTATATATCCCTGTATGTTGTGGTCATTCAGGTGCTTATCTAATAGTTTTTTTAAACTATCGATGCTCCCTACTGAGACCACCACCTGCGGAAGGGAATTCCACATCCTTGCCGCTCTTACAGTAAAGAACCCTCTACGCAGTTTAAGGTAAACCTCTTTTATTCTCATTTAAATGAGTGGCCACATGTCTTGTTAAACCCCCTTCCACGAAAAAGTTTTATCCCTATTGTGGGGTCACCAGTACAGTATTTGTAAATTGAAATCATATCCCCTCTCAAGTGTCTCTTCTCCAGAGAGAATAAGTTCAGTGCTCGCAACCTTTCTTCATAACAAATATCCTCCAGACCCTTTATTAGCTTTGTTGCCCTTTGTACTCACTCCATTTCTGGCACATCCTTCCTAAGGACTGGTGCCCAGAACTGGACAGCATACTCCAGGTGCGGCAGGGCCAGAGTCTTGTAGAGCTGGAGAATTAACTCTTTATCCCTGAAGTTAATCCCTTTTTTAATGCATGCCAATGTTCTGTTTGCTTTGCATGCCATTGCTGAGCCTATCATCTACTAGGACCCCCAGGTCCTTTTCCATCCTAGATTCCCCCAGAGGTTCTCCCCCTAGTGTATAGATTGCATTCATATTTTTGCCACCCAAATGCATTATTTTACATTTCTCTACTTTAAACCTCATTTGCCATGTAGTTGCCCACCCTATGAATTTGCTCAGATCTTCTTGCAAGGTTTCCCCATCCTGCGGAGAAGTTATTGCCCTGCTTAGCTTAGCAAATACAGAGATTGAACTGTTTACCCCATACTCCAGGTTGTTTATGAACAAATTAAATAGGATTGGTCCCAGCACAGATCCCTGTGGAACCCCACTACCCACCCCTGACCACTCCGAGTATTTCCCATTTATCACCACCCTCTGAACGCGCCCATGTAGCCAGTTTTCAATCCATGTACTCACCCTATGGTCCATGCCAACTGACCTTATTTTGTATAGTAAACATTTATGGGGAACTATGTCAAATGCTTTTGCAAAATCCAGATACACCATGTCTACAGGCCTTCCTTTATCTAGATGGCAACTCACCTCCTCATAGAAGGTTAATAGATTGGTTTAGCAAGAACGATTCTTCATGAATCCAAGCTGATTACTGCTAATGATACTGTTTTCATTACTAAAATCTTGTATATAGTCCCTTATCATCCCCTCCAAGAGCTTGCCTACTATTGATGTTAGGCTAACTGGTCTGTAATTCCCAGGGATGTATTTTGGGCCCTTTTTAAATATTGGTGCTACATTGGCTTTTCTCCAATCTGCTGGTACCATTCCATTCAGTAGACTGTCAGTAAAGTGTTTACACACTGTGTTATTTGGGGGATTCGAAAAATTGTTGTTTGTAACTTCACACATTTTAGGAATGTGATCATGAGGGAAATCATAATGGTAAGCCCCAATTTGTGTGCACCTTCAAATTTTGGGTTTTAGATTAGAAAAAACAGATAAACATTGGCATTCACATTAGTTAGGGTAGTGTTTCTCAACTCCCCTCGTCAAGATGCAAACCCAGGTAATGTTTTCTGTATTTCTTGAATTTGGCACAGGTGATGTTATCAGTTTCACTGCCTTAGTAATTGGCACAGTCATTTAAACTGAGGAAAATCTAGAAAACAAGACCTGGTGGTGCACCTAGAGGAGTGGAGTTCTGTTCCTAAACTTTCACATTTCAATGTCCCAAAAAAGCAAAAAATGTGTAATGGCAAACATGAGCCAACAAGTGGAACACCAAACTTCAGACCAGTCAATAGGAAATTTGAATTTTGCTAGCATGTCCACAAAATCTCTGATTCTGTGCTATAAAGCAGTAGCAGCCTCTTTGATTTGCTCCAGTTCCATGCAACACTGCAACATATCAGCACTCATTCTGCCAATAGTACAACGTGGAAGATCATGACCTAGTAAGAAGAGTAAAAAGTATTAAGGGAACAATGGCCAAGTATCTGAGGCCCTACATAGTGAGTTGTGGTCAAGTTAATTGTAAACTTAATGAAATACTTACCTACACAGTCTATTGTTGGTTGCCACCTGCTTGCCCTTCAGACACATACACTACTAGGAATGTACACACTACAACTACTCTATAATCTTGGCCCTGTTGTCTGGGTCTCCCAAACTCAGGTACCTAGCAACACTGACAGCTCCTTCCACCTCTTCCTTCTTCATGTTAATGTTAGGGCACTACATACTTTGCTAATGTGTGGAGTGGGTGCTTGGTTTGGACATCAAAACACTCGACATGTCAATACATTCGAAGCAATATTCAAAGAATACTTACTTGCGCAAACAACAGGCTCCCGAACACTTTCTTCCTGTTCTGGTTCGCTTTGGCCCTCACTGCCACTCACATCAGGGGATTTGGTGTCAACAATTCCAATGTCTGCGCTGAGTCCTGGAGACAGATTCCATGGCTCCAAAGACAGATCTTGGGGGATCTCACCACACTCAGTTTCTGTTAAAAAGGTACAATACAATATTCATGAATCCTCCCCAAGTCCCATCTGTTTCTAGCATACATTTTGCTACATTAGTTGACTAACCTTGCACTTGGTCTGATATAAAAGTTTGGTCCTTACTAGTGGACTCCACCATGCTGGACTCTGGAGGATTTGCTGGGAAAATGCATAAAAAAGGGAAGGTGATGGCATTTTCCAGAGGGCAAACACTTGACAAGTGTCAACATTGAAAAAGTCCTGCAGTTGCCCCCCACCCCTCTTGTCTCCTATGGGATACGGGATATTTGATGGATATCATAGCAGGCATGACTCTGTGTGACTGGGATCTCCGGGGCCACCCCTCTACCCATGTCTACACTGGCAAGGCTGCATTAATGGGCACCGATGAGCCAGGGAGCAACCAGAAAGTGTTCTTTAACCCTTAAGTTCTGCCCTAAGCCCATGGCCTTTGGCCCACCTAGAAAAACCCCTGTCTGTGGCTAAATGAGTGTGATTGAAGTTGGCATTTCCTTTTTTTGGGGGAAGATGGCCTTGTTGCCTCCTCTGTTGGAGCCTGAGTGAGGGGAGCCTCCCTTCGACCCTTGTGGTGGCTTGGCTGGAGCATCCTTTTTTTGTGTCTTCCTGTTGAAAGATAAAAAAGACAATATGTACAAAATAGAAATGAATTTCCAAAAACACAACCAAATTAGAATCTTCATATAAGCTTTATATTTACCTTCATCTTTGGAATCCCAAGTCAGACAAACAAAGATTTTCTAAGCTTATTTAGAATTCTCTATAGCTACTTTGAGCAAGAACATGTACAGCCAGCTAATTTACACATATACAGTACATATTTGTTACATATTATACATATTTGTTTAGATACATATTATACATATTTGTTTAGATACAACTACTGCAATTCAGCAAATCCGCCATGTTCCGCACGAAAGTCCTCCATGTGTGTCGCATGCAGGATAGGAGAGGTGTTCATGCCCCAGCGTCATGACGCACGTGAGTTGGACGAATGTGCAGTGTATATTAAGCCAAAATGCACGTTCGATGGAACGGCCATAGGAACGATCTGTGAGTGGAGGATGATCGATCGGCAACACGTGAAAGGAGGCAGAAAACAAAGGTACAATTGGAAATTGGGGCATAGGTGGTTAGTGGCCTATACTGGTAAGATTGGGGCCGACATGGAGGATTTATGGGCTACACTGCTTAGATTGAGGCCTATATTGGGACCAGCTTATGGACTAAAGCGGGGGTCCACCTATCTATCGTTTTTTTTTTTTGCGTTCATTCACAAACTTTTCTTCTCAGCATTACATACTCACATATTGTGTGTAATATGTCCGCCTGTGTCAGATTTCGTCGGAAAGAATAACTTATATTATTCACTGCAGGCGGTTTCCATCTTCATTGTGGGCATTTGAAGCCCACAAGCATTTATTTCCTGTATGTGGTGAATGCTGTGCTCCCAGCATTCACCGCTCATTCCTGCACATGCTCAGTGGCATCCTGGGAAGCCTGAGACTAGCTCCCAGGAGTCTGGGAGAGGCTAGAAACACGCCTACTCCCACGGGAGGAGAACCAGGAAGTGCAAAGAAGAATAGAAAAATAAAAGGTAATTACGGCGATTTAAATTTTTTTAAACGGCATGTCAGCATCTAGGCAAGGAAGAGAATACATACAGATATTGTTCAAAATTTGGGTGGAACCCCGCTTTAAGCCAGACATTATGGTTTGTCTTGTGCTCTGTCTTGCAGGCATCATATCATGAATGACAAGTTCACATCAGCGGACTTTCTGCCCCATTTTATAGCTGCCTGTCTATGGAGGTTTAAAAGCAAAGGCTACTCTAATAAAAAACTAAGTTTGGCAGCATTGGAGAAACTGGCCCAATTGTGCAAACCAGTTTACCCCAAGGCAGACCCCAGCTATGTCCACCAAAAAATTGCTAACCTCCTACCACCTTTAAAAGGGAGCTTAACAAGATCCAGGAATTGGAGAGGTCAGGAGCAGCAGCAGATGGCATTTATGTACCGAGGCTCTGGTACTATGACAGCCTGCGGTTTCTGACAGACCAGACTGAACCCAGGCCATCACTGTCAACCCCGTCTTCCAGCTGCTGAGGGCACAGCTCCTGATGCACAAGATGAAGATGTGGAGTAGCCCATCTTGACACAGGTATAGCATTGTTGAACATATTTGGATTCAAAAATACAATGATGATAATTAACTATACATTATTGGAAAAATATTTCAGCCTTAACAAAGTGGTTTCCAAATCAATACACATTAGTGACCAAAAATGATTTGAACAAGAATGAAAAATGCTGGGGTCAGAATGATAGTCTTTTTCTATTTCTCCACATTCAATTTGCAACAGTGAGGAGATCAAAATTGTGTGTGATTGATGACCAAACCCCAAAAAAAGATTCTAATTATGTCCCATTTTCTTACACAGGAAAATGTCCCGAGCCCACCCACTTGTGACACCAGCGAATCAATATTTGCTATTGTCTTGAGGCTTCTCCTCCCGCTAATCATGACATGAGGGGGATCAGATTGGCCAGGAGGAGAAGCGAGAAAGCTGTAGAGGGGGCTGAGTGTGGGCGACCGTGGAGGAGTGAGTGCGGGGGGGACCGGTGAGGGGCTAAGTACGGGGGACCATGGAGGGGCTGAGTGTGGGGGACAGTGGATGGGCTGAGTGCGGGGGACCATGGAGGGGTGAGTGTGGACCTGGGAGGGTTTGTTTGCCGCCCCCCAAAAAAGTTTAGCGCCAGCTGCTACCTATACACACCAGATAGTGGTGTGATGAAGCTTTTATCACCTAAGAAAGATTGTTTGTGCAAAAGATTTTTTAGAAGTTTCTTTCATGCCTCAGTTTTTGATATTGTTTTAGAGGGTTAGGGTAAGATTAAAGCCCAACTGTAGGTTTGGCATTTCCCCCTCATCCCTCCCCTGAAGGACCCCCAAGTTATATGTATTATGCAATTTTTTTATATTTACCTTTTCTGAAGGACCTTCTCTATCTTTGCTTCTTCTCCAGAATGGACAGTGCTCATTGATACAGAGATGACCTAATGATGCCAGTGCTACCTTCTGCACCATTACACAGTGAATGCAGGATGCAGTGTGACTTCCTCAGTATGACAGACACAGTATGTCCTCAGATCTCTTAAAGCAGAAATAAAGGCATTTTTTCCCATTTTGGATAGAGTAAAGCTGGCCATATATTATACAATTTTCTTGTTAAATTTTCTTTAGATTTACCTTCAACTATGTAGTGCAAGGGCCTGCCTGATTGCATAGAAATTGAAAGTGTTTAGGTCTGACCTCATATTATATGGTTTTGGTAAATATAATTGAAAATTGTACAAGAAAATTGTATCATGTATGGCGAGCCTAAGGGAGTGTTAAAACACCTGTCAGATTTTTTTTTTTTTTTTTTTTTGCCGTCTGTGCCCCATGGGAGAGATTTCCCTTCACTTCCTGTCCTATAGCCATAACTGGAAGTGAGAATAATTCCCTCCAAAGTCAAGGAATTCCAGGGTGTCACCAGGATCACCAGCACTAGTGTCCCAATAGGAATTTTTCCCTTCTATTTCTATTCTGGTATCAGCCCAAAATTCGGGATTTTCTTTTACTTTCACTTTCATTATGATAATGGTAAACAGGACAAATAGAAAGGGTGAATCTCCCTAACACACAGATAGCTGTACGAAATGACGAGTGTTGTAATTCCACTATACTCCAAAACTAAAAAAAAAATGTTGCCTTTAGTTGCACTTTAAGATTGAGGACGTCTTGTGGCAAAAAGAGAGTACTATGGGGGATAGCTCTGGATTGAAGGTAAGTCATGCAGACAGAGTTTTTTTTTTTTTTTTTTTAACATAAACTGGGAACCAAATAAAAAAAAATAGCCTGGACTTGAGTTTTAAGTTAGGGTGCCATCAGGGATAGATTTATAGTTTTACATAATTTTTGCCTTACTCCATGAACAATTCATTAGTAATTTTTCTGGTGTTTCTAGTTTTCTATGCACTTAAAGTCTTCTCATAAATACAGAATGCAGGATACAAGTCACTACAGAAAAACTACTGTCTGTAAACCAAATACCCTTTATCATTTCTGAGTTTTATCTGATGTACCGGCAATAAATAATACATGCAAGAATACACAATAACAATCAATTGTGTGTGTGATTCCGCGCAAAACCTCTGAGTGAACAATTCAAATAAATACAAATAATAAAATTCCACAAAATATAAATCCACAGTTAATAAAAATATGTATATCTGTGATTGTCCATAAGTGAGTAAACCGTGACTTCTGTGCTGATCAATCAAGTAAATAAATAAAGTGCTTAAACAAAATGTGACTATTAAAAGAAAACGTGCGTTGATAGGAGATCTGGTGACTTTCGTGGTGTTAGATACCCACTAGGGGCTCCCAGAACTCTCACCTTGATGACACAATAAAAGTGCCTATGTGAATCCTTTGGAACTGTGCTCTTTCTAGTCCAATCGATGCTGGCGTTCTGTTCCGTCTATGGGGAGGAGGCACTCCCTCCGGTACATGGACTCCACATAAGGGATAATCAAAAGGGAGGGGACTCCAATAGGGTAATATCGTATAACCAGTGAATTTTATTAAAAATATCTGCTTACATTAGAGAAAAAATAGTTGCGTCGAACAGCAGTAAAAATAGCGTGGTTGCGATCCCCGCTACATCACTTCCGGTCCGCGCTATACTCATTCTGACTGAATGTTCTAATTTTGTGATTCCCTCTCCATAATCTGTGAGGGGATCACAAAATTAGAACATTCAGTCAGAATGAGTCTAAGTGGATACACAAAATTAGGACATTAGCACCTGAAGGGTTAAATATAGAATTTGACTTAAACTGTTTTATAAGTGATTTTTAGTTATTTAACATTCCTATCTATGTAAACCCAGTATATCACTTCCGGTGTGCCTAACGTCGTAAATATTTTTATTAAAAATATTTTTATTTTTATTATATATTTTTTATCCCCATTTTTATTACCAACAATATTTAGTATGAATATGGATTTTTGTTTTTTGTTTTTAATAATAATATATAAAAAATACTTTTTAATTGATTTTAATATCTTTAGCCGCTTCTTAAGCGTCTTAAACTTTTTTATTGTAAGTCACATTGTGGGGTTTATACATTAGTAATAAGACCTTTTAAGATTAATTCAATTACAATAATTTTAGAAAAATAAATAAGCATGATCGCACTTTGAGCGATCACTGACTTGATGAACAGCGCAATTACCAACATAGATGTTATTCAAACACTAACATCTTGTTTGAACTTTTTTTACGTTTTTGTTTGAATATAAGTAAACTTTATTTATAAAGATCCAGCGCGACCATCCTTTATATGATGGCAGCTATACTGTCATGCACTTGGTCTACAACAAAATGGCGATTTTTATACTTCCTGTCCCAACTACATAAATACACAATGGAAACAGCCAATCCGGTGCCCTGAGGAAGTCACGTGATATGACGTAACGCGTAGGACGTAACCGGATACACAATAGCGAGGACCGGAAGTGATGTAGCGGGGATCGCAACCACGCTGTTTTTACTGCTGTTCGACGCAACTATTTTTTCTCTAATGTAAGCAGATATTTTTAATAAGATTCACTGGTTATACGATATTACCCTATGTAAAGGGGGGTTGTGACCAATCCACACTATTTTAGCAAACGAGCACCAACCTGCCTCCATCCCAAAATATGCGAAAAAATAGGGGGAAGAGAAGCGGGACTTTGTATGAGGCATGTGGGTGAGTGTGTTGGGCTAAATGGTAAAAGTTATGATGTGGATAATATGATCAGTGTGGGTTGCATAAATGGGAATATAACATAATCATGGTATAAAAGTTTTAATGGCATAGAGATTTGGGCCAATTACAGTCAAAGGAGAACACATTTAAGACCATAGTAAAAACCGTATTGACGACAATGTACATACAGACTGGTGAGAGTTCTGGGAGCCCCTAGTGGGTATCTAACACCACAAGGTGAGAGTTCTGGGAGCCCCTAGTGGGTATCTAACACCACAAAAGTCACCAGATCTCCTATCAACGCACGTTTTCTTTTAATTGTCACATTTTGTTTAAGCACTTTATTTATTTACTTGATTGATCAGCACAGAAGTCACGGTTTACTCACTTATGGACAATCACGGATATACATATTTTTATTAGCTGTGGATTTATATTTTGTGGAATTTTATTATTTATATTTGTTTTTATATTTATTAGAATTGTTCACTCAGAGGTTTTGCGCGGAATCACACACACAATTGATTCTTATTGTGTATTCTTGCAGTTTGTAGGTAGTGAGTGGTGTTCACTATTTTTTGATTTTGCAGCATCACCCATATTTTTACACGTTTTTATTTTAGTAGCGCAGAAGTCCATCCTAGGATCCCTTACACAAATAAATAATACATATTTTGCGTCATGTTGCACGAGGCAGAACTTTCTAATAATGCTCTAGGTGAATTTGCAGAATTAAACAACTAAACTAAATGCCAAACAATTCCAAAACTAAATAAATTGTTCAAAAACAAAACGTTATTGAAACAAATGCATATTTTGGTTCATACACAAAAAAAGTTTGGTATACATGACTGTCTTTGGGTGTCTATTATTGTAACTAGAGTGCATTTAAAAGAATGTAGGGTGTTTTGCAGTATTTTTGCATTTTTTCTGTGTATTCTAAAGGCCTGAAAATATAAATACACAAAGTGAAGTCAAATGCACACAAATAAACACACAATGTGAATAACACTTGCATGTTTTGCATTGCTGTACTTAGGTCAAACAGAAGAATATGTTTGGTGACATAAATGGGCAGAAGCAGTTGCTAATTTTGCATTGACTATTTTTATACTATTTACAGAATTCTTCTATTTGCAGAAATTTAAGAAAACATTTCTTTCAAATATTTCCTCAGTATTTTCCTGAATAATATACAAAATTTTAAAATAACATTTTAAAGCATGCTAATAAAAGAAAGACAAAAACATTCTTAGAAAAACTATGAAATATTTGTGTTAATATTCAAAGAAGTTCAAAGATTTGCTGTGATCATGAATATGTAATATAACTCTGGTCGTTAAGGGGTTTAAATATCACATGCATTATGCTCTTGCGAATTCACCCGATGAGAAACCAACAAGTACTTTATTTATTTTATTATATTTTTTCAGTGGACTGACCCTTTGAAATCTGGGATACACAATCATGCCACATTTTTTGGAATCCTGTGCAATTATAGTCAATTAACTACAGTATATCTCTTATTGCTTAGAGGAGGATTTACCATTAGACACAGTAGGCCTGTACCTATAGATACACAGAAAAAATGGAAATGACTGGTGCAAAATACAGTGTAATCATGAACACTAGGAGTCCTATGAGTGGACAAGTGAACACATGGGCATCATAGGATATGAAACAGCCCTTTAGTAAAAAAGTCCATAGTCAAATATAAGAATAATGATGGCAGCTGTCCTCAGAGATAAGCCAACTCTATGGGATACAAAGACGACAGACAAACAGGAAGCACCACGCCAGCATGGAAGGCACTGGTGCTGTGGAGAGGCTGTAAGGTGTTCTGTAATCACAGGGAAGCCAGAAAAAACACCATGAACTGCAGGGTGGATGTGACGTCACCGGAGGCGGGGAGGCGGCCAGGAAACACACAGAGAGATCACACTGGGGTAGAGAGGCTCATAGCTCCAGCTCTTTCTAGTGGCCTGGAGTTGTAATGCTAATGCAGTCTATTTATACAGGAATTTGATTGTGGGACCACTACAACCAGCAACTCCCCAAACGGTGCAAAGTATAAAAAATGGGAGACAAACATTAAACAAAAAAAAAACAGTAGCAAGGGGGTGCAACGTAATAGACTCTTTGCTCATCTATTTTTGGGAATGTAAACATACTTCCAGAATATGGAAACAATTGGAAAAGCTAGCCTCATCTATTTCAGGCTTTCAAATATGGTACATCTCACGCTCCCCAATTGCATTCTATTTACAAGAATAAATGGTATGACCATCCCCCATATGAGATTGATACATACTATCTGTGTCACTATACATTGGCTCATAGCCTTCCATTGGAAATCCACCTCAGTGCCTATAGAGCAATTGAAAACCAGGATAAACACCATCAATCTCATGGAGAAGGTATTCCATACATTGTATAATGCTATGCAATTTTATATAAAAAAAATGGGATCCTTGGTTTATCCACAATGATGTTTTATTCAGTTTGATTGACCACTAAGCTGTTCACAGACTATTCCTCTTTAATTTTAGATATCAGCTATATGTTACTAAAACTATCTTTGATTACTATATTGTAGCCCTTTGATATAATAACTTTTTCACTTTTGTACCAGAATTATTGAAATAACCTATGTAGGACTTATATTTTATTAATTTACATTTGGATATGATGTATACATTTTTCTTTATACTGTATATTGTCTTATTTTTGTACCACAATTTTTTCTTAAATAAAAGTTTGTAAAAAAAGAAAAACAACAGCAATTGCTGGGGGATTATATAGCCAATGGGAAGTGGAAATACCATACACATGCATCCAAAGATAAAAGGACTGATAAAAATAAAAGCAGGAAAAATGTGTTTTACCACTTCCCGACCGCCCACCGTCGAAATACGGCGGTACAATGGCACTCCTGCACGAATCGCCGTAACTGTATGGCGGGTGCTTTAAGGAGCATAGGGGGCGTCGCCGGCTACCCGCAATTGCTCCTGAGTAGGACAGAACGGAGATCTGTCAATGTAAACAGACAGATCTCCGTTCTGTCAGGGGTGAGGAGACTGATCTGTTGTTCCTACTGCTTAGGAACAATGATCGGTCTCCTCCCCCAGTCTGTTCCATCCCCCCACAGTTAGAAACACTCAATAGGGAACACATTTAACCCCTTGATCGCCCCCTAGTGTTAACCCCTTCCCTGCCAGTGACATTTGCACAGTAATCAGTAGCTCTTTCTAGCACTGATCGCTGTATAAATGTCAATGGTCCCAAAATAGTGTCAAAAGTGTCCAATCTGTCTGCGGCAATGTCACAGTCCCAATAAAAAGATCGCTGCTATTACTAGTAAAAAAAAATCTATAATAAAAATGCCATAAATCTATCCCCTATTTTGTAGACGCTATAACTTTTGCACAAACCAAACAATATACACTTATTGCGATTTTTTTTTTACCAAAAATATGTAGAAGAATACATATCAGCCTAAGCTGAGGAAAGAAACAGAGGAGGAAATTAGTTTTTTTATATATTTTTCTGGGGTATTTATTACAGCAAAAAGTAAAAAATATTGCTTTTTTTTTTAATCGTCTTTTTTTGTTTATAGCGCAAAAAATAAAAAACGCAGAGGTGATCAAATACCACCAAAAGAAAGAGCTATTTGTGGGAAAAAAAGGACATCAATTTTGTTTGGGTACAACGTTGTATGACCATGCAATTGTCAGTAAAACGACGCCGTGCCGTATTGCAAAAAAATGGCCTGGTCAGGAAGTGGGTAAATCCGTCTGTGGCTGAATTGTTTAAAACATATTTAGAAAAGAGGGACATATGTATATGTAAAAATGTGTATGGAACATATATGAAAGAAATATATAGTAAAACATATATAGAACAAGTCTTTAGGAAATAGACCAGGCATACGGTAATGTACGGTAATGTAAAACTATATGAAATATTCAATATTCTCATAAACGACAAACTGGAAGATTATGTACTAATCTGCGCAAATACTTTTGAACATGAGCGTATACACATGTATACAGGTCATGTATATAGAAACCCCTAAATTAGGGATGCAGGAGAGAGAGGACCATTAGACTTACAGAAAAAATGAATATAAGCAACTGTGTCCTAGGGCAGTGGTCATCAACCCTGTCCTCAGGGCCCACTAACAGGCCAGGTTTTATATATTACCTTGGGGAGATGCAGACTAGAATACTGCAATCACTGATCAGCAAATGATATCACCTGTGATGTATTTCATTTATCTTGCAAACCTGAGCCCTGAGGATGGGGTTGATGACCACTGTTCTAGGGGACACTTTATTGTACTTACAGTAGCTGAGTAAAGGTACCCCCCCAACTATATGTAGTTTAATGTATTGAGGACCAAAAGGGTCTGCTGAAAGGAAAAATGTACAATGAAAATTAGCTTAATAAAATGGCATACCAAAAACATCAGTTCTAAAAGTAAATAAATGTCAAGAATTACCATTATGAATGGCTCAGAGCAGGGAGTGCACTTCAATTTCCTTATTTAAGCCACCAGGTGTGAGGGTACCCAAGGAGTAAATCCAAAAGGTTTCATGCTGGCACAAGCATTTAAAATGCTCAGCCAGGGGGAAAGACCCAGAAATTGCCTCAATATCCAGACCCTTAGGCCAACGGTGAATTTGTCATGATTTTGCAGAAAATGCTTTGGGACACCGTTACGGTCCTTACCCCTTTAATGAATCTCCTGTGCTTCTACAAATCATTTTCTCAGAGTTCTAATTGTTCTACCAATGTAGAAGAGCCCACATGGGCAAGTGAGGCAATAGACTACGAATTCGGTAGAACAATTATAGAAATGGATGGTATAGATCTTATTGTTCACCGAGAATCTCTTTTGGCCATGTTGTACTGTACAAATGGGCAGGTAAGGCAGTGTTACCTGTTTACTATATTTGAAATTTAATATCTCCCAGATTTGATTTGGGTTATATGAAAGTTCTTTGACCACGAGTGAAAGCTTTAACACAATAACACAAATGTACTGGGAAGTAGTAAGTAGGTCTAAACTAATACACAGCAATCTATCTATTTGTACAGAAAAAGGGTAAAAATCATGGATTACATGAAGGAATACAGAGTATATTCCTTAAAGCATTAATCTACAAACAGTAGGACAGAAAAGACATAAGACAAACATAATTAGTTACAAGTACAAGGCAGACATTTCATAGTTACCAGGCTATGGACCACAAAGCTCCATTCAGATGACTGCTCTACCAGAGAGTGTGTATTCTCCCCTCCCATCTAGTCTGTTTATATCATTATGCCTCATTAGTTGGCATGGCGTGGCTCTGATTGGTGGGCCTCCCTATTCCTGGTTAAGGATTGGCTACATCTGCAATCCCTATATTTTGCATAAGTCAGCCCCCTTTAATGCAAATCTTTGGCATTCAAAATATTTTGAGCGTGAGATTTAACCTTGTAAGTAGATGACATTTTCAGGAAAATTAATTATTCATGACGGGCTGGCTACCCTCATTGCATATCTAAACAAGGGATCCTTTGAAGTGAATATTTGTAAAACAAAGAGGTTTGGGTCCCATTGTTTAGATACACAAGCTTAGGCACTGACTTGTCTGTATAAAAAGGCCTTCTGGGAAGCTATTTAACCCACCCACATACATATTTTGATACAAATCAAAATGATATATATTCATAATTACAATATTTTACAGCTATTAATGGAGATTTCACATAAACTCATAAGGCAACAGATGCCCCCTTGTGGCCAGTTGAAAAAATGAGATTTGGCCACACCTACAATAATGGTTTATGTGTAACCATTTTTTGCGATACCGCACTGCGTCGCTTTAGCTGACAATTGTCATTGTCACGCAACATTGTACCCAAACAAATTTGATATATTTTTTTCCCTACAAATAGAGCTTTCTTTTGGTGGTATTTGATCATCTCTGTGGTTTTTATTTTTTGCGCTATAAACAAAAAAAGAATCACAATTTTGAAAAAAACACAATATTTTGTACTTTTTGCTATAATAAATATCCCCAATTTTTTTTTTAAAAAAGCTAATTTTTTCTCAGTTTAGGCCAATATGTATTCTTCTACATATTTTTGGTAATAAAAATCACAATAAACGTATATTGATTGGTTTGCGCAAAAGTTATAGCGTCTAAAAAATAGGGGATAGATTTATGGCATTTTTATTATTTATTTATTTTTTTACTAGTAATGGCGGCGATCTTTTATCGGGACTGCGATATTGTGGCAGACAAATTGTACACTTTTGACACATTTTTGGGATCATTGACAATTATACACCGTTCAGTGCTAAAAAAAAAAAGCACTGATTACTGTATAAATGTCACTGGCAGGAAAGGGGTTAACACTAGGGGGCGATCATGGGGTTAACTATGTTCCCTAGGTGTGTTCTAACTGTAGGGGGATGGGACTATCTAGGAGGAGAGAGAGATCGGTGTTCATACTTAGTATGAACACTTGCTCTGTCTCTACTCCCCTGAAAGAACCGGGATTTGTGTGTTTACACACACAGATCCCGGTTCTTGCTCTGTCACGAGTGATTGCGGGTGCCCGGCGGTCATCGCGCCTGCCAGGCACTCACATTGGCTCCTGGCACACACTGTGGGTGCGCCCCTAGTGGCCAAAAGGCGAAGTGACGTAAGGTAAAGTCTTTTTTGCTCGGCTGTGCCATTCTGCCTTTCTTTTAAACTATCCATCTCTACAGTCCATATTTCTGTATCTTAGTATCTGTAGTCATCACTTGTTCTGAAAGTCCATAATAAAAATAATAGCTGAAAAAAACACCAAAAAAAAAAAAACGAGAAGAAAAAGAAATGTGGATCCTTGTTCTTAACAGTCCACTAATATTAGTATGAAATTCCATAATGCCAATCTGGTGCACCATTTTCTCTATTGGGACTCCAGTATCTCCATCACACAATGTAACTTCGTGATGGAGCTACTGGACTTCTCAATGGAGCATAATCATTTTTGCTATGGTGGCACACACTATTTACAAACAAAGGGAGTGGCCATGGGAGCCAAATTAGCTCCCACTATGGCCAATCTCTTCATGGCCAAGTGGGAGGAGGATGTGGTCCTAAGGGACAGTCCACCCTAGTTGGTCATGTGGAGGAGATTTATTGATGATGTCCTATTCATTTGGGACGGCGACATCAATTCTGTGACCACTTTCTTGTCTTTCCTCAATGATAACGATAGAGGTATAGCACTCACCCATGAAGCCAGCTCCACCCAAATCCATTTTTTGGATTTGGTTATTACAATTGTTGATGATGTTATCACCACCTCAACCTATTTCAAACCAACTGACAGGAATAGCTTTATACCACTTGACTCCTGTCATCATCATTCTTGGCTATCTGCTGTACCTAAGGGTCAGTTTTTGCGTTTAAGATGGAATTGCTCTGATCCTAATGAGTTCCGCAGGGAGGCTTCAACTTTAACATCTAGGTTTTTGAATAAAGGGTATGATGCCGCCATGCTAGATTCCCTGATTGTGGAAATAGAAAATAGGGAGCGTAAGGAACTATTATGTGACAAACCTCCCCAGGTAGTAGACAGGGAGGATTTTGGATTAGCTTTCCTTATGACCTATTCGAGCCAACATTGGGCTATTAAAAAGGATCATTAAAAAACATTGGTCTGTTATCAAAAATGATCGAGTTTTGGGACCCCTATTGTCTGACAAACCAAGAGTCTTATTTAGGGGAGCCACCAGTTTTAGACACCTGGTGGCACCCAACATTCCAGTTCCACCTGTATGCCCCACTTTTTTTGGAGACCTAAAAGGATTCTCCCCTTGTAGGAGATGCAATGTCTGTAATGTTAACTCATTACGAGATAGAAGATTAACAGAGTTCACATCCAGTGGTACAGGCGCTACATTCTCCATCAAATCACTCATCACGTGCACGACTAAATGTGTCGTATACCTCCTTAGGTGTCCATGTGGGTTGGAGTATGTTGGTCGTACCATTAGGAAATTGAATGTTAGGCTGGCAGAACACATCACTAATATCAGACAGGGTTTCGATAAACACAGTGTCTCTAGACACTATGATGCTGTACACAACAGGAACCCTAAGGGAACTGTTTTTATTGGTATTGAGAAATATGTTCCCCATTGGCGAGGCAGCAATGGTAAAAGAACCATCTCTAGAGCCGAAACAAATTGGATCTACAGACTTGGTTCTCATGCCCCTAATGGGTTGAACATAGAGTGGGACATTAATTGTTTCATCAATAACAGCTGATGTATTCTTCAATAATGTTCTTTTTTTCCCCCCTATTGATGTGTAACTCCAATACACTCTATATTTCTTATAGTATTTTAATGGTGATAAACTAAATGCATTTACATTTTTTATATACTTTAATTTTAATTTTTAGTTTCTATTGTGCTTTGGTTAGTGATACATCATGGCTGATGGGTAATCTAATTTCATATTATACTTACTGCACCAAATATTTCTTATGCACCCCATGGTGTGAAAGTTTCTTTACCTTAAACTATGTTTCTCTGGTGTTCGTTCACTTTTTTGCCACTAGATGGCATTGTGTGTATCATACACCTTTGCCTTGTATGAATGTCTCTGTCACTTCCCCTATACCAGATGAGCATTTACATACTTAATTTATGGGCGTCTCAACTGAATTGTATGGGGGGTGTGGAGTAATTTAATTAATTTATGGGCGTCTCAACTGAATTGTATGGGGGGTGTGGAGTAATTATGCACACCAGATTGACACTAGCCTTTGTTCCCCTTCAGCCAATGAATGCGCTATGGTGCCGCAGCGCTTGTGCATATATAGCGCATGCGCGAGCATGGTTGCGTACCCCTGATGAGGTCAGTTGTGACGAAACGGCCGTAAAAAAAAAGGTACCCCTGATGACGTCAGTTGTGACGAAACGGCCGTAGGGTTACAACATCAACACACATCGCACATGCGCGTTTTTGTTTTAAACCACGTTCAATTGTCAGGCGCCACCCTTTGTGCTCCTTCTGCTAATTTCATGTTAGCAGAAGTTTGGTGAGTGTTGATTCATGCTTTTCATTTCGTGCTTCTCATTTCACGCTTTTCAGTTTGCGCTTTTCATTTTGTGCTTTTCAGTTTGTTTCTTAACGGCCATTCATCAACCAGCCATGTTGTTGAATTGGAGGAGATAACGTGTTATTTATTATTGGCCTTGGAGAAGCAGGACACATGTATGAGGCTTTCCATCATGTCAAAGCAAAGGCTCACAGCCACCTTGCGGTACTTGGCGACAGGATGAAGTCTCCAGGACCTCAAGTTTACGACTGGGTTCTCCCCCAGGCTCTGGGAGTCATTATTCCAGAGACCTGCTCAGCCATCATTCAAGTCCTGCAGAAGGACTATATTAGGGTAAGTTTTTACCTTTAAGATCGCATGTATTTATGTTTGCTAATGTATTGTATTAATTTGTTGATTACATAATTATCAATATTGTAATATGCTGTGAATGTCCTCTTTGTCCTCACGCATGCTGTAAGCTTTTCCTGCTCCTTTTTTTGGCCTACATGCATATTTTCCTTCACTAACCTCCCCAGCATGCTATCCTGGGCCCATACACACCTGGCCTAGTAACTTAACAATGTTTTTTGTCAGCTACATTTTGGGGCTTACCCTAAACAACCCCTAAAATGTGTACAAATGTTATTGTTATTCTCAAATTCAGGCAGAGTGCAAGAGGCCATTTTTTGGGGCCCAAACTCATTTTGAACCCTCCCTCCCCCCCCAAAAATGCTAAGTCAACAGATCCAAATACTCTATCTGCTGACTTTGCAAAACCCATACACACTATCCCTCTTATGTGTTCAAATTTCTGTATAAATTCACCAAACCATGTAGTGCAAGGACCTGCCCGATTACCTACTAATTGAAACTTATTAAGTTTTGTCTCCTTTTATATTGATTGGTTAAATCATAATGTCAAAATGTGCTGCAATTTGGACAGTGTGTATCCAGCTTTTTAGATGAAGACACTTCTTACCTGTCCACTGGGCTGCCAATAGTGTAAGTAAGCAGGGGCCGGCCAAAGTATCACTGATTATTTATGCAAACAGCTCTCATGGAAGTGGAGAGGGTTACCTGTCCAAAACATCTACCCATTACCCCCCCAACATTTGTCTAATGGGCAACCAGAGGGGGGAGGAATCAGATAAGTTGACCTTCCACTTTTGTCTTTAAATACTTATTTAAGTGTATCCTTATGTTGGCTAAGCATGTTTGTGTCAAATCTGCTTGCAATGTTATGTGCAAAAGTAGTAATTTCTTTTTTCTTTTTTTAATCCACAGTTTCCTTCCAACCCAGAGCAATGGCAGAACATTGCAGCCCAGTTCAATCATCAGTGGGATTTTCCCAACTGTGGTGGTGCTATTGATGGCAAGCATTTCCGGATTGTACCAACACCCAACTCTGGCTCCTATTATTTTAATTATAAGAGCTTTTGAAGCGTAGTCATGCTAGCTGTAATGTCTGCCAACTATGAGTTCTAGTATTTGGTTGTTGGGAAGAACGGCCGCAACCCTTACGGAGGAGTGATTATGGAGACAGAGTTCTATAAGCGGCTCCAGAATGGTATCTTAAACTTGCCACCTGCTGAGGAGAATGTTGAAGGCCTCAATTTTATTTTTGTGGCAGATGAAGCCTTTGCTCTGGGGGAACATCTGATGAAGCTGTTTCCTATAAAGAACCTCACCCCAGAGCAGAGAATCTTCAATTACAGTCTCTCTCGTGCCAGAAGGGTGGTCAAAAATGCCTTTGGCATCCTATCGAGTCGTTTCAGGCTATTTTTGACTCCAATCAACCTGGCACTCTACAAGATAAACCATGTTGTCCTGTGCTGCTGTATTCTACTTAATTTTTTTAAGGAGGAATGCTACCAGCTACCTAGTCGTACTGCCAAGTGATGTGGACCCTGCAGTGGCAGGCCCAGCTGAAGAGGCTGCAGCTCGTCCATCTGTGGGTGTGCTGATGGCTATTGGAAATGACCGTGCTGGGCTGCCCTCACAGTAGCTGCAGCCTCTTCAGCTGGGCCTGCCACTGCAGGGTCCACATCACTTGGCAGTACGACTAGGTAGCTGGTAGCATTCCTCCTTAAAAAATTGAGATTTATGGCAGAAATACCTGGAATATTTTGATGGTAGAGGGGCAGTGGCTTGGCAGCAAATTGTAGCTGATCATTTATAATTTTTTTTGTAGATCATAAACTCCTATTTCATTTGAACTACTGTTGTCTGTGTTTCTTATATGTCTAATATGTTCCCAAATGGTCTTTATTTTGTCCACTTGCTCCAATAGTGCAAATGTACCTTAATTGCTACATGACAATATCTTCTTCAGCTAACTATTATGCTGTGCTGTGGGTCTGCTACACACACACAATGTTTTTGTTCTTAATGGATCTAATGCACGAAGTTCAAAAACATTATGCCTTTACAACTCCTTTAATTATTTGGAGGCCTAAAAATTGCAGGAGTTGTCCACATTTAAGAGCACATTGTTACTGTAACTACAACAACTTACGAAATACACTGGTAATGAGCAATGAAATAATAAGCCACACATTGTTTAGTAAAAAACAAAGTGCGTTTTAAAGTTTTAAAACAAACCAACATCCTGGTGTATAACATGTACAATATCTCACAAAAGTGAGTACACCCCTCACATTTTTGTAAATATTTTATTATATCTTTTCATGTGACAACACTGAAGAAATTACACTTTGCTACAATGTAAAGTTGTGTGGGTACATCTTGTATAACAGTGTAAATTTGTTGTCCCCTCAAAATAACTCAACACACAGCCATTAATGTCTAAACCGCTGGCAACAAAAATGAGTACACCCCTAAGTGAAAATGTCCAAATTGGGCCCAATTAGCCATTTTCCCGCCCAGTGTCATGTGACTTGTTAGTGTTACAAGGTCTAAGGTGTGAATGGAGAGCAGGTGTGCTAAATTTGGTGTTATCATTCTCTCACTCTCTCATACTGGTCACTGGATGTTCAACATCATGGCAAAGAACTCTCTGAGAATCTGAAAAAAGTTATTTTTGCTTTACATAAAGATGACCTAGGCTATAAGAACATTGCCAAGACCCTGAAACTGAGCTGCAGCACAGTGGCCAAGACCACACTGCAGTTTAACAGGACAGGTTTCACTCAGAGCAGGGCTTGCCATGGTCGACCAAAGAAGTTGAATGCAAGTGCTTAGTGTCATATCCAGAGGTTGTCTTTGGGAAATAGACGTATGAGTGCTGCCAGCATTGCTGCAGAGTAGGGATGAGCTTCAAGTTCGAGTCGAACTCATGTTCGACTCGAACATTGGCTGTTCGCAAGTTCGCCGAACAGTGAACAATTTGGGGTGTTCGCGGCAAATTCGAATGCCGCGGAACACCCTTTAAAAGTCTATGGGAGAAATCAAAAGTGCTAATTTTAAAGGCTAATATGCAAGTTATTGTCATAAAAAGTGTGGGGACCTGGGTCCTGCCCCAGGGGACATGGATCAATGCAAAAAAAAGTTTTAAAAACGGCCGTTTTTTTTAGGAGCAGTGATTTTAATAATGCTTAAAGTCAAACAATAAAAGTGTAATATCCCTTTAAATTTCGTACCTGGGGGGTGTCTATAGTATGCCTGTAAAGGGGCGCATGTTTCCTGTGTTTAGAACAGTCTGACAGCAAAATGACATTTTGAAGGAAAAAACTCATTTAAAACTACCCGCGGCTATTGCATTGCCGACAATACACATAGAAGTTCATTGATAAAAACGGCATGGGAATTCCCCAAAGGGGAACCCCGAACCAAAATTTAAAAAAAAACTGACGTGGGAGTCCCCCTAAATTCCATACCAGGCCCTTCAGGTCTGGTATGGATATTAAGGGGAACCCCGGCCAAAATTAAAAAAAAAAAATGACGTGGGGTTCCCCCTAAATTCCATACCAGACCCTTCAGGTCTGGTATGGATTTTAAGGGGAACCCCGCGCCAAAAAAAAAAAAAAAACGGCGTAGGGTCCCCCCAAAGATCCATACCAGACCCTTATCCGAGCACGCAACCTGGCAGGCCGCAAGAAAAGAGGGGGGGACGAGAGTGCGCCCCCCCTCCTGAACCGTACCAGGCCACATGCCCTCAACATTGGGAGGGTGCTTTGGGGTAGCCCCCCAAAACACCTTGTCCCCATGTTGATGAGGACAAGGGCCTCATCCCCACAACCCTGGCCGGTGGTTGTGGGGGTCTGCGGGCGGGGGGCTTATCGGAATCTGGAAGCCCCCTTTAACAAGGGGACCCCCAGATTCCGACCCCCCCCCTGTGTGAAATGGTAAGGGGGTACAAAAGTACCCCTACCATTTCACTGAAAAACTGTTAAAAATGACAAGAGACAGTTTTTGACAATTCCTTTATTTAAATACTTCTTCTTTCTTCTATCTTCCTTCATCTTCTGGTTCTTCTGGCTCTTCTGGTTCTTCCTCCGGCGTTCTCGTCCAGCATCTCCTCCGCGGCGTCTTCTATCTTCTTCTCCTCGGGCCGCTCCGCACCCATGGCATGGGGGGAGGCTCCCGCTCTTCTCTTCTTCTTCATCTTCTTCTCTTCTTCTCTTCTTCTTTTCTTCTCTTCTTCATTTTCTTCTCCGGGCCGCTCCGGACCCATGCTGGCATGGAGGGAGGCTCCCGCTGTGTGACGGCGCTCCTCGTCTGACAGTTCTTAAATAACGGGGGCAGGGCCACACGGTGACCCCGCCCCCCTCTGACGCACGGTGACTTGACGGGACTTCCCTGTGACGTCACGGGGAATGCCACAGGGAAGTCCCGTCATGTCCCGTGCGTCAGAGGGGGCGGGGTCACCGGGTGGCCCCGCCCCCCGTTATTTAAGAACTGTCAGACGAGGAGTGCCGTCACACAGCGGGAGCCTCCCTGCGGAGCAGCCCGGAGAAGAAAATGAAGAAGAGAAGAAGAGAAGAAGAGAAGAAAAGAAGAAGATGAAGAAGATGAAGAGAAGAGCGGGAGCCTCCCCCCATGCCATGGGTGCGGAGCGGCCCGAGGAGAAGAAGATAGAAGACGCCGCGGAGGAGATGCTGGACGAGAACGCCGGAGGAAGAACCAGAAGAACCAGAAGATGAAGGAAGATAGAAGAAAGAAGAAGTATTTAAATAAAGGAATTGTCAAAAACTGTCTCTTGTCATTTTTAACATTTTTGACAGTTTTTTATTGAAATGGTAGGGGTACTTTTGTACCCCCTTACCATTTCACACAGGGGGGGTCGGAATCTGGGGTCCCCTTGTTAAAGGGGGCTTCCAGATTCCGATAAGCCCCCCGCCCGCAGACCCCCACAACCACCGGCCAGGGTTGTGGGGATGAGGCCCTTGTCCTCATCAACATGGGGACAAGGTGTTTTGGGGGGCTACCCCAAAGCACCCTCCCAATGTTGAGGGCATGTGGCCTGGTACGGTTCAGGAGGGGGGCCGCACTCTCGTCCCTCCCTCTTTTCCTGCGGCCTGCCAGGTTGCGTGCTCAGATAAGGGTCTGGTATGGATTTTTGGGGGGACCCCACGCCGTTTTTTTTTTTTTTTTGGCGCGGGGTTCCCCTTAAAATTCATACCAGACCTGAAGGGTCTGGTATGGAATTTAGGGGGAACCCCACGTCATTTTTTTTTTAAATTTTGGCCGGGGTTCCCCTTAATATCCATACCAGACCTGAAGGGCCTGGTATGGAATTTAGGGGGACTCCCACGTCATTTTTTTTTTTTAATTTTGGTTCGGGGTTCCCCTTTGGGGAATTCCCATGCCGTTTTTATCAATGAACTTCTATGTGTATTGTCGGCAATGCAATAGCCGCGGGTAGTTTTAAATGAGTTTTTTCCTTCAAAATGTCATTTTGCTGTCAGACTGTTCTAAACACAGGAAACATGCGCCCCTTTACAGGCATACTATAGACACCCCCCAGGTACGAAATTTAAAGGGATATTACACTTTTATTGTTTGACTTTAAGCATTATTAAAATCACTGCTCCTGAAAAAACGGCCGTTTTTAAAACTTTTTTTTGCATTGATCCATGTCCCCTGGGGCAGGACCCAGGTCCCCAAACACTTTTTATGACAATAACTTGCATATTAGCCTTTAAAATTAGCACTTTTGATTATTCATGTTCGTGTCCCATAGACTTTAACAGTGTTCGAGTGTTCGAACTAACTTTTTTCCTGTTCGCATGTTCTGGTGCGAACCGAACAGGGGGGTGTTCGGCTCATCCCTACTGCAGAGGTTGAAGGGGTGGGGGGGTCAGCCTGTCAGTGCTCAGATCATACGCCGCACACTGCATTAAATTGGTCTGCATGGCTGTCCCAGAAGGAAGCCTCTCCTAAAGATGATGCACAAGAAAGCCCGCAAACAGTTTGCTGAAGACAAGCAGACTAAGGACATGGATTACTGGAACCATGTCCTGTGGTCTCATGAGACCAAGATAAACTTATTTGGTTCAGATGGTGTCAAGCGTGTGTGGTGGCAACCAGGTGTCTTGCCTACAGTCAAGCATGGTGGTGGGAGTGTCATGATCTGGGGCTGCATGAGTGCTGCCAGCACTGGGGAGCTACAGTTCATTGAGGGAACCATCAATGCCAACATGTACTGTGACATACTGAAGCAGAGCATGATCCCCTTCCTTCGGAGACTGGGTCGCAGGGCAATATTCCAAAATGATAACAACTCCAAACACACCTCCAAGATGACCACTGCCTTGCTAAAGAAGCTGAGAGTAAAGGTTATGGACTGGCCAAGCATGTCTCCAGACCTAAACCCTATTGAGTATCTGTGAGGCATCCTCAAATAGAAGGTGGGGGAGCGCAAGGTCTCTAACATCCACCAGCTCCGTGATGTCATCATGGAGGAGTGGAAGAGGACTCCAGTGGCAACCTGTGAAGCGCTGGTGAACTCCATGCCCAAGAGGGTTAAGGCAGTGCTGGGAAATAATGGGGGCCACACAAAATATTGACACTTTGGGTCCAATTTGGACTTTTTCACTTAGGGGTGTACTCACTTTTGTTGCCTTTGATTAAGACATTAATGGCTGTGTGTTGAGATATTTTGAGGGGACAGCAAATTTACACTGTTATACAAGCTGTACACTCACTACTTTACATTGTAGCAAAGTATCATTTTTTCAGTATTGTCACAGACAAAAGATATAATAAAATATTTACAGAAATGTGAGGGGTGTACTCACTTTTGTGAGATACTGTACATGACCTGTATCAATGTGTATACGCTCATGTTCAAAAGTATTTGTGCAGATTAGTACATAATCTTCCAGTTTGTCGTTTATGGGAATATTGAATATTTAATATAAATAGTTATACATTACCGTCTTACCCTACCCTTGTAGTTTGTGGAGTTGCTGGTTGTAGTGGTCCCACAATCACATTCCTGTATAAATAGACTGCATTAGGATTACAACTCCAGGCCAGTAGAAGGAGCGGTAGCTCCGAGCCTCTCTACCCCAGTGTGCTCTCTCTGTGTGTTTCCTGGCCGCCTCCCAGCCTCCGGTGTTGTCACATCCACTCTGCAGTTCATGGTGTTTTTTCTGGCTTCCCTGTGATTACGGAACACCTTTCAGCCTCTCCACAGCACCAGTACCTTCCGTGCCCATCGCGATGTGCTTGGAATGGATCAGAGTGCCCCCTCTGCACCAGATGAGCCTATTTTACACTTCTCTCTTGTGAGTGTTTTTATTCCTCTGATTAAATCGCTTGTTTTAATACTACACTCAGGTGGCACTTCCTGTTTGTCTGTCTTGTCTGTGCCCTTTAGGTGGTCAAGAATGTTTCCCTCTATAGGGACTCATGTTCAGATTGGATTTTGTTTGCTTTGAGTTTAGGCAACCAAATCTCTGTCTGTAGCCAAAACAGATACATTAAGCAGTGGAGTTACTACTGCTCCCAATGTGACAGTTTGCCACTCAGGCTGGTTGTTAGGGAGCCAGAAGCCATCTGCATTTCAACAAGCAGTGAGTCATCTCCACCCAGCCCATTCCAGGCTGACAGGTAAATGTATACAAAGGGTAGGGATAGTTTTAAAAAAATGCCCCCCCCCACGTTTCATTTGAAACTTCTCAGATGCAACCCCCTCCTGAACCATAGCAGACCATATGCCCTCAATATGGGGAGGGCACCTTGCCAGGGGGGGACCCCCTGGCAAAGCCCTTGTCATCACGTTGACGAGGAGAAAGACCTCTTCCCCACAACTCTGGCCTAGTGGTTGTAGGGGTCTCTGAGTGGGGGGATTATTGGAATCTAGAAGCCCATCTAGAAGCCCTCTTCGAGTTCGAGTCGAACATGAGTTCGACTCGAACATCGGCTGTTCGGCAGTTCACCAAACAGCGAACAATTTGGGGCAAATTTGAAATCAGCGGAACACCCTTTAAAAGTCTATAGGAGAAATCAAAAGTGCTAATTTTAAAGGCTTATATGCATGGTATTGTCAAAAAAAGTGTTTGGGGACCTGGGTCCTGCCCCAGGGGACATGTATCAATGCAAAAAGAAGTTTTAAAAACGGCTGTTTTTTCGGGTGCAGTGATTTTAATAATGCTTAAAGTGAAACAATAAAAGTGTAATATTCCTTTAAATTTCGTACCTGGGGGGTGTCTATAGTATGCCTGTAAAGGGGTGCATGTTTCCCGTGTTTAGAACAGTCTGACAGCAAAATGACATTTCAAAGGAAAAAAAGTCATTTAAAACTACTCGTGGCTATAATGAATTGTCGGTCCGACAATACACATAAAAGTTAATTGATAAAAACGGCATGGGATTTCCCCACAGGGGAACCCCGAATCAAAATTTAAAAAAAATGTGTGGTGGTCCCCCTAAATTCCACACCAGGCCCTTCAGGTCTGGTATGGATATTAAGGGGAACCCCGCACCAAAATAAAAAAAATGGCGTAGGAGTCCCCTTAAAATCTGGATTTTGAGGGGAACCCCACACCAAAATAAAAAAAATGGCATGGGGGTCCCCCTCAAAATCCATACCAGATCCTTATCCGAGCATGCAACCTGGCAGGCCGCAGGAAAAGAGGGGGCGTGAGAGAGCGCCCCCCTCCTAAACCGTACCAGGCCACATGCCCTCAACATTGGTAGGGTGCTTTGAGGTAGCTCCCAAAGCACCTTGTCCCCATGTTGATGGGGAGAAGGGCCTCATCCCCACAATCCTTGCCTGGAGGTTGTGGGGGTCTACGGGCAGGGAACTTATCAGAATCTGGCAGCCCCTTTAACAAAGGGACCCCCAGATCCCGCCCCCCCCCTGTGTGAATTGGTAATGGGGAATTGTTCTTCTTCTTCCTCCATCTTCTTCTTCATCTTCTTCTTCTCCATCTTCTTCTTCCTCCGTTCTTCTCATCCCGCATCTTCCTCCAGGCTTCTTCTCTGCTTCGTCCGCAAGATCTACCTCAGTGGGAGTCTTCAGCCGTGTGACCCTTCGCTTCTTCTGACGTTTCTTATATAACGGAGGGCGGGGCTACCCGGTGACCCCAGCCTCCTCTGATGCACAGGGAATTCCCTGAGGCTTTCCCCATGTTGTCAGAGGGGGCGGGGTCACCCGGTTACATGACCCTGCCCCCCTCTAACAACACCCGGTTATGTGACACCGTCCCCTCTACATTTGTACCCCATTACCCATTCACACAGGGGGGCAGGATCTGGGGGTCCCCTTGTTAAAGGGGGCTTCCAGATTCTGATAAGCCCCCTGCCCGCAGACCCCCTCAACCACCGGGCAAGGGTTGTGGGGATGAGGCCCTTCTCCCCATCAACATGGGGACAAGGTGCTTTGGGGGCTACCCCAAAGCACCCTCCCAATGTTGAGGGCATTTGGCCTGGTACGGTTCAGGAGGGGGGCGCTCTCTCACCCCCCCTCTTTTCCTGCGGCCTGCCAGGTTGCATGCTCAGATAAGGATCTGGTATGGATTTTGAGGGGGACCCCCACGCCATTTTTTTTTACATTTTGGCACGGGGTTCCTCTTAATATCTATACCAGACCTGAAGGGCCTGGTATAGAATTTAGGGGGACCCTCATGCCATTTTTTTTATTTTGGCATGGGATTCCCCTTAATATCCATAAAATACCTGAAAGGCCTGGTATGGAATTTAGGGGGACCCCCACACATTTTTTTAAATTTTGGTTTGGGGTTCCCCTGTGGGGAAATCCCATGCCGTTTTTATCAATGAACTTCTATGTGTATTGTCGGCAATTCATTATAGCCGCGGCCCGCGAGTAGTTTTAAATGAATTTTTTTCCTTTGAAATGTCATTTTGCTGTCAGACAGTTCTAAACATGGGAAACATGCGCCCCTTTACAGGCATACTATAAACACCCCCCAGTTACAAAATTTAAAGGAATATTACACTATATTATATCGTTTCACTTTAAGCATTATTAAAATCACTGCTCCCGAAAAAACGGCCGTTTTTAAAACTTTTTTGCATTGATACATGTCCCCTGGGGCAGGACCCAGGTCCCCAAACACTTTTTATGACAATAACTTGCATATAAGCCTTTAAAATGAGCACTTTTGATTATTCATGTTCGTGTCCCATAGACTTTAACGGTGTTCGCGTGTTCGAACAAATGTTTTGCCCGTTCGCATGTTCTGATGCGAACCGAACCGGGGGGTGTTCAGCTCATCCCTAGTAAGCATACACATGATAGGGGAACGGAGAATGCACACAGACACCTGGTGTTATATGGCATGTTATCACATACACATGGGAGCATTTTTTGAGACAAAATTTTCTGTGTGAACTTGGGTACTACACAATGAGTTTTTCTTTTTGGCTACGTGTGTGAAGATGTATGAAGAAAACAACTAGAGAAGACTCAGAGACAGTCTGGAGTCCCATTTATTTGTGCATGGGTTAATGTATCCGGTAAGAGCCTGGGATATTGAAAACACACAGACCTTGTGAATAGATGAGTGTTTGCTATATAGCACTGGAAGATGTGGACTAAATTTGGTTAACATCTGCCAGGGGGCGGTGTGGATTCATCTGGCTGCTGTGAATTTCATTGTGGGGACATTAGTGCACTTGATAATAACATATGAACAAGTAACATCTTGTTCTCTACATGAATATTTCTGTAGGGTTATGGTGTTTTATGACGGCAGAAATTACGCATTCAAAAACCAGAAGTAGCGACTGGAACGTATCGGGGAGCCGCACTTCCAGTTCCGGTAGTGGCATGTGTTCCAGACGACATCTTGGACACTAAGGTGTTGATTTACTAAAACTGGAGAGTGCAAAATCTGGTGCATCTCTGCATAGAAACCAGTGTTTTTTTGGCAAAGCCTAATTGAACAAGATGAGGTTAGAAGCTGATTGGCTACCATGGACAGCTGCACCTGATTTTTCACTCTCTATTTTTAGTAAATCAAACCCTAAGTGTCCACAGTAATGCACAGAGTTTATGTAGTTCATTTAGTTTATTTAATGTGTAAATCCAGCTTGATTTTTTAGCAATATATGGGTGTGGAAAATGGTTTTCTCTGCCAAAGGCCCAGTATGTATTTTTTAGGGGGTACAAGTTATCTGGCTTACTACGGAGGTGCTCACATGGATGGTCCATGCCTGTACATACATACACACATATACATGTTTGGTATTCATGTATGAATGCTTTTTGTATAACATTGTTATTGCCTTGTTCTGTGTAAATATGGTTGCATTTTGAGAAGTATATAAGTCATGTCACATGTAGTAACTCTTTTGGCTCTGATGAAGAGGGGACTCCCCTTAAAAAGCGTCAGCTGTGTTATACCTGGGTGGCTACTTCCCATGACAATGAACATGTGCAATGGACTTGGCATTTTCAGTGTTGGATTATAATGATGAGCTGATATACCCTATTGCTGACGCTGTCCCAGGGAATTTTAACGTTCTGTGAAATCAACTGCAGCTTTAAGGTTTCCCCTAAGCATGTAATTTGAAGGATTTTTGCATGTTCAATGTTAACCTTTAAACCACCAGAAAAGACTCCTTCTCCCCTTTGAATGTTAAATTCAAATTTTCTTTATTCATTCATCCTAGCCCACTGTCCAGTTCCCCGTGCACTTTGCTTGACAATCCTTTGTCTAATAACCATAGCCAGCTGTCCCTGATTTGGAGGGACTGCCCCTCATTTGGAACAAGGTCCCTCTGTCCCTCTTTCCTCCTCATTTGTCCCTCATTTAGATATGATCTAAATAGTTGTATATAAAATGCATTATTTATCTATCAAAAAGTGTGTTACAGTGCTCGACTTTTCATCAAATTTCTAAACTATTGCATTTGTAAATTTCAGTAATGTTCTCCAACCTTTGTCAAAGTGAACCAAACCCTCAGCTCACCCGATATCCTAACCCTGATGGTAGGGGTTTTCATCCTTCTCTTCAAAACATTGGGCTACATATAGACTTTAAATGCCAACTCCACAATCAGCTTTTTTTATTCTTAGTTTTTCTAGTAATCTTTTCATTTTTTTATTTCATCCAGGGCTCCCTAATTTCTGCTGAGAGCTCCTGATATGTACAGCAGATGGCTGCACTTCCAGCTTCTGAAGTAATAAAAAAAAGGATGAATATGAAAATTAAAGATAAAAATAGCTGTGTCTAGAGTTGGGCTTTAACATCTTTTTTGAGCTATAAAATAGGTATTTCAATCAAATAGAGTTACTGTGTATGAATTATTACTTAACAACTGAGTAATAATTTCTGGTTGCTAATAGACAAATCTTTCCCTAGAAGGAGATAAAGCTGGGATCCATTCTTTTAAGCTCAGTAAACAAATAAAAATCTTAGCTGGATTACAGGAAGGTTGTGTGATCCAGGTACTATGGTAAAGGGCGGCCCTTTGTATGTTTTGTTACTAAGCTCGTTTTGGCAGGAACTGGGTGTAAGCTTTTTTTTTTCTTCTTTGCTAAACATTTTGATAGGACCTGAAAAGAAACTGAGCAGGTGGAAAAATTATGTCATTCTGAAGGAGAGATCTATCATTATAACGTTTTAGTCAATTGAAAAATGTGCTGACAACCACTAATTAAATCTTCTTGCAAATGAAGTTAGCATGATGAACATCCTATTAAAATGAAGGTGTGCTCAAAGTTTTGAAACAATTTGTTGCTCACAACATTACTACAACCAATCCTTACTTAAAATACTTTTAAATCTCTAAATAATGTGAATATTCCTTTTTTTATTAAATATTACAATTGTAATGTGCTGTTTTAGAAGATTTTGGAGAACTACTGGTATTGAGTTTCTATTTTTTTTAGTTCAATGCACATGGAGGTACATCTAAACATGTTTTAAGTTCACAAAACCTAACCTTAGCAGCAAATTTGCTTAAGTAAATTCTAGTTTCAAGTTTAATAGGCACGCTATTGTAAAAAAAAAAAAAAAAACAAAACATTGAGCGATAGGCAATGCCATTAGGAATGTTTAACAAAGCAAAACAAATACCATATAGCAGAGAGAGGGCCAACATGAAATAAACAGAATTTCTCTTTAATTACATACATAGGAGATGCCTTTAAACTGTATGTGGGGTTATGGAATGGTGCAATTTTAATTGACAGCTTCAGAGACATCACATATTTTGGATGTGTATTTGATTTTTATCTGTTTCATTTAGCTTGAATAAAATATAGCAGTAGCACCCAAATAGACCTTTTTAGGACTAGCTTTTTGTGTTTATCAGCAACAACTGTAGTTGTTGTTTAGCTGCTGGGCCCCTTGCAATCTTTTGTTTTGTTTTATTGTTGTTAAAAATGGATTGGAATTTAGGTGTTCGTTTATGAAACTGTGATCACCGGTGATCACAGTCCATTAACGGTTTATGAAACAGAGATGATCGGGGGAGAACATCACATCATCTCCACATACTGAGAAGCTGTCATTGACTGACACAGAAAAGGCCAGTTTATGAAGCTGCGATCTCAGCACTTCACTGGCGAGTCAGAATTCACACTCTCCGATTCACCAGCTCAGAGGTCCGTGTACTGAGTAGTGATAATTTATCATTGCTTAATAAACGGACATCTCTGTGTTTCGGTGAATTTCTGGTACTGTAATCTTGTAAAGTCTCACGAGATTCCAGTATCTCGTTCCATGCACTTTCTGCTATTGCTTTCAGAAAAACTCAATGAATAGATGCAGTCCTACTAGAAGTATGCTTAAATGCATGTTAAACTGCAATAGATAATAAACAACTCAGATTAAAGGTGAATAGAATGGACATTCATTGTAGTTACAATGTTTCCAGTAGCATTTTAGCAACTTTTTGCCTGTAATTTTTAATTAGTGGGATAGAAAAATAATTTAAATATGAGCTTTATACCCCAGAAGAATAACAAGCACAGAATTGCAATGTTCATGTTTAACTACACTTCATCTTCCTTTTTGGCTGTCTGGTAAAATGAGAAAGATGTTCAAGGCAAATATTTGTAGTTAAGGTAATATATCAGCACAAGGTTAACATTGAAGATAAACCAAAAAACAACTTTACAAAGATCTCTTTGGTCATCTAATAATCTTATGTTTAATACATTTTGGATGGTGGCCTGCAAACAAGGGCTGAGAAACACAATTGTTTAGAAAAGTTGTAATAACTAAGAGAAGCAGATACACATGAGACTGAGAATTAGGAGGTTAAAGCCCAGCTAATGTTTGGACTGCTTTGGATCAACAAGAGGATTTTTTAAATATTCTTAGGCATAAAGATTTGTTTAATAAGATTAACTGAGATGTGTTTGCACTTTGTTGAAATGCAAAGGTAATTTAAAACTCATGTGTACAAAATTTACATTGTTTAACTATACTTTTATATGTATAATACTTGATTAGATGGACTTCACATCCATTATTCAAGATTATGAGACTGGCAACGTTTCAAATGTACTTATAACCAAACCTTAACAAGTCTAGCATTATTCAGAGCATCCTAAAAGTGTGAGAGATTTTTGCAAATGTATGTCACTTTCATTATATGAGCTGTTGTACTGTCCTAGTATTTCAGTCTTATGGATATCAGGTTGGTTATTAAAAGGGGTTACCCAAGAGATTGTTCAAATATTGGCAGCTCCCTTTGATTTGCTATTGGCATTGATAACTGTCTAGAGATTCATAAAATGTAATATGCTGAATGTGTATGTTAGTGAAGTAACAGGCCTGGATAAGAAGAGACAATACTTGGACTACAGAGCCACTGACAGGATGTCAAAAATAAATACATATATGTTCTACTTTCAATCACCATTGTAATGGTAGCAGTAAGAAAGCTGCCCAATACTAGTCTGGACTAAAATAATTCATTTGTTATCTATTACTAATAGGAAATCTTGATCCACAGACAAAAGCACCTGGAAGCAAACAGCGGTTGGATATTGGTGGTGATAGAGGGGGTGTAGTCTAACCTACCTGTCAACATTTTGGAATACCTGGAAAAGTTTACAATTGAGAATGAGTTCTATTACTGAAATGCAGACAAAATATAATCACGTTTGTTTCTGAAATCACCAATCATCACATAAGTTATGCTCAATGCAGAGGGAAAATGCCTGAGCATTTAGGTCCTATATAAAGTGTTATCCTTAATCTGTGATTATGATTGCTGTTCTTTTTTGATCTTCTTGGCCTGTTTTCCTTTTCTATGGACTTTCCTAACTATTACCCGTTGACTTATTTCAATTGTTTATCAAAACCCCTGAAGTCTGCCTTTTTTATGATCCTGTTCCAACTGTATTTCAACTGTGCCAACCATTGCTGGATTCAAGAATTACAACTCTATTTAAATCTGTACTTTGGTCACTGGCATGTATTATCAGCTTTCTTCAGGCTGGGAAAACTAAGTTCTGAGACTTGGGAGGTTGGCAAATGAACTATTCTTTAGAATAAACCCACATGTACTGCTGGTTACAGAGAACCCACAATCCTTTGCCAGATACTGTATACCTACAATATGTTTATATAAAGGTGGCGTTATGTAAAACTCTTGTGAAGGTTTAATATTAAGTGTAGTGCTTCAAGGACTCAGTCCACTCACCAACTTGCATATAAGGGTTTTTCTGCACACTTTTATTCAAAAGAGAGTTCCTTACATCAGGTTTCCTATAAAGGGATTCAGCATCATATAGGATGCAAAGCAAACTTTGGTCCACTCAGACCCACAGTTTGTCACTGCATGTACTGCAAAAGCTCAGTCTCTTGGCTACTTAGACAATGTATTCCCTCATTTTCTTTCCACACAGATTTTCATCACTCTCAGGAAATGGCCTGGTCAGTTTGCCTGTCCTTACGGCCAGATAGACCAGGACACAGATGTACACCATTAATGAGATAGGAGCTCTATCTGGCTACACTTGTTTCCTTTTGTGGGTACACGTGCGCCTGTCTCCACTGAGTCTTACATCTGATCCAGCACCCTTTCATTGCTGAACCAAGCATTAACCGCATTGTTCTACTGTGACAGAGCACCAGCCTGTTGCCCTATATATACTTCACTACAGTTGCAACTAAACATCAAAAGATAGCAAACTATTTGCTAATTTATTGGTGTAAACATACAAATTATTCTACAGGTAAATCCAAATTCCTTAAATACAAGGTGATTTATGATGCAGCAATTAAGTAGGTGACTCCAGGGAATCATGATGTTTTTTTATTGTGAACATTCTTCTAGACTCAGCAGATTTTACTTTCTAGAAATTGACTTTAAAATGTAACATAATAATTTACTTTATATCACATTTATCAAACATTTTTATGTTCAGATCAAAAATGTCTAAAAAAACTTGCTCTGTAAATGTTTGAATGTTTTGATTTATTGATTTATTTGATGTTCTGTATTGCTTTTCCTTGCAGCTTGTTTATAAAAATACAAAGTTTTAGGAGGACCTTCTTTTATTCTTTAAGAGAAACGTCTTTTAAATAGTCACAGAACCCCAGAAAAGGTTATATTCTCATCACCTAAATTTTTAGATATTGGTCAACACCTGTAGCTTCTCAGGTGGAGACATGTTCTAACCATGTGTCCTAGTGTTCAGCAACTATTTAAAAGTAGACATGAGCTTGGTCATCCTCCAAACTCATCTCTAGCAGAACTCTGAACTCACACTCATTTTTATGCAACTGTGGACTCCTCCATCATGTCCGCCCTGCACATAAACCGAGCAGGGCTGTGGAACTGGAGTGGCCTAGCTCAGAGCTCAATAGAGTAAAAAAAGAGCGCAAGTGATTACCTTTGACATCTGCTACACATTCTGGCTGTTCCAGTTTTGTAAAATTACCCTCTGTATTTCCTGATAAACACATTAAAGTGACACTAAAGCTTTGTTTTTTTTTTAAAATAACAAACATATCATACTTACCTCCACTGTGCAGCTCGTTTTGCACAGAGCGGCCCTGAACATCCTCTTCTGGGGTACCCCGTAGTGCATTTATAGACCCTGGTTCTTTAGATACGCCAGACCTAACATGCACCCCTTTGAATAACTTCAGACCAGGCTTAGAGGGGTTAATGTTACTTTACTGAACAGATGCAGCACAACACTTTTGATCAGCAGGGGATCTGTTCGCTGATCCCCTGCTGATCAGAGCAGAGCGGGCGGATGACAGGTCCGTGTCAGCTCAGTTTATGCAGAGCAGACCTGAACAGAGCCTGCTCTACTCTATGAGCGACCAGGAGTAAACAGACTATCCATTTACACCCAACTACCTTTCGATCCAATCCGCCCAGATGGATGGGGATGGATCTCCTTCCATTTTTAGTGGACCGGATCAGATTGGAGGTAGGCAGGTGTAAACAGACACAAGTCTGTTAACACCCGACTGATCCATAGGGGTTAATAGGCTGTCAGACCAGGTCTGCCTAAAAAACTGTGTGTCCAGCTCTGTCTCACAGCCAGGTGCCAACTGTGTCCTCTTCCTTATGGACTCTGATGCACCTGGTTTAACCATCAGAACCAAAGTTCCTGCATTCAAGGTTTGGAGATTCTCCCCCTCCCAAAACTCTCCAAACTTCCAAAATTCTAGGTCCCTAATAAGGACTTAGCAATCAAGAGAGTCCTGAAAATCAATCCTCTCCTCTCCAACTGGACTACCCCGGAAACCCCTAATACTGCATGGGTGAGAACCCATGAGGACTCAACATCAATACAGTAACATACATCAATATTTCAAACTGTCTCCCTTAAAGGTACCACAACTCAAATAGTGGAGAAATACAACTGCCGTCCAGGACCCATCCCTGAGTCCTGTGTACTAACTATGGAGAGAAATCAGCATCAAGTCAAACTGAGTAGCATTTCCACTCTTTAAAGTCTAGTTCAGGTATCTTTTTTTTCTGTTTTTATAGTTCTTTACTCTTGCATGTTATGATTTGTGACAGATTTTTGTTTGGAAATGCCTTCAAATGCTGTTTCTCTTGGTGAAAATGGTGCTTTATGTTTGTTCACCCGCGTGCTTTGCACTGCCATAGCTGAGTAACAGCCATGCCCCTCATTATACGTGTACTCACTCAGACTTTTATTAGGGTTTGTTCACACTAGCAGTTGGGGGGTGATAAAACCCTGCTGCATCTTTACTGATCCCAACTGCTACCCCCTTTAGCTACAGAGGCAGCGACCAGGAGTGTACACATGCTGCGGCCCCAGCAGGAATTATACCCCCTGTTGTGCTTGGCCTGTAGCCTGCCACATGTGACCCATTCAAGTGATGCAGTTGCGGTACCATAGTACAGCATTTATGTGAATGGGGTCACTCTGCAGGTGCCCCACAATTGTGTGCAATGCATGGGGTTTTGACACACTAGTGCTGGGTTCAAGGTGGTAAAAAAGGTAATGGGGAGGTGATACAACGCCTCCTCATCACTTGTCAAATGCTTTATGAAGAGTGATCTGCAGATCGCTCTTCAGAGAGTAAAGCTAGTGTAAACAGGCCCTTAGAGGACAAGAGGAACATGTCTGACCATGTCTGTTACTAAGAACAGATTATTTAGACACATGCATGCAACTGCCATAACAGAAAAGTGGATGTAAGAGCGAAATGGAGGTATAATGTCTGTCTGACTGTGTATCTCTTATCTGTGACTTCACCTCGGTTTTAAATGCTCAGAAATGATGACCAAAAGCACATACATTAGGTACATCAGTTATGGAGGGAGCATAAAGAAGCCAGAGAGGAGGCTCTCATGTGCCATAATGCAAGTAAGCACAAAATACTTTCAGACAATAATAAGTACTTTTTAAATGTGTTGTCATACTTGAGCAAAGAAAACAAAGTCGTGAAGCAGCATGATTATATGATGTATATTGAATGATCACAGCATTATAAAGTATGCTCTATGAGAGCACTCATAGCTAAATATTGCTACTTCCTCGTATAGTTAGATATGACTATTACCATCATTTGGTGAACAATTATTCACTTTATCTTTTTAAGCATATCTTAATATTTTATTTATAGTTAGGTTGACAACTTATGTTCTTTAGGGCAGCCCTATTGGCATAAAAATGCACAGTGTTCTATGCTTGAGTGCACACAATTATCCTGGCTAATGGAATGTAAGATGCCACTAAGCAAAGACCCCCCAATCAGGTTGTACACTCTTAAGGTTGCTGGAAGCAAGCTTACACTGATAGAAGCAAGAAGGTTGCAATGTTCATCTCATGTGGCAATGCACCTTACATGCATGTCCAACACACCTCACCAATGGACATGACAGATAGTGCTATCTGACTTCAGGGGAGAAGCTTAATAGTCTGTATACGACTTATTAATGGTATTATATAGCAAGGGAGTAACAATGTAAAATTACTCAGAAAATATTTTCAGGAAATAATAATAAAAACATTGATATAAGATCCTATAATTGATGTTTCTTAAAACCCTATCATTTCCCTTTAAAGTGGCTGTAAACTCTGATGTTTTTTACCTTCATGCATTCTATGCATGGAGGTAAAAAACCTTCTGTGTGCAGCTCCCCCCTCAGCCCCACTAATACTTGCCCAAGCCCGATCCAGTGATGTGCATGAGAGCAGTGGCTCTCCCGAGTCTCTCTTTCCTCATTGGCTAAGACACGGCAGCCATTGTCTCTAGCTGCTGTCAATCACAGCCATTTAGGAGGGAGCAGAGGGTGTGACCGAGCCACACTCTGTGTGTCTTATGGACACACAGAGGAGGCTCGGGAGTGAGCATGCACAAGTGCCCCCAGTGCAAGCAGCTTGCTCTGGGGCACTCAGCAGGAGTGAGGAGCCAGGAGCGCCAGTGAGGGACCACAGAAGAGGAGAATCAGGGCTGTTCTGTGCAAAATTGTTACACAGAGCAGGTAATTATAACATGTTTTTTATTAAAAAAAAAATCTGAACCTTTATGCCCTGTACACACGATCGGACATTGATCAGACATTCCGACAACAAAATCTATCGGATTTTTTCAGACGGATTTTGGGCCAAACTTGTCTTGCATACACATGGTCGCACAAAGTTGTCGGAGAATCCGATCGTTCTAAACGCGGTGACGTAAAGCACGTACGTCGGGACTATAAACGGGGCAGTAGCCAATAGCTTTCATCTCTTAATTTATTCTGAGCATGCGTGGTACTTTGTGCATCGGATTTGTGTACACACGATCGGAATTTAAACGATCGGATTTTGTTGTCGGAAAATTTTATATCCTGTTCTCAAACTTTGTGTGCCGGAAATTCCGACGGAAAAAGTCAGATGGAGCCCACACACAATCGTAATTTCCGACAACACAATCCGATTGCACTTTTTCTGTCGGAAACCGACAGACCGTGTGTACAGGGCATTATTATCACTTTAAGGCTTATTTAAACCTGGGAAACAAACTTTGAATATATTGTAGCTTAATGGGTCTTATGCAGCGTACACACGGTTGGACTTTTCGACCGGACTTGTCTGACGGACGCCGACGGACCAAATCCAGCGGACAATCCGATTGTGTGTGGGCTTCACCGGACCTTCAGCGGACTTTTCCATTTGCAAATCTGACGGACTTTAGATTTGGAACATGCTTCAAATCTTTACGTCGTAACTCTGCCGGACCCAGAAATTCGCTCGTCTGTATGCTAGTCCAACAGACAAAAACCGACGCTAGGGCAGCTATTGGCTACCGGCTATGAACTTCCTCATTTTAGTCCGGTGTACGTTATCACGTACGAATCCGTCGGACTTTGGTGTGATCGTGTGTAGGCAAGTCCGTTTGTTAAAAAGTCCGTCGGAAGTCCGTCAAAAGTCTGTCGAAAGTCCGCTGGAAAGTCTGTCGGACAAGTCCAGGCGAAGAGTCCGCCCATGTGTACGCGGCCTTAGATGTGGTGGCTGTATTATTTTCTTGTCAGTTTTCACCTGGTGATCCCACCAGTAACACATTTGCTGTTCTAGGGTGACAACGATCACTCACCATACTCTACCTGTGGAGTTTTGTCAACCCAGGACAAGACTACAGCAGTTTGCTTTGAGAGATACATGCATAGCTCCTACAGAAGATCTCAAAGGACTTTGCTGTGTGCAGGCACATCTATTCTATTCTAGATTGTAAGCTCTAACGAGCAGGGCCCTCTGATCCCTCCTGTATTAATTTGTATTGTAAGTGTACTGTCTGCCCTCATGTTGTAAAGCGCTAGGCAAACTGTCGGCGCTATATAAATCCTGTATAATAATAATAATAATATTTCTCTCAGTACAGATGTCCCAAAACCTAACAGGAGACTCATTTTGCAGGAAAAAAATACTTTAAGAGATGAATAACTATGCAAGTGTGTAGGGGATACAGAACATCTCCACATCATAGTGAAAGTGTTCTATATTCCACAGAAAGAGCTGGGAAAACTACTAACTGATGAGAACGCAGCATAGGTAGAATGTATTGAAATTTAGGAGCTCATATGTTTTTTGGCAAGTTTTTGCACTTATCAAACAGATATAACTAAATTCTTCCAACTGTACATTAAACAGACCAAAAAGGAGCAAATAAGAGACATTCAGTGTTGGTGTTTACATAAAACTTTATTGCATTTGTAAGTAAGGCATGAGATGTTAAAATTTCAATGGGCTGAGGTTCCTAAAGTTCAAAAATAGATGTTAGTAGATTATAAATCTTTCTTGAAACACACATCTTTTCCATTGACCCTGACGTATGTTTATTATTTTGTTGGATGGGTCTTAGGAAAAGATAATATTTTGGCAGTAGTACCTCTTTGAAAGAGTAGAGTTTGAAAGACTGATCATGTTGGGTAAGGACAGTCGGTGGAGCATGAAATAAATGGTGAAGGGTTAAGATCAGAACCAAGCTGTCACCTTTCCTCTCCCTCATCTCCTTGCATACATTCCATGGACCAAGGCGTATCTCGGCATGTCAGCTCTGGCCTTGCACTTAACATATAGAAAAACAACATTTGCTGATCCGCTGTGACAGAACAGACCATTATGTTGTGACAGAGCATCACGATGAACTTGCTGTAAGCATTAGCCACAATATGACTTTTCCATAAGTAGGCTTCTGGGCTTAGCCCTGACTCAAGTTCATCATTTACATCTAATCCATTAAATGTTTCTACAAGATACCTGTTGTGAAAGTAAGTGGGGTGTGCTGAGTCTTACTGCAGCTCACATAAAAATAGATCATCTGCCTATACCTTCATTCCTCTTTTTTATCCTTCATCTCTCACTTTCTCCCTTCTTCCCACTACCTTGTCATCTCTTAATTGTTTCTCTTTCCCTCCTTCCCTTTATTTTATACCTTCTCTCCTCTCCTCTATTTAAGTCTTCCCACCGTCCCTCCTTCTTCTCCTTGTCTTTTTATATTTCTTTGTTGTTATTTTTTTATGTAATTTTACCCTTTACCACTCTTTTATTTACTTTTCCACCTCTTTCAGACCCTCTTTTCACAATTAGGTGTAGCTTTCTTGGTGCTCATCCCCATCTCTCTTGTTCCCTCCAACCTTCTATTTTTCTCTTGTTTGCTAATGGATCTTACCATGGGTGGTGATATATTCAGTGTTTATCTGGTGCTCCAGAGGGAGTAATCCTTAGGGGTCTGGTCTGTGGCTGTAATAGCTGGATGATGATATATCCATAGAAAGGGGTATTAAGATTGTGTCCAGAACTCTGCAAGACATGTAAGGAAAAAACAGGGAGGGGGAGGTGCCAACCTGAGTGTAGTATTAAAATGATGAGTTTAATAGGATAAGATTAAAAACACTTACAAGATAATAGAAGATGCATGCTCATCAAAGTAAAGTGCAGTCATGGCATTCCACGTGGCTCTGTGGGTCCCACCGCTGTTCCAGATAGCTGGAAAGGATTGAGCAGCTGGCTGGAATGGATCACAGTGTTTATCCAGGAGCAAAGGAACCAAGCTAGAGGCCAATAGAAGGAGCAGTCAGCTCTGAGTGCGTAGCCTTTCATTACTGCAGCCCTGACTGACAAGATTCCAGCCCTGCCTAGGTCCAATCAGATGCCGGTGACATCACTTCCTGTTCCACGGTCCATGTTGGTCTGTGTGGAGCTGCTTGGTTCCTTTGCTCCTGGATAAACACTGTGATCCATTCCAGCCAGCTGCTCAATCCTTTCCAGCTATCTGGAACAGCGGTGGGACCCACAGAGCCATGTGGAATGCCAGGACTGCACTTTACTTTGATGAGCATGCATCTTCTATCATCGTGTAAGTGTTTTTAATCTTATCCTATTAAAGTCATCATTTTAATACTACACTCAGGTCAGCGCCTCCCCTTCCCTGTTTTTTCCTACTATGGGAGGTGAGTCCATGAGGCTGAATGGGGCAGTGGTTATAGCACCTTGAGGGAGGGTCTACAGGGAATTTAGTGATCCATTAGTGAATAAATGCCTTCTAATTGAAATCGGAAGAAAAGGCCGATCTTTAGACTTCCTCAAAAAATAGTTCTGACCAGTTGTGCAGATTATCTTAAAAAAGATCTGTTGCATTTTTAAAAGTTAACTTCACTTTTGTGAGAAAAAAAATAGCAAAAAAAATAAAATAATAATATAGCATATACAATTGCGACACAAGTCATATTGTTATTGAATGTTATTAAAAATTACCTTTCCTTTTCAATCTGCAGCTCCGTAATTTTATGTAAAATGCAATGCAATATGGCTACCTGAAGGAGTTCTGTACACAGAATGTTTACAGAACACCCCCCCAGAAACATAATTTCCAGCTTGTGTGATTTTCCCAGAAGTCTACACTAAGATACAAGTCAGATATCAGTTATCCTTAAAAAATTAGTGTAGCTGCTGACTTTTAATATTAGGACACTCACCTGTCCTGGAGTCCAGCGATGTCGGCACCGCAGCCGATGTTGCCATCAGCTGTCGGGTGCTGCCGCTGCCATTGCCACTAAGGGAACCTGGCAGTGAAACCTACTGTGCATGTGCAAAGCATGGCTGCGCTTTCCTACTGGCCCGACAGCAGGGGAAGGAGGAGGGAGGAGGGGGCCGGACTTCTGAGGTACCTCGCCGCGGCCAGGTCCAACTGAAGTGGGGACAGAACACCTGTCCAAAACAGGTACCCCCCCAAAAGGTTCCAAATGTGGCACTGGAGGGGGGGAGGAGACAGATAAGCGGAAGTTCCTCTTTTTGGTAGAACTCCGCTTTTAGTTTTTTTTTACCTTAATACATTCTATGCATTAGGGTGAAATACCTTCCAGTATCAGCATTAGTAACATGTACGTCCAGGAATCCATCTGCCCTTACCTCAGATATGCAGGCAGGAGTGTGTGCTTAGCTGAGAAAGTCCCTCCTCCAGATGAAAGGAAAAAATGCCAATGAAGACTCCTGGGACGTATGACATCATTTTAGCCTAGTACAGAAACCAAAAAGCAACTGAAGAAATGTAAAAAAAAATGTTATACAAGTAAATATAATATACCTTCCTATCTAAATACTAATGCCAGCAGCATGAGAATTAAAAATGGTTAATGCTAATTTAGAGAGTTTAGTTCTGCTTTAAGAAGAGGATAAAACGCTACTAGCTACAAGGCTTGGGACCTCTCTACTTAACAAAGTTGTGCTTTTCCTCATCTTCTGTCTTTGTCTTTCTGCCTTTCCCTCTCCTCCACAATCCCATATATTCGTATTCTCTCTTTTCTCTCTCTTCTACTTTTCCTGCCCAATTTCTCTCCCTTCTTTCTTCTCCTTTTTTCCTTTTCCATTTTCCCTCATTCTCTCTGACCTCTCTTTTCTTTCTTATATCATGCCCCTAATATCTGTCCTCAGCAATTTTATCCATTTTCTATCTCTAAACTCTTGTCCTCCGCTTTCTTCTATTTCACTGCATGGTTAGGTTGAGCCCCTCCCCCCAGTGGCTACAATAGTAATTGCAACTTTGGGGTCTCATAGCCTCCAGGGCCCTTATGTACCCACACACTTTTATCTCACCACTTTTCCTACTAATGCTGTTTTATATAAATATGATATTGAAGTGAATGTTCAAACTGTAATAGAAAGTACCACATTTTTTTTTTTTATTGAAATGGTATTTTGATGACTTTGCAAATATACAAAAATAGTTTCCTTCTTTTAGCCCCAGGAAGAAGAGCATGCATCATTTATTAAAGTAGAACGTCATCTAAATGTTAAGAAACATCTAATTATGATTATATTAAATTGCTACGGGATATGTGAAAGTAGGCAACAGAGCAACTGAGATCAAAGTGCTCATTGATGTATTTAATAGATGACCACTTTTGTAATATATTTATGAAAAAAAAATGATAAACTACATTAAACTTTTGCTTATGTTTGCAACCATTCACAAGTATTACTACCCTACCAAAATATAGTCAAAGACTTTTCAGGCAGTAGCCACGTATTGATATAATATTAATGCAACTATTTCTATATACAGTATCTCACAAAAGTGAGTACACCCCTCACATTTTTGTAAATATTTTATTATATCTTTTCATGTGACAACACTGAAGATATGAAACTTTGTTATCATGTAAAGTAGTGAGTGCACAGCTTGTAAAACAGTGTAAATTTGCTGTCCCCTCAAAATAACTCAACACACAGCCAAGGTCTAAACCGCTGGCAACAAAAGTGAGTACACCCCTGAAAATGTCCAAACAGTTTGTTGAAGACAAGCAGACTAAGGACATGGATTACTGGAACCATGTCCTGTGGTCTGATGAGACCAAGATAAACTTATTTGGTTCAGATGGTGTCAAGCGTGTGTGGCGGCAACCAGGTGAGGAGTACAAAGACAAGTGTGTCTGCAGTTAAGCATGGTAGGAGTGTCATGGTCTGGGGCTGCATGAGTGCTGCCGGCACTGGGGAGCTACAGTTCATTGAGGGAACCATGAATGCCAACATGTACTGTGAAATACTGAAGCAGAGCATGATCCCCTCCCTTCAGAGACTGGGCTGCAGGGCAGTATTTCAACATGATAACGACCCCGAACACACCTCCAAGATGACCATTGCCTTGCTAAAGAAGGGTAAAGGTGATCGACTGGCCAAGCATGTCTCCAGACCTAAACCCTATTGAGCATCTGTGGAGCATCCTCAAATGGAAGGTGGAAGAGTGCAAGGTCTCTAACATCCACCAGCTCCATGATGTCATCATAGAGGAGTGGAAGAGGACTCCAGTGGCAACCTGTGAAGCTCTGGTGAACTCCATGCCCAAGAGGGTTAAGGCAGTACTGGAAAATAATGGTGGCCACTCAAAATATTGACACTTTGGGCCCGATTTGGACATTTTCACTTAGGGGTGTACTCACTTTTGTTGCCAGCGGTTTAGACATTAATGGCTGTGTGTTGAGTTATTTTGAGGGATCAGCAAATTTACACTGTTATACAAGCTGTACAATCACTACTTTACATTGTAGCAAAGTGTCATTTCTTCAGTGCTGTCACATGAAAACATATAATAAAATATTTACAAAAATGTGAGGAGTGTACTCACTTTTGTGAGATACTGTATGTAGCTGGATGCAACTTAACACTAATCTAAAGCTGACACTCCAGACAGATAAAAAAACATGATTAAATCCAATTATGTGCTCATTAAATAAAAAAAAGAAACCCCATCACCAGAACATTAATTAAAACAACAATCGTCCCATAATATTATATGTGCTTTTAACATATTTTATGCATGTTAATTATCTGAATCCCAAAGCCCTGAAACTTCTGTTGTGCTCTGTCATCTTGGATGTGATGTCAACTGCCCTAGCAAACTTATGCCCCGTACACACGGTCGGATTTTCCGATGCAAAATGTCCGATCGGAGCGTGTTGTCGGAAATTCCGACCGTGTGTGTGCTCCATCGGACATTTTCCATCGGATTTTCCGACACACAAAGTTGGAGAGCAGGAAATAAAATTTTCCGACAACAAAATCCGTTGTCGGAAATTCCGATCGTGTGTACACAAATCCGACGGACAAAGTGCCACGCATGCTCAGAATAAATAAAGAGATGAAAGCTATTGGCCACTGCCCCGTTTATAGTCCCGACGTACATGTTTTACGTCACCGCGTTTAAAACGATCGGATTTTCCGAAACTTTGTGTGACCGTGTGTATGCAAGACAAGTTTGAGCCAACATCCGTCGGAAAAAATCCTAGGATTTTGTTGTCGGAATGTCCGAACAAAGTCCGACCCTGTGTACGGGGCATTAGAGCTTTCACTCAAATGATCCTCCATAGAATTTCCCTTCTCCCCGCCCCTAGCAGATAAAAAAAAAGGTTATGTAGGGAAGTGTGAGAAGGGGCAGAGAAGCTGCCAGCACAGACAATAATTAAAAACTTCATAGGAGTAGTCAAATTTTTTAACAAGTTCAAAAGCACACTTCAAGTGAATAAAAAAATGTTTTTATGGAATTGAAAGAATGCCGCAAGTAAGCATTTACCATACTTGATTTGTCTGCGTTTTTATCTGCTTTTTAAGCTGGTGACAGGGTCTCTTTAAGGTCACATTCACATAAATTTAGTACGGTAATGTGTGATGGAGCACATGTTTTACTATGCATTGCAACAGCACATGCTAATGCATGAGTATAGCCCACCCCCATTATAGTATGCAAGAACACACAGGTATCACACCACACAAACCACACAAAAATAAAAAGAAGGCGCACCAGCCTAGTTTATTACTGTGAAACTCTTTTTTATAAATAATAAAAAGAAAACCTAATTTACTTACAAAAGGAGAATTGACAGAGGCATTAAAATGAATGAGATACCACCAGACATATAGCCATCGAATAGGACACAGTGTTCTGGTGGTGGGGCCGTCCCCTGTCAGAACACAAAAGCTCAGCAGTGGAGATTGCTGTATGAACATCAGATTGTTAGTACAGCAGCTCCAACCCAGCAGTTTGAATGAAAAAAAAAAAAATTAGTAGTGTGTACGAAGCTTTAGAGTGAAAAACATTTTCCGGGTCTGGTTTGTTAATTTAATTATGATGTATCAGACCAGGCTTGCTAATGCATTTATTTCTTGTTACTTGATGGCCAAGTCTGTAACACATTTGGCCAGTCACAGTGATGGCCAAATCACTTGATAGAAGTGGATTTTCTTATAACCATCACATGATAATGCATTTATGAAATCTATAGTTTTGAAAACATTAAAATAGAAACCTCCATGCATTTTGGATGCACTTGAAGTTACGGGAAAGTATACATGCTGTAAATGGGTATTCATGGAATGAAGCTGTTGCAATGAATCATCTACATAATTTTTAAAGCAAGCCTTTTCATGCCAGTTGGAAGGAAGCCCAATGTTCCAGCTTTGCTGGTTACAGTGACTTGAAAAAGTATTCATACCCCTTAGAATTTTCCACATTTTGTTATTTAACAACCAAAAACGTAAATGTATTTTATTGGGATTTTATGTGATAGACCAACACAAAGTGGCACATAATTGTGAAATGGACAGAAAATGATAAATGATTTTCAAACATTTTTACAAATAAATATGTGAAAAGTGTGGTGTGCATTCATTATGCAGTCCCCTTTACTCTGATACCCCTAACTAAAATCTAGTAGAACCAATTGCCTTCAGAAGTCACCTATTTAGTAAATAGAGTACCTGTGTGTAATTTAATCTTATTATAAATACAGCTACTCTATGAAGCCCTCAGAGGTTTGTTAGAGAACCTTAGTGAACAAACAGCATCATCTCTGGCCTTTATGGAAGAGTGGCAAGAAGAAAGCTATTGTTGAAAGAAAGCCAAAGGAAGTCCCGTTTTGCAGTTTGCAAGAAGCCATGTGGGGGACACAGCAAACATGTGGAAGAAGATGCTCTAGTCAGATGAGACAAAAATGTAACTTTTTGGCCTAAAACCAAATGCTATGTGTGGCGGAAAACTAACACTGCACATCACCCTGAACACACCATCCACACCGTGAAACATAGTGGTGGCAGCATCATGTTGTAGGGATGCTTTTCTTTCAGCAGGGACAGGGAAGCTGGTCAGAGTTGATGGGAAGATGGATGGAGCAGAATACAGGGCAATCTTAGAAGAAAACCTGTTAGAGTCTGCAAAAGACTTGAGACTGGGGCAGAGGTTCACCTTCCAGCAGGACAACAGCCCTAAACATACAGCCAGAGCTACAATGGAATGGTTTAGATCAAAGCATATTCATGTGTTAGAATGGCGGAGTCAAAGTCCAGACCTAAATCCATAGAGAATCTGTAGCGAGACTTGAAAATTGCTCTTCACAGATGTTCTCCATCCAATCTGACAGAGTTTGAGCTATTTTGCAAATAAGAATGGGCAAAAATGTCACTCTCTAGGTGTACAAAGCTGGTAGAGACATACCCAATTGCAGTGAAAGGTGGTTCTACAAAGTATTGACTCAGGAGGACTGAATAAAAATGCATGCCACACTTTTTACATATTTATTTGTAAAAAAATTTGAAAACCATTTATCATTGTCCTTCCACTTCACAATTATGTGTCACTTTGTATGGTCTATCACATAAAATCCCAATAAAATACATTTATGTTTTTGGTTGTAACATGAAAAATGTGGAAAATTTCAAGGGGTGTGAATACTTTTTCAAGGCACTGTATGTGATATGTGACATCACCAATCTTCCTTTTCCCCAGCACGATGGTGGGGTGAAGTCTATGTGTATAGTCATGTACTGTATGTACCTTACAGTCTGAGACTAATTCTTATGGGGAACACGTGGTGGATTTTGTGGGCCAAACATACATACAGCTGGTATATTGTTAACCATTATTTATAATGGATAGAATTCTCCATTGAGGCTCATAAAGCTTATCTTTATTGGATGATGTGGGTATAAGTATTAATGCTCTAGATCAACACTTCTCAATCTTTTCAATGTGGAGGAGCCCTTGAAATAACGTTTTGGCCATTAACCCCTCCTCTCAGACAGCTGCCACTTCAATGCAAAATAAATGTTGATTTATGGCCGGTTCACACATCTGTATTGTAAGCATCAGCCTCAGTACAGCACAAAGGACCTGTCTTTACAGCCTGCCGCCTACTGGCACCAACCCCTTGCTGCCTTATCACTCATTTCTAGCCTCCAGTTATTTGTACGGCAGCACGAGTCCCACTAGGCTGCCTAAATTACAGACACAGCTTGTGATTTTACAATGGTGGCTGGTCGGGGACTCCCGTGGCTCACTAATTGGCTCTAATTCTTGTTCGGCTCCGACCCTTACTCAGTACTTTCCGCTGCCTCCACTTTACATATTGTACTGTATATTGCCGCTCTAATCTAACAGATATGAGGTGGCATGCATGGTTGGGAGCTGGAAGCATGTCGGGGTTGTGATCTACCTGTCAGGTGGCTGCAATCAACAGGTGGATCACGATCTATAGCTTCCAACCCCCGCTCTGGAGGAACCCTAGTGTTCTAGGAACCCTGGTTGAGAAAAGCTACTCTAGACTAATAAAACATTGTGTTTAAAGCTGAACTTGAGGCTTCTTTAGTCTGCTGCTGCTTCTTCCTCATTGTCTAATTAAAACCTGTAACCTAATGTATGTGTTGGTTTTCTAGTCTTGGATGAAGTGGTGAAGTGTTATTATTATTATTATTATAATACAGGATTTATATAGCACCAACAGTTTGCACAGCGCTTTACAGCATGAGGGCAGACAGTACACTTAAAATACAATTCAGTACAGGAAGAAACCAGAAGGCCCCGCTCCTTAGAGCTTACAATCTATGAGTGTTAGAACTTCTGTTTTTATTGCTCTCTGTATCCCAGATAGGGAGAACAACTTCCCTTTTTGTTCTGATGACCACTGTTACCAGGAATGAAAGTGAGAAAAGATCCTACATTTTGAGTTGTCACTGGATCAGGAATAAAGCAGAAATCTTTTAATGAGAACAACTGTTTTGGTGACTATTGTCTAGAAGGAGACATATGCCCCGTACACACGTTCAGACTTTCCGACGGAATATGTGCGATCGGAGCTTGTTGTCAGAAATTCTGACCGTGTGTAGGCTCCATCGGACTTCTTCCATCGGAATTTCCGACACACAAAGTTTGAGAGCAGGCTATAAAATTTTCTGACAACAAAATCCGTTTGCGTAAATTCCGATCATGTGTATAAAAATCCGACGCACAAAGTGCCAAGCATGCTCAGAAAAATTTGAAGAGACTAAAGCTATTGGCTACTGCCCCGTTTTATAGTCCCGACGTACGTGTTTTACGTCACGGCGTTCAGAATGATCGGACTTTCCGACAACTTTGTGCGACCGTGTGTATGCAAGACAAGTTTGAGCCAACATCCGTCAGAAAAAATCCGATGGATTTTGTTGTCGGAATGTCCGATCAATGTCTGATTGTGTGTACGGGGCATTACTCTTATTTTGTAAAGATTTAATTTAATTTCTGTAGCATCTTCTGGACAGGAATTGAAGAGAAATCCCTCCAATAAGATGCATACAGTACAGGCATACCCCACTTTTAAGTACACAATGCGGTTTATTTACTAAAGCTGGAAAGTGCAAAACAGGCTCACTTCTGCATAGAAACCAATGAGCTTCCAGGTTTTATTACCAATGCTTAATTGAACAAGCTGGGGTTAGAAGCTCATTGGTTTCTATGCAGGAGTGACCCGGATTTCACACTTTTCAGCTTTAGTAAATAAACCCCATTTTGTACTTAAAAGTGGGGTATGTCTGTAAAACATGACTGACGGGTGGTTTAACCTATCACTCTAAAACAAAACAAAATATTGTCTATACATACATTTTAACTGCAGTAGAGAAAAATGAGGTTACCACGCCAGTTTTGTAGGTAGGCAGGCAGGGCTATATGAATCTCAGGAATGACTTGCCAAAATCACAAATCTTTTTGACATGTAACACATCTCCCATAAATGTATTTAAGTTGTGTTTTTAGCTGTTTGCTTGGAGTTCAGCTTTAAAGTATTTGCCTGATGTAGTAGGACAATAACACAAGGTTTTTATTTAGACAGCGTTTCACTTAGGGACTAAAAAACCAATAAAAAAAAAAAAAGAAAATGTCTTTGTACTCTGGTCAGGAGCAGAATGTTAAGGTCAAGGCTGCTGTTGGTCAGTGATTCTTGGGTTGTGACAACATAATCCATTAATGCTTTAAAATTGACAAGATGGCTAAGTTGCCACATGGAACCTAGTGAAAATTAAGTTTCTTCTATTCTTTGGCCAGATTTTACACATGTGTGATCTTCCAGAAGATCTGCAGCAACAGAAAGAGAGCACAGGTCAGTCCTTGAAGGTCTGTGACATGCCAGAGTTTTGGGAACTTGGACAATTTTAAGCAATTGGCCAATTAACCTTGCACTTGTATAATAAAACAGAATGCTTAGCTGTGTTTGCAAATGAAATCCAGGGCTGTTGATAAAAAAAACTGTTAAACCTAAAAGGAAACGTATGCACAAGTACACACTAGAGATGAGTAAATTGACCCAAATCTTAAATACCACAAAAAGTCAGTGAATGCAATGTACAGACTCTTTGCAGTTTCTTCTTAAAGTAAATATGTGACATAGACATGGGTGTTGGAATATTTTCATATTCTTAACGAGCAGCAAATTTTTTATTTTTTTTTAAAGCCCCCTCTAAAATTTGTAGCTGCAGGCACTGTGGAGCAATTCCTTATGGTTCACAGCAATGAAGTTGTTCAAACAAACTCACTCAGCAGCTCAGCTAACCCTATCCTCCTCTCCCAGAGCCCCTGCTCTGCGGCAGATGAGAAACCCGGAGGACTGAAGTGTCACTGCTGGGAGGGTGTACTGCTTAAGAGAACAACTTAATCAAGTTCAGTGCATCCACTGTGAACTTTCACATTTAAATGCATGAAAATCTATAACCTTGCCACAGCTTCACTTTAAGTAAATTATTAGAGAGGGTCTATGGAAGCCTTTGCAGTTCAATCACATGGTTCAAAACACAGCCTCCTGTTTATTAGATTTAATGGTGGCACCTAAAGTAATTAAGTCACTGAGATTACTTTAATGTATTACTAAGCTTCAGCTTTACTTTCAGTTGCATACAGTTGTACAGGCTTCCATCCTCTGCTGAAATTGCATACTCGGTGTTATGGTGATACCTAGCAGGTGAACCAGGCTCATTCAAGACAGCATGGTCTAGGTGACAGTTGGTCTTCACCAGAGCACCCTGCAAAGGATGATGGGCTGGATACCCCAGTGATCAACATTTTCCTTTTCTACAGACTGGCACCGAGCTGAAGCCTTCAGGATCATCCCACCAGGGGAAGGCTGGAATTCAAAGGCTACTATGTGAAGACTGTTCAAAAGGAGTCAGGTCAGGAGGTGAGTCAGATCTGAGCAGACAGCAAGCAAGAGAATAGTCTGATCTAGACAGGGGTCTTGGCAGACTGCAACCAAGAAACTACCGTATTTATCAGCTATAACGCACACTTTTTTCCCCTGAAAATAGGGAGCAAATCAGGCGTGCATGTTACACGCCGACAGCGTACCTCGGAGAGAGACGAGTGCCGCCGGAATTCACCGAGCCGTCATCTCCTCTCCACTCGGCTCTCACTTGGCTTTCACTCGGCTCTCATGTCACACACACACAGTCCCGCTTCCACCACCGGCATTGGACCAGTGTTCTGCCTATCACAGGAGCTGGTCCAATGCCGATGGCGGAGGTGGGACTGTGTGTGAAGTGAGAGCCGAGTGGAGAAGAGATGACGGCTCAGTGATTTCCTGATGTTCAGGCTGCATTTATGAGATATGGTGAGGCTGAAAATTAGTTTAAAAAAACGGCATTAATCAGGCTGCATTGATGCATTGATGGGCTGCAGATGGACATTGATCAGACTGCAGTGAGGACATTAATCAGGCTGCATTGAGGACATTAATCAGGCTGCATTGAGGACATTAATCAGGCTGCATTGAGGATAATAATCAGGCTGCATTGAGGACATTAATCAGGCTGCATTGAGGATAATAATCAGGCTGCATTGAGGACATTAATCAGGCTGCAGATGGGCATTAATCAGGCTGCAGATGGACATTGATGGGCACTGACCCTTAATTTGTTTCAAAGTTGTTTATTTAAAAAATATGTTTTTTTCCTGAAACTTCCATCTTAAATTTAGGGTGCGTGTTATATGCCCATAATTACGGTATTTAGGTCCAAGAAGGGGTCTTAAAGGTGGCAAGCAAAAGGGTAGGCAGTCAGCCTGGGTCAGCAACAGACGGGCAAGTGGCAGGTAAGTATTCTAGAGCTTTCACCTTCAAGTAGCTGAAGATAAGACACAGCACTGGCTACTACAAAGGCTGATGCTTAAAGTAGTTTTAAAGGCTAATGCCGTGTACACACGACCGGACTTTTCGACCGAACTGGTCCGATGGAACAAATCCGTCGGACAATCCGACCGTGTGTAGGCTTCATTGGACCTTCAGCTGACTTTTTCTGTTGAAAATCAGGCGGACTTTAGATTTGAAACATGTTTTAAATCTTTCCGACGGACTCGAGTCCGAAATCAGTTCGTCTGTATGCTAGTCCGACGGACAAAAAAGGATGCAAGGGCAGCTATTGGCTATAAACTTCCTTATTCTAGTCCCTTCTTACGTCATCACATTCAAACCAATGGACTTTCGAACGGACATTAGTCCAGTCGTGTGTGTGTGCAAGTCCGGTCGTCCGAAAGTCTGTCGTGACTCTGTCGAAAGTCTGTCGGAAAGACCGTCGGACCTTTGATGCTAAAAAGTCTGCTCGTGTGTACGTGGCATTACTGTCCTTAATACATTCCCTGCATTAAGGTAAAAAACATCCCACTAACTGCCCCCCCCCCATCCCTAAACAATTACATGAGTCCTCTCACAATCCAGAACCATCCCTGGCTGCAGCAGTGCTGCTTGCTCTTCCTGGTTCCAGAGGATACTCTGTGAGCAGCTGGAACCAATAAGCTCCAGCTGCCCACTCCTCTACACCGACATCCACCCTTTAAGGCATGTTGATATTTGTATAGCTCCTTACAAAAGCTCCCTGCTGCTTGCATCAGCACTGAAAGCTTTTGCAAGTACTGAGGCAAGGTGTTGTCATGTTTTCAGGAATCTATTTACAGCATCTTTCCATTAGCTTCTGCTGCTGACAATCATAGCCAGTGAGGAGGCAGCTGGGTTTGGGGCTGAGCCCTGTTCTGTGTGTCAATGAACGCACAGAATGCAGCTGGGGAGCAAGCCTGTACAAGTGCCTCCATAGCATGCGGCTTGCTATGGGGGGCAGTCAGCAGGAGGGAGGAGCCAGGAGCGGCAGTGGGGGACAGTGAGCTGCAGAAGAGTATGCAGATCGATTACATAGAGCAGGTACTGCAAGTATAGCATGTTTGTTATTTTAAAACAACATTTTTTTCTATTTACAATCACTTTAATTAATGACATAGCAAGTTTAAAGTATATTTGCACCTTTGCAGTCAAATTTGAGAAACCACCACTATACTGTATATTTGTTGTGTGTTCCAATTCACACAGCATACCTAAAATAAATATATTTTTTAAACATTTATTTTTTTATTTTATTTATTTCCTATATATATACATACAGGCATACCCTACTTTTGAGTACACAATGAAGTTTATTTACTAAACCTGGAAAGTGCAGGCTCACTTCTGCATAGAAACCAATGAGCTTCCAGGTTTTATTACCAAAGCTTAATTGAACAAGCTGGGGTTAGAAGCTCATAGGTTTCTATGCAGCAGTGAGCCTGATTTTGCACTTTCCATCTTTAGTAAATAAACCTCATTGTGTACATATATATATATATATATACACAAACTATATTGTCAAAAGTATTGAAACGCCTGCCTTTACACGCACATGAACTTTAATGGCATCCCAGTCTTTGTCCGTAGGGTTCAACATTGAGTTGGCCCACCCTTTGCAGCTATAACAGCAACTCTTCTGGGAAGGCTGTCCACAAGTTTTTGGTGTGTGTCTATGGGAATGTTTGACCATTCTTCCAGAAGCGCATTTGTGAGATCAGGCACTGATGTTGGGCGACAAGGCCTGGCTCTCAGTGTCCACTCTAATACATCCCAAATGTGTTCTATTTGGTTGAGGTCAGGACTTTGTGCAGGCCAGTCAAGTTCCTCCACCCCAAACTCGCTCATCCATGTCTTTATGGACCTTGCTTTGTGCACTGGTCCAAATCATTTGGTGGAGGGGAATTATGGTGTGTGGTTGTTTTTCAGGGGTTGGGTTTGGCCCCTTAGTTCCAGTGAAGGGAACACTTTAGGGGTCAGCATACCAAGATATTTTGGACAATTTCATGCTCCTAACTTTGTGGGAACAGTTTGAGGATGGCCCCTTCCTGTTCCAACATGACTGCTCACCAGTGCACAAAGCAAGGTCCATAAAGACATGGATGAGCGAGATTGGGGTGGAGGAACTTGACTGGCCTGCACAGAGTCCTGACATCAGCCTGATAGAACACCTTTGGGATGAATTAGAGCGGAGACTGCGAACCAAGCCTTCTCATCCAACATCTGTGCCTAACCTCACAAATGTGCTAAACCTTGTGGACAGCCTTCCCAGAAGAGTTGAAGTAGTTATAGCTGCAAAGGGTGGGCCAACTCAGTATTGAACCCTACAGACTAAGACTGGGATGCCATTAAAGTTCATGTTTTTGTAAAGGCAGGTGTCCTAATACTTTTGATAATATAGTGTGTGTGTGTGTGTATATATATATATATATATATATATATATATATATATATATATATATATATATATATATATATATATATATATATATATATAAAATTTATTATTGGTGTTTATATGGCACTGATAATTTATTCAAGGTCCCTAATCCACATTCATACATACACACACAAGGACCAATTTAGACTGCAGCCAAATATCATACCAGCATGTTTTTGAAATGTGGGAGGAAAACAGAGTACCCAGAGGAAATCCACACAAAGCACAAGGAAAATGTGCAAACTCCATGCCGGTAGATTTGTGGTTGGGATGACCCTAGTACTGCCAGGCATTATAGGCAGCTTGTATTGTTCAGAATATCTTGCAATGCGCAAGCTAAGCAGAAATGTTATTATTTTTTTTTTAGACTAATGTTATGTGAATAGGGAATAAAATTGGCTGGGGTGAGTAATAACATGAAGGCCAACCCTGGATCAACTGGTACCTCTACCCTTTACCTATTAAGATGTCTGGAGGTGGGAGAAAGGGGCTAAAAATACTCATGGCTAATTATATGCTAGTTATAGTTCATGGGAGTAGAAATAGCTGTCCTGAAAGTGTCTTGATGCTCACTGACATGAGCTACTGGAGTTGTACTTCACCTATTTGTAAAGGATCCAAGGTCATCTGATGAAACCATTTATCTAAGTATGTTCAAACATTAGAAATTGCTCTGAATCCTTTTAGCTAAGTGAAATTGTCTCTTATAAACTGGCACTTCTTCCCTTTGACAGGTAAATCCTACAGTGTTTTTCTAACCTCTGTTCCTTTGCCCTAAAGCCACAGGAGTCATTCCTGTAAATATCTCAGTGCAATCGCTGGCAGTTCCGTAATGTGAACATTGAGATTATCACAAGTTTATGACTAATAAATGATATCATATTTGATATCTTGTGTGATTACTTCCTCCTCGAAGTCCAACAAACTACAATATACAGTATACGCCTTTGTTAAAATAAACAAACAAGGGAATTACTGCATGTTGCATTGATCCTTAGTGAAACCTTTTTCCTTGCACTTGCTCAATTTGTGTATACAGTGGTGGCTTTATATATTCAGTTTAAAAGTAAGGTACTCTTGTTTCCTATATTATTTCTTAATTTGCATTAAACTATTTTACTCTGTTCTGTCATAACATTATGACCACCCATCTAATATTTAGTAGGCCCCCCTTTTGCCACCAAAGCAGCCCTGACCTGTCTAGGCATGGACTTCACTAGACAAAGCATCACAATGCCTCTACCAGCTTGCTTTCTTTCCATAGTGCATCCTGGTGCCATCTCTTCCCCAGGTAAGTGACGCCCACACACCCGGCCATCCACGTGAAGCAAAAGAAAAAATGTGATTCATCAGACCAGGCTACCTTCTTTCATTGCTCTGTAGTCCAATTCTGATGCTCAGATGCCCACTGCAGTCATTAATGGCTGTGGACATGAGTCAGCATTGTCACCCTTACCAGGCCGCAGCCCCATGCGCAACAAACCCAAATGCACTGTGTGTTCTGAAACCTTTCTATCGGAACTAGCATTAACTTTTTTTTAGCAATTTGAGCTGCAGTATCTCCTCTATGCCTTGGCCACCCTGTCACCAGTTCACCAGTTTGCCTTCCTTGGACAACTTTTGGCAGGTTCTGACCACTGCAGACTGGGAACTTCTCACAAGAGCTGCAGTTTTAGAGTTACTCTGACTAGCCATTAGAGTTGACTCATCTAGCCCATACAATATGGCCATTGTGATAGTCACTCAAATCCTTATACTTGACCATTTTCTGCTTTAAACAGGTCAACTTGAAGGACACTTGCTGCCCAATAGATCCCACCTGATGGCTTTCACACTGGAGCGGTGCGCTGGCAGGACGGTAAAAAAGTCCTACTAGCAGCATCTTCGGAGCGGTAAAGGAGCGATAAAGGAGCGGTGTATACACCGCTCCTTCACCGTTCCTGCCCATTAAAATCAATGGGGCAGCGCGGCTATACCGCTGGCAAAGCACTGCTACAGCAGCGCTTTCGGTGGTTTTAACCCTTTCGCCCCCTGCTAGCAGCCGAATACCGCCGCTAAAACAACAGTAAAGCGATGCCGCCCCCGCCCCAGTGTGAAAGGGGCCTTATGCACCATTGTTTGTTTCAGTGGGAGTAATGGTGCCTCATCATTGGTGTCAGTGGGGGGGGAACTGTGCCCCATTGTTGGTGTAACTGGGAAGAAGTGTGCGACATCATTGGTGTCAATGGGCCCCATTGTTGGTGTCATTGGGAGAAATTGTACCCCATCATTGGTGTCAGTGGGAGTAATTGTGCCCCATTCTTGGTGTCTCTGGGAAGAATTGTACCCCATCATTGGTGTCATTGGGCCCTATTGTTTGTGTCATTGGGAAAAATTGTGCCTCATTACTGGTATCGGTGGGAGGAATTTTGCCTCATTATTGGTGTAATTTGGGAGAAATTGTGGCTCATCATTGGTGTCATTAGGCCACATTGTTTGTGTCATTGGGAGAAATTGTGCCTCATCATTGGTGACATTGGGCTCCATTGTCGGTTTCATTGAAAGGAATAGTGCCCCATCATTGGGTGTCATTGGGCCCCATTGTTGGTGTCATTGGAAAAAATTGTGCTCCATTATTGATATTAGTGAGAGCAGGGCCGCCATCAGGGGGGTACAGCCAGTACACATGTAAGGAACCTGCATGTCCGAGGGGCCCGGACCACAGGTCTCAACCCGGGCTATCGTTAACACGAGGCAGCTGCCGTCAGAGCGGACCGGCTGCTAGGATGCAGGGGAGGGTGGAGAGGTGGATGGATCCCAAGTGTGTGCAGGTCAGGGCCCACTGTCAGACACTGTGCGGGGTGGGGTGAGGTCAGGTGCCAGGTCAGAGGGCCCCATGGAGGAGGACATCAGGGGTGAGTAGCCCCTCCCCACTCTTTTGTGTGTGCAGGTTGGAGGGCCTCATGGAGGAGGAGGTCAGTTGGAGGAGCCCCCCTCCCCCCCTCTTTTGTGCATGTAGGCTCCACCCTGGTCAGGTACCGGTGTGCACTGGGCTATGCGGGGTGGGTGAGGCCAGTTGGTGCCAGCAGAGGGCCCCATGGAGGAGGAGGTCAGGGTAGAGAAGCCCCCCCTCTTTCTTGCAACTGCCACCGGAGATCCTGGTGGAGATGGGACACAGGCTCAACTACCCCTCCTGGCACTGCTTGACAGGTCAGAGCCGGTGAGGACTGGTGCTTCCCTAGGTGTGTGTGACACTCCCTCCCACCTGTTTCTCTGCCCCCACCTGTCCCGTTGCCCCCCTACCTGTGACACTGACTCCCATTTGTCCCGCTGCCCCCCACCTGAGACACTGCCTCTAATCTATGATGCTGCCCCCCTCCTGTCCCGCTGACCTCCTCCCATGATACTTCCCCCTCCAGTTCTGCTGCTGCCTCCCACCTGTCCTGCTGACCCCCCTTAATCCAGCTGCCACCTCCTGTCAAGCTGCTCTTCTCATGTGATGCTCCCCACCTGTCCCCCTGCTCCCTTCCTGTCCCACTTTCCCCCTTCTGTGGTAGGAGGAGCTGCAACTGGAGGAGGAGGACATGGGATGGAGGAGATGGCATTGCAGGAGGGCGCAAAGGAAATGGTATAGAGAACATGGGATGGAGAAGGAGGAGGATGATGGGACAGCCAGTGGGGGGGCCCTGGGGAATGTTGAGGGCCCAGGCCTAAAGCTGTTTAAGGGACCCCACCATTTCTAATGGCTGCCCTGAGTGAGAGGAATTGTTCCCCTCCACTGGTGTCAGTGGGGGGAATTATGGCCCAAAGGGCCAGATAAAAGTAAGCAAAGGGCCACAGTTTGGGGACAACTGCACTAAAAACACGAAGTGCATTAGCAGATATATTTAAAGAAAATTCCACTTTTGTTGCAGATCGCTACCAGTTTATGCTTTGAAGAAAAAATTTTTGTTCTTCTATGTCTTTTGGATACTGATTCTGAATACTTACAGTGATTAATGAGGAAAGTTGCAGGGTCTGCATTTCTTTATAAGTGATTAACCCTTTAGGACAATCTCACCATGGATGAAATTAATGTTACAGAGGATGTATGTTAGTACAGACTTCTGGAAAAATCTGTGAGCCAAGGCAGGGAATTACATTTCTGAGGGCATTCCACACCCAAATGTGTACAGAAGGCCTCCAGGTTGCCATATTGCATTGCATTTTACTGAAAATTACAGTTCTGCCGGTTAAAAAAAAAAAAAAAAAGCTAATTTTAATAACATTAAATTAAATATGACTTGTATAACAATTACATCTGCTATAATATTTTTTTTAAGTTTGCTATATTTTTTCCCCACGAAAATGGAGTTACCCTTTAAACAGTGTCATGGGTTTATCAGAGCAACAATGCCGTTTTTTTCAAAGAGTTTTATCTATATTGCCGAGATTCGACAATTCATTACAGCTGCGATCAGTTTTAAATTACTTTTTTTCCTTTAGAAATGTCATTTTGCTGTGGTACTGTTTTAAACACGAGGAAACTGCGCCATTTTACAGGCATACTATAGACACCCCCAGGCATGATATTTAAAGGAATATTTCCTTTTTATTGTTTCACTTTAAGCATTATTAAAATCACTGCCCCCCAAAAAAGTCCCTTATTAAAACTTTTTTTTGCACTGATACATGTCCCCTGGGACAGGACCCGGGTCCCCAAACACTTTTTATGACAATAACTTGCATATAAGCCTTTAAAATTAGAACTTTTGGTTTTTGATGTCCCATAGACTTTAACAGGGTTCCGTGGCTTTCAAATTTACCTCGAACACCGCATAATGTTCGTTGTTAGCCGAACGTCCAAACAACCACAGTTCGAACTTATGCTCGGGCCGAACCATTCGCCCATCCCTGGTCTCTAGGGAATTATGTACCGCAGTGGGCTCCAGCATGGAGACCCTACTGCTAAGGGAGTTTCATGAAATACTACGCTGAACCATCACTACTAGGACCTCGGGTCACCTGACAACATCATCGCATCCTCTGTCAACTGGCTTCTTATTGTTACGCACTTGTATTTCTCAACCTTAAAGGCTGTCCAAAATGTTCCTTTGTAGATACATAGGAGTAGGTTTACTAAAGGCAAATAGGCTTTGCACTCTGCAAAGTGCAGTTGCTCCAGAGCTTAGTAAATTAGGTAAAGCTTCACTTTGCAAAGAATACTCAATTACGTGAAAGCAAAATCTAAAAAAAATGTTTTTGCTTGCACATGACTGGATGATGGAAGTCAGCAGTGCTTCTGCTCATTTACTAAGCTCTGGATCAACTGCACTTGCAGTGTACACTATCTATTTGTCTTTAGTAAATCAACCACATAGCCTCAAGAGTTAACTTGGTGGCACTTGTTATTCTTTTCCTTAATCCAGAGGGTTAAACATGGCTTGCTCCCATCTCCCAGTTCTTATGAATACACCCTAAATAAATCCAGTAATACTACACTTAATTCCCTTCATAAGAAATTCAGACCAGGCAATTTTTCTTTCTCGAGAACTGTGTTTCCTGTATAAGTTACTTTACATGATGAGGTAGTTTAAAGTGAATGGCATAACATCTTTAAACATAACATAACTCCTTACTGGGCACTAGATTTGACTGTGCTACAACTGGCTGCACTCTACCCCTTCTGGTGGTGCTAGCCAAACCTTAATTTGAGCAAAATCTCTCTCTAGCTGTCAGTCCATACAGAGGGAACCTGAGATTGGGTTCTTTTGAAGGGTGGGGTGCTGACAAGGAAGATCGCATCTTGTTACTGTTCCTTACACAACCATTTCCATTTTATCAGTCTGAATTTCATCCTCAACATTCAACAGAAACCACCCTCCTAAAACTAAACAATCTACTTACAGGCCAAAACCAATGGACACTATTCTGTACTCCTACTCCTGGACCTTTCTACTGCCTATGATATGGTTGACCACCCCCTCCCCCTCAAAAAACTCCACACCTTTGGTCTCCTTGACTGTACTCTTCACTGGTTCTCGCCTACTTATCCAACTGCACCTTTAGCGTTACTTACAATTCTACCTCCTCATCTGATTTGCCCTTCTCTTTTGGGATCCCCCAAAGTTCTGTTCTTGGACCTCTCCTATTCACAATCGACACCGGCTCCTTGGGTCAGCTAATAGCCTCCTATGGCTTCTAATACCATCTCTACACCGATGACACCCAAATTTACCTCTCTATCCCTTAGCTCACTCCTTCAGTCTCCTCATGTATCACTAATTTACTAACGGACATGTCAGTCTGGATGTCACACCATTTCCTCAAACTCAATCTATCCAAAACCGAGCTCATAATTTTTCCTCCCCCATGTGCCCCTTCCCCTGATCTCTCTGTCAAGATTGATGGCACAACTATCAGCCCATCCCCGCATGCCAAGGTTCTAGGTGTAATCCTGGATTCTTCCCTTCACAGAGGAAATTACACATGCATAGGGGAAGGGATGTCACAACAATTGCTAATCCCTACGCCTAACTCCCAATGCAGGTAGTCAGGGACTATAGCTAGCTTCTGTGTTCTTCACCTATAGCAGCCCCCTTTCCCATAAGGCAAATGGTCCTACCAGTACTCAATTGCCCCCAGGACTTATACAAAATGCTATTGTGCCGGGCCACCACACCGCATCAGCCCTCATACTGGAGGTTCCAGGTGGTCTGGGAGTGTTCAGCCACCTGGTGTGGCTTAATGAGCGATTTTGTCACCTTTGTTTGTAAGTAGATATTATTTGTTCATTATCTTTTAATAAATATTTGTTGGATAATGCACTAGGCCAGTTTGCCCTCTTTCTTTTATTCATTTCTGCAGTGATGTAAGGACAACCCCAGTCCTAGAGAGCAGCAAGGCTTCAGAGGAATTTTCCACATTGCTACGGTGGAACAGTCACTATTGGACTCATTCACGTATACATGCGAGTAGAATTGCTGTTGGTTTTGTTGGTGATACAAACTATGCAAAGCAAACAGGTACTTGCGGTTGGTTTGGGTTTTGCCTGGAAAAAAAGTCTAGCCGATGGGCACTTTGCCCTGCAGTTTACCAATCAAGCCTATTCCAAACTCATTGCAACACATATTAATGTGATGTGCATTAATCTGTATGATTTGATAGAAAGGTGTCCCTAATTTGGTCATCAGAGATCTCAGTTTCCTTCTGTAGAACCATGGCGATAGTTATCTGCACTAAAATGTATGTTCATACAGTATATTGCTATAAGTCAAAATTATTGTAAAAATAGAAATGTGATTCTTTTAAATTGCCTTCTTGTGTTTCCATATGCTTTTGCATTATAGTTTGCCAAGCTTTTCTTTTTCATTTGAACATTTCAGATTCACTCTCTGTCTTGGAAACTGAAAATAAGTTTGCTTTCTCTACAGTTGCTACTCTTATATCTGGTTTTAAATGCTGTCAGCTGTTGAAAAGGATGATAATAAGACTGAAAAGGAAAGATATAAATGTTGTGTTTCCAATACATTACTGACAACATTTTTCAATTAAGTAATGTTGTTCCACTGTCTTATCTGTTAGCAATTCATCACCTTATACAAATCCCCAGATTGCATTTTTACACAATGTCGTTAAACATTCTGACATAGCCCTTACATGCCAAAAAAAGGCACAGAGGGTCTGGTTGAGAAAAATGTCCTAGCAAACCAGAGTACAAGTTGGCTCATATAAAAGAAGGATTAAAACATTTACAGATGACTTCGCTGTCTAAAACTGTTTGCCATGTGCAAGCATTCAAGAGGTATGAAAAATATCCCCGTATAGTCAGAATCTGTTTGCACTACCTTAAGGTACAACTTAATACGTCCTGTAGCTTTTGACCACAGTGTCACATCACTGAACAGATGTTTTGATGTATGCCTCTTTGCAGAACAGCATCGGTGCAATGACATAATAAATGAACTGATCTTTCTGGGTCTTTCTGCATTATTTGAATCAGTTTTGTATTTTGCCTGAGCTTTGAATTTGTTTTCATTCATTCTGCTTGACTCATTCATTTGAGCTCACGGTCTTGCAGCATGACCTAGCTTTACTTATTCTTGAGTTTACAAAATGAAGACTTGTTTTAGTATGCTCCTGTGGCATTTTCTGGTTTGAGCAATGTCAAGATGTCCAGGTTTTGTGGAACACATGCCCAGATCATCTCACTGCCATCAATAACTATGAGTGACACATTTGCCTTTACCATTAAGCTCCAGGGCAAATAGTGTAGATGAGCACCAGTGTTTTATTCCCTAGACCAGGAGCCTCAAAATGACTGCCCTCCAGTTGTTGTGGAACTACATGTCCCATGAGGCATTGTAAAACGCTGACATTCACAAATATGACTAGGCATGATGGGAATTATAGTTCCTAACTGGAGGGCCATAGTTTGATACTTTAGGATATATTCAACCATACCCTAAAATGAGCAAAGAATACCCAATCACATGCAAGGAAAGAAAAAAAACAGCATTTTAGCTTGCGCATGATTGGATGATGGAAGTCAACAGAGCTTCCCCTCATTTACTACGCTTTGGAGCAAATGCTCTTGCAGAGTGCAAAGTCTATTTGCTTTTAGTAAATCCACCATATCACTTTCTGCAGTCCCCCTCCTTTGTGCAGCAATCCCACCTTCCCTGTGTCCTTACAGTAGAACTAAAACGTTTTGGATAGAGTAAGGGAGGGTTATAAACCCTGTCATTATGTTTGTACTATATGCGTCTCACTAGAGGGATTTCTCTTCCCTCACTGTATTATAAGCACATCAGGGTAAGAGGAAAACCCTCCAAAGTAGAGGAAATCCCAGATAGTCACTCGGGTTGTTAGAGCCAGTGTTCTCATTGAAAGATTTTTCACCTATTTCTGTTCTGGTGACCATTCAAAAGTTGGGATTTTCTTTTACTTTTGGTGATAATGACCAGCAGGAGAAATAGAGAGGGTGAGTCTTTCCAATGGGGGTACAGATAGCAATTAAAGGCTGATGGGTGTTTTAATCCCCTTGCACTCAATCCAAAGCTAAAAAAAAAAAAAAAAAAGTTATACTTTAACCTGTTGCCGACCAGCCGCCATCGGCAGGTTGACACGGCTGCGCAAACCACCGTAGGTGTACGTCGGCTGCTTTAAGAGCTGTGCGATCACTTCACAGAGAGCCAGAATGGAGATCTGTGTATGTAAACAAAGATCCCCGTTCTGACAGGGGAGGAGATAGTGATCAGGAACAGCAATCTCTCTCCTCCTCCAGTCAGTTCCATCCCCCCACAGTTAGAAACACCTCCCAGGGAACACATTTACGCCCCTTGATCGCCCCCTAGTGTTAACCCCTTCCCTGCCACTGACATTTACACAGTAATTAGTGCATTTTTATAGTACTGATCGCTATATTAATGTCAATGGTCTCAAAAAAGTGTCAAAAGTGTCCAATCTGTCCGCCACAATGTCGCAGTCCCGCACAAAATCACTAATCACCTCCATTACTAGTAAAAAAAAAAAATTACAATAAAAATGGCATAAATATATTCTCTATTTTGTAGACGCTATAACGTTTGCACAAACCAATCAATATACGCTTATTGCGATTTTTGTTTACCAAAAATATGTAGACGAATACATATTGGCATAAACTGATGAAGAAATTTGTTTTTTGTTGTTTTTTTTTTGGATATTTATTATAGCAAAAAGTAAAAAACGTTGTTTTTTTTTTTAAAATTGTCTGTCTTTTTTTGGTTATAGCGCAAAAAATAAAAACCGCAGAGGTGATAAAATGCCACCAAAAGAAAGCTCTATTTGTGGGAGAAAAAAGGACATACATTTTGTTTGTGTACAACATCGCACGGCCACCTAATTGTCGGTTAAAGCGGCGCAGTGCCGTATCACAAAAAATGGCCTGGTCAGGAAGTGGGTAAATCCTTTCGGGGCTGAAGTGGTTGATTGGAATACTCTCCTGAGCTACCCAATCTGGAGAATCAGACACTGTGGGGTTATTTACGAAAGGCAAATCCACTTTGCACTACAAGTGCAAACTCCAAGTGCAAAGTGCACTTGGAAGTGCAGTCACTGTAGATCCGAGGGGAAAATGCAAGGAAAATAAAAAACAGCATTTTAGCTTGCACATGATTGGATGATAAAATCAGCAGAGCTTCCCCTCATTTCAGATCTACCCCTCAGATTTACAGCGACTGCACTTCCAAGTGCACTTTCAGTGCAATTTCAAGTTTGCTTGTAGTTTGCACTTGTAGAGCAAAGTGGATTTATCTTTCGTGAATAACCCCCAAAAGATATATATATATATATATATATCTTTTTATATATATATATATATATATATATATATATATATATATATATATATATATATATACACACACACACACACAAAATCTAAAAATACAGTGGTAAAGGGTGACTTTCAAATTAAACTGCATATATGCACTGAAAATTGTGGGTCATTAATACACAGGTCAGTGGTTGCTTGTTAATATGACCTAATCACACTGTGTGTGGGCACCTGCCGCTAGCAGCATTTAGCACTTAACAGTAGTTTCCTGGATAGTCATGTGTGATAACTTAACCTTCTGCTTGTCTGTCTGATATTTAAAATGAATGGAAGGAAGTGGAAAAGGGTTAGTATTGTGACTGGATGATGAATGCTTGCATATTATCTCCATTTTATCATGCCAGGTTATCATTCCTTGCATGTAAACATAGATAACACAGTAGCACTTGATACGTTCTATAAACAAGGCATCAAACCCATCTTTCACTAATGCTTGATCAATTAACAGAGCACAGTGCTCGGCGAGTCAATCTAGCCCCAATTTATACAAGGTCTGTTGTTAGGTCCAATAGAAAAAAAATGTCTTCACCTTTTTCACATAAAGCTCTGTCAATAAAGGTTTAACACCATGAGACTGTAATTTTGAATTCTCATTGGACACAGCTGAAAATAATTGTCACTTAAAATAAAATTAAAAAATCGAATTATAAGACTGCTTGCATTCCAGGCAATTATCCCTTGCACATACTGCCCTAGACATTAGTATAATTTGGTGCACCTTCCAGCCTGCCATAGAGTTTTACAGGCTGCCGCAGTGGGGCTGGGTTAGTGTCTGTGCCTTCTGCCTGTATCAAAATGCTGGCGTCCGATGCACTGTAGCTAAGCACTCAGCGTGCAGTGCATGAGGCCTTAGTGGTTAGGTTTACATCATTTTTAATAAACTTTTCTTAAATTCTATGAATTGCAGTGCTGGGGTACATTTTGTAATGTACCCTGGCTGTGTGCACAGAATTGTATATGCCAAAATCCTTAAAGCAGAACTTTACTCACCTAGAACCCAGCAATACACTGTCCCTGCAACTCACCACCAGACGTTGACATCTTTGGGTTGGCCGGCTTCTGGGTCTTGATCACCAGCCGATGGAATTGGCCTGGCTGAGATGTTGTTACTCCAGCACATGTGAGGGAGTTCCATCAGATTCTGCATTGCCGAATTAGTGCAGTGAGCTACGCTTGCGCAGCTTACTGTTCAGGGGCGGACAGGCAGGTAAGTAGCTTTAATGCAGAAGAGACAAAGCATGTCTCTTCTACATTAAAAAAAATGCCTGTCTGCCAATTTTCATTGTAGAGCTTAAAGTTACACTTTATTTATCTGTTCGCAGCAACTTATTGATAGCTAGCCCATTAATACATTGTTTGTATTACATGAGATCTCTTCCATTTATTTTTTATTGATAACTTAAATTTGGTATGATTAGAACAGTTGTTGCTGACAGTCTGTCCGAGAGCTTTATTTTTGCATCCTTTAAAAAAAATTAAATTGCACAAACAGTGTGCACCTAAACCATCTAACATGATATGACTCACATTTACAGTATCCTCATCCCCATAGATAATTATAAAGTTAGGCATATACCAGTTAGGTCTATTATCACTAATTAAAACTGTCCTGCTGCTGGCCATTTTTTTTATATTTAAAGTTTTATTGGTTTTCAATAAATCAACATAACAGAGATATCAAAATAGAGGTCATAGTACAAAACATTGATCATCATATTGACATATGGTTAGATCATCCAGGACTGAAAGGTTTAGGTAAGAGCCAACTTGGTTTTCTGTTAGCATCTATCAGGTGTTTTGTATGTATTTAAATTAGGAGGACGTGGGCGCTTCGCCTCGCTCCAGATGCTCCCAATGGGATCACACTGTGCTCGGAGTGGGCCGTTGCACCCCCGGCCCAAGGCAAATTGGCCCATGGCCAATTTTTACACTGCTGTATCTTTTGTGGTATCTTATTTTTTTTACATTTAGTAACTCTTTATCTCATTACTAAAAGGTAAATGAAAATAACCATTATGACATAACAGTATAAGAAAGAAGATGAAAAAATATAGCTACCTAGAAAGTGTTCACAAAACAGTAAGCTATTCAGTAGGTAATGGAAAAAAAGGGGAGGGCACATATGGATTAAAACTGAACGCTTTAATAGTAAAAACAATAATCTCTCACTTACAATTAGACAAACATCTGTACACAGGTACAGAATATCTCCAATGTGATGTGAACATGGCACCCCTGGGATTTCCCTAACAGCCATATTTGCCAAGTGTCAAACCAAAGTCACCTTGTGGAAGGGTGGCTAGCCTATACCCTTATGTTTTCCACCCACAGCTACAATATGCCTACTCTACCCTGGGATCCAGCCACTAGCAGGAAATATGAAAAAAAAATTCTGTGATTCCTCAAAGTGGGTAATTTTTTGATTTTTGATGGTTGCAGTAGTTCTCCCAGATTTTACCCTTTGTAACAGGAAGAGGTGAATCATTGGAGATTGCAAGAGCAATTGCAAACCCCTTAAAACCTCCCCCCAGCCCAGCACCCCAACACTTCTCCTCCCTTTAACAGCTAGCACAATTTTGATTCATGATTTACTGTTGCCTGATCTTTCCCCTGTGTTGTGGAACGATGGGCAGCCAATATCCATAGGTTTTACCCCTGTAGCTATGCCTCTAATGCAGGGGATCCAGTCACTGACGCTGTCCTGATGCTAGCTGATTTCTATCAAACACATACCTGAAGTCTATAATTTGAGCTTTTAAGGAATAATTGGGAATACAGGGACGGGAGGGAATTTGGGGAATTTGAGCCTGTGGTTTTAAGTTTTTTGTGTACTCCATTAATCCTGTCAGACAATGTGGTGTGTTGCTACAAAAAAAAAGCTTACAAACTATACTATTAAACTGTTATGCCACTGGCCAAGATGTAGGAAGTTTAAGTTTACAGCCATTTTGTTTATCACATGTTTGGTTTTCTTTGAGCAAAAATATTGCATTTATATTTTGTATTTAGAAGACTTATTGGGTTGATTTACTAGAGGCAAATCCACTTTGCACTACAAGTGCACTTGGAAGTGCAGTCGCTTTAGATCTGAGGGGAAGATCTGAAATAAGGGAAGCTCTGCTGATTTTATCATCCAATCGTGTACAAGCAAAAATGCTGTTTTTTATTTTCCTTGCATGTCTACAGTGACTGCACTTCCAAGTGCTACTTCTGGTAGTAATAATCCTGTGCGAATGATCCATTATCATCTCAATGAATTCCACCAGAGACAAGAATGAAACTTCAAATAAAGTTAGACAGTCAGGTCCCTTCCATCTTAGGACATACAGTATAAATTGTAGTAGAAATCCCTGGTCAGGCAGAGCAACCATTTTGAACATAATACTCTGTATTGCTTTTTGCTCCCCATGCATGCATGTCTAACTGCATGCTTGTATAATAAATACATGTACTTTTTAATTTGACTTCAGCAGTCAAAATGTTACTGAAACTCATAAGGGTTTCCCCAGCAAGAGTAAACTCTCTTGTAGCTTTTAGATCTGTTGTGGCTTCTACTTCCACCAGTCAATTCAGGCCTTTTACTGATGGATAAAAAACACATCCAAAACCACATAAAAAATCCCTTTTTTCAAGGTTTTTTGTGCTGCCCTCAAATTTACATAAAAAGGAGGACTCTTCCCTGCTGTACAGTATTTTTTTACTTTTTTGCATTAGTTCATCAAGTCCAGATCCCCATACCATTAATTTGACGATCCCTTGCCTATAAGCTGTGAAAGTAGTCAGAATTGATTTTCAAGATTTGTCCCCCAATAAACTTTAATAGGGTTCAGAATTAAGTTCACAATTTTGGACTTTACAGTGGGTTTAGTGAATGCTCCAACCACCAAATCTAGATAAATTTGCTCATCCCTAATCCTTATCCTGGTGTGTAAATCAAGGCAAAGGTAGCTTTTAAAACATATGGAAATCAGATACAAAGCATTATTACCTATGTGTTACTTCTTTGAGTGAAGGTCCAAATTTTCTTCCAGGACACAGAAGACTAGAATATGAAGAGAATAGACTGTCATTGCTGTCAAAGATCAGTGAATTAATATTTCACAACCAACTCAAGCTCAAGCTGGATAATCATAAAGTGTAATTAAAGGCCACAATAATGGAAAATTTATATCAAATACTTACCGTAATTTTCCTTTCCTGATGGACTCCATGGCAGCCTACGTATGGGTTAATCCCGCCTCTCATACCTCATAGGACCCCACTCCCATAAATCTTTGCTTCTAGCCAGAGACCGTGTTCCGTAACTTAGCCTACTCCAGCAAATGGGAGGGAACTCCTGCTGCCATGGAGTCCATCAGGAAAGGAAAATTACGGTAAGTATTTGATATAAATTTTCCATTTTCCTGACAGACTCCATGTCAGCCTACGTATGGGAAATGACTAGCCATACACTCCCGGGTGGGAAATTGCTGGTTCAAAGAAAAAAGGTTTATTTGGCACCGTTAACAGACAAGACATGCAAACTAAAATTAACCGAAGACAAAGAAGCCGGTTCTACACAATAGTGTGTCATAAAAGTGTTGATCGACGACCAAGAGGCCGCCTTGCAGATTATTTCCGGGGATACATGACAGGAAGCTGCCCATGACGTAGAAACGCTCCTAGTAGAATGAGCGGTCACCGCTTCTGGAGGAGCCAGACCCTTGGCTGCATAAGCCCCTTGTATAGCCTGAACGATCCAGGCTGAAATGACTCTGGAGGAAGCACGCAAACCCTTGTTCTTTCCTTGAAAATAAACAAACAAATGATCGGATCGGAAGAGGCAGTGACTTCAAGGTATTGCCTTAAAACTTCTCCCACATCCAAAGGGTGAATGCTAGAGTCCTCAGTTGTCCGGAAAATTGGACAGAACAATCTCCTGATTCTCATGGAAAACCGATGTTACCTTAGGATTTGATCCTAGCATAGGACTCAGGACCACCCGGTCAGGGAAGAAGGTAAGGAATGGTTCTTTACATCCTAGAGAACTGATTTCGGAGACCCTCTTGGCTGATGTTATAGCCACTAGGAATACAGCTTTGAGAGAGAGATCTTTAATAGCTGATTGATCCACAAGTCGTATTTCCTTTTCAGAAAAGAAATTCAGGACAAGAGGAAGATCCCACTTGGAAAACCTCGGCTTTCTTTAAGGCCTGAGCCTAATTGCTCCTCTGAAAAATTGCCTTGTAAGGGGATGTCTGGCCCAGGATATACCTGTGAAGGCAGAGATTGCGGAAACCTGAACCCGTAGAGAACTTACTGATAAGGATAGATCCAGGCCTGTTTGTAAGAAACCAAGAATATCCTGAATCCTTGGGTCAGTACAGGAACCGTCAGCGGTGGAAACATAATCTGCAAATTTCGACCAAATTCTTTGGTAAACTCTATTGGTACCTGGTCTTCTGGCATTCAGTAGAGTCGAAATAGCCGCACTTGGACATCCTAGGGCTTCCAACCTTCCCCTCTCAAGAACCAAGCCGTCAGATGGAGCTGGGACGGACATGGGTGAAGAGATGTCCCTTGTAATAGGAGATCTGGTCTGGCTGGGAGAGGAATTGGATTCCGGTAGCTGAGTTGTAGTAAGAGGGGGAACCACGGTCTGTTGGGCCAATATGGAACAACTGCCACTATTTCGACCTCTTCCCACCTGAGCCTTGATAGGAAACGAAGAATGACCGGAACTGGTGGAAAGGCATAAGCCCTGTGGAATCTCCACTGGTCCGTCAGAGCATCCACTCCGAAAGCCTGGGGACAACGACATCTCGTGTAGTATTTCTCTATTTTGTGGTTGCAAGGAGACGCAAACAGGTCCACTTCTGGTGTCACTCCCAGAGACAGGATCCAATTGAAGACTTCCGTGTGGAGAGACCACTCGTTGTTGTCCAGGACAAACCTTGAGAGGAAGTCCGCCTGGACATTTTGAATTCCTGGAAGATAGACAGCCGTCAGATTTGATAGGTTCATCTGAGCCAAAGACATGATAGGACTCACTTCCTTCAGTAGGGAGAGACTGCGTGTGCCCCCTTGTCTCTTGATATAAGACACCGCTGTCGTGTTGTCTAGCCTCAGGAAGACTGAGGCCCCTGATGTTAAGTGGAGAAAGGCTCGTAGCGCACAGAAGGCAGCTCGGAGCTCCAGGACATTCGAAACTACGCCCCGGGATGGGAAATCCCACTGGCCCTGGGCTATCTCCGTCAGACAGAGAGCGCCCCAGCCTCTGGGTTGGGGTCTTCTCTGACCCAAGAGGCGACAATCCTGAGGTAAGAACCCTGACTTACCCCCTGTAGCACGGGTAATGGCGGAATCAAGTTTATTCCCAAAGAGGGAAGAACCCTCAAAGGGAATACTACACCAAGCCTGTTTAGAGGCAGGATCCGCAACCCACGGGCGCAGCCACAAGGCGCGCTTGGCTGTGACTGAGGAAAGCATGACCCGTGCCACTAGGCGGATAATATCCAGGGATGCTTCCCCTAAGAAGACAGACGCCAGTTTTAGCTCATGAATTGGTGAACTCTTGACCAATTCTTCAGACACACTTGTTAAAGCCGCATCCACATCATCCGACTAGGACTCCATAGCTTTTGACAGAGCTGCGAGAGCCAAGGCTGGTTTACAAGCCATACCCGCCATGATATAGATGCGTTTAAGATCAGTATCGATCTTCCTCTCCAGACCATCCTTAAATGAAACGGTATCCTCTAGAGGGAGGGTGACATGCCTCACCAACCTCATCAAAGCAGCATCAATGAGCGGAGCTGACTCCAGATGCTTTACCTCTTCACTCTTAAACGGATACATCTTGGCCACTTTGGAGATTAGTGAGTTCTTCCTCTCAACTTTACTCCACTCATCTGAAATGATTTCGCCAAGCTCTCCCAGGAAGGGAAAATTGGGTTGATCCTTTTTGAGATGTTTGAAGTATTTCCTCTGTTTAGAGGGTGCTTCTACTGGTTCTTCCCATCTCAATGCGTCTTTAACCGCCTTGACCAACCGTGGCACCAGGGAGAAATCAAAACCTGCGCCAGGATCATTCAGCTCAGTCTCGCTTTCCGAGGATCCGCTTAAGTAGGCACTGCGTCTAGAGGGACCAGGAGCCCTAAGGTCGACTCCGCCAGGAGCTAGCACTGGAGCAGAAGGAGAGATAGCTGAACGATTGGGATCCGTTCTGATCAGGGATTCCTGAACCACTTTTCGGACCAGAGCTTCCACCTGCTGGTCTCCAGCTCCTCTTTCTTTTGCAGCTCGGGAATAACATAGCTCACAGAGGGATTTACCTTCTGGGACCTGAGCTTTACATCCCCAGCAAGCCCTTTTGTCAGAGCGGCTAGAATGGCGGTGGGATTGACGCCCAGATGTAGACTTGGGCTCTTCACTATGGCGCCTAGAAGCTGATCTAGAGCGCCTTGAACTTGATGACTGTTTTTGATGATGCGATCTGGAATGATCGGTATCTTCACGTGCTGAGGGCCTATGTTCAGACCTAGAAGGGCTGTGGAGAATAAAAGGAAATAAACAGGATCCAGAAAGAAACAATCCCAAAACAGTCAAGCAGAAGGAAAAAACAATTCCTACCTGCAGCGCAAGGGTTGGCCACTGGGGGGCGGTGACACATCCATAGCAGAAAACCAGGTATCTGAAATGAACAATCTCCAGTCAAACACAGGAATCAGAGAGAGAGAGAGGCTTGGACAGCCAGCAGCATAGCCTCCTACCTTGCCAGAGAATAAACACTGCACCGGGAAGCCGCCGTTTTCACCCGCAGTCAAACCCAAGTAATAGCTGTATTCTGACAGCTATTTAAACTTGGCGCCGCCGATGATGTCACCGCGCCCCCAGCGTCGTCAAGCGGGGCTCGCGCGCATGCGCGACCGCCGCCATTTTCCCGGAACTGCGCACGCGCGAACCAAGCCTCGCTTTCAGTGTGCAGGGACCCGGAAGACGCGGCGGACTGGGACGCAGATGCGTTCCAGCCGCCATAGAGGCCAGAAAAAGACACAGGAAAACGCACAATACACACAAAAACAGCTGCCATATATGGAATGAAAACGAAATATACGATACCACCGCACGCTCCTGGTCCAGTCTGATTTGGGGACGATCATCCACTGCACGGCCGGGCTTTAATAAGGGGGGGGCCTCCTGCTAATAGCAAGGACGTTTGGCCCAGTTGCCGCTTGCCTGCCAATGGCAAGGTTAGTAAGCTCTTCATGGCATCGCAAAGCTGCCCGTATCCACCCTGCTAATAGCTGGGACTGCTGGACTCCAGAACCACCATCAGAACCACCGTGCAACCAGAACCGGACCGCAGAAATTCCATAAGGTAAGATACACCTTGGTCCTAGGAGGAGGACAAAAAAGGAACACGGTCTCTGGCTAGAAGCAAAGATTTATGGGAGTGGGGTCCTATGAGGTATGAGAGGCGGGATTAACCCATACGTAGGCTGCCATGGAGTCTGTCAGGAAACCAATAATGTTCCCTACAATTTAACCCTTCTGCCTTTTGTGGTGCTACATTTAAAAAAATATATATATTGTTTTTTTAACAGTAATCTATAATGCATTTTCCTGTTTTTATTTTTATAGCAAAAATATTAAAGCTGAACCCCGGCCTTACCTTCAGTCTTGCACTGTTCAGTCTTGTTCCCTAGCCTCCCTCCTTTCATTCATTCAATGTCAATTCTTTTAGGGCTCTTTCACACTTGTGTTAAATTTGAAAGCAGCCTCAAAGTGCATTAACGCACCTATAGCGTTAATTAGCATTTAGGTTGTGTTGTACAGGCGTTCACGTTGGGTCAGGCAACACTTCTTAAATGCCCTGTGTTTTTTGTTAATTTTTCCTTTTACAAGGATAAAATGGGAAATAATCACTTTAGACAGTTTGCAACCACACCATAAATGCACTGTAAATGCTATAGGCCTCTGGATCCAGTTCACAGGTATGTTCCCTATTGCTGGTCCCTACATATGTGTACATACCCCTTACACATTTTGGGATCTGATATACTATCGATCCTAGCAGCTATCACTGCACACTTCAACTGTTTAAATTATCGTTATTTATGGGGTTGTGTCCTTGGTTTCAGGTCCTGAGATGTTTGGACCCCAGCCTGCGCACAAACGCCGCGCCAAACCCTCAGGCGTGGCGTTCTTTAGCACAAATTGGGATTTCCTCTGTTACATCAGTCTTCTACAATACCATCCTGTATGGCCAGCCATTAGGCTACCTTTACATGCACACGGCCTGGGAGACCTTTGTGAAGTTGATTTTATACCTTGGATACTCTTATAGCATTTGTACTTTGGAAGTGAGTATGACTTTCACACATACCTTCACTGGGTGTGGGGGGACTGTCATCTGCTTTGTGTGTGATGTTAATTACTTTCTCTTACTCTGTAATCCCATAGATGGTAACTCTCACTTGGTGAACCCTGATGAAGGATTCTCTGAAACACGTCGGTTCAGTGAGACTTATTATATCCCGACCTTTGGTCTTTTCTCCATTGTTATGCTATTTGTATTCTTAACGATATGTACTCTGCTTTTGAAGTATCCCATTGTACATAGTTTCTGTATTTGATTTGTATATTTTGTTAAATGATCTACTTTGTTCGATTTTTGTAATAAAAACTATTTTTGTACCTATACTGTATTATTTATGGTAGTGCCTGGAAAATCCCACCATAGGGGAATTTTTTGGTCTTTAATAGAAGTGAATGGAGGCAGTTTCAAAGCGGCAACGCCTGCCAAACTCTGCAGGCAGAAGTATTTTTGCCTTGCCACACCGCAAAGTATGAACACCTCCATCCACTCCCTGTTGTAACAGTTTTGAGTGGCATTCGTAGGTGTTTGGGAAGTGTTAAAAACGCGACCCAACCACCTATTTTCAACACGTGTGTGAAAGAGCACTTACCCTGTTTCCCCGAAAATAAGACCTAGCGTGATTGTCAGTGATGGCTGCAATATAAGCCCTACCCCCCAAATAAGCCCTACCCTGTTTCCCCGAAAATAAGCCCTAGCCTGAAAATAAGACCTACAAGGACTTTAACTAGGGCTTATTCGGGGGGTAGGGCTTATATTGCAGCCTTCACCGACAATCACGCTAGGTCTTATTTTCGGGGAAACAGGGTAGTCATGAAGGCTCAGCATCATATGTGGGCTTTATCTAAAATGCAAATTCAGTTCGGCTAGGATGCCCACTCTTCCAGTGTGACATCTAGCCATCAAGTCATTCTGATATCTTCATAACTCCTCCCAAGAGCCTACCCACTGCTTGCATCAGGGTTGAGGGCTCTTGAGCGGAGTACTGAGGCAGGGTGCTGTGTTGTTTTCAGGAAGCTATTTATAGGATGATCCCAGCCTCCCCCCTCCCACCCCCCAGCCAGCCATGATGTGCCTGTATTACTTAGAGCAGAGGTCTCCAAACTCCTGCTCAAGGGCTGGATGTGGCCCTTTGCTAGCTTTCGTCCGGCCCTATTTCTTTCACTAATACCAATGATGGAACACTATTCCTGCTCCTACTGACCACCAACACTGAGGCCGTGTTTATTCTAATTGATGCATGGCCCCGGGGCATTTTCTACCCCCACTGGTCAGAATCCGTCCCCGCCTGAAGTCTGAAGGACAGTAAACCTGCCCTTTGCTTGAAAAGTTTGGAGACCCCTGACTTAGAGGATCACAGAGACCCAGTGATGATGTCACTAGGTGAAAAATAAGGTATATAATGTAAGCATATAGTAAAAAAATTCCGCGCTAGAAACACATGTAAATAAGCAGCAGTAAACAGTGCGACAACACCAATCAAAAGTAGAAAAAATTATAAACCGCGCTAAACAAAAATTACAGTTGGTAAGGTGGAGGTGTTACCTACCACCAGCAAATATTGGTAAAAATATAAAAAGCAATGATAAACACAAAGAAAAAAGTCCAAATATTGTAAAATGGAATCAATCTTCAAAGATAGCAGGATGTTCAGCTTATTATAAGTAACGATCCAAAATGAGCTAAGATTGCCCTTACCAGAACTTCAGTAACAATGAGCGGATGGCATTAAACCCTGCCAAGGCCTTTGGAATAAGAAACCAATCCGCACCGTCCGTTTTCAAATTGTAGTCCCCTCAATGGATGCAGGAGAGAAAACAACAGAAAAAGAACTGACCATAGTGTAGTATATCAGATGTTTAGCATGGACAAACAGACATATCAAACACCCTGGTGAGCACACAGGAACAAACCAAAAAAAAGGAAAAAGGGGGGGGGGGGAGTGAAAAAACCCCACCACCGTGGCTGTTGATTGTGCTTACCGACTCACGGTGGTAACCAGGCTATGTCAAACTAGGAACTGATCAGTGGTTGACAGGGAACACTTTGATTCGTCCACATTAGCCAGGAATCCATACCATCAGAATACAACTTGGTTTCCCTCAAATGCCCACAATTAGAATAGGATTGTCTTGAGCTAGATTTTAGCTCAGTGCTCTTCACTGAGCTAAAATACAATAAAAGCAGATACAACAGATGTTTTTTTTTTTTTTTGTTCTGGAAAGAAAGGTTTAAACCACATGAATGAAAAATGACCCCCAGCAGCGTAATGTGGTTTGTCCCAAAGCCTCTCACTGTCTTTCCACTGAACAGCTTGCCCTGCATGTAAGTGTGCATAATCATATAAATAAAGGCATATTCAATAAAAAATAAAAATAAATTATATACTGCATACTGTCATTACAGGTATTAACTACATACAGAATACAATATTTTTCATTATAATGGGCTAAATGCATTTAACATTTATTTTGAACAAGTACATTTCTGTGCAAACGAATGTTTCTGTACATATTCATGCTTCCCCAGTTACAATATACATAAGGGGTCTATTTAAAAAAAAAATTTCCGTGCAAGTGCCTCAGTATGTAGGCATCCCCATCACAAATGATACCTGTAATGTGTCTAATATGGGTATTTCCTATGACCAACAGCTCCATCCAAAGACCAAAATGTGGTATTTTCTTGGTTCCGGCTTTTCAGAAATATACTGCATTATGGCCACTAGATGGAACAAAGAAAGCCGCTCAAGGTGAGTGAGTGAGTCTTCAGTTAATCCACACACACACTAGTCAGGTGCTAGCCAAGCTAGCATGCTGTGTATCATAAAGCAATGATTCTATACAGCTGCACTTCCAAAAAATCATTTTATTAAAGCTTCATATGACAGGTAGCTAACAGATGGAGCAAGGGACAAAGAGGTAGACAAGTTTTCAGCAAATGTTAGAGCTTAGTCATTACCTCAAGGGTACCACCTCAATGGTAATGACTAAGCGCTATTATTTGCACGAAACGTGTCTACCTCTTTGTCCTCTGCTCCATCTGTTGACCACCTGTCATATAAAGCTTCAATAAAGAGGATTTTTGGAAGTGCAGCCTAGGCCACTAGATGGAGCCAACAATCATAGCAAATACGCATATTAGACACATAACAGCATGGGTGCTCAATCTGTGGCCCTCTAGCTGTTGAGGAACTACAAGTCCCATCATGCTTCTGCCTTTGGGAGTCATGCTTATAACTGTCAGTGGCTTGCAATGCCTCATGGGACTTGTAGTTCCGCAACAGCTGGAGGGCCACAGGTCGATCACCCATGCATAACAGAGATTATTTGTGATGGTTGTGCAAATGCTGAGGAATTCAATATGTGAATGCTTTATAAATAGAACCCACAGAGTGATGGTATAAAACTCAAGCTATCAGACCAAAGATCAACAATTGGTGGTCTCAGGAATAGCCATATTTTTTACTTCTCTAGCGATGTTCTGTATGCAAGTCAGCATTTTGGATTCTGGAGAGGCTTTTGAAATTCAGTATATATATATTTTTCCTACATACTTTAAGCATTGCCTATAAATCAGTGGAAGATATAATCATTACCTAATTTTTGTGGTGTAAATGATAAATAAATATAGAAAAGATGAAGAGAGATCAGGTGTCAAGATGAAAAATTGCAAATTAGAATGCTGTGTCCCCGTTTGGTGCCATTAGAAAACATTGATTGATTACAGCAGTGGATATGTACTCGGACTGTTCCATTTGTTTCTATTGGCAAAGAAATGAGGGGGGGGGGATTGAAGTGTTCCAACCTAAATTACTCTTGTGTGAGGTGGTTGAACATTGTTTTAGTAATAATCTGCTGACAGAGACACGTTCCTGGTCTTGTTATTGTAAAGAGCCCGGAAGCCGAGAGCAAATTAGCATGACTGCCCTTAAGTACATCATTATTATTACCAAAGTTTGGAAATGAAATCAGAATAAGAAAAAAAAACTGTTTTTTTTTGTGATACTCTGATCATTGCTATAAGCTGGTGAGAATGGAAAAATTGAAAAATAACTCCAAGCTACAAGTTTAGGCAGTTACTGAATAGCACATACTACAGTATTCAGGAAACCTTCCTGTGATAAGGTCTATAGGCCTATTCAAGTTTTAACACATAAAAATCCTACTATTAACATCTCTTTAGCATGCTAATTTCAAAACTATTTTTTTTTAAAGCATTTACTAAAATAATTCCTGGTGATCCTGCCATGAAGATCCCTTGTGCAGGCCCTGTATAGGGTGACAATGCTCTGCCCTTGTCCTCCAACTGTGCTTTCTTGATGTCACTGTGCCAAACTTTTTTCAGATGAAGGCTAAAAGTGACTGTTTCAACAAACATTACATAGGCATTGTTCACTGTTTTCACAATTAGAAATGCAATGCAGTCATCACTGCTGTGCATATAGACAGGAAGTGGAGGCAAATAAGAACAGGAAGTCTACAGCACTAAGATGCAACAAAGAATTATGACTAATATAATTTATTGGGGTTCACATGACAGGAATTCAAATCTTTTCCCGCTCTATCCAAAACTAAATAAAAACGTTCTGCCTTTGCACCTACTTTAAAGCAGACGTAGCACGTCACTTCCGGGGATTTAGGTTGGAGCTGCAGGTTTTGTAATGTGGTTCAGTGCTGTGAGGTCTCTCCCCTTAGGGCTCGTTCCTCCTTAGTGCCCTCTAAAGAGTGACCTGTGGCAGATTATTCTTCAGATGGCATTTAACTGGTGGTGAGGAGGCATTGGGGATGATTTACTGAAGGCAAATAGACTGTGCACTTTGTAAGTGCAGTTGCTCCAGAACTTTCGACATGTTATTGGTCAGCTGCACTGGTTCTGGATGAGTTATATCCCCTTGGTTGTTTCCCACTATCTTTTGATCCACATTTTCTAGCGCTTGAGGAACAGTGTTTCTTTTTTTTTCCCAAGAACTTAGTAAATGACATAAGCCCTGCTGATTTCCATCATCCAATCATGGGCAAGCAAAAATGCTACTTTTTTTCCTTGCATGTGATCGGCTATTCTTTGTAAAGTGAAGCTTTATCTTAAATAATAAGCTCTGGAGCAACTGCACTTGCAAAGTGCACAGTCTATATGCCTTTAGCAAATAAACCCATTTATGTTGCCTAGTCACCGCCTGTTTTAAGGCTTTACCACTATGCTGCAACCATATGTATGTAGCACCCTTATATTTAGGCAGGGTTGCTCCTAAATTTACTTGCCAGATATAATTGCTTTGGCTGATTGTTAGGGATCAATTAATTTCACCCTAGGTCTGGAATTGCTGCACTTCTCTCTTCTGTCACTAGGTAGCCAGGCACTTGGTGGCATTAGATAAGACAAGGGCAATGCAAGGACAGATTAGGAGTATATGGGCTATCTCAGCCAATGGGCAGGGGTTTTCTTAAATCCCTTGACTTGCTGGGAGAACCTATATATTTGGATGAGTCAGGTGATCGGTGTTCTGTGCCACCTGGACAGCTGTCTGGGTGGATGTGTGTTGTACTGTCCCAGGCTGCTGGGCTGGAGTGAGGGTCTATCCCGGGGACATCTGGCTGCTAGGCTGTCTGAGGGCCTATCCAGAATCAAGAGAACAACATAGGGTTGGGATTGTGGCTTGCAGTCCAACCAGAAGTGACAGTTCTGCCGGCCGGAGAACCTGTTGTGGTCAGAGGTAGAGGGGAAGCTATCGCCACTATGGGACCATCCACCTTATTACTAGGGGCTACAGTGAGTAGCTGAAGCAAGTACCAGAGCAGTATTCTCACCAACCAGGGACGGTGAAGAATCTGGAAACTTCAGCAGGTGTCAAGCCAGGGACCCAGCTAGCGGAGGTGAGGTTTGCAGAGCAGCTTTGTGTGCCAAGCCAGGGACCAAGTAGGCCAGTGGGGTAATGCTTAAGAAATATCTGGAGTGCCAAGCTAGGGACCCAGCAGGGAAGCGGGGGTGACGCTTGAGGAAGATACCGAGAGTGAAAATTGGAATAGCTCAGGAGATCCAGTGGCAGTGGATGTCAGTCTAGAGACATCCACTGGAGTGAAGTGGAGTGAAGATCTACAAGGAGTAAATGTAAAGGAAGTAAAGAAGTTTGTTACAACTTGTGTTAGAAACAGTTATAAGACTGTTGCCATAGGAGACAAGGAAACTACATATGCCGATGTGGTGTGTGGCTGGGTGGCTTTCCTTGCATGGCTGTCTACCTATAGAAGTCTCTGAGTCTGCTAATTAGCATTGCATCTACTAAAGGGTGTCCTGGCCCTAAACCCTTTCTCCCACAGTTCTGTTCAAGAGAAAATAAATCTCTTTGCATTCAAGACGTGTCTGGCGCCCATGAATCCACCTTGCATTATACCCACCATGCCTTGTAACCCACTCTACACCGAAGGATGTCAGCTATCCCTAACTCTGGAGGTTCTCATTAGACTAAAGGAGACCTGGGACCTTGCTACATGTAATGTGCCTTGCAGGGCAGCTTTGGACCGTAAAGTTGAATGGGGTGTGGTCAGTGGACAGTAATGCCTGCCGAATGTAACTGTGGGATCATTTATGCCACAGCTCTGCCTTTGCAGCTTACTTCCTGTTTTAAGGTTTAAAAACCTGCACCACCATTCAACTATGTGCAGCACTTTTTGTGGTACGGCCCCTTTCAATTGAAAGGGTCATGTTTGGTGGTCGGTACTGCCTGCTGAGCATCACAGTGGAGATGAATTTTGGCAGGCTGCAATGCAAATCAAAATGGTCGGATATGTACACCTCTACCCGCTGACTTTGCAGCTTAAGGGGTGCTGTTAAAAGCAGGTAAAACACTGTCTAGCTGTGAGTTTTTAATGCCCCCTCGCAACCACAAGTGTAAATGAAGGCTTATGCCGCGTACACATGAGCGGACTTTTCGACAGACTAGGCCCGACGATCTTTCCGTCAGCCTTTGTAGCGTAGGTCCGCCAGACTTACAAACGGACGGACTTGGACACACACTCCAAAAGTCCAGTGGTTTCGAACGCAGTTACGTACAGCACGTACGACGGGCTAGAAAAAGGAAGTTTAAGCCCAAGTACGCCACCCTTTGGGCTCCTTCTGCTAATCTCGTGTTTACCGCGTGTTAGTAGAAGTTTGGTTAGAGACGATTCGCGCTTTTCAGACTTCAGCTTATTTCGCTCATCGTTCAGTTTGTGCTTGTGAGGTTTGTATCTGGTTTTCAGTGCGTGTTGGTCAGTTCATAACCTGTATAGCAGGCCGTTCTGGTCCTCTCGTTCCTGATCTTCAGGTGGCTCTTCATAGGCCTTGCTGTTCTTCAGTGCGTTCGTTTAAGTTTGTTTGTTTGATTAGCCAACCGTTTTGAAGCCATGGTGCATGGACGTACTCGTTCTCGAGTTTGTGCTGTGTGGGGGCTTGGTGTTGAGGTTCATACTTTGACCCAAGCCCAGTCCATGAACAGGGCGAGGAGGAGTTCATAGATGAAGAATTGGCTGTGCCAGCGTGACCTATTCTCGCACATGCCTTTGCTCCGTGAGATCCATGAGAATAATCCTGAGGATTTCAGAAATTATCTCAGGAAGATGGACCCCGTTTTTCAATGTCCGCTGGCTTTGCTGACTATATCAGCAGGCAGGATACCTGCATGAGGCAAGCCATCACTGCGGAGCAGAGGCTAGTTGCCACATTACGTTACTTGGCGACTGGGAGAAGCCTTCAGGACCTTAAGTTCTCGACAGGCATCTCCCCCCAGGCTCTGGGGATCATTATCCCAGAGACCTGTTCTGCCATTATTCAGGTCCTGCAGAAGGACTATATTAAGGTAATTTTATCCTTTAACATTACATTATATGTATTTAATGTTTGCTAATGTATTGTATTAATTTCATCATTACCTAATTACCATGATTGGAATATGCTGTGAATGTCCCTTTTATCTTCATGCATGCATGTTTTTATTTTTTAAAATCCTTTTTTGGCCTACATGCATATTTGCCTTCACTAACCTCCCTGGCATGCAATCCTGGGCCCATATACACCTATAGCCTAGTCCCTTTAACAATGTATATTGTCAGCTCCATTGTACTGCTTTACCCTCCCCCACCCTCTCAAATGTCTACAAATGTAATGTGTGGTCTTCAACTAAATTAGAACCCTCCTCCAACCCCTCAAATGTCTCCAAATGTAATGTGTGGTCTTCAACTAAATTAGAACCCTCCCCCACCCCCTCAAATGTCTCCAAATGTAATGTGTGGTCTTCAACTAAATTAGACCCCTCCTCTACCCCCTCAAATGTCTCCAAATGTAATGTGTGGTCTTCAACTAAATTAGAACCCCCCCACCCCCTCAAATGTCTCCAAATGTAATGTGTGGTCTTCAACTAAATTAGAACCCTCCCCCACCCCGCCCATACAATTTGATCAATGGGCCATCAGAGGGGGTGAGGAATCTTATAAGTGGGCCTTATATTTTAGATTTTTTTAAAATACTACTTCTAAAAAATGTTATACTACTGTTGTGCAAGAATGTTTTTGTGTAATATGCTTGCAAAGTTATGTTTAAAAGTACTTAGATTTTTTTTTCTTGTTTGACTCCACAGTTTCCTTCCACGCCACAGGAATGGTAGACTGTGGCCTCCCAGTTCACTGACCGTTGGGACTTTCCCAACTGTGTAGGGGCGATCGATGGGAAGCATGTTCACATTGTGCACAATTACAAGGGGTTTAATAGTGTAGTATTGATGGCGGTGGTATCGGCACAATATGATTTTATGTACATGGACATGGGGAAGAACGGCCAAATGTCAGATGGAGGAGTCTTCGCCCAGACCGAGTTCTGCCAGCGTATCCAGACTGGTGGCCTGGTATTGCCACCTGATGCCGAGAACGTTGAGGGACTCCCCTCTGTATTCAACGCAGATGAAGCCTTCGGTCTTGCGAGCACCCGATGAGGCCGTTCCCCCAAAGGACCCAAAGGACTATAAAATAAATCATATCATCATGTCTTTTTGCGTACTACATAATTTTTTAAGACATTCACAAACCTATATAACTTCTGTTGGGCCTGAGGCCAGACTTAGTGCATAATCTGTACTCACAGGCCTGGATACTGGCCATACTGGTTTGGCCCCCCAAACCGCCCGTCAAGTGCGGGACAGATATGTCAATTATTTTAATGGTAGGGGGGCCATTGTAATACCAGAACATATTTAAACTTTAAAATAATAATACATTTTTTTTTTTAGGATAAAATCTCTTGTTTTTATTCTTGTTTGCTTTTATTTTTTGCTGTCTCCTAGGTTCTCCTAGTGCACTTATAGTGCAAAGTGCATTACCCTTTAGTAAAAAAGGCCCTTTGTCACTGTAAACACAAAATGAATTCCAAAACTGGTATTGAGTATTGAAAGAAGAAGCCACACACATTGTTGTCGTTTAAAATTTTTACTGTGCGCACATTCAAACGTGCGTTTTTTTAAAACGTCATTCAATTTTTTTTTTCTTGTTTTTTACTTTCTTACTCAATATAAATGTGTTTATTTTTTTTTTTGGGTAACTATATTATAATTTTTTTGGTATTTTCTGCATAATTCTTGAATTTTTTTTTTAAATAAAATTTTTGTTTTTAAAACAGGGTTTTTTCACACACAAAAAAAGACACAACTCTGGAACTTACAAAGTTCAACATGTAATAAAATGTGCTGGTGATGTCACCCATGTAAAAGCCAAATTTTGCAGATGCACACAAATTGGGAGTCCAAATGGGTAATGTCAACATGTGCTATCTCCCATCATGGGGGATCAATGGACGTGTTTTGTGGGTGCAATCCCTTCCTCTCACAAACTAGCATTATGAGGAAGGGGTTGCAAACACAAAATGCGTACATTGAGATCCCCTGATGGCAGATAGCACATGTTGACACACCGTGTGCATCTGCAAAATTTGGCTTTTACTATTTTACAACTAGAAAAACATAACAATGTTCACATTTAAAACTGAAATGAAGAACATGATTGATGCTTTAGGGAAAAAGGGATTATATTCTCCCCAAAACATCAATCATGTTCTTCATTTCCTGTTGCATGGTGTCCAGCCTATTTCTCATGCTGTCTAGTTGATTGCGCATTTCATCAATGTGGCCATTCCAGATCATTATCTGCCCAATTATTCTTTGTGCACTGTCTGTGCTAAATGGGTCCGCCGCTTGGCCTTCCACAACCAGAACATCACCTAAAATTTGAGGAAAAATATGTATTTAGAAATATGCAGGCATAAATAGATTACCTTAAGCTGGGGTGTCAGACACTCACCTGGTGGGGTGCAAATCTCTCCCACTTCCTTCACCTCTCCTTCCTCTAGATCCTCGGGTGGGCTTGGGCTTCAGCTTGGGCTAATTACCCAATCAGACTGGTGAGTTTGGGGGTCCTGGGATCCTCTGACTGTTGTCTGAGGCTTTTCTCCCCTATGAGAATGAAACAAAAGGTATACTTAGCACACTGATATTTGAGTCCAGAAATAGGAATATGAAACCTTGCTTTGAAGTGGTGTACAATTGTCCGTTTGTGAAAAGATCCAATTTTAAGACGATTCAAATTCCCTTTTAACCAAACTGCAATACTTACCTTTTTTGGCCAAGTTTCACAGATGAAGACACCTCAAGTATCCCCTGGAGCCCCTGTGTGGATTACCCTAAAAAATTTTCTTGGTGTTCCACAGTACACTAGTGCTCCTAAATCCAGATGTGGAAACAACTGCTTTGTCCTGTCCTTTCATTACACTGAATAATTTTTTCAAAGCATTCCAGTTTCAAACACATCTACACAACAATATCCTAAACTTCTTTTAATAAGACAAATTATCAAGACCAAAATGTAGGAAGAGCCCTGTACCATCGTATTTCTTGGCAAACGAACAACATTTAGTTAGAATCATATGTATTTTCATAAGAACGATATTTACGAATGATCGCATCGTTCAACAGTATAAAAGAAAAGCATATATGGATCAGCATGCAAGTTAAGTATCTCAATAAGAACACATGACAAGTACTTTTTTTAAGCACCTTCTTGATTCTGCGATATTGTTCTGGCTCCCTCGTTTTTAGGTCAGACCAGCACTTTCTCAATTGGTCTTTAGCCCGTCGTATCCCAAATTGCTGCTCCAGAGTGGTGACAACTGAGGACATTATTTGGTCCTTCCGCAAATTGGGTCTGGTGTACGGACCATTTTTACCATCATAGTCCTCCCTCCTCAATATGGCCACCATCTCCACCATTTCTCCAAAGGCCATGTTGGTGGCCTTATATCTCCTCCTGACTTGATAAAGGAGCGCGCATGTCCAGTGGGAACTTCGCGCATGCTCAGAAACGCGTTGTGGTTCTCTTCACTTCGGTGACGTCACACGCCCTCGTCTTGGACTACGGGACTGTCATCTCACGCAGCAGCCTGTTTGCTTCCTCTCGAGGGAGATCGAGACCATCTTCACCGCTCATCATGCCAGATCCATGCCATGGACGCTGAGACTGTCACTGAAGTCATGTCCCGTTGTATAGCCGGTCTTCTCCTTACCTTACTGTAAGTGTAGATAACCTATTATTGTCAGTAATAAATACCTGCACTCAGAGGCGCTTTTTTCTCTTTTCTCTTATATCTCCTCCTGGATCTGGATGTTTGGGGCTCCGGGCTTTCCCCAGCGCTAGTTCCTGATAATGTCTCCGCCATCTTTATCTATATACTCCCACTGCGCAACAAACAAAGAAGGGGCGGGTAAACTTTGTCATAAAGAACGTCAGGGGCTGGCGACGCAGGCGGAGCATGACACATGCGCAGTGTATATAAAGCTAGTGTGCTGGCCTACGTATGTCCGAACGGAAGTAGCGAGCTTCATAAATGAAGGTAAGATTTAAATGTGTGTGTTCTGTGTGTGTGTGTTCTGTGTGTGCACCCTATATTGGGATAAAGATAATACTGGGAGTTTGGACAGACATTACTGTTTTTCTCTTGTGTATTGTCTTTCAGAAAAAATGAATCCCTTTAAGGAGGAAGATTTTTTGAGTCATTTTATTGACCTATATCAAGCTAACCGAAACCTGTGGGAGGTCAAGCACCCCTTGTATTTCAATAAGCAAGCAAGGCAGGCAACACTGGGGATACTTCTGGAGTTTGTAAAGACTCGAGTCCCCTAGGCAGACACTAGGTTAGTGGACAATAAAATTGGGATCTTGCGGAATATGTACAGGTGGGAGCACAGGAAGATACAGGAGTCCCTCAAATCAGGAGCAGCAGCAGACAAGGTTTATGTCCCCAAGCTGTGGCACTACCCAAAACTGCGTTTTCTGGATGACCAGACAGAAGCCAGGCAATCGCTTTCGACCCTTCCCTCCACCCCAGCTGAGGCGTCCCTGGAAGAACGGGGCCCTTTCATCCTTGAAGAAGTGGATGCACCCAGTGGGAGCCAGGTATACGTTTTGTTTTATAATTATTGATTGTCTGAATAGAAATGATGTGAACTAAAATGTTTGAATTGCTTACAGATCAATGATTTCCTCACACAAATTATTATTTATACATATCACTAGACAGTAATGGCCAAAAATGTTGTTCAAATATTGGTGAACAGCTAGAAAAATGGTGGGGTCAAAATGATAGCCTTTTCTATTTGTTTAAAATTAAATTTGCAAGTCATGAGCTGAAAATTGTGTGTGATTGATGAAGCCAAAAATACAACGATGTCCCTTTTTTATACACAGGATGAGCTCAGCCAGGAGGAGGCCATGCCTAGTGATAGAGAGGAGGAGGCTGTGCCCAGTGGCAGGCAGGAGGTGGCTGGGCCCAGTAGAAGCCTCACAGGATGCCAGGTGCCTCCCCTCCACCTTCCCACCAAGAGGCCTAGGAAGATGACCAGAACAGAGGAGCAATCACTTGCCCTCATTCAGGAAGCAACCAAAATCATCAGTAACCCCCCCAATGCTGAAGAGGCCGATGGTACATATTTGGCCACCAGGTTGATGGAACTGGAGAAGGACCAACGCCTCGGCTTTTTTCTGAGGCCCTTCAGAAGGGGTTGTGGGGCCAGCTTACTAAAACTAGCCATATTTATGATGAAACCCCTACTCCTCCTCCTCCTGCCACAAGTACACCACCAGAGGCACAGCCTCCAAGGAAGGCTTCAGAGAAGTGTGAAGAGAAGGCTGCAGGCCAGTTTGAAGGGAAGGCTCTACGGAAGAGTCGAAAGTGATTGCCTGGCTTCAGTCTGGTCTGACAGAAGACGCAGATTGTGCTCCCTATTATATGGCAAGATCCCAATTTTGTTTTCCAATGACTTGATGTGTGCCCTGGTGGACAAAAGGCTTCACAAATTCCAAAAGTGTCTCCAGTGTTGCCTTCCTCTTTATTTTGTTAACCAGAATAAATGGCTATTTTCTTTACACAAAAATTTTTATTTTTTGTATTTTTATTCAAAAAGGACAGTTTGTGAGTAGGCAGGTACATGTCTAAAAGACTATGGGGGTTATTTGCAAAAGGCAAATTCATTTCGCAATACAAGTGCAAAGTGCACTTGAAATTGCACTGCAAGTGCACTTGTTGGAAGTGCAGTCGCTGTAAATCTGACGGGAAGATCTGAAATGAGGGGAAGCTCTGCTGATTTTATCATCCAATCATGTGCAAGCTAAAATGTTTTTTAGTTTCCTTGCATGTGCCCCTCGGATCCACAGCGACTGCACTTCCAAGTGCTCTTTCAGTGCAATTTCAAGTGCACTTTTGCACTTGTAGTGCTAAATGAATTTGCCTTTTGTCAAATTAACAAGGGACACCAACCTCATTAAGGTTCATAAAAAATACAAGATAATAATATTTTTGTGATAACTTAAAAAATGGAAATCACGAGAATTTTTTTAATTGTTAACAAATTGGAAAATATATATTGTTGAAATATAAAATTATAAAAGATGAGTCTAAAAAAGAATTGTAAACATTATTTATGGAGATCTGGCTTTTAAAAACTAGAATATTAATCATGACATGAGGATAAATAATGAAGAAAGAAGTTTGTGAGAACACTGTGTGAATATAAGCAGCAAAACTTTATTCTTCTAGCATTATAAAGAAAAAAAGAATGCGCTGTATTAAAAGATCAGAATTAGCAGCGTGAGGAATGTGTTAGCTTCAAAACGAAGGCTAGTTTTACCAGACCGAGTGCTTCCGTCTTATACTTCCTTCAGAGCATGTGTCATTTTTGGTCCGTCGGACTAGCACACAGACGAACGGTTTGCACGCTAGAAAGTCGAGTCCATCGGACAGATTTGAAACATAAAAAGGGTTAAAGGATGGAAGCGGGACTTTGCATGAGGCATGTTGGTGGATGTGTCAACTCAATAGTATATGCTATGATATGGTATCTGGGGTGGGTCCTGTACATAGTGATATCCACAGAAAATTTTTTACAAGGTAGTAATGGTATAAAAGTTTAATAACATAGATCCTAAAGCAAAATACAATCATAAATGGACACATCTTAGGCCACAATTGAACATGTTATAGACAGTATAACAGTATATTGAAAGGCATAATTCGATTACTAGTTGTACAGTTGCAAAAGAAAATACATTGTACAGTAAATTAATATATGCATCAATAGTTATAAACTCAACGCGTTTCTTGGCTTGAAACCAATCATCAGGAGTCCGATGCAATTTGACTGTATTGAAACAATAAAGTGTCTATTAGTGTATGAACAGATACGTAGAGGAAAGATACAATGAGGATGTAAATGTAACGAGCCCCTTACTCGCTCAGTTCCACTCTCCCGACACTCCTCTGCAGCTATTGGATCAGATTGCAACGTCTGATGGTTCGGTCATCCAATGCTCAGGGATTAGAACTTCAGCTATGTGCCGTTCTAACCCAGTTGTGATAGCTCAGAACAAACACCAGGCAGGCTGTATGTAAGTTCAACCAGGAATCTCTCTTTATTGACAAAATACAGGCTTTTATACACTCAAAGTGGAGGTGCAGAACCTAATTAACCTAATTAACATGAGCTAATTAACTAATTGCTTTAGACAGCCTAGATGACTCAGACATGACCGTTAGGCCAGACTGGCCGTCTTGTAGCTCAGAAAATCCAATCAACATTATCACAATCAACATAGACTCTTCTTCACACAATAGCAGAGTTAATTAATACAAAAAATAATGGGGATCTAATGACTCTTAGATCCCATAGTAGACTTATTTACAATACACATTTTAGCAGACAAAAGACAGACAGGCATCTCCTAACAGTATCTGTCCCAGCATTATGAATCAGCCACTATTCCAATATGGCAAATCCAGGGTCCCCAGACACATGTTTTATTTCTAGGTCCATCAGACTTTTGGGGAAAAAAAGTCTGCTGGAGCCTACAGACGATCGAATTGTCCGACAGAGTGTGTACGCGGCATTATGCTCCATTGTATGTTAGTAAAGCATCAGAGTAATAGGGTGGTGCTCGTGCCTATGAACACACTGTACTGCAAATTTCTGGGCCATTGAGAAGATGTGGGAAAATGGCAACCACAGGGTTAGTCCTCATGCACATGGACGTTTTTACAGCCGCGTTTTTGAGCGTTTTTTACAGGTTAAAAACGCCTGTCTATGTTAGTCTATGGATTCATGCCCACCTAGACGTTTTTGAGCTGCAAATGGCCTAGGCGTTTTTAAGCTGTAAAAAAAACCCAGGACCAGTGCGTTCCGAGGCGCGGCGCTAGAGCTGTAAAAACGCGAAACGCGGAAAAACGCGCAAAAACGCGACCGCTGCGTTTTTCCGCGTTTTTTAGCTCCGGCGTTTTTTGGTTAAAAAGAGATGATTGGACACTGTAATCTCTGTAAAAACAGGAATTTCCTGTCTGGACATTAGATTACCCAAGAGTCCTTTGCACAGCCGTGTGACTGTGGTGATATTGGCTTCAAGATGGCTAGTGCAGTCTCTCAAGTGGAGCTAATAAGTGTGGTACAGGCCCATCCAGAACTGTGGGATGTGGCACATCCACTGCATGGAGACCACATCCGGAAGGTGAAAGCCTGGGAGGACATAAGTGCTGCGATTACCCCTGGCTGGGAACAACTGAGAAATGCGGAAAGAAAGGAGATAAGTAAGTCTATTTTCCTTGAATGCATGATCTGTTTGTGTGTAATGTAAATGAAGATTGCATATTTAACCCTTTGTTTTCCATGTTATTTTAGGCAAAATTATGCAGCGCCGCTGGAAGTCCGTACGTGACCGTGTCAGGAGGGACCTCACGGACGAAGACAAGGCGGCACGTAGCGGAGCACCAGCGCCAACCAAAAAAAAACATGTTTACCACAGCAATCTAGAATTCCTAAGGCAAAATATGCAGAGCCATACCAGACCGTAAGTTTTTTTAATATATTTGCCTATGTACATTGCTTTTCAGGCAGTATGTTCCATGGCTATTGTAACCACTTTCCGAACGCCACATGTACATATACGTCGGCAGAATGGCACGGCAGCACAAATGGGCGTACCTGTACGTCCCTTTTAAGTTGCCGCCTTGGCGGCGCGCTTTCCCATTTTGAGGTCCATGAGTCTGACAGCGGGTCCTGCGGACTCAATGTCCGCGGGCACACCGGCGATCGTCTCAGGGAGAGGAAGAGGTCAATGCCAGTGTAATTTTTACAGTATGTCATTGCAATTTTAATCGCACTGATCGCTGTAAAAATGACAATTTTTCCAAAAATGTGTCCAAATTGTCCAATGTGTCGGCCGTATTGTCGCAGTCATGCTAAAAATCGCTGATCTCCCCCATTATTAAAAAAAAAAAATTTGCAATCATTGCAATTTTAATCGCACTGATCGCTGTAAAAATGAAAATTTTTCCAAAAATGTGTCCAAATTGTCCAATGTGTCGGCCGTATTGTCGCAGTCATGCTAAAAATCGCTGATCTCCCCCATTATTAAAAAAAATAAAATTTGCAATCATTGCAATTTTAATCGCACTGATCGCTGTAAAAATGACAATTTTTCCAAAAATGTGTCCAAATTGTCCAATGTGTCGGCCGTATTGTCGCAGTCATGCTAAAAATCGCTGATCTCCCCCATTACTAATAAAAAAAATGGTCCGGGCTAAAGTAGTTACGTTTATACAATTTGTATTGTTTGCAGGACAACTTCAAATTTTAGACTCCGAGAGGTCGATGAGGAAGATGCAGAGGTTCAGAGACCAAGCAATCCTATGACCACCTCTGGATCTCCATGACCAATCAGCGAGGGAGTTGTTGAGGGCACAGATGAGGTAACTGCTTCGGTCTGCCTGTCTATCTCATTGTCTGTCTGTCCATGTACATGTCAATGTAAACATTTTTGTTCTTTTGCAGGAATCGAGGGCTGTGGAAACACCGTCTCCTGCCAGTTATCAAAGTGGAGAGCAGCGCGGTCGTGGCGGTGTTCGTGGTCGTGGGCGTGGACGTCAGGCGAGGGGCGGCTATAATCCTGAGGCTGATGACAGGGTGCTAGCACTGCTGCAGGAAGTGCGGCAAGAGAGGCGCAGTATGGATGCCTTTTTAAACACCAATAATCCACGCGCCTGCTTCTGCCGCAGCCTTTACCACATCCTGGAGGACATTGGGGGAGACCAAGAGAAACTTTGTATGGATCGCATGTACGCTATTGCAATGCAATACAGACATGCAAAATTGAGTGGCGGGCCACCTCCATGCGATCCATATAATGTTTCTCATGATCCCCCAATGGCCCCTGGGACCTCAGCAGTGCTAGCACCCCCCTCTCACTATCAGCCCCCTCCTCAACGCCAACCACCACCTATGCCGTCCCAGACCTCATACCATAACCTGCAATCGTATGGTGAATTTCCACCTTCCACCTCCCATTTTCAGCCCTCATACCCTCTACCCCGCTACCAGCAGGATTTTGGGAGTGATCGCCAGGCCCAACCATTACCCCGTCCCCAATCCCCACATCCCCAATGCAATCAACCATCCACCACCACCTATCACCAGTTGTGATCCCAAAATAAAATCTTTTTTTTCTTGAAATACCAGTTGTGATCCCAATCCTTTATTTAATTTTTTTTTTTTTTTGATTGAAAATAAATGTGTTAAATTTGTCTTTTATATGATGCACAACAGCACTCCTTTGCACTCTGCTTGCCCTGAAGGCAGAGTGCAAAGGACTCTATCGTACTCTGCCTTCGGACAAGCGTAAGCTTGCTCTTTTTTGGGCTTAGCCTAGGCTTACCCCGAAGGCAGAGTCAAATTGACTTGTAGAACAATCGTTGACAAATGGACCAAAAAATAACAAACTTCAATTTTGAAATGCTTTATTTCAAAAAACACAAGACAGCAAAGGTAGATGTATTGCAAATATTTTTTAGATATAATCATTCTGCCATGATACCTCTCCATCAGGGGATTCAAAAAATTCTGCAAATTGGTTTCGAATGCTCATGACACGTGCAGTTGAACGCAAGTCCATAAATTGAACCCTCTGAAGTTGTCTAATGGGCTCCTGTTCAACATTATTTCTGTCACTGTCCCGCAGAAAACTGTGCAGAACGCAGCATGCCAGGACGACTTTAATGGCGTTGTCAACATCCAATTGCATACTTGTCAGCAAAACTCGCCATTTGGCCGTGCACACCCCGAATGCACATTCAACAACACGGCGTGCACGGCTGAGCCGATAATTGAAAATTTTTTGTTGTCGGCTGAGACCAGTGCCACTGTATGGCCTCATTAGATTTTCAGCCAGTCCAAAGGCCTCATCTGCCACCATGACTAATGGCAAGCTGGGTTCTTCAGTGCAGGGTAGAGGCCTGCTTTCAGGAATATTGAGTCGTCCCTCATGTAGACGACGTCCGAAGGCCGACTCGCGGAATATGCGGGCATCACCTTGGCTTCCATATGCTCCCACATCAACAAACAGAAATTTGAGGTGTGCATCGGACAATGCCAGGAGGACCACCGAAAAATATTTTTTATAATTAAAATATGAAGATCCAGAGTGGGGAGGCTTCTTCACCCTGATGTGTTTCTCATCAAGAGCTCCTATACAATTTGGGAACTGAGTTTTTTCCCAAAAAGTGTCCACAACTGATTCCCAGATGTCTTCGGTTGGCTCTGGCATTACAACGTTATGCAATTCCTCCCATATTGCCACACATGTTTCCTTTATTATTTTTGAGACCGTTGAGAGGCCAAGGAGGAAGTAGTGATGCAAGGAAGCATAACTTTGTCCCGTGGCAAGGAACCTAAGATAACATAATAAATTTAGTTATTGAAAGAGAAAAGCATAAACATAAGTCCTAACCCTACCCTTAAACCTAACCTTATCTCCTAACCCTAACCCCTAACCCCTAACCCTAACCCTAACCCCTAACCCTAACCCCTAACCCTAACCCTAACCCTTAACCCTAACCCCTAATCCTAACCCCTAACCCCTCCCCCTTAACCCTAACTCCTAACCCTAACCCCTACCCCTAACTCCTAACCCTAACCCCTACCCCTAACCCCTAACCCTAACTCCTACCCCTAACCCCTAACCCCTAACCCTAACCCCTAACCCTAAACCCCTAACCCTAACCCCTAACCCCTAACCCTAACCCCTAACCCCTAACCCTAACCCCTAACCCTAACCCCTAACCCCTAACCCTAACCCCCTAACCCTAACTCCTAACCCCTAACCCTAACCCCTAACCCCTAACCCTAACCCTAACCCCTAACCCTAACTCCTAACCCTAACCCCTAATCCTAACCCCTAACCCCTCCCCCTTAACCCTAACTCCTAACCCTAACCCCTACCCCTAACCCCTAACCCTAACTCCTAACCCTAACCCCTAACCCTAACCCCTAACCCCTAACCCTAACCCCTAACCCTAACCCCTAACCCTAACCCCTAACCCTTAACCCTAACCCCTAATCCTAACCCCTCCCCTTTAACCCTAACTCCTAACCCTAACCCCTAACCCTAACCCCTAACCCCTAACCCTAACCCCTAACCCTAACCCCTAACCCCTAACCCTAACCCCTAACCGTAACCCTAACCCCTCCTCCCATATGTGTATTCACTTACCTGAGTGTCACTAGCATCCGTTCCTCCGGTGACACAGAGCTACGCATCACAGTGACCATCCTTGTGAGCCTTGGCCTGAGCCTCTCCAACAGGTCATCAAAGAGCGGCACTGACATCCTTGTAAAGTTGAAGAACTTTGTTGGATATGAGCGCAGTTGGGAATAAATATTGCCAAAGTACCCCGTCGAAAACCGATTGGATACCATTGGATGCACCCAAAATCGACGTCTGCTGCTTCTCTCCTCCTCCTGTCTCATTCTCCGCTGCCTCCGCAACACAATCAGAAGGATTGCCTCATCGATCTTTTGCATGACAGGATCCATATTTCTCAGAAAAATACTGAAAAATACTGAAAAATACTGAAAAATACTGAAAACTCTGAAACACTCTCTCCTCTCTCTCTCTCCTACCAAAATGGCACCGACACATGCTCATTAACATATTTTCTTTGGTTTCTGTGGCATTGTGGGAAATTTGGGAGTGTATATAGCTGAGAGATGTGTTTTTCATTAAAAAACGCTTCTTAGCGCTAACGCGAAAAAACGCGCAAAAACGCGCAAAAATGCTAATGCAAAACGCGGTAAAAATCGCGTTTTTAACGCCGGTTTTTCCAGGCGTCGAACCTAGCTTTACAGCTCGTTTTTTAAAACGTCCATGTGCATGAGGACTTATAGTTAGCAAGCAGTCAATTACGGGAGTTCATTACCATGATTATCACTGTAGCCACTAAGTAGGTAAGCTAAAATCAAAATATTCACATTGACTGAAGTATACCTTTAAAGAAGCTCATTAACTAAACACAAAATCCAGAAATAAAATTACCATCAAAATGTCTATTTGGTATGAAAAGTATACAAAGGCCCTTCACTGGCATACAGTAATCACATAGCACTCATTTAAAATATTACCAATCATTCATTAACTTCAGAAGAAAAAAAATCCCCTTTAACCTCTGCCAAACTGGACCAATTCTGACATTTCCCACATACAGTACATGTAAAAAAACATGAAAAAAATTACTTGGAACTCACAAACATGATATGTTTTCTGAAAGCAAAGGCCATGGGAGATAAAACAGTGGTAGTTGCAATTTTTATTTACGTCACACAATATTTGCGCATGCAGTTTATCAAATGCAAATTTTAAGAAAAAATGCACTTTAATGAATTTTAGTGACAACAAACACAATATAACACTCCATTTTTGGCAAAATATAAAATATGTTGTTACACCGAGTAAATAGATACCTAACATGCCATGCTTTAAAATTGCACATGTCAGTGGAATGTTGACAAACTACAGTACATTAAATAATTAATAATTATTAAATCATTAGGTTATAAGTTTGAAGTTAAACAGGAGGTCTGGTGCTAATCTTATTACACTCATTCTGATAACAACAACTCACATGTGTAGTGCGATTACCGTTTACATATGTGTGCGGGCCCTAGGTGTGCTTTCATATTTATATATGAGCACAGGGGAGTAAGCATTCGTATTTGCACATGAGCACAGGGGGATGGGGAGCTTTACATTTTTACATATTTATTTTATGATATATTTTATTTAAATGTATTTTTTTTACACTGTACCTATAATTTTTTTTATCAACTTTATTGCTATCACAAGGGATGAACAACATCCCTCATGATAGCATGGGCTGTTTTCCTTATGGAGAGATCTGGGGTCTACTAGACCCCAAATCTCTCCTCTGCCTTCCAAAGCTGAGATCAATTTGATCAGCTGCTTCTTTAGCTGGTAAACAAACAGCCGAAACCCGTAAGTTACAAAATCGTTATTGCTTCTGGTGTCATACACCATATAGATGATCATAGAGATGATCAGGGAATGGAAAATCCTCCTTCTCCTCTATAGTCAACCAGCGCAACCGCCAACAGCGGCCCCAGCCACCCCTGTGGAAATGGCAGCAGTGAAAGGGGGGCCTCCTTCTACTGCCTGTAAAATGAATAAGGCTGGGTTCACACATATTGGCTGAATTCAGACCTGAAACAGACCAGAAGATACACAGGACTCCTGTGCAATTCACTCCGGAGGTGTGTAAACCAGCTCTATAAAGAGCGGGTCACAATCTCCTGACATGCGAATTGGATGCAGGAAAACCCGCATCCAATACGCAATAGTGTGAACCCAGCCTAAGTGGCTGTTTAGCTGCTCTGATCACTTTTACCAGAAAGGGAATAACAGCTGTAAGGAATGATATCTGGTGATATCAAGAGGAAGTACCGTATATACTCGCGTATAAACCGACCCGAATATAGCCGAGGCACCTAATTTTACCACAAAAAACTGGGAAAACTTATTGTCTCAAGTATAAGCCTAGGGTGGGAAATGCAGCAGCTACTGAAACATTTTCAGGACGCGGTGTGGCACGGACAACACAGAGACTGCCGGCTTCACTGTGCCCGTCAATGCAGCCTCACTGCCCATCATTGCAGCTGTACCGTGCCCATCATTGTAGCCTCACTGTGCCCATCACTGCAGCCTCACTATGCCCATCATTGCAACATTACTGTGCCCATCATTGTAGCCTCACTGTGCTCATCACCGCAGCCTCACCATGCCCATCATTTTAGTCTCACGCCCATCATTGCCACCTCATTGTGCCCGTCATTGCTGCCTCAATGTGCCCGTCATTGCGGCCTCACTAGTAGTGACTGTGTCCATTCATGCAGTCTCAGCAGCAGTCAGTACCTGGATTGCACAGCGGACATCTCCCGCTATATCTTGGAGCTGACTCTGAAATTTTCAGCCGCGATGTGACAAAAGTCTCACCCTCCTCCTAGACCAGCTCATGTGATAGACGCAGTATTCTGTCTATCACACAAGCTGATCTATGAGGAGGGCTGGACTTTTGTCACAGCACGGCCAAAAATTTTAGAGTCAACTCCAAGACACAGCGGTCTCCCGCTGTGTAAGGGAGGGATAGACGGGAGCGCTGCAGCCACAGTTCAATGCAGCCCCAGGACAAGCAGCCTAATGCCCGGTATCCCTGCCCTCACTCGAGCATAAGCCAAGGGGGGGTTTTCAGCATAAAAAATGTGCTGAAAAACTCGGCTTATACTCGAGTATATATGGTATATACACCACAAGGTGATTCAGCATAGAAATAATTCCTTTTAAATATTTTACATTTTCTTTTCATCTGATATTCCTTATTGCCCCCCCCCCCCCCCCAACATGCAAAATAATCATAAGCTGAATAATTCTTACAAGGGGTCCAAGACCTAAAAAAAAAAAAAACATTAGGAGAACCTGACAACCAATTAAAAATCAATTTTTATTTCGCTGGCCTCATTAATCAAAAGCATCAACCAGCAGCTCACTGAGTGACACCTGGACATCTAAAAATGAACATGAATTAGGACTGCCTAGGATGACTTGGGAAGCAAGGCACATTAAAGAACGTGATTAAAACGGAAATAGGAATTAGCCCAAAAGGTTTGGAAGAGCTTTTGAAACAGTTTGGTAGCGATGGAGAGAAAAAAAAAAATTGTAAAGTTGCTGACTGATTGCGACTCCCCAGGGGATGTGAAAGGGGCTTTAGGGGTCACTTACTCACCAAATTAGAAGTGTCTGTCATTTCAAACCAAAATAAAGCAATAGCAGCAAACATAGTCAAATGGTTTCTGCAGGGGAAAAGATTTTTGCCTTGCCTAAATTGCAGGCAGGCCGTTAGCAATTAGAGGTTTGGTCTTTTTCAGCTCCTAATTCAGACATAATTTATCACCTCTAACCATATTCTTTGATTTGAAAATAGGTTCTAATCATCTTATTTATAATAATTAGAATTCAGCTGTTACTCCCTCCAAACTTTAGCTAGTCAAAGCTCCATTTCCTATTGGTTGTTACCCAACCCTCCCCGACTTTATTTAGCTAATGTAAACATACAAGGGAAAGAATCTAATCTACTTGTGGTTAAAATGTATTTCAGCTATGCCTGTGTTTAAAGAAAATTAACTGTACAGATTTTATGCCAGACACAATCAGGTTTGACGTTAAAATGCAAAGTAAACACCAGTTGAAGCATAAACAAGTTACTTGCTGGGATATCCCATAGAATGTTAAGTAGACTTTCAGAAAACATATCCTTAAATGCAGAGTGGATGTAATCAATACATCAGGTAGATGCTTCCTTTCTTGTTAAAAAGGTTCTTTACGATGATTTGTGAAACAGATATGGCAGAAAATAATAACATCAACACCAGCGGATGTAGCTGCTTTTTGGTACAGTTATTTCATTTCAGTGCCATTATCCCATAAATTCAATAAAACATTTCATCTACTCATTTAAGAAACTAGCTAGTAATAATATTGAATTTGGAAATTTTTGAAGTGGCCCTGTCCTGACATGGTGGAAATTATAATAGAGGTAACCTGTAAAATAAGTTGCTCTATACTTACCTTTTTGGTGGCCTGTGTTTTAAAACTCCACCACACTGATGACCCCTGGATGCTGTAAGTATCAGATACTTCTGGGTGTGTCAGATACATGCTCCTCCATCTCACAACTAGTGTTGGGCGAACAGGTTGGAGCCGAGCATAAGTTTGGCCTGAACTTCGCCTGTTCGCCCATTCGGCGAACATCCGAATTTGCATGTAGCTCAGCCAGATGTTCGTCCGCCGCGCTCCCCACAATGCACTACGTGGTTCACAGTGCGTTATAGGGCCCTAATTGGATGAAGCCTTGCACCTGACCAGTGGTCAGGTGTAAGGCTTTGCCAGTTAGCACTGTCAGAGACAGGGGCGGATCCAGAGTCTAGACTTGGGAGGGGCACTGCCAGAAAATACGTTTTTTTGCAGGCAATTTATCGGGGAAATGGCTGGTGTTGGCGCTTCAATCATCCCGGCACCATGGTTGTTTTATTATTTTATTACATTGTTATATAAAATGAAATAATTCAACTCACCATAATGCAGAATCAGTGGGAGCCCTGAGCGTGTCACTTGCCACCGTCGCCTGCCACCAGATGCAGATTGTCACTTGCCACGTCACCTGCCACATGTTGCGGATTATCACTTGCCACATCACCTGCCAAGTGTTGCGGATTGTCACTTGCCACGTTACCTGCCACAGGTTGTGGATTGTCACTTGCCACGTCACTTGCCACACGTTGCTGGTTGTCACTTGCCTGCCGCCACATGCAGATTATCACTTGCCACGTCACCTGCCACATGTTGGAGATTAAAGTGATAAAGATAGACCCGCGCCGTGGAGAAAAATAAATAAAATTGTAAATAAATTACACATAAATTATAGAATAAATACAAAATGTGCATGTACGTGTGCGTTTACACACTTGCCCACATGCACATATGTAATAGGGCTGCCACTGTAGTGCGAGGTGAATACCCCAAAAAATGATAATAGAAAATTTATACTCAGAGCTACCTCTCTAAATCATAAATGTACATATACTCACATCAAATATGTTGTCACATGACATATATTTGATGTGAGTATATGTACATTTATGATTTAGAGATGTTGCAGATTGTCACTTGCCACGTCACCTGCCACAGATTGCGGATTGTCACTTGCCACATCACCTGCCACACATTTCTGGTTGTCACTTGCCTGCCGCCAGATGCAGATTGTCACTTGCCACATCTCCTGCCACGTGTTGCAGATTGTCACTTGCACATCACCTGCCACATTATGCGGATTGTCACTTGCCACGTCACCTGCCACAGGTTGCGGATTGTCACTTGCCACATGTTGCAGATTGTCACTTGCCACGTCACCTGCCACACATTGATGGTTGTCACTTGCCTGCCGCCAGGTGCAGATTGTCACTTGCCACGTCACCTGCCACACATTGCGGACTGTCACTTGCCACGTCCCCTGCCACACGTTGCTGGTTGTCACTTGCCACGTCACCTGCCACACATTGCTGACTGTCACTTGCCACATCACCTGCCACAAGTTGTGGACTGTCACTTGCTGCTAAGGTGGAGATTGTCTTTTGCTGTGTCCCAGAGTCAGGCAGCAAAGAGATGATGTAATCTCTCTGTTGCTCGCAGCTGCCTGCACAGTGAGGGCAGGCGGTGAGAGATGTCGGTTTCCCCTACAAAATCTGTTTCCCCTGGCTCACGGCTGAGATCGGAACTCTGCCCCTCCAGCCCTCTGCACCACTGCTCCTCCTACTCTACCCCGAATGCACGGGGGCGGGGGCGGTAGATGGATTATTGGCATTCAGGGGGAGAGTAGGAGGAGCAGCGGTGCAGAGGGCTGGAGAGGTGGAGTTCCGATCTCAGCCGAGAGCCAGGGGAAACAGATTTTGTTGGGGAAACCGATCTCGGCACAATACCGGGCCCCCCGCTCTCTCACCCGCCCGCTCTCTCACCCGCATCTAATTTCTCAGGGGGGGGGCAATTGCCACGTTGCCCCCCCCGGATCCGCCCCTGGTCAGAGCCCTGATTGGACAAAGTGATGATTACTTTCTCCAATCACGGCTCAGTGCTCATAGTCTCACCCCACACTATAAAAGCTAACTTCCCATAGCCAGCACTTGCAGTGTGCTGGAGTGGAGATAGATAGAGCAGGGCTTGTTTTGCTATTAGCGGTTAGTGTGTTAACTGTTCACTTATTGTGACCCTTGAGTGCAGAGTGTTAGTTTATTGTTAGTATAGTGTGTGAGAATAGTGTGTCAATGAAGTGTCACTGTAGTGTGTTAGGGTAGTGCAGTGTTTAACACAGCTTTACATAACATTTGACTAAGTGTTAGTGTAGTGTGTTAGTGTAGTGCAGTGTTTAACACAGCATTACATTACATTTAGTGCTGTGTACAGTTCTGCTGTATACCCCTTTTTTTTTGGTTGCTGCGTGTTTTTCTTGTGTCTTTTTTTGTCCCCTGCCTGTCCCCCTTTTTTTTAATTGTCAGCTGGAGTTTTTCTGACTGCAACGTGGTGTTCCCCATTTTTTATTTATTTATTTATTTTTAAAATAGTTTTTACATTTCTGTCGGTCCTCAATTTAAAGTGCACCAAACACCACTTTTCAGTGAATAAAGTGCATTCAATTACACATTTCCCAGTATGTATGAAATGTGGGTAATAAGCCCCCCATCATGTCTGGGAGGCCAACAAGGAGAGGCAGACATTCCCATGCCATTATGAGGGGGCCAACAACATCTGTGTCCACAGGTAAAGGTGGACATGGTCCGTCCTCAGGTAGGGCACCTTTGTCTCTGTTTAGTGATGTTGCCCATGCTATCCAGCCACAGCATGTAGAGGAAGTGGTGGCCTGGCTTACTAAACCTTCCTCATCCTCTATGACCCTTCAAGCTGGCACTCGTGTGCTGTCCACTGCAGCTGCCAGAGCAGCTTATTCTGCCTCATTTTTTGCAGCTACTTCTGCCATAGCCCCAGCATGGACCAGTCAGCTGAAGTATTTGCACACAGCATCAACCACTTGCTGCTTGAGGATGCACAGACATTACTTGATTCAGATGTTGGTTCTGAGGCAGAGGAAGGGACTAAAATCAGCCAACAGAGAGGGAAGAATGCTAATAAACAACAAATTGGCAGTCATGTTCACCCAAGGTGGCTCCAGTGATGATGAGGATGGCAGGGGTGATGTTGATGAGGTCACTGACGTGACCAGAGCAGAGGAGGAAAGTGAGGTGGAGAAACAACCCCAATAAGGCAGGATGTCATCCAGAGGCAGGCATCAAGGAAAAGTAAAGAGCAACCACCCTATGCCATCCGATTGTGGAGCTGTTATCTAACTGCCCTCTTCCCAGAGCTCATCTGTGGGGGCCTTTTTCAGCACATGTGCAGCCGATCACACTGTTGCAATTGGAGTCACCAGTACAGTATTTGTAAATTGAAATCATATCCCCTCTCAAGCGTCTCTTCTCCAGAGAGAATAAGTTCAGTGCTCGCAACCTTTCTTCATAACTAAAATCCTCCAGACCCTTTATTAGCTTTGTTGCCCTTCTTTGTACTCGCTCCATTTCCAGTACATCCTTCCTGAGGACTGGTGCCCAGAACTGGACAGCATACTCCAGGTGAGGCCGGACCAGAGTCTGGTAGAGCGGGAGAATTATTGTTTTATCTCTGGAGTTAATCCCCTTCTTAATGCATGCCAATATTCTGTTTGCTTTGTTAGCAGCAGCTTGGCATTGCATGCCATTGCTGAGCCTATCATCTACTAGGACCCCCAGGTCCTTTTCCATCCTATATTCCCCCAGAGGTTCACCCCCTAGTGAGTAGATTGCATTCATATTTTTGCCACCCAAATGCATTATTTTACATTTTTCTACATTAAGCCTCATTTGCCATGTAGTTGCCCACCACATTAATTTGTTTAGATCTTCTTGCAAGTTTTCTACATCCTGCGGAGAAGTTATTGCCCTGCTTAGCTTAGTATCATCCGCAAAATACAGAGAACTGTTTACCCCATCCTCCAGGGCCTTTATTTCATTTGTAAATAACTTTGTATTGCCTTGTAGCAGAATAATAATTTTAGTGTAATTTTAAATTGGACAAATAATAGAATAAAATGTATACTTTGTATACTTTGTATCTACAGCAATTTTAAACTTTTTTTTTTGATAAACTGACACTGAAGAAATTAGAAAAAAGTGAACTTTTTAAATTTTGTTACATTTTTTGTCTACAATATATGCATAAAAAATAAAAGCTTTTTTGCAAGACTATATTACAGAAATAAAACCTTGTTCATCCTAAAATATGTGAAATATGTATTATGTTTTTATCTTAAGTAATGCAAAGTTATTGCTCAATCAATAGGCCCATAGTAGAAATCTAAAATATAAAAATTACTCAGATCCATATGGGGTGTACAGGCATGAAAGCAAAACTGATTAATATTTTATTTTATGCTTTTGATCCAACGGGTGAAATTTTAGCTCTTTTTTGCTTTTTTAAAGACTCTTAAGCTGCCCATAGACAGTTCGGATCTCAGCTGGTTCAGCAGGGACTGGCCAAGCTTCGAACCATGTATGGGCAAGCTGATTGTATTCAAGTTGATCGATCGATCAAATTAGGTACAACCAGAATGTCAGAATTTTCATGCGATTATTGCTACAGCCACTAGCAATAATCACTAAATGTTCTACCGACGGGGGCAGCTCCCCATGCCCTCCCTGCCAGGAGAACACAATAGCTCAACGAGAGGCATTCCCACATCAACAATGATATTGTTCATGGGGGAATCGAGGGATTTTCGACAACCCGTGGTTGCAGGAAAGAAAAGCGTACCATTTATGACTGCTTTTAGTTTGCTTCTTTGAAAGAAGCCTGTTGTATGAAAAATTTAAAGAGTAACTCCACTTTTGTTGAGAAAAAAATCCCCCTCTGGGTGATCTATGTACATTGCAGGGATTTTAACAAACTTTGTTGCAGATTCCTACCTTTTGTTATTCTAAAGGAATCCCTGTGTCTGGATCCATGTGATAAGTGAATTTAATGGGAGTGGTTTCATAATCAATGAGCTGCTGCACCTGCAGGGCTCTAATGAGGAAAATTGCAGGGTTTGCATCCCTTTAGATGTGATTTCCTATTGGGATTATCTCCCCAAAAAATGCATTTTTTTTGCAGGGGATGCCTGATATCTGACTTGTATCTTAGCGCAGACTTCTGGGAAAATCAATGAGCCAATCACACAAGCAGGAAATTATGTTTCTGGTGGGACATTCTGTACACATTCTGTGTACAGAACACCTCCAGGTAGCCATATTGCATTTTACAGAGAATTACAGAGCTGCAGATTGAAAATGAAAGGTAATTTTTAATAACAAATTGGTTCATACTTTGCTGGTTTTTTTTTTTTTTTTGCCTTCCTCTGGATCGACTGTGGGTCTAGGATTGTGTTTTTTTAAAGATGCTTTATTTATTTATTTGTTCCCTTTTATTGGTTAAACTAGATGGACCTGTGTCTTTTTTCAACCAGACTAACTATGTAATTTCAATATGACTTGAGTCTCAATTGTATATGCTATATTATTATTTTTCTATTCTCCCTTATTTTCGCCCCACGAAAATGGAATTACCCTTTATTGACTTATTTGCAGTAATTCATCTCAATGACTCCTCTCTGCTCTGCACAGCTCATTCAATGTGTTTTGCCAAAATGGTGAAAATTTTAAAGAAATCCTCTCATTTTCACAGAAATTTTGGTGAAAAGAAAACACTTAGCTTCACTCATCTCTAATCAGTGCTGCAGTAAATTAGCAGTCTGTGTCCTTGTAACTGTGAAATGTATAAATACATTTTTATTTGACTTTTTTTACACATGAGCATAAAATGCAAATAAAGAAAGTATTTTCCAAACACCATATATTTCTGTTATTATTTATTAATTTCTATATAAGATCTTCATGTCATATTCTGGGTCATGTATGAGCTGTCCTTCCTTTCTCATGTAGACTTAAAAGTTAAACGTGTGTGCCAAATAAAGTCACGTGGGTAAATATTGTGGCTATATAACTCAGTATTTTTTCGTTTACAGTACCATTGCATAGCTAATGTGTAAATAAATAAAGGATATATTTATCAGGCAATGTCTCACACACCAGTCATATGGTTTTCATGTGAAAAAGCTGCCTGTTATGCTGTATTTTAAAAGAAAATTATGTTTTTTTGCCAAGTTTGTTATTGTTTTTTAACCACTTGCCGACCAGCTCACATACATTTATGTTGGCAAAGTGGCTCCTCCCTGCGAATCGTGGAAGCTGTAAGGTGGCTCCTTTAAGAGTCATAGCACTCGCCTGCTGCACAGCGGGGGACCCGATGCGCGTGGCTGCGAAGTCCCTCGGCCACACTCGATCATGGGCGCGAGAGCCAGAACGGGGATTTCTGTATGTAAACACAAAAATACCCATTCTGACAGGAGAGGAGAGACAGATCGTGTGTTCCTTGTCATTAGGAATAGTGATCTGTCTCCTCCTCCAGTCAGTCCCATCCCCCACAGTTAGAAACACTCATGAGGGAACACATTTAACCCCTTGATCGCCTCCTAGTGTTAACCCCTTCCCTGCCAGTAACATTTATAAAGTAATCAGTCCATTTTTATAGCACTGATTGCTGTATAAATGTCAACGGTCCCAAAAAAGTGTCAAAAGTGTCCGATCTGTCCGTCGCAATATCGCAGTCCTGCTAAAAATCAATGATCACCGCCATTACTAGTAAAAAAATAAATAATAATAATAAAAATGCCGTAAAAATGCCATAAATCTATTCCCTATTTTGTAGACGCTATAACTTTTGTGCAAACGAATTAATATACGCGATGTTTTTTAAAAAAAATATGTAGAAGAATACATATTGGCCTAAACTTATGAAGAAATTTTGTTTTTTAACATTTTTTGGGATATTTATTATAGCGAAAAGTAAAAAATATTGTTTTTTTTTTCAAAATTGTCGCTCTTTTTTTTGTTTATAGCGCAAAAAATAAAACCAGCAGAGGTGATCAAATACCACCAAAGGAAAGCTCTATTCATGGGAAAAAAAGGATGTCAATTTTGTTTGTTTGTACAGCGTCACACGTCCGCGCAATTGTCAGTTAAATCGACACAGTGCTGTATCGCAAAAAATGGCCTGGTCATTAACCACTTCCGGACCCCCCGCCGCCATTATATGTCAGGTACTTTGAAGGAGGATATCGTTGTTATGGCAGCAGCTAGCTGCCATAACCCCGGTATCCTCGTCTTCAGCGGGCGGGCGGGTTTAAGATAAAAGTGGTCCCTGCGGCGGGTTCACCGCGAGATCACTTTTATCGCGGCGGGAGAGGGCCCCCCTCCCGCCACACTCCAGTCCCCTCCGCCGCTTACTGGCGCCGGCGGCAGAGGCGGATGCAATTGGGTCCTTCCTGCGGCCTGACATTGAGACGAGTGAGGGGAAGCTAGGCCCCCACCCGTCTCCATATCATTGCAGGGCGGAAGCGTCACATTTTTTTAAATGACAAAATTTTTTTCTTTTTGACCCCAGATCTCATATTTCAGAGGTCCTTTCATGCTTTTTTTCTATTACAAGGGAAATACAGTTTTAAACATGCCCCATCCTGACAAGCTCGCGTGCAGAAGCGAACGCATACGTGACTAGCGCGCACATATGAAATCGGTGTTCAAACCATACATGTGAGGTATCGCCACGATCGGTAGAGCGACAGCAATAATTCTAGCCCTAGACCTCCACTGTAACTTAAAACATGCAACCTGTAGAATTTTTTAAACGTTACATATGGAGATTTTTGAGGGTAAAAGTTTGTCGCTATTCCCCGAGCGGGCGCAATTTTGAAGCGTGACATGTTGGGTATCAATTTACTCGGCATAACATTATCTTTCACAATATAAAAAAATTGGGCTAACTTCACTGTTGTCTTATTTTTTAATTCAAAAAAGTGTATTTTTTCCAAAGAAAGTGCGCTTGTAAGACCACTGCGCAAATATGGTGTGACAGAAAGTATTGCAACGATCGCCATTTTATTCTCTAGGGTGTTAGAAAAAAATGTATCATTTTTGGGGGTTCTAAGTAATTTTCTAGCAAAAAAACTGCCTCGTACACGAGATCTGATTGTTGGCAGGGGATTGTATGTTGACAGACAGACTAAAATTAGACCATTAGTACGCTCCTTCAGACAATTGTTGTCCAACTTTCGGCCAACAAATGTTGGATGGCAAGCTAGTAATTTTTTGGCGGACAACGTTCTGTTGTCTGATTTTCATATCATGTGTACACAAGTCCGTAACACGAAAGTCAAAAGTACAAACACGCATGATCGGAAGCAAGGAATGAGCCGGAAACGGTCGGTCTTGTAAACTAGCGTTCGTAAGGGAGAATTAACTTTCGTGACGCTGCAAATTATGAAATGTCCAAATGCAGCGCACAATTCTCTTCTTCTTTAATGGGATAATAATGAAGCTGATTTGCTGGTGATACTGATGGAGTTCTGCCAAACGTATTTTAAAAGGCATTTGTTTAATAGTGATATCAAGAATATTATTATTATGCTTGTTGTTTTATTTTTTGGGCAAGTTACCACAACATCATTATCCCGTCGTTTTTAAGATCAATGATACAACTATGTTGGTGTCCCTTGTTAATTTTACATTGTACTTTTTAAAATGTAACTGCCTACTCCCAAACTGTCATTTGAAGTAAAACACATAGCCAAGTATTATTCAACACAATGTTTTTATTGTGCAGAAAAAAAATAAAGCAAATTAAAGTAGAGATGCTATCTGTCATCCAAATATAAAGAACTTAACCAAAAAGTGCATCTTATACATACAAAAATATAGAAAATATAACAAAAAAAATAATTATTCCAAAAAAAAAAAGGAAATTAGTAAGTGGTGAAAATCCTCAGTCCAGCAGGCTTGTTGGGGGTCTTGTGGCTGGTATTGCCATTGACCGCCATTCTGCTGTAGTGGGTGGGGTGGCTGTGGAGGAAGTGGATATGGGGCCACAAAATCACACAGGTGTGTGTTTTCTGAAATTTGGCCCCTCATCCCCCTCGTTGAGGAGCTGCAGGATGAGTTCCTCACATGTGCTCCTTTGCTCACCGTCCATCTCCCTTAATTTCTTGGCCGTCACCACGGCAAATCCCTCAGCCTCATCTGGGTCTGTCCAGAGGGCAGTAGTGGTCTAGCTGAGGAAGGCAGCTGTGGCCCCCTCCAGATTCCTGCTCTTCCTGGGCCTTTTAGCAGGAGGGCGTAGGGGAGGGATCTGCGACTCCGTCTGGCTGCTGACCACTGGCTCCTCCAGACTGATACTTTCCTGTGTATGAAAATGGGATCATAATTAGAATCTTTTTTAGGGTTTGGTCATCAATCGCACACAATTTTGATCTCCTCACTGTTGCAAATTGAATGTGGATAAACAGAAAAGACTATCATTCTGACCCCAGCATTTTTAATTCTTGTTCAAATCATTTTTGGTCACTACTGTCTATTGATATGGAAACCACTTTGTTAAAGCATAAATATTTTTAACAATAATGTCTAGTTATCATCATTGTATTTTTGGATACAAATATGTTCAACAATGCTATACCTGGGTCAAGCTAGGCTCCTCCACATATTCTTCCTGTCCAGCAGGACCTGGGTGGACCTCAGGAACTGTGGCCTCAGCAGATGTCGAAGGGAGTATAGACAGGGATGGCCTGGGTTTTGTTTGGTCAGTAAAAACCACAGGCTGTGGTAATACCACAGCCTGGGGATATATATGTCATCTGCTGCTGCTCCAGATCTCTCTGAGTCCATGACCTTGTTGAGCTCCCTTTTAAAAGTACTCCTCAGGTTAGATATTTTTATCTTTACATAGTTGATGTCTGCCCTGGGGTACACTGGTTTCACCAACTCGAGTAGTTTCTCCAAAGCTGCCTTCCTCAATATTTTATTGGAGTAGACTCTATTCTTGACCTTCCAGAGACAGGGCAGCTCCCGGTACAGGTCAATGAATTGGGGTAGAAAATCAGACGCAGTAAATATATCCATTGTGATAAATGATATGATGCCTGCAAGACCAAACACAAGACAAACCCTAATGTTTGACTTAACTAATAAGCAGGTCCCAATATAGGCCTCAATCTAAGCAGTATAGGCCACTAACCACCTATGACCCAATTTTGAATTGTACCTTTGTTTTATGGCTCCTTTCTTGCATTGGCGATCATTCGTCCTCCACTCCAAGATCGTTCATACGGCCGTTCCATCGACCGTGCTTTCTGGCTTTATATACACTGCGCATGCATGAAACTCTATTCTCATTGTGTCATGGCGCTGGGGGGTGACCAACACACGGCAGAACATTCGGGAGTGTCAGGATCTTGGTAGGAGGCCGAGATGCTGGGAGGGCTCCCCTTGCGGCCGAGTGCAGCACAACCCTGAAGATGACACAGGGATGCAGTGTCCACAGAAGCACGGGTTGCCTGGAAGTAAAAGCTGGTGTCAGGAGCTTGATAGAGCAATCACTGGAGGCAACGTGCTAGGGTCCAGAGAAGAGGACCAATGGAAATCCAATAGCAAATCAGAAGCCAGGCCAGGGGGTCAAACACAGTAAGACAGTCCAAGAACCGAATCAACAAATCCAGGTACAAGAGACAGAGGTATGCGGAGTCCGTTAACCAAGCCGGGGTCAGATGCAGGAAGCAGGCACAAGGAGTCAAAAGCAAGCCAGTAGGTAGAGCCAGAAGGTCAGGAGGAGCAGATCAACAAGCCGGGCCGGTACACAAGAGATCAGGTAAACAGGAATCACAATTGCAGGAACACAGGAAGAGCCGATGATAATCCAGCGATGTGGCACTGTCAGTGGAGCGTTTAAATAAACAAGGTGCCTGTGTCACGTCGTGCGCGCACCATTGCATACGCAAATTGTCCTACCTCTCCGACGACAGTCAAGGATAGATTCAATTTCCAATTCAGCTTTATCTCCAACCTGGACCGGAGGTGGGGGCACTTCATCTCTTCCTGGAAAAGGACTAGAAACAACATGTTTAAGAAGTGAAACATGAAATACCGTATGGATTCTGAAAGACTCAGGCAAGATAAGTTCAAAAGCTACAGGGTTAATTTCACGTTTGATCTCAAAAGGACCCAGGAATTTGGGTCCTAATTTCCGAGATGGGCATGGCAACTTGAGATTCACCGATGAGAGCCACACCTTATCCCCTATCTTGAAGGTAGGGTTAGCTCTTCTCTTCCTATCGTATTGTTTTGTTATATTCTTCTTGGGCCTTTTTCATGGTATCCTGGAGTATCTGGTAATTTGTATGGATGAAATCCACTCTGTCCTGAACTGCTGGGACTGAAGATTCTGGAATGACGTTGGGTAAAAATGAAGGATGAAAGCCGTAATTCGCCCAGAAGGGTGATTGGTTGGTAGAAGTGTGCACCGAGTTATTGTATGCAAATTCTGCACAAGGTAATAGTTGAATCCAGTCATCCTGAGAAAAAGAACAGAACCATCGCAGATATTGCTCTAGCATCTGGTTGGTCCTTTCGGTCTGACCGTTACTTTGTGGGTGGTAGGCTGTGGACAAGCATATCTCAATTGAAAGTAGTTTGCAGAGATCTTTCTAAAACCTAGAGGTAAATTGTACCCCTCTATCTGATACGATGTTATCTGGTAATCCGTGTAATCGGACAATTTCCTTAATAAAGATCTTTGCTGTATCCAAGGCAGAGAGAGTACCTTTCCGTAGCAAAAAAATGCGCCATTTTGGACAGGCGATCTACTACCACCAAGATAGTAGTAAATTCTTCTGAGGGGGCAGATTCACGATGAAGTCCATGGAAATCTTCTTCCATGGTTGTTCTGGGACTGGCAGTGGTCTTAACAAGCCCCAAGACCTCGCGTTGGACCCCTTGTTCTGTTGGCAGATTATGCAAGAGTTAACGTAGTCCTTACAATCAGATCTCAAAGTGGGCCACCATAGGGACCGCTGAACAAGTTCAGTTGTTTTTCGGACCCCGAAATGACCAGCTAGCTGATGGTCATGAAAGGTCTTTAATACTTGTAGTCTGGCTTGCTGAGGAACGAAAATTTTGTCTTGGTGCCATAGGGGTCCCTCTTGACTTCTCAGGGAGGAGATTTACGCTTCCATACACTGACTAGAGGCCTGCTCAATTGAGAATCTTAGGTCAGGTTGGATTAGTAGAAAGTTTTGGGGAGACAAAATTGTACTGGGTGCAATTTCTTCAGGAGTGTCCGGGAACATCCGGGATAAGGCATCCGCCTTTCCATTCTTCGACCCTGGGCGATAGGTTATGTGGAAATTAAACCTAGAGAAAAATAGAGCCCATCGAGCCTGTCGGGGTCTTAAGCGTTTGGCTGTGCGGAGGTACTCTAAGTTCTTATGGTCTGTAAAAATCAGGATGGGATGAGTGGCACCTTCCAGGAGATACCTCCATTCCTCGAGAGCTGTCTTAATTGCCAGAAGTTCCCAATCCCCCACATCGTAATTTCTCTCTGGAGGGCTCATTTTCCACGAGGAAAAGGCCACGCGATGCAGTAATGCCTTGGGACCCTGACGCTGAGATAGAATCGCCCCTGTGGCTACTTCCGAGGCGTCGACTTCCAGGACATAGGGTAGAGCGGGGTCAGGGTGTTGTAAAATTGGGGCAGAAGGGAAGAAGGTCTTAAGCTGGTCGAAGGCAGACTGTGCTGCTGCAGACCACTAAAACTTGGTATGTTGGCGGGTGGTCTGAGTAATGGGTGCTACAATGGTGGAGAAATTCTTTATAAATCTTCTGTAGAAATTTGCAAAGCTGATAAAGCTCTGTACACCCTTCCTGTCAGAAGGGGCCGGCCAGTCAAGGATAGACTTCACCTTTTGAGGATCCATGGCAATTCCACCTGTGGTGATGATAAGTCCCAAGAATTGACCTGAAATCTTTTCGAAATCGCATTTTTCAGATTTAATGAATAACCCGTGGGTTCTGAGGATGCACAGTACCTTCTTAACATGTATTCTGTGGAGTTCCAGAGTGGCTGAAAAAATAAGAATGTCGTCGAGGTAGTCGACAACAAAGTGATCTAAATGCTCCCGGAAGATATAATTTATGAAATGCTGAAAAGTTGCCGGGGCATTGCACAACCCAAACGGCATGACTAGGTACTCGAAAATGTCCAAATCTTGTTCTGAATGCTGTTTTCCACTCGTCCCCCTCTCGGATACGGACGAGGTTATAAGCACCACGGAGGTCAAGTTTGGTGAAGATGTGTGCTGTACGGAACCTTTGAAAGAGCTTGGGATGAGTGGGAGCAGGTAGCGGTTCTTAAGGGTAATCTTGTTTAATTCCCTGTAGTCCACACATGGTCTTAGTGTCTTATCCTTCTTCTCGACGAAGAAAATGCCGGCACCGTCAGGGGAAGAAGAAGGACGGATAAATCCTTTTTCAAGGTTTTCGTCAATATATTGTCTCAGGGTCTCAAGCTCAGTCTCGGAAAGGGGGAATATACAACCAAAGGGAATAGTAGCTCCTGGCAGTAACTCGATGGGACAGTCGTAGGGGCAGTGTGGCGGTAAGGTGTCTGCTTTCTTTTTATCAAAGACATCAAGAAATTCCAGGTAAGCTGCTGGTATATTAGGATCTGGACTGGATGTGGGTTGTACAGTCAGGCAACTGGAAAAGTCTTTGGATTCAGGGGCCAAACAATGTTGTTGGCAATAGGAAGATGTAAAGAGTACCTCTTTCTTGGACCAATCAATCTGAGGATTGTGTGCTTGTAGCCATGGGATTCCCAGGATGACCGGAAACATAGGGGAACTTAAGACATCGAATCTAAGAAACTCCCGATGACCTGAATTGGTAATGGTAAGGATAGGTACGGTTTCCTGGGTGACATATCCCGAGCTTGGCATGGAGATGTCAGCCAGATGGACTGTCAGTCTCTGTTTCTTATAGTTCAGTGGAACAGCAAGATTTTTAGCTAAGGCCAAGTCCAAAAAACAACTGCACGCCCCGGAATCCAGCATTGCTTGGAGGTGAACTTCTTTGCCTGCCACTAGCAATGTAACAGGGAGTGAAATATGAGCAGAAGAAGACTTGACTACCTGAAGATGGACCGGAGTACGGAGGGTTAGTTTTCTTGGTCTTGTGGGGCAATTGTCTATGAAATGTCCTGATTCCCCACAGTAGAAACAAAGGTTCGCCTGTCGGCGATGAAGTCTCACCTCAGAGGTTAATGCTGGACGGAACATGCTAATTCGTATGGGGGCTGATGCAGACTGGGCTTGAGGCAGTGTCCGGGTAGAGAAAGAGGCTTGATCACGTTCAACCTGACGTTCCCATAGACGTCTGTCAAGCTGAACCATTAACTGGATGAGATCTTTTAGTGTGGAGGGAACCTGTAATCTGGCTAGCTCATCTTTGAGGGCCTCAGAGAACCCCATCCGATACTAGTATTTTAATGCCGCCTCATTCCAGCCAGCGTCTATGGGCCATTTCCAGAACTCTACTGTATAGTCTTCCGCAGGGCGCCGACCCTGACGAAGGGAATATAGAGTTGCTTCGGCAGTGGCTACCCGTAGTGGATCATCATATAACCGGGCCATGATTTCAAAAAACTGGTCCACAGTGTTAATGACAGGGCTGTTTTGTTCCAACAGGCCATGGGCCCAGGTCTGCGGCTCACCGCGTAGTTAGGAGTGAAATCCGCTTTGACTGTTTCACTGGAAAAAGTCTGTGGTTGCGAAGCAAAGTATAAGTAACAGGAATCCACGGAAACATTCTGGCACTGGGTCTCGTGGTACTGGAGGGCCATAAACCCAGTAGCTGCTGCTGGAGGCGGGCTCTGAACTGAGGCAATGGGTGACTAAGGTAGGTGCTGCAGTCGTTTCTTCAACCGGAAGTATTCCTCCTGAAGCTTCTGGATGACTGGGGTAAGAGCTGTGACCTGCTGGAGAACAGCCTTCATCGGGGAGTCCCCTCTGTCGGGCTCTGACATGGCTGGATTATACTGTCAGGATCTTGGTAGGAGGCCGAGATGCTGGGAGGGCTCCCCTTGCAGCCGAGTGCAGCACAACCCTGAAGATGACACAGAGATGCGGTGCCCACAGAAGCACGGGTTGCCTGGAAGTAGAAGCTGGTGTCGGGAGCTTGATAGAGCAAAGTCACTGGAGGCAACGTGCTAGGGTCCAGAGAAGAGGACCAATGGAAGTCCAATAGCAAATCAGAAGCCAGGCCAGGGGGTCAAACACAGTAAGACAGTCCAAGAATCGAATCAACAAATCCAGGTACAGGAGACAGAGGTATGCGGAGTCCGTTAGCCAAGCTGGGGTCAGATGCAGGAAGCAGGCAGGAGGCGTCAAAAGCAAGCCAGTAGGTAGAGCCAGGAGGTCAGGAGGAGCGGATCAACAAGCCGGGTCGGTACACAAGAGATCAGGTAAACAGGAATCACAATTGCAGGAACACAGGAAGAGCTGATGATAATCCAGCGATGTGGCACTGTCAGTGGAGCATTTAAATAAACAAGGAGCCTGTGTCACGTCGTGCGCGCACCGTTGCAGACGTGCTTTTGCCCGATCGCGGCGCCAGGCGTCCGTCTAGTAGCGATATTGCGCATCCGTGTGAGCTGATGCGCGTTAGCGCGACCTTGCCTGTACTGGCTTGCCAACCTTGTGGAACTGTGCATAGGGATGCGCCTGTTTCCCTGACAGGGAGGGACAACATGGCGGATTCTGCGGATTCATGGCAGCCCTGTGGTGGTGGAGCTCATAGGAGGCACAAAGCAACCCCCATGAGCAAGGGTGAGATGGTGGAGATGTTGCGCATCCTAGAGAAGCACGATTATGACTGCAAGTGGTACAATTACGAAAGGCCCAACAGCTGAAAGGACATCATTTTGGAGAAGGTCACCGCCGTTTTGCAGAGTGAATTTTCGGTGGAACGATCACAGGACCAAATCCAAAAACGATGGTCTGATCTCAAACACCGTGAACAAGACCAGATTGAGTACATACATCAAATCATAAAAAAATTAAGCAATATTTGGATCTAACCAATATGTATATATGTAAATTAGCTGTCTGCATATGTTCTTTCTCCAAGTAGCTCTAGAGAATTATATATAAGGTTTTCTAAAATCTTTGTATGACTTGGTATTCTAAAGATGAAGGTAAATATAAAGCAGATATGAACATTCTTATTTGGTCATGTTTTTGGACATCTCTTTATTTTTGGAACTCATTTTTTTCTCTTCAACAGGAAGGCACCAAAAAAGGAGGCTCCAGCCAAGCCACCACAAGGGATGAAGGGAGGCTACCCTTGCTCGGGCCCCAACGGGGGAGGCAACAAGGCCATCTTCCCCCCAAAAAAGTAAGTGACATCTTCAAACACACTCATTTAGCCACCGATGGGTGTTTTTAGGTGGGCCAAAGGCCATGGGCTTAGGGCAGAAAAGAAAAGGGGTAAAGCACACCTTCTGGTTGCTGCCTGGCTCATCAGTGCACATTAATGCAGCCTTGCCAGTGTAGACATGTGTAAAGGAGAGGCCCCGGGGATCACGGTCACACAGAGTCACGCTTGCTAGGATGATCTTCACATATCCCCTATCCCATAGGAGACAAGAGGGGTGGGGGACAACTGCTGGACTTTTTAAATGTTGGTACTTGTCCAGTGTCTGTCTTCTGTAAAATTACATCACCTTCCCTTTTCTATGCATTTTTCACAGAAAAACAACCAGAGTGCAACATGGTGAAGTCCACTAGTCAGGAGCAAACCTTGACATCAGACCAAGTGCAAGGTTGGTCAACTAATGTAGCAAAATGAATGCTAGAAACAGAGATGGGACTTAGCTTATAAAAACCACTCCATAACCACTTTCAGTAAAAAATTGAAAATTTGGATATCCCATCCCAGAGCCTCCAATTACCTAAAAGAATGTAAAATTTAAATTTACCCTTCAGGCTGAAATATTGTGACCATTCAGCTAAGCAATTAGTCGGTGTAGAGCAATATCTGTGATTTTCATTACTTTTTGGTTAATCATTATTTTTAATTTCCCTTCCCAACATTATTTCCATACTCATAGTTTATACTGTAAGAAGCATAGTTTAAGTGGTGACCTTCCAGTCCTACAGCTTGAACCCAACCGGGGTAGGCTGGACTAGGCCATCAAGGTTTATATCACTACTATACTTTATGCCTTCTCAGTTTTTGTATTACAAATGTTGTATAATATATGCAGCAACTTCAATTGATTTGTATTTGTTTGATAAAATAAATAAAAATTATTGTTGAAACAGATGGGACTTGGGTAGGTTAATGAATGATGTATTGTTTCTTTTTAGAGGAAAGTGAGTGTGGTGAGCTCACCCAGGATGTTTGTTTGGAGCCATGGGATCTGACTCCTGGACCCAGCACAGACCTTGCCATTGTGGACGTCAAATCCCCTGACGCGAGTCACACTGAGAGGCAAAGCGACCCAGAAGACAAAGAAAGTATTCGGGAGCCTCTTGTTTTTGCAAGTAAGTATTCTTAGAATCTGGCTTTGAATGTGTATACATGTCAAGGAAAAGGAAAGAAATTGGGACTTTAAATGAGGCATGTATAAATGCGTAATGCGTATGACTAGTTGTAAATAGGCTACATATTGGGAACACCATGTAACCATGGAATTATAAATATAAATGAATTAGTCAATAACTCCAATCATTTAAATACAATTAATAAATATAATATACAGTATGATATATGTTGTATCATATACTTAATATATAATACATAATTTCCACGTAAAAAAACATAATATATATAATCATAATCATATTGACATATTTGGTACAGATTGATTGGTATGGTATGATTGGTACAGACAAATGCAGATAATGAATTGATTAAATACAAATCTAATAATTATAATTGTCATAATAGATGTACAATAAAATTAACAGAATTCATAATTTTGATTTTTAAACAAGCTTGGCATCCTTGAGTCAAAACTTGACGCGTTTCATGGCGTTAACAGCCAATCATCGGGAGTAGGATGCATAGACTTTGGCTAAAGGGTAAGATGGAAAGATAAATAAATAGATCAAATCTACAGGGGTGTACCATATACTTTTCAAGAGGGAACTAAGACTTTATATGTTACCTATGGTGAAACCTATATAAGTATAAAATGGCCCAGCAATAACCCAAGATGGATGGGGACAGTGGCTCTGAGAGAGCCGTCTCGCCCGGGGTTGAGGCGGGGGCGAGCCCCCCTCCCCCCAGGAACCCATAGGGAACCATGGAAGGAACCATGGACAAGAGCAGCCAGGAAACGGGCCAGACAGCCACGACACACCGCCAGAGAAGAGGCAGGCCCATGGGACACGTCAGGTTCTAGGAGAAAGGTAAAAAAGAGGGGGAAGGGTAAGGATAAGGTGTGAAAAATAGGAAGGATGTGAAATGGGGTGTGTGAAAATACTCAAGGAAAAGTAAATGATAGGGAGTGTGACAACTGAAACAAAAAATTGAGTATAGGAACAGTGATGAGTATACAATAAAGAGGTATAGGTGCATCTACATATGATAGTTGCACTTAAATTTCTGATAGATGTTGACAAAGGAGGTTAAATGAGAATGAACATGTTTGTCAAAGGTGAAAACCAGTGCATTGCAATATTAGAGGTATGGACAAAGATAACTGTGTGTGTGGATGTGAATGTATGAGTGGGATAAATAGGTGCTAGTGAGTATGAGTAGGTGAAAATCCCTGGGTTACCTGAGATGTAGATGAACCGTGCATGGAACCTCTCCCTGGGATGAATGGTGTGGAGTGAGCTGCTAGGCCGCTCCGGCCACAAATACCCACAGCTGGGGGCGAGTCCCCGCCAGCATCATGCATTGGCGTGATGACAGTGAGGGAAATAGAGTGAGTCCCCGCCTTTGGTAGGTGAACCTTAGCGGGAGCCCATCCAGCCCCCCATCTCGTGTCAGATGGAAAGACAGGCACTCAACCCGGCGTGTGAGGACGCCGCACGTGCGATGTGCTAAACATGGCGCTGATGCACCAAGGTAAGGCCATGCCCCCACCAAACCACAGGGTGAGAGGGGGGCCGAAACTGGGCGCCTCGCAACCCCGGGACGAGAACAACAAACAGTAGAGCCAGCCTCAGTGGGCATGGCTGGCTAAATGGATGAAATAAAGGGTAGGGTTGATTGATTAAAAAAGAAAAATATAATGAAATTATAAACAAATGACCTGAGCCAAAAAATCTAACTGAAAACCAATGAAGAATAAGTATGTGTGCAAGGATGCCAGCTTATATGTGAATAAAACCAGAATTCTGAGGCTGTAAATTATTAAGTAAAAGATGTGTTGGGTATGTGAGGTCACTAAAAGAACGGGTGTCTTCCACCTTAGTATACAAAAGGTAAAGAAAAAGGAGTGACCCCAATAAACCAAACTGGATTGTATTGTGTATATGCCTCCATCCCCATATGTATATGTAAAAGGAAAAGGAAAGAAATTGGGACTTTAAATGAGGCATGTATAAATGTGTAATGAAATGAAGTATGACTAGTTGTAAATAGGCTACATGTCCTGGTTCCTATTGGGAACACCATGTAACCATGGAATTATCAATATAAATTAATTAGTCAATAACTCCAATCAATTAAATACAATTAATAAATATAATATACAGTATGATATATGTTGTACCATATACTTAATATATAATACACAATTTCCACGAAAAAGAAACATAATATATATAATCATAATCATATTGACATATTTATTGTTAATAATTAATAAACATGATTGATACAGACAAATGCAGATAATGAATTGATTCAATACAAATCCAATAATTATAATTGTCATAATAGATGTACAATAAAATTAACAGAATTCATAATTTTGATTTTAAAACAAGCTTGGCTTGGCATCCTTGAGTCAAAACTCAACGCGTTTTATGGCGTTAACAGCCAATCATCATGGTTAGGATGCATAGACTTTGGCTAAAGGGTAAGATGGAAAGATAAATAAATAGATCAAATCTACAAGGGTGTACCAAATACTTTTCAAGAGGGAACTAAGACTTTATACGTTACCTATGGTGAAACCCATATAAATATAAAATGGCCCAGCAATTGCCTAAGATGATCTGGACTCCTTTTTCTTTACTCTTTATACATGTCAAGTGTTTAGATGTCCAAACAAAACACCCACACCACACATTACAAAAGTATGTAGTGCATTAACATTAGCATGGAGAAGGAAGAGGTGGCAGTGTTGCTAGGTACCAGAGTTTTGGAGACCCAGGCACCAGGGCCAAGATTACAGAGTAGTTGCAGTGTGTACATTCCTAGTAGTGTAGGTGTCTGAAGGTCAAGCAGGTTGCAAGCAACAATAGACTGGGTAGGTAAGTATTTCCTGAATTTGACTAGTAACTTGACCATAACTCACTACATAGGGCCTCAGCCACTTGACCATCATTCCCTTAATACTTTTTACTCTTTTTACTAGGTCATGATCTTCCACAATGCACTATTGGCAGAATGAGTGCAGATATGTTGCATTGTTTGAAGGATCTGGAGCAAATCAAGCAAAATTTTAATTTCCTCTTGCCTGTTCTGAAGTTTTTTGTTCCACTTGTTGGCTCCTGTTTACCCTTTTAATATTTACCGTGTTTTTAGGACTTTGAAATGTGAAAGTTTAGGGACAGTTTAGGGACAGAACTCTAGGTGCACCACCGGGTCATGTCTAAAACTACTGAGCGAATTACTAACAGTGAACATGGCAACATCACCTGTGCCAAACTCTACAAGTATAGAAAACATAACCTGGCTTTGCATCTTGAGGAGGAGAGTTGGGAAACACTGTCCTAACTAATGTGAATTGTAATTTTTCTGTGTTTTTAAGAATATAATGCCTCAAATTTGAAGGTGCCCCCAAATTGTGTCTTTCTTTGATCCCATGCCTAAAATGTGTGTATTTCCATACATCTAATTTGCAAAAAGCCCCAAAACACACAGTGTGTCAACATGTGCTATCTAACCCCTCCACTTTCCTTCCTGTTCAGCATCACACTCACATACTTGGAATTGTCCACTCTGTGCACACCAGGTTTCCCACATGGAGGTCCGCATCCTACACTCATTGCAGCCACCAGCAATGGTTTTGCCTATGGCCGTTGTTCCCATTTGTTCCCATTTCCGCAGATCACCCTGGCGTCGGGCGGCGTTGCTTTGCAGCTCTCTGCAATTCTGGATGCTGTTCACTGGATCGCTGATGCAGATAATCATTCCATGACGTATGCTCCTGATGAGCGGTTGCTATACCGCGAAACGTGTAGAGCTTTGATTATTACCAATCTTCCTATATCATGAAATACCAAGATATCAATGATTCCATTTACCTCCATAAGTATCTGTCATGGCATTAAATCTCTTTTATTATAATTATTTGTCCTAATTTTCATGTCTCTTTTTGGGTCTAATCATAGTAACAAATGTAAACATGCATATTGATTGTTATCGTTGCTCTCTGTGTGACAATGGAGCATGACTTATTGTGTAATTTATGTGTATTTTATGTATAATCAATCCATGGTTTATTATATAGAGGCTTGATGCCCACAGCATTTTAGAGGTTGGATGCCCAAAATGTTTTTTACATACCATGGATTATACCAAATAAATGAATTTTGGTCACTTGACCTGCATTGTGCTGCTGTGTGCTTCATTTAAAGTCCCACTTCTCTCTCTTTTTCTTTTTAACCATGTGCTATCTAACATCATTGGGTATCAATGGATGTGTTTTGGGGGTGCAACCCCTTCCTCATAACTAAAGTAGCTCAAAGGAAGGGGTTGCACCCCTGAAACACGTCCATTGATACCCCGTGATGGGAGATAGCACATGTTGATACACTGTGTGTTTTGTGGGTTTAAAAAAAAGATGTTTGTAACTACATACATTTGCAGCATGGGATCATAAGGGAAATTTAATTGTTATGCCTCTACGTGTACGTGGCTTCAAATTTGGGCTTTTAGAGGGGTAAGATCACCCCATATGAAGAAGGCAACATCCACACAGTCTTGGGATACTAATGTCTCATTTGGCTTTCACCAAAATTGAACTTTGTAAGTTCCTGAGTTTGGAATGTGTATCTAATGTTTTAGAACATGCCTGTTTAGCCCCAAAAAAGGAGAAATAATGCAAAACATACATGTTATACACCAAGATGTTGGTATGTTTTAAAACCTTAAAACGCACATGTGAATGTGCTTGGAGTAAAATGTTTTTTACTAAACAATATGTGGCCTTATTATTTCAATGCTTAATAACCAGTGTATTCGGTAAGTTGTTGTAGTTACAGTGACAATGTACTCTTAAATGTGGCCAACTCCTGCAATTTTTAGGCATCAAAAAATGAAAGGAGTTTAAAAGGCATAATGTTTTTGAACTTCATGCATTAGATCCATTAAGAACAAAAACATTGTGTGTGTGTGTAGCACGGCACACCATAATAGTTAGCTGAAGAAGATATTGCCACCTCATGTAGCAAATAAGGTACATTAGCACTATTGGAGCAAGTGACAAAAATAAAGCCCATTTGTGAACATATTAGACAGATAAGAAACACAGACAACAGTAGTTCAAATGAAATATGAGTTTATGATCTCAAAATAATATTAGGCATGATCAGCTACAATTTGCTGCCAAGCCACTGCCCCTCTACCCACAAAATAATCAAGGTATTTCTGCCATAAATCTCTGGAAATTTGTGAGGGCAATCCAGCACGGGCATTTTCAATAGGTGTCAGCACGCCCACAGATGGCTGAGCTGCGGCCTCTTCAGCTGGGCCTGCCACTGCAGGGTCCACATCATTTGGCAGTGAGGCAAGGTAGCTGGTAGCATTCTTCCTTAAAAAATGATGTAAAATACAACAGCACAGGACCACAAGGTTGAAATTGTAGAGTGCCAGGTTGATTGGAGTCAAAAATAGCCTGAAACAACTCGATAGGATGCCAAAGGTGTTTTCGACCACCCTTCTGGACCGAGAGAGCCTGTAATTGAATATTCTCTGCTCTGGGGTGAGGTTCCTCATAGGAAACGGCGCCATCTATTTAGTATATCTATTTCTACATTGTGTTTCATTTATTTCTAACCTACACCTATAAATCTAAAAAATCTTGAAGTTTGTAAACTTGATGAGTCCCACACATTTACTTCCTTGAGTTCTGTGACACATTCACTGTGCCCTGTGAGTAGTCACTGCTGTGTCACACATTTCACAGATCCTGCCTTCTGATCTACAGAGGTGTTGAGAGGAAGAGGAGTAGTTTCAGGAGGCAGAGTCAGTACAAGATTCACTGCTTGCAGGCAGCAGGGTAACATAGGATCTGTAGTCCTTTAAAATTGAAAGTATCGGAGATGCCCCCCCCCCGGAGAAATTTCACTTACAACAGATTTTGCATTTTCTTAATTCATTACAAAAAGGTGGGGGGTGTCTCCATGCTCTATAAACTTTTCACCAGTCCCTTGACTAGATTGTCTTACCAGGTGACGTGTGAGAAGGATCTGGACATCATAGCCCTTGAGGCGGAGGACTGGCGCAAATGGAGTTCACAAATCCACAGAGGTATCCTTAATGTTGCCCAGATTGAGGCAGGATACAAAGTACATGCTAGATGGTACTTAGTGCCAGAGTGCCTGTCAAAAATGTATCCAAGAACCTCACCCTCCTGTTTCATGGGTTGTGGCCAGGTGAGTACACCATTACACATATGATGGACATGCCCTAAGATTTGCCGCTTTTGGATGAGGGTTCATTCATTCATATATTCTATCACAATGATTAAGATCTTCAATCGTCAGGGATGCTAGTGTCGCCCTACTGAACAAACCAGTGGACAACGTACCTCCACATACCCAGACATTGGGTATGTCATACACTTTATGTATTATGTAAATTGCCATTGCCACAGCATTAAAAAGCCCTGTTATAGACATAGCATTGATGAAACGCAAACTTACGTGGATCATGTTGAACAAAAAGATAGTAAGTGTTCTACGCGACAAACAATCCCTTTTTGATCAAATACGGTCCCCCTGGCTTGCCAACTTACAGGTCCCTAATACATAAATACGTAGAATTGTTTTTCTAGATGACCAACGGAGGGTTCCCGGGCGGATTTTCCTTTCTCTTATTCCGTTTCCTTCTTTTCTTTTCTCCTCTTTGTTTTGTGCCAACCTTGGCATCGTGTTTCTGTAGCCCTCTTTGTAACACCCCTTTTTTATTGTAACCCAGACTCTCCTGGGCATATTTTGGGGAATATGGTCCCTCACATGTGACAGTTGCAATGTTTGATAGTTGCAAGTGCCTTCATTATCACATAATATGAGTAAGAGGCATTATTGCCATCAACACTATTTCATTGTGATTATGTAATATTATGCATCCGACTCCATGTTCTTTAGCATATGTATGTTTCATCAGGTGGTGAGCCGGATGGTAACGCTATAGAGTTTATGTTATTCAAATGCTTTAGTAGTAGTCTATAATAAGTTGATATCCTTCCTTAGATACAAGTCGATGTATGTTAGAGGGCCCTACAGCAGACCTAACCTATACATTATGGTTCCAGTTCCAGTTCCAGTTCCTACAAAGCCTTGCATTTGTATGTTTCCTCTGTTACATGCTTGGAGCAGACAAACTTGTTTTCCTAAAACAATAAAAACTTTTGAAACAGAAATTGAAAGTGAACAGCAGATGAGAAGCTGCAAAGCATGCAAGGAATCCAGGAATTTCTGGAAAGTGATGGCCAGTAGGCAGGCAGCACTCACCACAGGAAAGGAGATGTTTCAAGAAAGGTCATATTGGATTGTCAAAAATAACTATTGCTTGTATTGTTATTAGAATGCTGACATTTTAAAATTAAAGTGTATGCTGTGACCATAGAACTATTTTAAAGCTCAGCTTGAGCTACTGAGCCCTGTAAATAATGGGCTTTTTACAGTAGGATGTAGGGAAAAACTGGAAAACATGTGCAAAGGTGCGGAGAGCTTTACCTGCTGGCTGCCAATGAAAATGATAAATACTAATATGCAATAGTTTACCTGCCCCAAAAAAAAAAAAGGAAGAAAAAAAATTTTTTTGTTTACGTTTTTCTGGCCCTGACCATAATAAATAATGAAAGAAAACATATTAAAAATATACATACCATACATACTATACATATGCTATACATTCCCTTATGGATCGATTCAAATCCATCTGCTCTTGTGCATTAAATTCATGCACATTAACACTTGCTATGTTGTGCACCATGCTCAAGAAGCCTATTCATTTTGGCAGACACAATGTACCTGCACCTTTTTTCTGATGTATTGCACTACACTGCTTGATCATTATTTGCGGTGTGCTGTATAAAGGTGTGTTGTGGAGGTGTCTTGGGGGTAAAAATTAATGAAGTCGCATTGCACCAACATTCATTCTAAACATTGCGGTTATGCGCAAATTACTGCTTTGCAATGAAGTGTATTCAGCCTTGTGTACCCTGGGTCTAACACTTCTTCACCAGGGGGAGCTTTTGGCATATAAAAGACACCAGTGTAAACATAGAAGGATGTTGAAATCTGTGTTTATTTTAAGATGTCAAGTTCTAAAGCACCAGCTATAACAGCAAAAAAATTACTTGTGTATATAGAGCCATTTTCCTAATATACTACATGTACAATGGGTACCAAGGTGCACATGAACGCAAAGGTGCCAAAGAATTCTTTTTTGGCACCTTTATTGGTTATTAGTAGGATGGCATTCAGAATATAATTATTATTTGAAGCAAGGGAAAAGGTAATTCACTTTCTGAACATGGCATGCCATAAATAACCAATCATTTCTGTCCAAACTCTTTTAATTATAAATCAGTAGAAGATTAGCAGATTTATCATAGTAAATAATATTTAGCAACCTGGAATGACTTCATAAGTCATTTACTAATAAGGAATTAGCCAGTCTAAGTTCCAGAAGAGTGATACATTTTACATGAGGCGCTAAATTATTAGTATTAGCTAAATTAACTTAGTCCCTCAATAACTTATGCCTACCTTGAGCCAAGAGAAACATTGACTACAGTGTAGAGCATTGTTTAACTAGGCCTGAGGCATCCTAGACTCTGGAGCATTACATGTGAACTCCAACGTGATATGACAATTAGGGTTAGTGTTGAGTGTAACTAATTCTTGTATTACAGTGTTTATTAAAAACAGTCATATTCTTGTATTACAGTGTTTATTAAAAACAGTCATTATTCTGTCTACATCCACATATAGAATACATCTCCAGGCTGGCTTAGAAACATTTTCAAAAGTTATTCATTGTGGTTTCTTCATTTTGCCCATTTCATAAAGATGCCATTTAGTAGAGATTGGTGGAGCTTAGGGCATTTGAACAGACGTTCTATGTCAACATTAAGAAGTGCTTAACTACAGACTTCCTATCATTTCCAGAAAGGTTGTCAAATTGGAATCCAAACCTCTTGAAATAATTAATTGGTTCAGAGCTCTTTGCATTTTAAACTGCAATAAGATGGTGGTGAACACTGTGGGACTTTTGAAAGAAATCACTTCATGTCTTAATGTTTGGATTAAAAGCATATGCATAACAAAAAAAATGTTTTTTCTTTTTGGTTTTGGATATCTTAGGGAAGATTAGAAGTCTTACTGTCACCAGAACTAAAGACGAGGATGTGTTTGGGTGACAATAGTCTAAGAAGGTAATTCCCTTCATTTTGTAGAGATTTCCTCTCAGTTCTGGTTGCATCTTTGGGACAGAGAGTAAAGGTAAATTTACCCAATGGGTCATAGATAACAAAGAAACAGTAAACTAGCAGGGGGTTTTAAACTTTCTCCTCTTATCCAAAACCAAAAAAAGCTTTGGCTATATATACACTTTAAAATTAGTTTATTTCTGGTATGGTGCTTAGTGGAAGACATGAGAAGTGAATGATTTTAAAAGTGGGGCTATAAAATACCCTTCCTCCATTATTCCCCAAAAAAACAAAATTAAATCTTAGTTTTGCATAGTTTTTTTTTTCCTACAATACAATCTGTAAAAACTTAAAGTGGTTCTAAAGGCAGAAGTTTTTTTTTTATCTTAATGCACTTGATGCATTATGATAAAAAAAACCTTTTGTGTGCAGCTCCCCCTTAGCCCCCAATACTTAGCTGAGCCCCATCTCAATCCAGCGATGTTGCATGAGAGTCTTGGTTGTCCGCCACTCTTTCTCCTCATTGGCTGAGACAGCAGTGGGTGTCATTGGCTCCCGCTGCTGTCAATCAAAGTTAGTGAGCCAATGAGGAGGGAGAGGGGGCGGGGCCAAGCCACGGCTCCTTGTCTGAATGGGCACCCAGAGCGGTGGATTGGCTCGGGTGCCCCATAGCAAGCTGCTTGCTCTAGGGGCGTTCGGCAGGAGGGAGGGGCCAGAAGTGCTGGCAAGGAACCTGAGAAGAGGAGGATCTGGGCTGCTCTGTGCAAAACCATTGCACATAGCAGGTAAGTATAACATGCTTGTTATTTTTAACCACTTCAGCCCCAGAAGGATTTGCCCCCTTAATGACCAGGCCATTTTTTGTGATATGGCACTGCGTCATTTTAACTGACAATTGCGCAGTCATGCGATGTTGTACCCAAACAAAATTGACGTCCTTTTTTCCCACAAGTAGAGCTTTCTTTTGATGGTATTTACTCATCTCTGCAGTTTTTTTGCACTATAAACAAAGAGTGACAATTTTGAAAAAAAACTATTTGTTTACTTTTTGCTATAATAATTATCCCAAAAAAAATTTGTAACCACTTGCCTTACGCCTCATGCCGATATACGTTGGCAAAGTGGCACGGTGTACGCAAAACAACGTACCCGTACACCACTGCATCATCCGTGGCTAGCGAGCGCGAGCACGCTGGTGGCGCACCGCGGGATGGTGCCCACGGTTCCCGTGGACTCGATGCCCGCCGGTGGCCCACGATCGTGGCACAGAGAGGCAAAGCAGGGAGATGCCTATGAGAAGAAGGTGTTTCCCTGTTCTGCCTTAGCAACATGAGAGGGATCTACTGCTCCCAGTGATCGGGAGCAGTGCTCTCTGTCATGTTCTAGTGAGCCCATCCCCCTACAGTTAGAACATGCTGAGGGAACACAGTTAACCCCTTGATCGTCCCCTAGTGCTTAACCCCTTCCCTGCCTGTGACATTTACACAATAATCAGTGCATTGTTATAGCACTGATCGCTGTATAAATGCCAATGGTCCCAAAATAGTGTCAACTGCAATGTCGCAGTCACGATAAAAATTGCAGATCGCGCCATTACTAATAAAAAAAAATAATAAAAATGCCATAAATCTATCCCCTTTTTTGTAGATGTGATAACTTTTGCGCAAACCAATCAATTTACGCTTATTGCAATTTTTTTTTTACCAAAAATATGTAGAAGAATACATATTAGCCTAAACTGTGGAAGAATTTTTTTGTATAAAATATATATATATATATATATATATATATATATATTTTCAAAACTGTCATTCATTTTTTGTTTATAGCGCAAAAAAATATAAAACACAGAGGTGATCAAATACCACCAAAAGAAATCTCTATTTGTGGGAAAAAAAGGACAAACATTTTGTTTTGGTACTATGTGGTACAAATGTGCAATTGTCAGTTCAAATGACGCAGTGCCGTATCGCAAAAAATGGCCTGGTCAGAAAGGGGGCAAATCCGTCTGGGGCTGAAGTGGTTAAACTGAATATTTTTCATTCGTTTTTGAATCTCTAAACAGAAAATAGTTCATCCCTTTTCCTGGAAAAAGCTTTATAAATGTATTTTTTGCAATGTACTGCTGATTGTGGGAATACCCTAGTCTTGAAAACCCCAAGTGGCTGGTATTCTATTTAATAGATCTCATTCCTCATACCTATTAAATATGTGATCCTTTGAATACCTTGCCTGTTTCATCATGGATAATCTTGTTGTATCATTTGTGCAAACAGTGAACACTAGCAAAGATATATGATTGGTTTGGTATGCACTGGTACAAAGAGAAAAAAAGACAATGAAGTGTTAAAAGATAATTTCTTGCCCAGCTGAGTGAAGTCTGGTAGAACAAAGATGGAACCCTGGAGCAGCTGGCTAATGTTCTGTGCCTCACCATCAGGTATGCATAGAAAAAGGGAACTTTGAGTAAACTGCTTGACACAATTTATGATAATTAGTTTCTCTAAAAGATATTTTAACACCCATTTAAAAATGAATAACAATTTGTCACGGCTCTGTCAACAAACGCATTATTGTCAGCAAACTTTGCTGAAATCTCCAATATGGTTTTCTTATTATTATATATCCCAAATCACAGTAAAGCCCATTACAGCCCTTGTGAAAAATAGGGCGTTTGTTTGTGACAGATCAAGCCTATTGTATGACATGACTTTCAGTGCTGTAAGTTTGTTGAAAAGGGGCAATGAGGCAGCAAGAATTCAGATAAGTGTTTAGGATGACACAATTCCAGATGGGCAGAGAAAAGTCTGTACAGTATTTGAACATATTGTGCAGAGACACATAGATCATGTTTATTGAGGAGTGCACCTGGGCCTTTATATAATAGGGGATTAGAGTAAGCAGTATATGCTAGCTAAAATGAAATAGGAGAGAATACACCAAGGCACTTTTTAAACTAACTTGAAAATCCAGCACAGATTAAAAATGCTAAAAATGTGTCAGTTATGTCACATTAAAAACAGATCTGCACATCTGCATATATTTTTATCATTGAAAAGCCCAAGGCTGCGACAAGGATTAAGAGCAGCTTACGGGCTTTACATTCCATAAAACATCCCAACCCAGCATGAGCTAAAATGGTTTTGTACCTACAGCTGAGCAAATGTGTTCAAATCCATTCTTTCATGAATGCCTGATCCACTTCTGACATTCAGTTTGAACCCACCGAACTTCTTCATTTGTTTTTGATAAAATAATGGCTACCGGGCCAAAGTCAAACCAGCTTGAAAAACCAATCACTATGGCAGTGCTTATTCATCAACTAATGCCGCGTACACACGACCAGACTTTCCGTCAGAATAGACTCCGATGGTCTTTCCGACGGAGTTTTGACAGGGTTCCGCTGAAACGGACTTGCCTACACACATCACACCAAAGTCCAATCGTTTAGAGCGCGATGACGTACGACGGAACTAGAAAAAGGAAGTTCTAAAGCCAGTAGCCAATAGCTGCCCTTGCGTCATTTTTGGTCCGTCGGAATAGCATACAGACGAGAAGTTTTCCCGATAGGAATTGATTCCGTCGGAAAGATTTGAAACATGTTCTATTTCTAGGTTCGTCAGAATTTTCAAAAGAAGAAGTCCGATGAAGCCCACACATGATCGTAATGTCGGACCTTTTCTGCCGGAAAGTCCGGTTGTGTGTACGCGGCATAAAGGTTTGGGTTAGAATTAAGGTAGGGTTTAGGATTATGGTTAGAGTTAGCCTTAAGATTAACATTAGGGTTAGCATTCAGATTAGGGTAAAGGCCCCCCTGTTTCTCAAAAGCTAATATCAAGTTTTCAGTTAGGATGGGGCAGTTTATTTGTCTCTTTCTCTAAAGCTAATATCAAGTTCTCAGTTAGGATGGGGCAGTTTATTTGGCACAAGAATAGGTCTAGGAGAGCTGGAAGGAATTTTTCTCATTTACTGTAAATCTTTTTGTATCCTAAAAGAAACACCAGCAATCACCTTAATTTTGCTTTTCAATTCGTCTGTAATGAAGTTGGCTAAAAATTCACAAAAATGTCCCAATGTTGGCCCAAATTTTGCAAATAGTGAAAACATTTAGTTTTGATCATCCCTAATCTTCAGTGTTTCAAAGTAGAGGTCCAAAACAACTCTGGACTCAAATATTAAATTACTGCTGCTGGGCACCGGGTATTTCCTCAATAGGATGGTGTGGATATCTGGAGTGAACCAGTGAATGAGGATCTCTTGAAACCCTTAAGCTTTACATATGTGCGGCAGCGGTTTTCAGCCTGGGGTACGGTGTGTTCCTGTTCACCAGTTGAGGCGTGATTCAGGTCTGAATTTACACCTGAACCAGACCCAAAAATGCATAGGATCCTTTTGGAATTCACACCAGACATGTGTGAACTGGCTCCATTGAGAACCGGTCACACTCGCATGTCATGCTAATTGGATGCAGTGAAAACCGCATCCAATTCGCACATACGTGAACCTGGCCTTACTGTTCAGCCCAACTTAACGCTTCTGAAAGATTACGTTCAGTGAAAGTATATTGGGATGGCCACTCACAAACTTGCACAGATGACACACACACATTTGCGTGAACTACACAGCAACAGAATTGTTGCATTTGTGCTACCCAGTTACCATTCATCAGACCTAACCCCCCCCCCAACCCCCACCACTACCACCACCACCACATTGACACACATACACATGCACACAAACACTTGTTGTGCTTTTTTATTTTACCTTACAGAGGAAGCAGCAGGAAAAATTAGACCCCATGGGCTGCAGGAAAGCACACCAACATTTGTGTCTATACTAGTTATACGCTCCAATGGCCTGTGTCTCCTATCTTCCATCTATTTCAATGCTGCATCCTTTTCTGTACTCAACACTTCCCTGAATGTCAGATACCTGTGCCTGTGTCCTTATACTCTGGTTCTATCCTCTGACCCTACATCACTTCTAAGTCCTGTGGTGATGTAGGGTTGGCGAATGGAATCAGGACACTTGTATAGGGTGGAGCGCAAGCATCTGAAATTACCGGAATGATGCAATTCTGGTGATGAAACTGACTGATTCAAGTGATAACTGAAGTATATAGACTTGTGTGTAAGATATGGACAATCCCCCAAGCCAACTTTGTAAGCAACAATATGACCCTTTAAAGTGGTTGTAAACCCTTAAAAAAAATTCCAAAAAAAAACCCTGCAAGACAAAGGTATAATGAGCTAGTATGCTTAGCATACTAGCTCATTATGAATTACTTACCTTGGATCGAAGTCCCCACAGTGGTCCTCGTTCACCGCTCCAGCAGCCGACATCTCTCCCGGGGGTTACTTCCGGGTATTGCGGCATCGGCGCCGTGATTGGTCGGAGCCGCGATTACATCACTCCCGCGCATGTGCGTGGGAGCCGCCGGTAACGGCACAGTATAACTGAAGCAACGGCACATACATTCAATAGGCTGGCCATAGATGACTTTTCTTTTTTTTTATTTTAGCCACCAAAAAAAAAAAGAATGAATGAAATCCACACAAGCGAGGTGGATGGAGGAATCCTCCCCAATGTGCAATTGCATTCTGACAATGGGACTCCCTGCTGAACTGGCCAAATTTTTAAAGTGGGTGTAAACCCACTTTAAAAAAAAAAAAAAAAAAAAAAACTAACACCTGCAAGACAAAGGAATAATGAGCTAGTATGCATAGCATACTAGCTCATTATGTAATACTCACCTGAGATCGAAGCCCTCGCTCCGGTGTCCGTACACCACTCTGGCGGCCGACATCACTCCCAGGGGTCACTTCCGGGTATCGCAGCTCCGGCGTTGTGATTGGCCGGAGCCGCAATGAGGTCACTACCGAGCATGCTTGTGGTAACGGCACACTCATTGAAGCAACGGCACATACGTGCCGTTGCTTCAGTTTGTGTCAGTGCACATGTGCCGATGACGTTGGCCCATGCAAATACAGGGGATATCTCCTAAACCATGCAGGTTTAGGAGATATCCTGGGTAGCTACAGGTAAGCCTTGTTATAGGCTTACCTGTAGCACAACGTGGTCTGTAAGGGTTTACAGCCACTTTAATCATCTATGGCTAGCTTTATGGAGGCTACAGTGCTGGAACAGAGGGAAGGTAGGAGACATAGGCCATTGGAAAAATTAGCATAAAAGCTCTTCTGTTACATGGACGTTTGATCTGGTTTTCTTTATTTTTACTTTACCAGGTCAATTTATAAACCTTGTTGGGCTTGTCATTTGCAATAGGGAAATCTTTATATGTGTTTGGTTCAAGTACCTCAATTTAACTACCTCCAGTCATCTTAAGTTCATAAAAAACTCTAATTATTTCACAAACTGTTCTTCCAGTATGTGCTTTCTATTTTGCTAATTCCACATACCTCAAATAAACTATGAGGGAAATATGTAATTAAGGAGAAAATTATATAATTACTTGCACAAACTATTGGGAGTGGTTGCCAGCTTGGTGACAGAGATTTATGAAATAAGGCTTGCTAATTGATAATTAATATCATTACAGAGCAGAGTAGTATCTTTTGTTTGCAGATCTGTAACTGACCTTTCAGTTTTTAAGGAATGTGTAATCAGTGTCTTTAGCTTGTGAGTGATTGTAATGCCATACAAGTCTCAGTTGTGAATAAAATAAATATATGGTTTAATGCTTTTGAGATGCGTGACACTGCTGAATCAGCGAACTGAAATATATAATTTCCCCTCCGTTACTGACACATCAAAGTACTTATCTATTAATCAGTATGTGGTAATTTATTGGTTCATTTATAAACTTAAAGCAATGTGTCTATTCAAGAAGCAGCACGCAATGTTGTCATATTTGAAGCATATAAAAATAGCTGTGCAGTAGGCAATCTTTTTACTTGAATTGTTTCTAAGTTCAGGTATTGTACGAAGGTCATGTTAGGACTACCGTTTACAGTTTAGAGACCAATGAAATATTATATTTGATAAATTCATTAAACCTAATGTTGCCTTATGAGTTTATGTGAAATCTCCATTAATAGCTGTAAAATATTGTAATTATGAATATATTTCATTTAGCTGGCATCTATGTAACAGAGCCACCAAAAAGGTTAGGCTAAGCAGACAAGACGGTGCCCAGGCTTTTGTGTACAAACAATGGGTTCCAAACCCAATTGTGGTACACAAACTCACGTCAAAGGTCCCCATGCTGGGATATGCATTGGAGGGAGCCCAACCCATAATCAATACTTAATTTCCTGGGGAAATGCAATTAAACCTCCCAGCCAGAATAGGCACAAGGATCTGCATGAAAGGGGGCCGACTTATGGAGTAAGCCCTCCAATCATGATCCAAGCTAGGCCAACCAATGAGACATCAGCCTGGTTTGATATACACAGACTAACAGGGAAGTAAAACTCTTTTTTTCTGATAGACCAGCAAGCTGAATGGACCTTTGGTAAGGATGGATAATTATGAGAAAGGAATGCCCTTTTACTTTAACTAAATATGTGTGTAGATTACTGTATTACGGAATATACTCTGTATTCCTTCATGTAAATATTTTATTTCAACCTAATATTTTCTTCCTTGGTGTAAGACGATAGATAGATGATTGTGTATTAGCTAGACTTTCAACTGCTTCCTAATGTTATTATATTTGAAGCTTTCACTCTTGGTTGAAAAGAACTCTCATTTTACCCACATCCTATCTATGAGATATGAAAAATCTTAAATATAGATTTTTCAGGGTAACACTAAATAGAAATAGAACAAGGGGGGCTTGTATCAAGGACTATCCTTCTGTCTAGTGTCAGTGAGCTCAGCTCACGGGCGATGGGCACGGATTTCCTGTCTACACTTCCAGGGTTGCGAGGCGTTCAGCTCCTTCCCCCCCAACTTTTATTGATGGAGGCGGGGTTTGATCTTGACACCATGGCGTCATGCAGACATGCCCGGTTGGGGCACCCAGTGAAGCTTGGAGAGAGGATGTTTCCTTTCCATCCTACCTCGCGGCAGAAATGGGCGGACACCCACTCTGGGTGCTGCCCCATGGGTGGTTGATCCCCTCATCTCTTCGTGCTGCTATAGAGGTTGAGGCATGACGTAGGCGGAGACCCGCCTGCCCCCCCCCACCGGGGATATAACAGCCAGGGCTGGCCGGCACGCCACTCCACTTGTTTGTATCACCAGGAAGAGACATTACATACATCATCCATCACTCAAGCAGGCATGCAAGTTTTTGGGCTAACATTAGATACATATATTCACTTTTTACTTTATCATACACTTTGTATAAAGGGGGTTATTCCCAATCTTTTTATCTCATTATCCTGATATATCCTCCTATTTTTTCAAACAACACTGACACATATTCATTACACAGCAGTGTTTTATCCAACACTCACACTAGGTTTCACCACTCCATTCACATATTTATTCATCCACAACATTTTTCAGATTTTTTTCTTTTCACTTTTTTTTTACTTTTTAATTTTGTTTTATTTTACCCCTTCACTTATACACACACATACATTCTTTATATCTTTTATATATTTTTTTATATTTTAGACCAGTCATTGATGATTGATTGCACTCTTTACACCTGTGGAGATGTGGTGTGGTGAGGTGGTCGGGCTGTCCCATGGCTTATTCTCCCCAGGTGAGACATCATGTCCAGGCCCATCGCCTTTTCTGAAGCTGAGCCTAGTTTATGAGCTGATCCGTAAGTCTTTGATTAGTTTGCGGCTTTCAGTACATAATTGTGTCCCTTGGAGGGCATTATATGCTAATAAACCTCTTTAATTTATCCCTCTTTAGTTTAATTATTGCATCCCACTCCTGATGAGTAGCTATAGGCTACGAAACGCGCACAACCAAGGGTGCCAAGACCAGTTTGTCTTAATCATGGATTTCTATATTTTAATTAATTATATTTTAATATTCTATTTCCTGAATATCATGCATTGAGATGTATTTTGGATGTATGATGCTATCTTTAATTTATTTTGTTGATTATGTTCATATGACTATTTATATCTATATATAAAGAAAGGGCCAAGGGGGTACCACATCCATAGAAATTTGCTAGAAAAAGGGAACGTTGGAGCAGACTTTATAGGTTCCAGAAAAGGAATACAACATAATTATATATATATATATATATATATATATATATATATATAGTTAGTTGGATATATACATGCATATGTACTAACATGTATACATACAAATCCAATATAAAGTTTAGTTTAAAACTTCCCCCGGGCGATCGCTTGGAGAACGGCTCCCATTCAACCCCGCCTGCCACCGGTGCTCGCCCCCCCCCAGAGGCAGCCCCACACTTGCCAGCCTTCATTTTACACTATGGTAATGGTAATGAAGGTAATGAAAACTATAAAATAAAAATGAAAATAAAAATGAAAAATAAAAATGTAAAATTTAAAATAGAAATAAAATTAAAAGGAAAAAAAAGATTATAGAAAAAATAAATACAAATAAAGAATGAATATAATAATAATATAAAAATAATAATAATGGCTGTGTTTGTTGTTCTAATGGAGATATAAAGTATGAAAGCATATAATGATAAGGAATAATAAAAAGTGTGTAGCAAATACCAGTGCTCGAAATTTCAAGTCCTGAGCTACTAGCCAGGCCTTAAGGGTTACTCGCCACCAGTTGCCCCACCCCTAATTTCGTCCCTAAACATGCCCTCATAAATTATCTCATGAAATGACACCTAAATGTTTTATGCAGAATTAAGTTACAAAAATAAATATTAAGAACAACTTTATCAGTGCCCATCGATGTAGCATCACCAGTGCCCATCAATACAGCCACACCTGTGTCCATCAATGCAGCTGCACTTGTGCCCATCAATGCAGTCGCACCTGTGCCAAACAATGCAGCCTCACCTGTGCCCAACAATGCAGCCGGACCTGTGCCAATCACTGTAGCCACACCTGTTCCCAACAATGTAGCCTCACCTGTGCCAACAATGCAGCCTCACCTGTGTCAACAATGCAGCCTCGCCTGTATCCATCAATGCAGCCTCACCTGTGACAACAATTCAGCCTCACCTGTGTCAACAATGCCACTTCACCTGTGTCCATCAATGACGCTTCACCCGTGCCAACAATGCAGCCTCACCTGTGCCAACAATGCAGCCCCATCTGTGCCAACAATGCAGGCTCACCTGTGCCATCATTGCCGCTTCACCTGTGTCCATTAATGCCGCTTCACTTGTGCCAACAATGCAGCCTCACATATGCCAACAATGCAGCCCCACCTGTGCCAACAATGCAGCCTCACCTGTGGCCATCAATGCCGCTTCACCTGTGCCAACAATGCCGTATCACCTGTGCCCATCCCAGGGGAAGAGAGAGGAGAGGAAGAGGAATGCATCATCAAAGAGAGGGGGAACATTGCTATAATTGCTTTAATTTTAATTGCACAGTGTGTGCAGCACTCGTCATCACATACAGCCCCGCCTCCTGGCCTGAGTACTTTGATATACATCACACGTCCTGGCATTGGACCGGGGTTCTGCCATCAAAGTACCTACATCAGGAGGCGGGGTTGCATGTGATGGCGAGCATGGGGAACACTAGGCAATTCAAATGAAAGCTGTTACAGTGATGTTCCCCGGTCTCTGATGATCCGGCCGTCTCTCTCTTCCCTGGGTGATCGCTGGGAGAATGGCTCCCATTCAACCCCGCCTGCCAGCAATGCTCGCCCCCCCCCCCTCTGAGGCAGACCCACGCTCACCAGCCTTAATTTTTCCCTGGCAAAATGCGAGTAGGCGCGTGGATATTTTGAGGGCTGCAAATACCATACTTCAGTGTATGTGGAAATATGAAGGCTACGGGTAAAAGTTATGCACCACACTTGCAAACAATGAGATAAAAATGGTAATGATGGTAATGGTAATAATAATAATAGTGGACTAGACCGTGTGGAAGAAAGTAGAGAATTCCACATAAAGGCAAGGGTTATGAAGAATATATCAATATGTAACATTTGGAGATGTAAGCATACACTGAGAGAGATGTGTTTTCAATATGGTATGGAATGGTCTTAATAAAAAAATGTTGGGAGAAAGGTCATCATGAAGAAGACATCAACCAAGCCTTTCAAAAATACTCCGAAGAGCCCCGCACTGCGGATAAAGCCAAAAAGGAAAACAATCTAATAGACTCATCTTCAATCCACAAAGGCCCCATTTCCCATCACCAAGTATAACAACAGGTATTGGGCTATCAAGAAGACTCTTCTTAAAAATTGGGGGATTCTTTGTAATGACCCCAAACTTATGATATACATCCCTCCCCAGCCTAAACTGGTGTTTAAAAGAGCCAATAGCCCCCAGCAAATTACGCAGGAGTAAAAAAACCCTCCTGGATTCCATTCCCAAAATGTTCTCACTCACTGGTATGTACAAATGTCACAAGAGAAATGACTTACTTGTGCACACATGGACAAAAGACATTGTCCGACTCAAAAGGCAACACCTTCGTTATTGAAGAATTTCTAACATGTTCCAGTAACTATATCTTCTATCTCATCACCTGCCCCTGCAAAATGTGTTATGTGGGTCTTACCATCAGGCCACTTCGCACCAGATTTGGGGAACGCAGGAGAAGCTTGAAAGAAATTTACCCTAAATGTAGCATCCCAAGACATTTTCTAGCCCATCACGATAGAAGTTGTGCATTGCTCAAAGTAACAGCCATCCAATCCATCTCCCACTTTCTACCTGATGGGGAAAGATTCAAATAACAGTGCTATAAAAATGCACTGATTACTGTGTAAATGTCACTGGCAGGGAAGGGGTTAACACTAGGGGGCGGACAAGGGGCTAAGTGTTCCCTGGAAGGTGTTTCTAACTGTGGAGGAATGGGACTGACTGGAGGAGGAGAAAGATCACTGTTCCTAATCACTAGGAACAGCAGATCTCTCTCTCCTCCCCTGTCAGAAGAGGGATCTGTCTGTTTATATTGACAGATCCCTGTTCTAGCTCTCTGTGGAGAGATCACAGGTGGCCGATGGACATCGCGGCCACGCACATCAGCTCCAGCGTCACGCTGGGGGAGCATGCGTACCTCCAATGGCTCTTAAAGCGGCCAACGTACAATAACGGCAGTTCGTGCAGCAGTGCCAACCTGGTTGGCAAGTTGTTAAACTTAAGATCCAGAACACCTCTTTCTTACAAAGTGATCTGAATTTACTCTTTCCTTACTCTTTTCTTTGCTCTTTCAACACCTTGTATAGACAGACCAGTTACATCCTTATTATGGCACTCATTCCAATGCTTTGCTATATTCGTGGAGTGTTTTTTTTTCAATATCATATAAGTGATCGTGGAGCCAATCCCTCAGTCTGCGAGTTGTCCGACCCACATATTGGATCAAGCATAACTCGCATGTAATAATATAGAATAAATATCTGGTGTTACAATTTATAAATGACAGGATCTTAAAATCCTTATTGGTAGTGGCAGAATGTATTGTGTCACCTTTTTAGATGTGAGAGCAACATGAACAGCCATTCATACTGCACCCAAAGGAACCCTTAAATTGCAGTCAATGAGAGTTTTTTTTTTTGTCATACAGACTAGGGGATAGAGTTCTACCTAAACCGGAGGCTCTACGGGGGGACCGTTCTAACACTCTTGGATAAAATTTGTGCATAAGCTGGACCATATAAGACAGGTAGATATTTTTGGATAGTATTCTAAAGTTTACTATTCAACACTAAAGGGAGATTAGAATACTTGAATATTTGTAGACTGAAAAGTTCTTTTCTTGTCTTGTAATAAGCTACTCCTCGTAGTATTACTGGAAATGTTGATGGCTCAATTTAGAATAGACCGAGAATAACCCCTACTCACAAACTGTTGTCTCATGTCCTCAGCTTCTCTTTTAAATCTGCATCACTGCTTCAGATACGTTTAAGCCTCTAAAATTGCCCCACTGGTATGCTTTTTATGGTGTGCCTGGGGTGGCCAGAATCAGCTCTCAAAAGAGAGTTGCTGGCAGATGGTTTCCTGTATTACTTGGATACCACTCTATCTTCTTCACCCATTGGAGTAACATCTAGGAACTCGATGGACTTAGAGTCCATGAAACCAGTGAATTGTAGATTAAGGTTATTATCATTTACAAATAAGAGCCAATCCTCCAAGCTGCCCACCTCTCTAGAGCAGATGAAAAGCAGATCATCTATATAGCGACAAAAAAAACATTATGCCCGATTAATGGGGACAACTCGCCCCAAAAATACAGGACCTTTCCCACCATCCCATGTAGAGGTGGCCAGGGAAGGGGAGAACACAGCTCCCATATATGCCCCGCACTTTTTGGAGATAGTAGCCCCAATCAAACATAAAACAGTTAAACACTAAACTCTGCAAAATAAATTATTTATGGATGAGAGAATAGTTATTGAAATATCTCAGAAATTAAGCGACAGCCTGTAAACCTAGTGAATGGGGGATGGCCGAGTACAAACTCGTCAAATCACATGTAATCCAAACATATTCTGGGTGCCATTCAAATCACGGTAGATCAACTAATTACTGTTTAGTATCCCTGAGGAAACCTGGCAAATCAACAAGGGGCTGTAATTGATGGTTTACCCATTAACCCAGGCATTCATTAAGGGACCCAGGCATTCATTAAGGAACTTAATACCCAGCACTATAAGTCTACCTGTCAGAGGGTTTAACCCCTTATGAACCTTAGGTAAATGGTAAAATGTTGGCATAATAGGGGCCTCCGGAATAAACATATTCCTTTCATCTGATGTGAAGATCCCTACCACCACCGCTCTATCTAACAATGTGGACAGGTCCTTCTTAAACGAGAGAGTGGGATCACCCCTGAGTTTCAGGTAGGTCATGGTGTCGTACAGTTGACGTATAGCTTAATTTTTATTCAGCTCAGAGTCAAGGACAACTACAGAGCCACACTGGTCTAATAACAATATTGCAATCTTCTCTTAAACCCCTGAGAGCCATTTTCTCAGGAGTAGTCAGATACTATGCCACCAGAACACCTACGGGCCATGTGAGTCAGATCTTTCTTCACAAGCTTCAGGAAAAGATCCATATCCTTGCCGCGGGAATTAATATCAGATCTCAATCTAAATGGTATAACGGTGTGACCACCTGATAAATCAACAGAACCAGGATCAGATTCAGACGCTAACTCTCCAAGATCACATAACGCACATTTTGCAAATTCTGCAAATTTTAGTGGAGAAGAAGGAAAATCACTTACAAGTTCCACGTCATTTGGGTTCTCTTCATCATCACCCACCGAGGCATTAAAATAGTGTTTCTTTGAAGTTAATGAACATACAAATTTATTCACATCTAATATGGTACTAAACAAATCAAAATACCTGGTGGGGCAAAAATGTAAACCCTTGGATAGCAAAGAAATTTCTGCATCATTTAAAGTCCTTTGTGACAAATTCAAGACATTGGAAATCACTTCTGTATTCGATTCTGTAGCTGGTACCGACCATTCCTTTGCCCGTTTGTGCTTCTTTCCTCCCCTCCTTATTTTTGCTGCTGCACATCCCACAGAGGAGGGTGGTCCTTTATATACCCCACCACACGTCTTGATCACCCGCCAATGCTAGACAACGCGTTCGACTCGTACTGGAAGTGTATACATTACAGCAGTCTGTTTATGCTTATCTCCGTGTGATTGAATAATTACACTAACCAACTTTCAGGCTGTGAGGGGATCATTTGTTTGTGCGTTTGCATTTGTATACCTTGAATTTATGTGCTTTTAACATGTACAAATACATTATTATTAATTATTGGTCTCCTTTGCTGTGCCAATAAAGTCAGGTGTTTTTTTTTTTTGTGGGACTAGGGTATTCCTTCCCACAAATAATCATATGATTTATGTGGTGGTGATCAGAGGCACTGACTGGTGACAGTATGTAAAAAATAAAATAACTTTATACATTTTTTTTAAACAATGTTTTATATACTTATACTTTATATTCCCATAATGACACTGTACTGCTCTGGGAGGATTTTTTTTCTACTTTGATTGCTTACGCCAGTAACAATATGATCACTGGTATAAGCAATAATTTTTGTGAATTCATGTGTCATTGTTTACTATTGTGATAGCTGTGATTGGCTATAGCTATTATGTGGTACAGGTCCACTGTGATTGGCCCTTGTAACATGTGATCCCTGTGACGAATCACAGAGATTACAATAGCACACAATGAATGGCTATGAATGAAAGCCATCTTGTACTTTTTAGATGTGATTGCTGTTATTGGTCACAGTAATCATATGAAACAAGGGCTCGCCCAATACAATGATCGGTATTCTGCTGTGTTCAGTGGACACAGTGGGTGACAGATCATGCCCCTGCATGCCCATGGGAGGGCATCATATGGCATCCTCCCAGGATAATAGTGCTCCTTCCCGGCCGTCATTTTGCAACAGCCCGGGTGAAAGATGGTTAATACCTCTCACAGAGATCACAGTTATCCCTCTGACAATGCCTTCATCTGCTTTTCTATAGGCTGAAGCCCTCTTTTTAATCCAGGGTCACTATATCCTTTCTGAAAATGTAGACATTGTACAGTGGTTCAGCATAACAACACAGTACCCTAGTTCAGCAATGATATACAGTGGCTTGAAAAAGTATTCATACCCCTTGAAATTTTCCACAATTTGTCATGTTACTACCAAAAAACTTAAATGTATTTTATTGAGATTTTATGTGATAAAGTTAGACCAACAAAAACTGGCACATAATTGTGAAGTGGAAGGAAAATGGTTTTAAAAAGTTTTTACAAATAAATATGTGAAAAGTGTGGCATGCATTTGTATTCAGCCCCCTGAGTAAATACTTTGTAGAACCATCTTTTGCTGCAATTACAGCTGCAAGTCTTTTTGGGTATGTCTCTACCAGCTTTGCACATCTAGAGAGTGACATTTTTGCCTATTCTTCTTTGCAAAATAGCTCAAGCCCTGTCAGATAAGATGGAGAGCGTCTGTGAACAGCAATTCTCAAGTCCTGCCACAGATTCTCAATTGGATTTAGGTCTGGACTTTGACTGGGCCATTCTAACACATGAATAGGCTTTCATCTAAACCATTCCATTGTAGCTCTGGCTGTATGTTTAGGGTCGTAGTCCTGCTGGAAAGTGAACCTCCACCCCAGTCTCAAGTCTTTTGTAGACTCTAATGCCGCGTACACACGGTCAGACTTTTCAGCTACAAAAGTCCGACAGCCTGTCCGACATACTTCCGGCGTACCTTCGGCGGACTTGCGGCAGACTTTCTAACGAACGGACTTGCCTACACATGACCGCACAAAAGTACGACAGCCTAGTACGCGGTGACGTACACCAAGTCCGACGAGACTATAAAACGGAAGTTCAATAGCCCGTACGACACCCTTTGGGCTCCTTCTGCTAATCTCGTGTTTATCTTGTGTTAGTAGAAGTTTGGTGAGAGACGATTCGCGCTTGTGAGACTCGTATTTTTCAGTTCGTTTTAACTGTTGTTCAGTCTGTGCTTGTGAGGTTTGTATCTGCTTTTCAGTGCGTTTGGTCAGTTGGCATTGAGAAATCTTTGTTTTATTGTCCGCTCGTTCCTGATTTTCAGGTCGTTCTTCACAGGCCTTGCTGTTCTTCAGTGCGTTCTGTTAAGTGCGTTCTGACCAGCCGACCGTTTTGAAGCCATGTTACCTGTACGTACTCGTCGTCGAGCTCGTGCATTGTATGTGCTTGGTGCTGTAGTTTATTCTTCAGACCAAGACCAGTCCATGAACAGGGCGAGGAGGAGTTCATGGACCAAGAATTGGTTGCTCCAGCGTGACCAGTTCTGTCACATGCCATTGCTCCGTGAGATCCGTGAGAATAATCCTGAGGATTTCAGGAACTTTCTCCGGATGACGGACCCCGTTTTTGACCGTTTGTTGGCTTTGCTGACCCCCTATATCAGCAGGCAGGATACCTGCATGAGGCAAGCCATCACTCCGGAGCAGAGGCTAGTTGCCACGTTGCGGTACTTGGCGACAGGGAGAAGCCTGCAGGACCTCAAGTTCTCAACAGGCATCTCCCCCCAGGCTCTGGGGATCATTATCCCAGAGACCTGTTCTGCCATCATCCAGGTCCTGCAGAAGGACTATATTAAGGTAAGATATTTTTCTTTTATTAGCATCACATGTTCTTTTATGTAATCTTTGATAATGTAATGTATTTCTTGCTTCAAACACTACTTACCATCATTGCAATATAGCGTGAATGTCCCCTTTTTATCCTCACACATGCTGGATTTTTTTCCTGTTATTTTTTGTCATGCATGTATATTTTCCTTCAATAACCTCCCCAGCATGCAATGATGGGAACATATCCACCTAGTCTACTCATTTTGAATGTATTTTGTTTGAGTGTATTTAGTGTGCTTATAATTAGCAATTAGCTAGATTTACCAACCCCCCCCCCAAACTCACTCCAAATAGTGTGCTGATAATTAGCAATTAGCTTGATTTCCCAACCCCCCCACCCCCCCCACCCTCGTAAAAATTTGCTTGAATGTTCTGTGGTGTTGATTTGTCTAAAGCAAATATATGTTGCACTTTGCAAAATGCATGTGCACTCTACAAGTGCATTTGTTCCAGTGCTTTAGTAAATGAGCAGAAGCTCTGCTGATTTCCATCATCAAATCATATGCAAGCCACAAAGTGTTTTCATTAATTGCCCTTGCATGTGATTGTGTACTCCTTGCAACATGAATGCCTTTTTACCTTACCTCATTTACTGTAAGCTGGTTAGCAACTGCACCTGCAGAGTGCGACAACTGCAGTCTTGTAGCCTTTTTAGTCCCTAAATTCCTGCGTGTCCTAAAAGTAATCTTTTTTAGGGATTTCACAACCCCCTAAAATGTAATCAATGTTCCATCAGAGGGGGTGAGCAATCTGATAAGTGTGCCTTTCCATATTAGTTATTCCAGAAGAATTAAATTATTTAATGTTATACTGATGCTGGGGAATAATGTTTTTAATTGTATAATTTTCTTGCAATGTTAGCTTCAAAATTAATGATTTTGGTTTTCTTGTTTGATTCCCCAGTTTCCTTCAACGCCACAGGAATGGCAGACTGTGGCATCCCATTTTACCAGCCGTTGGGACTTTCCCAATTGTGGAGGGGCTATAGATGGGAAACATGTCCACATCGTGCCACCACCCCATTCGGGGTCATACTATTTTAATTATAAGGGGTTCCACAGTATTGTTTTAATGGCGGTGGTGTCGGCACACTATGAATTTTTATATGTGGACGTGGGGAAGAATGGCCGGATGTCGGATGGAGGAGTATTTGCCCAGACGGAGTTCTGCCAGCGTCTCCAGAGTGGTGGCCTGGGATTGCCACCTGATGCGGATAACGTGGAAGGACTCCCCTTTGTCTTCATTGCCGATGAAGCCTTCGCTCTCAGCAAGCACCTCATGAGGCCATTCCCCCAAAGAACCCTCACCCCGCAGAGGAGGGTTTTTAATTTCCGGCTGGCCAGAGCTAGAAGAGTGGTTGAGAATGCATTTGGAATTCTGGCCAGCCGGTTCCGCCTGTTTCAAACATCCATTAATTTGGCGGAATACAAACTTAATTTTATCATTTTATCGTGCTGCATTCTGCACAACTTTTTACACAAACATTCTGTAAATTATATAGGAACAGTTGGGACTGAGGCTGGACTTATAGATGACAACCTTACGGGCCTGGATACTGTCCGTACTGGCTTGGCCCCCAAAGTGCCCGTCAAGTTAGACAGCAATATGTTAATTATTTTATGGGTAGGGGGGCCATTGCAATGGGCCAGGATATTTAATTTTTTAAAATAAAAAAAATATTGATGAAATCTGGAATTATATTTATTGCTTGCCTTTCTTTTGGGCTTTCTCCTAGGTTATGGTCGAGCAGTTGTAGTGCCAACTGTATTTTCCTTTTAAATGTCTAAATAAGCTCCATTGCCACTGTAAACAACTTTTTTACAATTATAACCAAACTGATACTGAGCATTGAAATAACAAACCACACATTTATTTAATTCCTATAAGGAGATGTTTTTATTAATCGTTGTTATGCATTCAGTTATGCATTTAGTAGAAAATGTTCATAGACAAAAATATAATGATATCTTAATAATTAGCAAAAATATTATTATATTTAAATATTTCTACATAATCCACAATAAAATTTTTTTGCCTTTTTGATTTTCGCAAACAGGCTTTTTTTTATTTTTATTTTTTTTTGTTTTTTTGGAAAATCAAGTTTTTTAATTTTTTTTTTTTTTTTTGGAAAATCAATATTTTTTTTGGTTTTTTTTAAAATCAAGTTTTATCTTTTTTTTGTTTTTTTTTAAAATCAAGTTTTTTTTTTTTTTTGTTTTTTTTAAAATCAAGTTTTATCTTTTTTTTGTTTTTTTTTAAATCAAGTTTTTTTTTTTTTTGTTTTTTTTTAAATCAAGTTTTATCTTTTTTTTGTTTTTTTTAAAATCAAGTTTTTTTTTTTTTGTTTTTTTTCAAATCAAGTTTTATCTTTTTTTTGTTTTTTTTTAAATCAAATTTTTTTTTTTTTTTTGGTTTTTTTAAAATCAAGTTTTATCTTTTTTTTGTTTTTTTTTAAATCAAGTTTTTTTTTTTTTTTTTTTTTTTTTTAAATCAAGTTTTATCTTTTTTTTGTTTTTTTTTAAATCAAGTTTTATTTTTTTGTGGATTTTGTATGTATTTTCTAGAAACAGCCCTCCTTTTTTAAATTATGTTAAACAGCCATATATGTTCAGCCAAAAAAAAAAAGAGAAGGCCCAGAATGGGGTCAGCAAAACAGGAAATGAAGGACATGATCGATGTTTTGGGCTTTCAAAAAGGGCATTTAGATTCTACCCAAAACATCAATCATGTCCTTCATTTCCTGCTGCATACAATCCAGCCGATTACGCATTTCATCGATCTCCCTGTTCCAGGCCATTATTTGACCAATTAGCCGTTGGGCACTGTCTGAGGTGAAATAGTCACTTCTTGTACCTAAAGTGGAATGAAACCAAAAAATGTCTTTAGAAATATGCACACATACATAGTTTACCTTACCATAAATAAAGCTGTTGTCTCAGACACTGACCTGGTGGGGTGCCCATGTAGCATAATTCCTCCACATCCTCGGGGGTGGCACTGTTGCTTGAAGCAAGCACAACCAGATCCCCTAAAATAGAGTAGAAAAATTACATTAAAGAAAAGACAGCCATGCATAGATTACCGTAAGCTGGTGTGTCAGACACTCACCTGGTGGGGTGCCCATGTCGCCCACCTCTCCTTCCTCCACATCCTCAGTGGGACTTGGGCTGATTTCCCAATCATGTTGTTTGGCTTGGGGTGGACTGTCTTCTTGTTGGCTGAGTGATTTTTCCCCTATGTGAAACAAAAAATTAGTAATCTACTTAGCACACAGATATTTTAGTACATAGTAATTTTCAAACATTTGGAGTGAAGTGGTTTGTGTAGAGTTCCTATTTTACCTCAATATTAAAAATTATAAAGACATATTGGATAGATAGATATCTAGATATCAATATCTCGAAATATAGTTAATAATCTTTTGATCTCTCTCTCTCTCTCTCTCTCTCTCTCTCTCTCTCTCTATATCTGGAACAAAATCTAAATATATAACTAAATGTAAAGAAAAAAAAAAGATAACTTAAAATATTACAAAAGAATGTTTTACATTTCTATATCTATCTATCTATCTACCTATCTCTATCTCTCTCTCTCTCTCTCTATATATATATATATATATAGATATATATATCTATATCTATCTATCTATCTATCTATCTATCAATCTATCTATCTATCTATCTATCTATCTATCTATCTATAGATAGATAGATAGATAGATAGATAGATAGATAGATAGATAGATAGATATAGATAGATATAGATAGATATAGATAGATATAGATATAGATATATATATATATATATATATATATATATATATATATATATATATATATATATATATATACACACATATATATAGATAGATATATCTATAGATATGTAACGAGGTTTATTAAAAGATCGTTTGAAACGATGAGCAAAAAAATCGTATAGGAAGGAAAAGCACATGGAGCAGTATACAAGGTAATAAACACAAGAGAAAAACACGACAAGTACTTACTTTTTTTCAGCACTTTAAGGATCCGTCTGTATTGATCCGGCTCCCTGAGCTTGAGGTCAGACCATCTTTTGCGAAGTTGATCCTTGGAGCGCTGGACCCCAAAAGAAGCCTGCAAAGTGTCCACCACCTTCGCCATTATTTTGGCCTTGCGCAAATTTGGCCATGCGTATGGCCCATACTTCCCATCATAGTCCTTTTTTTGAAGAATGGCCACCATCTCCACCATCTCTTCAAAACTCATATTAGAGGCCTTAAATCTAGGCCTCACAGATCTGGTTGACGTTCCAGCCTCCGGGCTTTTTTCGCTACCTGAGGTAGATAACATGTCAGGTGTCTCCGCCATTATTTACCCCACTACGCGCCGTAACTAAAAATGGGCGGAGAACATGAGTTAAAATCGAACGTCAGGGGCGGGCGACGCAGGCGGAGTTTCACACATGCGTAGTGTATAAAGAGGGGCCTTGCGCACGTGTCGTACGTACGTTCTGTGCGTCGAATTAGGGGGCGGAGAACATGAGTTAATTTTGAACGTCAGGGGCGGGCGACGCAGGCGGAGTTTCACACATGCGTAGTGTATAAAGAGGGCCCTTGCGCACGTGTCGTACGTACGTTCTGTGCGTAGGTGATAGTGGACCAGGACGTTACAAAACGAAGGTAATTTTAAATAATTTTTTTTTTTGGTTTTAGGTCATGACTTTGTAGCAAGCGGCCTATATGGCTTGATAGATTGATGAGGCCTACATAGGGAGAAGATGATGAGGGGTTAGCAGAAACCTAATAATAAGTGTTTTTTGTCTTGTGACTTTATCTTTTCCAGATATAATGAATCCCCTATTTAAGGATCCAGAGTTCCTTACAGCTTTCATAGCTAAATATCGAGAGATGAGGAATTTGTGGGAGGTGAAACACCCTCAGTATTATGCAAAGCATGTGAGGAAGTCAACGCTGGAGAGACTTCTGTCCTTTGTCCAGGCGACCATCCCGGAAGCAACAATGGAGACATTGCTCAAGAAAATTGGGGTCTTGAGGAATATGTATAAGAGGGAGCATAAGAAGATCCAGGAATCAATGAGATCAGGAGCATCAGCAGATGATGTTTATGTACCCAGGCTGTGGTACTACAATCAACTCCGTTTTCTTGATGACCAGAATGAAGCTAGGGCATCACTTTCAACCCTTCCCTCCACCCTTCCCTCCACCCTTCCCTCCACCCCAGCAGAGGCTGATGAGGAGCAAGCTGGGTCTTCCATCCTGGATGAACCGGATATGACCATCTGGAGTCAGGTAAATTATATTAACAAATATTTACTGTACTAATATTAATGATGTTAACTGGATGTTATAATTGTCTAAAATAATTTTGGCCTCAAAATTGTGTATACATATCAATTGACAGGAGTGGCTAAATATGTTTGGCACCTGCTATAAAAAATTAGGGTGTCTGATTAGACTCTTTTATTAAAGAGATGTATTCACATTGAATTTGCTAGTCATGAGAAGCAAATTGTGTGTCATTGATGAACCCCAAATAAATAAATAAAACTATGTCCTTTTTTTATACACAGGATGAGTCCATCCAGGAGGAATGTGTGGAAAGTGGCAGGCAGGAGGAGACCGGGCCCATGGACAGCCTGGAGGAGGGCGGATTCTCCATCATCCTGGAGGAGGCTGGGCCCAGTGTCAGGCAGGAGGTGGCTGGTCCCAGTGAGGTGGCTGGTCCCAGTGAGGTGGCTGGGCCAAGTGAGGTGGCTGGGCCAAGTGAGGTGGCTGAGCCCAGTAGGAGCATGACCCAATCACAAGTGCTTCCCCTCCACCTTCCCAAAAAAAGGGCCAGGAAGGGGACGGTCACACAGGAGGCATCCCTGCGCCTCATGCAAGAGGCCACCCGTTTTTTGAGAAGCCCCCCCCGAAGCAGAAGAGTCCTATGGCTGCTACTTAGCCAGCAGGCTTCTTCAAATGGATTGGGAGCAGCGCCTCATTTGTGAGCGACTATTTGGGGAAACAATCCAGAAGGGGCTGCAGGGCACGCTAACACGAAACACCCAACTACATGAGGCAGCCCCCCCTCCTCCTCCTCCTCCTCCTCCTCCTCCTGCCACAACTGAAACACCAGAGCCACAGCCTCCAAAGAAGGCTACAGGGAAGGCTGCAGGGAAGGCTGCAGGGCAGCGTGGAGGAAAGGCTGCAGGGAAGAGAAGAAAGTGATGACTTGGGTTCAGTCTGGTCTGACAGAAGACGCAGGCTGTTGTAGTACCACAGTCTGGGGACATCTATATCATCTGCTGGTGCTGTTGATCTCTGGGATTCTTGGACCAGATTGTGCTCCCTCTTATATGGACTCCTCAAGATCCCCATTTTCTTGTACACATACTTTTTCCAGCGTTGACTTCCTCTTTATTTTATTTAGACCATAAATAAATGGATCTTTTTTGAGTTTAGGTTTTTTATTTTAAATCATAGATTTTAGACACAATGTTTTAAATTAACAAGGGACAACAATCTCATTTATTTTGCAAAAACACAACAAAAATAGATTAAAATAATGTTAATAATGTTCGAGTGGTAAGTATTTAAAAAAAAAAAGATACATAACCAAAAACGGTTCTTTGGGTTAACTTTATATAAAAAAAATAACAAATCACTATAAAAACAAAAATTATAAAGGGTTCTTTGTGGTAACTTTACAAACATTAAAAAAAATTTAAAAAATATATATAAAAATGGGTTCCCTGTGGTAACTTTACAAAAAAATTTAGAGATAAACAGAAAAAAAGTTCCACAACAATCATAAAATAAATATCTGGATAAAAATTACAAGAAAAGATGACTCCACCAAAAAAAAAAAAAGTTTTAAAAGTATTATTAGTATGGAAACATTGTTTTGAAAAAGCATACCATGTCATTCATGAGATCAAAGAGAAAAAGAATCCAGAAATCTGTTTGGGAGAACTCTGTTTGAATATGAACAGCAAAACATCTTCGTTCTTTATAGCATTCGTAAAGAAGACATTAAATGCGCTGCATTCAACGATCACAGATTTTGCAGCGTGAGGAATGTGCTACCTACAATACGAACACTAGTTTTACTAGACCGAGTGCTTCCGTTTAGTTTTTGCTTATGAGCATGCGTCGTTTTTTTGTCCGTCGGACTAGCATACAGACGAGCGGACTTCGGGGTCCGTCGTAGTTACGACGTAAAGATTTGAAGCATGTTTCAAATCTAAAGTTCGTCGGATTTGAGGCTAAAAAAGTCCGTTGAAAGTCCGGAGAAGCCCACACACGATCGGATTACCAGCCAGCTTTAGTCCGTCAGCGTCCGTTGGACTTTTGTAGACGAAAAGTCCGACCGTGTGTACGCGGCATAAGAGGTTTTTTCTAAGATTGCCCTGTATTTGGCTCTATCCATTTTCCCATCAACTCTGACTAGCTTCCCTGTCCCTGCTGAAGAAAAGCATCCCCATAACATGATGCTGCCACCAACATGTTTCACGGTGAGGATTGTGTGTTTAGGGTGATGTGCAGTGTTAGCTTTCCGCCACACGAAGCGTGTTCAATTTTGGCCAGATTTGTGTAGTGCACAACTAATAGTTGTCCTGTGGACAGATTCTCCCACCTAAGCTGTGATCTCTGCAGCTCCTCCAGAGTTACTATGGGCCTCTTGGCTGCTTCCCTGATTAATGCTCTCCTTGCCCGGCCTGTCAGTTTAGGTGGACGGCTATGTCTTGGTAAGTTTGCTGTTGGGCCATGCTCTTTCCATTTTCAGATAATGGATTGAACAGTGCTCAGTAGAGTGTTCAAAGCTTGGGATATTTTTTTTATAACCTAACCCTGCTCTAAACTTCTCCACGACTTTATCCTGACCTGTCTGGTGTGTTCCTTGGCCTTCATGATACTGTTTGTTCACTAAGGTTCTCTATCAAATCTCTGAGGGCTTCCCAGAACAGCTGTATTAATACTGAGATTAAATTACACACAGGTGGACTCTATTTACTAATTAGGTGACTTCTGCAGGCAATTGGTTCCACTAGATTTTAGTTAGGGGTATCAGAGTAAATGGGGCTGAATTCAAATGCACACCACACTTTTTAGATATTTATTTGAAAAAAAAATTGAAAACCATTTATCATTTTCCTTCCACTTCACAATTATGTGCCACTTTGTGTTGGTCTATCACATAAAATCCCAATAAAATACATTTACGTTATTGGTTGTAACATGACGAAATGTGGAACATTTTGATGGGTATGAATACTTTTTCAAGGCACTGTATTATATCCCAGTACAGTATATATGATCTACCACTTCAACATGGAGGCACTGTACATGGTTCAGCTTTGAGGTTCGGTCTACTGGTTTTGCATGGAGAAACTGATGTCTCAACATTGAAGTATTAACTGCTAGTTTAGTACTGAAGCACAGTCTCCCAGATCTAAGAGAGAATATCAAACAGAACTATTACCAGAATTAAATGATAGTTTTGTCTAGTTACTATTATGATTAATGGGCTCAAAATGTATACATAGCACCTCGATACATAGAATGCTGCAGATTAGCAATGCCTGTCATGATCAAAATACACCAACCTTAAAAATGAATTCCTTCCACCATTTTTCATATACGTGCTAATATGAGTTATGGAGACGGGCCATGTATAAGATGTATTCCTGTCTTCCTGTTAAGCTCATGCCACGTAATGCTGGCCTTGCACTTTGTTCTTGCCCATTTTAATACACAACGGAACCAACTATTGATACTAATGTTTCAATATATATACAGTGTAGCTTTTATTGAATGTCTTGTTTGGATAAGGAGCATGTAACTAGAAGCTATTCTTCCTTCTACAAAAGAAAGGTATTTTTATTGTAAACATCTGACCCCATGTCCCTCAACACTACACCTGGCAATTGTGCAGAACGTGCGCTGAGCACTGAAACCATTAGCGTGTGAGTGTTACTCACTGTTTGTTCTAGCCCAAGAAGACATTAGAAGTGGATATTTTCTCATAAAGTAGCAATGCTGCTGACAATGAATTAAAAAAAAAAGGCAGTCTCTCTATATCGTGTTTATTTAAAGTGGGCAGTGTGCTGTTGACTTTGTTGCACAGCATTGTGTATTAATACAGATTGTGAACATTTTCTTGTTGTTGTAGTAGTGTGACATTTTTGTTGTCCTGCTGGTGAAACTTAGCTGTCAAACAGTAAGATTGTTGTTGAAAGACTTGTTTCTTGCACAATGCAACTCTTTAAATCCTTCAAGATCATGAGTAACATAGTAAGACTGTTTACCAACTTTTCAAAATACAAGCCATGTCCTGATTCACCAAAAACTCTGCCCATAATTTTGTTATATCTGATGCATCATATGTATTTTTCCCAACCATGACAATAAAGCGGACCTTTAGTCATCTTTCCATCTATTAAATCTTCTGCCCTTGTTGTTAACTTTAGATAGTAAAATATTTTTTTTCTGCCAGTAAATACCTTATACAGCCCACTTCCTGATTCTTGTCTGGTCATTAGCCTAGGCTTATGACATCATGCACAGCCTTTTCTCTAACTCTCGTGAGACTTTGCCAGGAAGGGAGGGGGGGAGTGAGTCATAAGAGGACCAATGAGAGCTGCAGGGCTGCAGAGCTGGAGGTGTGTCTGTGTAAATCCAGGAAGTGAACAGGCAGCAACTTCAGCTGCCCACAGTTAAAATGGTTGCAGCCAGACTCAGTGGAGGGAGATTTCTGTAGCATATTTGGCAAGTACAGAATCACAGTATATATAAAATAACATGCAAAGTGGTTGGAGGGAAGCTTCAGAATGGCAAATATGTTTTTATTATGTGAGCAGACTGCAGTTCCTCTTTAACTGCCTGGAGTTTGTATGTTCTCCCTGTGCCTGTGTGTGTTTTTACCCACACTCCAAAAACATGCTGGTAAGTTCATTGGATCCTGTATAAATTGGCCCCAGTATGTGTATGTATTAATGTGAGTTAGGGACCTTAAAGTGTAAGCTCTTTGAGGGCAGGGACTGATGTGAATGTGTAATAAATATGTAAAGCGCAGCATAAATTGATAACGCTATATAAGTACTTGTGATAAAACTGAAACCTAGGCATTACATTCAACTTACAAATGCTACTGCATGATTTACAGATAATTTAAACATCACCAGAAAGGCTGCCATTTTGCCTAGAAAACTTCCATATGAGCTGCATGTTACAAGAGAGGTTCTCTTAAAGTGAACCTTTCCATTCTCCAAGCGTGTAAATTTAGTGGTACCTTCATAATCTGCTTTATCAGTTGTTTCAAATAAAAGCAGTCCATCTTTTCTTCTAAAGATATAGTCTAAGCAAACTAAACAGCTGGCTTACTGGACATTCAAATGTTAACTTGACAAAAACCAATAACTAAAGCCTAGTCGTTTTTTTTCGTTCAACCCAGCAGTTCTGAACAGAAAAAAACTGACAGCTCCAGAGGAGCCGCTGTACTATCCATGCGGTGGTAGTACAGCAATCTCCCCTCCCCTCCCCTCCCCTGCAAACAGTTTGTTTCCTGTTGGGATAAAGGTTTTACATAAATAAATAAATAAAAGCTAATCATCGTAAGTACCTCTGTCAGTGGTAAATGGTTTGTCTCAACCCTGATGCTCTTCTGAACAACAGCTTGTTCTGTACACACGACTGGACTTTCCAGCAAACTAGGTCAGTCGGTCTTCCCGACAGACTTTCAACAGAGTTCCGATGGACTTTCAGAATGAATGGACTTGGCCACAAACGAACAGACTAATGGGGCGTACACACGGTCGGACTTTTCGTCTACAAAAGTCCGACAGCCTGTCCGACAGACTTCCGGCGGACTTTCGGCGGACTTGCAGCAGACTTTCTAACGAACGGACTTGCCTACACACGACCACACAAAAGTCCGACGGATTCGTACGTGATGACGTACACCGGACTAAAATAAGGAAGTTCATAGCCAGTAGCCAATAGCTGCCCTAGCGTGGGTTTTTGTCCGTCGGACTAGCACACAGACGAGCGGATTTCGGGGTCCGTCGTAGTTACGACGTAAAGATTTGAAGCATGTTTCAAATCTAAAGTCCGTCGGATTTGAGGCTGAAAAAGTCTGCTGAAAGTCCGGAGAAGCCCACACACGATCGGATTACCAGCCAGCTTTAGTCCGTCGGCGTCCGTTGGACTTTTGTAGACGAAAAGTCCGACCGTGTGTACGCCCCATAAGTCCTGTCGAAAGTCCATTCATTTTGTACATGATGACGTAAACAGGACAAAAAAAGGAAGTTCAATAGCCAGTAGCCAATAGCTTCCCTTGCGTCATATTTGGTCCGTCGGACCAGCACACAGACGAACGGATTTTTATTCCGTCGGACAGATTTGAAACATGTTCTATTTCTAGGTCCGTCGGATTTTTCCCCCAAAAAACGATCGGACTAGCCCACACGCGATCAGATTGTCCGATGGACTAATCCCGTCGGACCTAGTTTGCCGGAAAGTCCGGTCGTGTGTACGCGGCATTACTGGCCAGATCACCAGGGAAATATAAAGGAAGGTAAGTCTTAAGAAGAAAACAAATGCAGTCATCACATCTACAAATTGGTAAGGTGAAATATAATAAGGCTTCATGCACACTGGGGATTTTGTAAATTCTTTTCTCCAAGCAGGAAAGAAGCAACAACAAAAACGCGCCTAAGTTTCTTTTTTGCAAACACGTTTAGGCTCGTTGAGGTGCATCAAGTGCTTGGGCATTTGTTTATATCATTGGCCAGAATATTAAGTTATTCTAGCCTTTGAATTGAAAAAACACTCAAGCACTAATGCACCAAGCACTTAGGCGCATTTAAGTTTACACGCGTTTAGGCACTTTTTGGTGCTTTTTCTGCTTTTTCGCTCCTCTGCATAAGTAGAGATTTTTTTTCCTGCCTCTAATTGCTCATACCTCTAAACTCGTGTAAACATCTGTGTGTGCATGGACACATAGGCTAACATGGAGGGGCATTTGGAGACAGAGAAATAAAAGTCAAATGGGTATTTTTTAGCTCAAGTGTGCATGAGGCCTAAATGTTTACTTTTGGGTTTAATACTGCTTTAAGGCAAGGCGTAAGAGTCTGTCATAAGAGCAAAATGTTGCCATAGAGTGCACTGAGAGAAATAAACTGTTGTAAAAGTACTTTATTAACAAAGAGATTTCTGTGTTACTGGAGAGACTTTCATGAGAGCTGAAGGTTGCCAAGAAGAAGCCATGAAAAATACACAAGCAACGCATTACCAGAGGAGACCACCGATAATACTCTGCACATGTGTCTGTACCGGTATTTACTGACACTTTTTTTCACGTTGTATCCAGTATGCTTGTGTTTTTAGTACCAACAAATGTGACTGAGAGCTCCCTGATAATATTTCTGAAAAAGATAACTCCCCATGCTCATGTGATGAGGAAAAGTACCTTTACTGGAGCAATGAATTATAACTGAAGTTGTATTTGTATCAGCATGGAAATTGCAAGCATTGATATTATTTAAACATTTAGCAGCCATTAAAAATTCCACTTGCCTGAGTGAGAGGAGAGCCGCCACCGCCTGGGAACAGCTTTCATTGTATTAGCTGTGTGTTCCCCGCTGCACGCCGTCATATACAGCCCCTCCTCTTTGTCTGGGCACTTTGATAGACAGATCACCCGTCCAATCCTGGGATGGGTGATCTGTCTATCATAGTTCCCCCGGACAAGGGTGAGGGGCTGTATATGACGGCGCATGGAAGGGAACACACAGCTATTGAAATTAAAGCTGTTATGTTCCCCGGCGCTCTAATAAACCAGGTGGTGGTGGCTCTCCTCTCTCTTCCCCTGCACAGGTTGGCTGCACCGGCGACACAGGCTGTACTGGGGACACAGGCTGCACTGGGGACACAGGCTGTACGGGGGACACAGGCTGCACTGGGGACACAGGCTACACTGGGGACAAAGGCTGTACTGGGGACACAGCTGTATGGGGACACGGGCTGTACTGGGGACACGGGCTGCACTGGGGACACAGGCTGTACGGGGGACACAGGCTGCACTGGGGACACAGGCTACACTGGGGACACAGGCTGTACTGGGGACACAGGCTGTACGGGGGACACAGGCTGCACTGGGGACACAGGCTGTACTGGGGACACAGGTTGCACTGGGGACACAGGCTGCACTGGGGACACAGGCTGAATTGGTGACACAGGCTACACTGGGGACACAGGCTGCACTGGGGACACAGGTTGTATTGATGACACAGGCTGCACTGGTGACACAGGCTGCACTGGTGGGCACAGGCTTCACTGGAGGGCACAGGCTGCATTGGAGACACATGCTGCATTGGGGACACAGGCTGCACTGGCAGGCACAGGCTGCATTGGGGACACAGGCTGCACTAGCAGACACAGGCTGCATTGGTGACACAGGCTGCACTGGCGGACACAGGCTGCATTGGTGGGCACAGGCTGCATTGGGGACACAGGCTGCACTGGGGACACAGGTTGCATTGGTGACACAGGCTGTACTGGTGACACAGGCTGCACTGGCAGACACAGGCTGCACTGGTGGGAACAGGCTGCACTGGCGGGCACAGGCTGCTTTGGGGACACAGGTTGCACTGGGGCACAGGCTGCAGTGGCGGACACAGGCTGCATTGGGGACACAGGCTGCACATGCGGACACAGGCTGCACTGGGGACACAGGCTGTACGGGGGACACAGGATGCACTGGGGACACAGGCTACACTGGGGACACAGGCTGTACTGGGGACACAGGCTGTACGGGGGACACAGGCTGCACTGGGGACACAGGCTATACTGGGGACACAGGCTGTACTGGGGACACAGGTTGCACTGGGGACACAGGCTGCACTGGGGACACAGGCTGCATTGGTGACACAGGCTGCACTGGGGACACAGGCTGCACTGGGGACACAGGTTGTATTGATGACACAGGCTGCACTGGTGGGCACAGGCTTCACTGGAGGGCACAGGCTGCATTGGAGACACATGCTGCATTGGGGACACAGGCTGCACTGGCAGGCACAGGCTGCATTGGGGACACAGGCTGCACTAGCAGACACAGGCTGCATTGGTGACACAGGCTGCACTGGCGGACACAGGCTGCATTGGTGGGCACAGGCTGCATTGGGGACACAGGCTGCATTGGTGACACAGGCTGCACTGGCAGACACAGGCTGCACTGGCGGACACAGGCTGCACTGGCGGACACAGGCTGCACTGGTGGGAACAGGCTGCACCGGCGGGCACAGGCTGCATTGGGGACACAGGTTGCATTGGGGACACAGGCTGCAGTGGCGGACACAGGCTGCATTGGGGACACAGGCTGCACATGCGGACACAGGCTGCATTGGTGACACAGGCTGCACTGGCAGACACAGGCTGCATTGGTGGGCACAGGCTGCATTGGGGACACAGGCTGCACTTCGAACACAGGTTGCACTGGTGACACAGGCTGCACTGGTGGACACAGGCTGCACTGGTGGACACAGGGTGCACTGGCGGGCACAGGCTGCATTGGGAAAACAGGCTGCATTAAGGACACAGGCTGCACTGGCAGGCACAGGCTGCATTGGCGGGCACAGGCTGCATTGAGGACACAGGCTGCACTGGCGGACACAGGCTGCATTGGTGGGCACAGGCTGCATTGGGGACACAGGCTGCACTGGGGACACAGGTTGCATTGGTGACACAGGCTGTACTGGTGACACAGGCTGCACTGGCAGACACAGGCTGCACTGGCGGACACAGGCTGCACTGGTGGGAACAGGCTGCACTGGCGGGCACAGGCTGCTTTGGGGACACAGGTTGCATTGGGGACACAGGCTGCAGTGGCGGACACAGGCTGCATTGGGGACACAGGCTGCACATGCGGACACAGGCTGCACTGGGGACACAGGCTGTACGGGGGACACAGGATGCACTGGGGACACAGGCTACACTGGGGACACAGGCTGTACTGGGGACACAGGCTGTACGAGGGACACAGGCTGCACTGGGGACACAGGCTGTACTGGGGACACAGGCTGTACTGGGGACACAGGTTGCACTGGGGACACAGGCTGCACTGGGGACACAGGCTGCATTGGTGACACAGGCTGCACTGGGGACAAGGCTGCACTGGGGACACAGGTTGTATTGATGACACAGGCTGCACTGGTGACACAGGCTGCACTGGTGGGCACAGGCTTCACTGGAGGGCACAGGCTGCATTAGAGACACATGCTGCATTGGGGACACAGGCTGCACTGGCAGGCACAGGCTGCATTGGGGACACAGGCTGCACTAGCAGACACAGGCTGCATTGGTGACACAGGCTGCACTGGCGGACACAGGCTGCATTGGTGGGCACAGGCTGCATTGGGGACACAGGCTGCACTGGGGACACAGGTTGCATTGGTGACACAGGCTGCACTGGTGACACAGGCTGCACTGGCGGACACAGGCTGCACTGGCGGACACAGGCTGCACTGGTGAGAACAGGCTGCACCGGCGGGCACAGGCTGCATTGGGGACACAGGTTGCATTGGGTACACAGGCTGCAGTGGCGGACACAGGCTGCATTGGGGACACAGGCTGCACATGCGGACACAGGCTGCATTGGTGACACAGGCTGCACTGGCAGACACAGGCTGCATTGGTGGGCACAGGCTGCATTGGGGACACAGGCTGCACTTCGAACACAGGTTGCACTGGTGACACAGGCTGCACTGGTGGACACAGGCTGCACTGGTGGACACAGGGTGCACTGGCGGGCACAGGCTGCATTGGGAAAACAGGCTGCATTAAGGACACAGGCTGCACTGGCAGGCACAGGCTGCATTGGCGGGCACAGGCTGCATTGAGGACACAGGCTGCACTGACGGACACAGGCTGCACTGGCGGACACAGGCTGCATTGGTGGACACGGGCAGGCTGCATTGGTGGACACGGGCAGGCTGCATTGGTGGACACGGGCAGGCTGCATTTTTGGGCATGAATAAAGTTGTTGTTAATATTTATTTTTATAACAGAATTCTGCATAAAACATTTCATTGTAATTTCATAAGATAATTTATGAGGGCGTGTTTAGGGGTAGAATTAGGGGCAGGGTAGGGTAGGGGTTTTGCAGGGCAACTGGTGGTGAGTAACTCTTGAGGCCTGGCTAATAGCTCAGGACTTGAAATTTTGAGCCCAGCATCTAGCATTTAAAATCCTCGTTTGATCCACCTTGGTGGATAAAAAAATGTAAGTACTTAAAGTGTCATCCCAGATAGCAAGCAAATTTCAAAATGACTTGCTAAGCTATTGCTGGACTTGCCATGCTTCGCAAGTTTGTTGCACAATTGCAGCAAGTCTGCATTGCGGACTCCAGATCAACTTTCTTTGCAAACATTCTGCAACTTTGCTGCAAGTTCTGGTTTAGTTATGTTTTAGTTAAGTCATCAGGGGTCGCTGTGCCTGAATTTTCATGCTGTAGACTTGCAGAGCGCTTGCTATAGACTCACTACTGCAACTTTGCTCTTGTCAGAGACTTACCACACAAATTTGCTACAAATTAGACTAGAACTTGTGCTTCAAGTGCTCTGCAAGTGTACAACTTGCCAGTAAAAATGTGCAGCAAGTTAACAGACTTACAATTCAACACTGCCACAAATTTGTGGTAAGTTATCCTTGCTATCTGGGATTAAACCCAGACTATGATAAACTATCATTACATAATATATAACAAATTGTTCATACTCATAAAACCACTAAAGTATTAATTTTTTGTTGAGTGAAACCTGGTTGATCCTGCATTCAGCTGCCCCTTCCATCTTCTCTATGTCCCCATTGCAGGCTGGGATTGTGTAACCAGTTGGTGTCCTCTATTGAGCATGCTCATGTTTCAATCCCCTTCTAAGCTCCTAATTTGCTCTTTTTTCTTATCTGTGCAGCCTGCACAATTATAGAATCACACATGTGGGAGTATAGATAGTGGTAAATGACACCTCCCTCCCTCCTCCTCCATGTCCTCCTATTGCTAAACACCATGGGAGTGGGATATAGTGATTGATGATTGATGACATTCACTTAGAAACTCACAAAAACGCTTAGTTTTCTGTATAAATCAGTATTACATATCAAATGTGATTGCTAATATCTGTAAAGTAAAAAAAAAAACAAAAAGAGCCTTGGATATAAATGCCATCTTAACAAAATGAAAGCTAGTGTCAATAAACTTTGACTCCCCCTACACCATAATAATTCACAAAAACTACACATTTGATGTTCAATAAACATTTAAATGGGGCTGTAAAATAGTTATATTTATATATAGATATTTATTTATTTATTTTTAGATATTTATTTAAAATCAAATTTTAATTGCCCTTCTCAAAGTTATTTTTTTTTGTCATGTGCCTACACAGCACCAATCAGGGCTGGCCAGACACAGACTCACACTGTAGAGTGCATACATCAGCAGAGTAATAGAAGCCCCTCCCTGCAGATGCCAAAGAACAGGGAAAGATCATGTGCTCACACAACAGTGCTGCAGAAATAAGGTTCTTATGCCGTGTACACACAACCGTTTTTTCCGTCGGAATGAACTCTGAAGGTTTTTCCGACGGAGTTCCACTGAAACTGTCTTGCATACACACGATCACACCAAAGTCCGACCGCCCAGAACGCGGTGACGTACAGCACGTACGACGGGACTAGAAAAAGGATAGCCAATAGCCAGTAGCCAATAGCTGCCGTCTCGTACTTGCTTCAGAGCATGCGCCCCGTTTTTGGTTTGTCGAAACAGCATACAGACAAACGGTTTTCTCGATAGGAACTGACTCCGTCAGAAAGATTTGAAACATGTTCTATTTCTAGGTCCGTCAGAATTTTTCGAAAGAAAAAGTCCGATGAGGCCCACACACGATCAGAATGTCCAATGAAAAGATTCCGTCTGACTTTTCCTGCCGGAAAGTCCGGCCGTGTGTACGCGGCATTAGAGAATTAAATACATTTTTTTTTTTTAAAGAAATACCTATATACAGTGGCATGATATATATGATTTATGTGAATGATTTATGGCAATTAACACTTCTCTGTTTAGTATCACTTTAACTGGACTAACATTTAAACTCTTGTTTAAAAAGCCAGAAATTGAAACGTATTTAAATTATAATTATGAATTGTGAGTTCGGCTTGCCCAAGGCTGGGTTTTTTGGCTCTGTTTACAGCATTAATCTTGGGAATATAGTTCACAATAACTCTTATTGTTAATCTATCTGATCCATCTAAGGAACAAAATATTTCTCTTTCAGCAAAACATTTCAGGTACATTATATGACGCTAATCCTAAAACACATTACTTTACCTAGGTATGTTTATTATCCTATCTATTATCACAATTACCAATCTCTACAAAGTAAATGATATTTTTGTGCAGAGGACTGTGTATGATAACAGATGACAAGAGCAGCCTATGATGTGGTTTCATTAGAGGTTGCACTTTATGTGACTCTTACTAATTCACTTGTGTTTGAACATCTTCTTTTTCATCTTGAGATCATTTTGCTCTGGAGATCAGTTTAATTGAACAAAGAAACAAGTGTTGTTTGTATGCCACTTGACACACTTGCCTAGTGTAGAGTGCGGTTGATTAACCAGATTGCTCTTTACTGGTGCGGTTAATTGGATCATAATCTTGTTACCTGCCTTTTCAACCCATGTTTGCTGTTTTGAAATGTTAGTGTTTCTGAGTACACTTTTCAGTCTTTGTTTATTTGTCTTATGGTACCCATTCGCCTTTACTTTTTAAGGAGAGGTGCCACTGATATACTGTAAACATTTCTTGTGATAGTGTGGTATTGTAGCGGGACACTTGGGTATGCTAAAGAACGTGCACAGTCATAGGAAGCTAAAAAAATTCAATGTAGTTTATCCAGTGGTGTATTTAGGTTTTGTGCTGCCCTAGGCCTGACTAAACTTCTGCACCCCCTAATTTAAATACGACCCACCCTTTCCTGTCAATGCCATGCCCCTTCCTGTTTAAGACCCGTCTTGTCATCTGTAAACCACACCCTTTCCTCTTTAGGCCCCACCTTTTCTTCTTAGAGCTTCACCTCTTTCTCTCTGTACATTAACCACCTCCCACCAGGGCTGGACTGGGACAATAATTTGGCCCTGGACTTCATACAGACCGGCCCACTTTACTCCAAACACCTGGTGTTGGCACTTCAATCATCACGGCACCATGGTTGATATGGTGTCAGGGTGATTGAAGTGCATAATTTCTATTATTACACTGTATAAAATGAAATAGTTCAACTCAGCATAATGCAGAACCAGTGGGAGCCCTGAGCGTGTCACTTGTCACTGTCGCACCGGTGCTCTGCATTTACTAGCCTGATCGGTTCCCGCTGGCGGCTCCTAATTCAGATTGATGACAAGCCTGGACTCTTGCACAGTGTCTAAATGCCTTTCACCCTACTCCCTTTGTCAGTAACATTCCTTTAGTGGAATAAAAAGTTGTTTTAATGCTACACTTAGTTGGCGCTCTGTATCTCTCTCTCTCTCTCTCCTCCCCATCACTGAAACCAGCCCACTGAGCCATCGGCCCACCGGGAAACTCCCTGTAGTCCCGATGGCCAGTACATGCCTGCCTCCCACCTGGCCTCTACACATAAACGGCTGGGTGGTCATTTCCTTGTCCTGAGTGGACGTTCAGGAACGTCCCTCAGAGCGCGTGCTCGCAGCACGGCCACAAGGCGCGCTGTGGCTTGATCCTGTGATCATTATGATCACAGAATCCAGCTGAGCAGAGATCAGCCCTCCCGATCACGTGACGGCTGTGTCCAATCACAGCCGTCACAATGTAAACAGAGACGCATCACAATGTAAACCCCGCCGAGCTCAGTTGAGGGGGGGGGGATCTGCAGATCTGTGACAGCTCTCTGTGTGAGGAAGATTTTACACAGAGAGCTGTTACAGATCACCCCACAAACAGTACACCAAGCACCACTGTCACCCCTGTCCCCATACACATGTCTGTGTCCCCATAAAACATCTGTCTGTCCCCCATCACTGCCAACACCAAATAAACACTGATTTGGGTTATTTTTACCAAAGAAATGTAGCAGCATCATTTTTAGTCAAAATTTATAAAAAGAAATTACTTATGTGCAAATTTTTATAACAGAAACTAAGAAAAATGCTTTTATTTTTTAAATTTTTGGTCTTTTTTTATTTGTAGCGTAAAAAATAAAACCTCCAACGGTGATTAAATACCACCAAAGAAAAGCTCTATTTGTGTAAAAAAAATGCTCATGCCGATTCCCAAAAGTAGTTCCTGTGCTACTTTTGGCGACTTAGGGGGTGATTTGAATAGACATCTGTGCAGGAACCCACACAGATGTCTGTCAAATCACCCCCCGAAGTCGGACTGCATTGCTGGTTTGAAATTGTGTGAGTTCAGCTGAACTTGCACAGTTTCTAACCTGCATCAGTGTGAACCTGGGATGAATGTAGTCAGCAGGATGGGTAATACAATTCAGACTGATCTATGATCAGAAATTACACTTTTCTTCATATGTCAGAAGGCAGCATTAGGCTGGGTTCACACCAAATTTGAATTGGATGTGGGTTTACCCGCATCCATTTCGCATAGCAGGGGAATGTGACTGGCTCTCTATGGAGCTGGTTCACATATCTCCAGGGGCGGCTGTGGAGTACACTGCACAGAAACGCTTCTTTGGCTCTGTTTCAATGCCGAATTCAGGCAAAGATCCGGTCCCTGAAATGGAGAACAGGGATGCACAGCGTTCCTGTGCGATCTGAGGCCGGTTCCAGTGTGACTTGAGCCTAAGCCTAGGTTCACATTGGAGCGATTTGTCATGCGATTTGCATGACAAATCGCATGACAAGTTGCAGGCTATTGGAGGCAATGGCACTGTTCCAATCGGTGCAACACCGATTTTGCAGCGTCGCACCAATTTGCAAAAGTAGTTTCTGTACTACTTTTGCCAATTTCAGGTGCTACTTCAATAGACATCTGTGAATGAAGCCACACAAATGTCTATCAAGTAGCACCTGAAATCGCGCTGACCTTGCTACTTTGAAATCGTGCTACTTCAATGAAATAGCGTGATTTCAAAGTAGCATCAATGTGAACCGGGGCTTAGAGATACAAGGAGCTATGAAAGGTTAACCACATATACAAGCAGACACTAAGGTGTTAAATGCCATTGATTCCAGAAGCACCAGCCTGCAGATATTGAGCTGTAAAGAGTTAATCATATATGTAAGCAGCAGTGTACATGTGCCCATTGATGCAGAGTAGTAAAGCACAGCAAGGACACAAAGGGTTAATTATCAGAGAGTCTGTATTTGAGATAACAGGGAGATGATAGGAGAAACAAAGTTGGAGCACAGATAAGCCCTGTGTGAGGTTTTCAAGGAGAGACAGTGAAGAGGATCGGGATTTTACTCTCACCCTCCATGATATACAGACTGTAGCTGGGTCTGCCCACTGAAGACACAATCCGAGCGACCCTGGAATCACAACGCTGGAGGAGACGCTGACAAGTTCTCTCTCTCCTGTCTGTGCAGAGGGGAAGGGGGGGGAGGGGGGAACTGTGAGCACTCCATGTGAGAGACGCTGTTGCAACCAACAACCTCCGGCAATGAATAGACTGACTCGGGAGGCAGAGGGGGGGCTTTTTTCGTGCGGGGGGGCGGCGCCGGCCGCCGCTCCCCCCCCCCCCAAAAGTGCCGCCCTAGGCCTGGGCCTTGTTGGCCTAGGCCAAAATACAGCACTGAGTTTATCGCTTCGAGAGATCCTTCCACTGATCATACACAGATGCTTTTTTATCTCCATGTAAAAATGGCATGATAGTCCTTAAAGTAGAACTTTTCTTAAAAGTTCCGCTTACCTTCTTCCTCCCCCTATTTTTTTTCTGACAGGGTTTTTTTTTACATGGAAGCAGGAACCTTTTTATGACAGGTACCCGTTCCCACATGTGGAATTGTGTCAGCCCGTCATCTGCCTGCCTGCAGACACCTGGGACATGTCACACATCCCAGAAGGCTGCGGGACCAGTCTGAATGCAATATCACACATTCACAGTGGGGAGCCAGCTCCCATATCCAAGATAGCGGCACTGAGGATTCACTTTGAATGACATTTGTGTGATCATGCAACACTGTACCCAAACAAAATTTGTATAATTTTTTTTCACACAAATAGAGCTTTCTTTTGGTGGTATTTAACCACCAATTAGTTTTTTTTTTTTTTTTGCTAAATAAATGAATAACGACCAAAATTTTTGAAATTTTGGAAACAGGTAATTTTTCTCCTTCACTGATGTGCGCTGATGAGGCTGCACCGATGGGCTATGCTGGGCATTGATAAGGTGCCACTGATGGACATTTATGGGCACTGATAGGCTGCTCTGATGAGGTGGCACTGATGAGGCTGCACTGCTACGCTGGCCATACATTGATCGAAATTCGGCCAGTTCATATACGGGTACAGTTGATCTACCAATTGACTTCTGTTCAACCGCCCTGATGGATTTTAGACATTTGATTAAGCTGCAGGCTACAGCCTGCAGTGCTGATGAGTGTATTCTGATGACGGGGAAGTCACTCATCTGTCAGAATACAATAGCTCAGCTATTGTGGAGAATTACCCCATCCATATTGAATGTGTGGATGGGGAAATTGGGTCAGTATTTGTGATTCAACCTACTGACTCACCTATGTACATATTTAGGATACGTTTTTACAATCAATATTGAAAATTGTGTGAAACCTTAATTAAACATATTCATAGTGATACTACATCAATATTGAAAAACAAAAGGACAAATAAACATTAAAGCGGAGCTCCACCCTAAAGTGGAACTTCCGCTCATCGGATTCCTCCCCCCCTCCGGTGTCACAATTGGAACCTTTCAGGGGGGAGGGGGGTGCAGATACCTGTATAATACAGGTATCTGCACCCACTTCCGGGTATAGCTAGCCGCAGCTAGCCGCAGACTCCCCGCCCACCCCCGTTGTGTTGCGGGAAATACACAGTTCCCACAACACAACGGGGACCAGTGTAGACGCGCAGCGTGACTCGCGCGTGCGCAATAGGGAATCGGGCAGTGAAGCCGCAACGCTTCACTTCCTGATTCCCCCAGTGAGAATGGCGGCGGCAGCCCCCGAGGACCGAGGGACGGTTCGGTCTCGGGTGCCGACATCGCTGGACCCCGGGACAGGTAAGTGTCCTTATTTTAAAAGTCAGCAGCTGACATCTAAAAAATTTTTTTTTAGCGAAACTCCGCTTTAAATCCATGAGTAGTAGTAACCCAATGTGTAGTGAGTTCAAAAATTAAATGGATAACAACCAAGTGTTCATAACGTCCTCTTGTCGTCAAAAGTGAAAACAACTCGTGAAGAAAGTTTATAAGTAGATTATCAACCACCAATTTAGATGAAAGCTTACCAGAATGTTTGAACCCAAAAGGGCGTACACCCAGTGAGCCAAACTGGCTTGTGGTGGTGTACACCAAAGATGAAAGCTTTAAATCTGGCGACCTTTGATAAAGCAATCAGATAATTCCACAAGTCTTCAAATGGCTCTCAGGGGTAGTGACCTCCAAGGTAGGTATTCATGGAGCAAGATGGATATATTATCCCATGTGTTCATGTGTTCCTTTGGGACAAGCTCCACTGCTGCCATTATACATGTACCAAAAGTGCTGTTTATCTTCTTATATGTGAGTTTTTTAACTTTTATAAATATTCAATAATTTTTATGGAATCACGCTATGTGGCATTTTGTCCTCCTCTCCTACTACATATATGAACACATGGGAGAATATATCCATCTTGCTCCACGAATACCTACCTTGGAGGTCACTACCCCTGAGAGCCCTTCGAAGACTTGTGGAATTATCTAAATGCTTTATCAAAAATGTAAAGCCTTCATCTTTGGTGTACACCGCCACAAGCCTGTTTGACTCACTGGGCGTACGCCCTTTTGGGTTCAAACATTCTGGTAAGCCTTCATCTAAATTGGTGGTGGATTATTTACTTGTAAACTTTCTTCACGAGTTGTTTTCACTTTTGACGCCAAGAGGATGTTATGAGCACTTGGTTGTTATCCATTTAATGTTTGGACTTACTGCACATTGGGTTTCTACTACTCACGGATTTCACGTGTATCTGTCCATTTGTTTTTCAATATTGATGTAGTATCACTATGAATATGTTTAATTAAGGTTTTACACAATTTTCTATATTGATTGTGAGATTCACAACATTGTCTCAGTTTACTTTGCGACATGTTTCTAGTGCTGCACTTTTATTTCTGTTATCTTTGCAACTGTCTATTTGCTGTGCGAGCTGCTGTTTGTTGTGTAAAGGGACAGCGCGGTATTACACTTTCACTTTCTACCTGGAAAAGCAATTCCAATCATGCTTTTGAACTAGCAAGCTTCAAATCACATTCTAATTGGCCTGGCCTCTTTTTTAATGGCATCTTATTTCATACTTAGGTTGCCCACTGTAGTGTTTCTTAGCTTGTGTCTTTTAATTTCTCTTTGCTGTTTTTGATTGACCATATTGGTGACCCTGACTGTCCTGATTCCTAATCTCACTGAAATTATTCCTGCCTCAGTGTTGCTGTGTCTTCTGACTTTGACGTTCCTGCTTGACCCGGTTCTGAGTTTCAGTTCCAATGGGTCCTGTCAACAACCTCTGACTATGCTTTTGTCTATTCCTTTGACACAATCTATGCCTGATTTCTGAGCGACCTTTACCTAATTCAGGACATGGGCAAAATATATGATGGTATAGACAAAAAATGTTACATGTTCCTACCCGTGTGAAGAATGACTACTTCTGCACCTTTATAAGACATAACATTTCTGTGAATATAAAAGGAAAGCAGAATAATTAGAGCAAGGGATCCTGTATACGGTATAAATGAAATAATGGTTTGGGGTCAATAGACTATTAAATCTGAAATTACCATGTTAAAAACAACTTCACTACCTGACAAGATACACCATTTGTGTATGTGTTATTTGTATTCAATATCTTTCTTCCTTCTTTTCTGCCTTACTTTCTTCCCTATTTCCACAAAACATTGTGAACTTTCAAACAGATTATTATGACTCCTAAATCTTTGAGTAGGCATCTTGTTGTATATATAGGGGTTATTTACGAAAGGCAAATCCACTTTGCACTACAAGTGAAAATTGCACTTGAAATTGCACTGAAAGTGCGCTTGGAGGTGCAGTCGCTGTAGATTCGAAGGGGACATGCAAGGAAAATAAAAAACAGCATTTTAGCTTGCACATGACTGGATCATAAAATCAGCAGAGCTTCTCCTCATTTCAGATCTACCCCTCAGATTTACAGCGACTGCACTTTCAAGTGCACTTTCAGTGCAATTTCAAGTGCACTTTGCACTTGTAGTTTGTACTTGTAGTGCAAAGTGGATTTGCTTTTAGTATATAACCCCCATTGTTTTGATCTTTTTTATAAAATAAAATAAAAACTTTATTCAAAGAAAAAATGATTTGAGACAAGCAAGATCTACAGAAAACCAAAAAGCGTTGAGGGCTGTGATTTGCTTTGCTGAACAATGCCAGCAAAACTATGCTAACAAATTGGCCCACAAGTCATATTGCTTAGCTACATAAACAATGAGGCTAAAACAAGGCCCAGAACATCAAGTTCAATATTTACTAAACATATTAATCCAGAAGAAGGGAACTCAACACCCAAGCCACCTAAGTTCACAAGTGGACGTTGAGGCTATGACTCTCTTTCCAGGCACTTGCTATCAAACCATTGTCTTATGCACTTGTGGTTGTGGCTTCTGGAACTCAAAGCTAATGCTGGACTGCGATCCAAGAGTTACTTCGACTTTTCTACATTGATTGATGCAGATTGTAACTGGAACTCATGAGCAGGAAAGTTACTCTAGCAGCCTTTCCAAAACATGCCTCTACGTGATCTTGATAGCCATGACATAAGTATGGAATTTGGTTCCGTCATACAAAGCTCTGTACATTTTTAGCAATGGATCACTGCAGTTGTGATTGAATCAGCTCATTGAGCTAGAGATGGATGACTATAAAATCGCATTATGTCATCACATAACTGTGCTGTGCCTTACTTTGCATTCTGGAACACGTTACAACATAAATTGGTAGGTACACTGAATGCAGCTCCTTGAGCTTGCCATTTGTATTGCCACAAAAATGTAACCACAAATTGATATAGAGCACTAGAAACTGCAAGGAATTACTCTTTTATATGTATTTTGAACTGATAGCTGACTTCTTCGGTACTGACTGTCAAGTAGCCCTCTAGTGGTTGAACTGCATTTAAAAGAGAACCAGAAGAAGTAAAAGAGATTTTATGTTATCTATGACAGTGATTCAGATATACATTATATAAAATGAATAAATTTCTTTTTTTTTTTCAAAGCTTTACTTACTAAGGCTAAGACCCTCTGACAAGTAATCCATGGTCAGATTGCTTTTCAGAGATGTTTGACAGGTGGCAAGGAGGCAATATGCTGCCTCCTCACCTCCTATTTTACCCTTGTCAATGCTGTAGCACTGTGCCACAATCACATGCATTGCTCATGGTTGCGGGTTGGTTGTGGAGCAAGCCCTATTCACATAAATGGACCACATTCGGCGGTGGTGCAGCCCACTGAATGCAACAGGGTGGATATTTTTGTGCTGTGATTGTGGCATGGGTAAACTCCTGTCCATTGCCTTTTCAGCTTAAGGAAAGGGTGGTAAAAATGCAGGTCAATTGCGTGTTTTTGTTCGGGCCCCAAATAGAAAGTGTAAACAAGCCCTTAGTGATGATAGGGGTATATGTACTGTATATTTTTTACAGTATGGTAACATTTTGCACAGTTGTAGTATTAACAATTAGGTCAAATAAATGTACAATACTAAAATTAGGCTCATAACAATTAAAGCATGTCCAACCAAAACTTTTTCTACTATTTTTCTATTTTTACTTTTGGTTAAATTGGGGAAGTGTTAGAAACTCTGTTGGTCTTTTTTTATCTGACAGGACAGGAAATGGGGGTGCTCTCCAATAGCAACACAGATAAAAACAAAATTTTTTTATGCAGGATATGGGGGCTACAACCTCTGTCAATTTTTTATTTCTGTCTGTCTTTGTGTCCCTGTTGTAGTTTCTCTTATTTCCTACCTGTTTAGACCAGTGTTTCTCAACTCCAGTCCTCAAGGCGCCCCAACAGGTCATGTTTTTTAGGCTTTCCGTTATTTTGCACAGGTGATTTGATCAGTTTCACTGCCTTAGTAATTACCACAGCCGTTTCATCTGAGGGAAATCTTGAAAACATGACCTGTTGGGGCGCCTTGAGGACTGGAGTTGAGAAACACTGGTTTAGACCATTGTCAGCAAGACTGAAAGTTAGGGCTAAACAAAGTATACACGCAGATTTTCTTTTAGTTTAACCAGTCTCCCTACAGACTAATGTGCAGCGTGACACAAGTGACATAGGACACTTTAACCACATTTGCTGCAGTGGCAGGGAAGCTAATTTACAGTTTAGGATGTGACCTAGATTTTTCTAAAGAGGGTTGTTGCTTTTCTTAAATAATTGTACTAGAATTGATATATGGCCAGTTTAAATTCAGATAATATTGTATTTAAACAAGTTCACTGTACTTATGCATTTTGGTATTACATTTCCATTAGGCATGATTTATGACTTTATTCAGTTCATGTGTATGTTTAGTTTAAGACAGATGTGTAAGCTCTGTTCATGGTTATCCAATGGAACTTCTTTAATTCTTTAACACAATATAGAAATGTAGACTGTATAGATGTATTCATTAACTCCCACTAACAGGACTAATAAAAGAAAGGAATAGGATGTTTTTTTGTTGCTATTATCAAAGCACATATGAAATACCCAAAGCATTCAGTAACTAGTATGTGAAATTTTAGATTGAGTTGCATCCCTCCTCAAAACTGAAGTGATGCTCAGTTATAGTGATGAGCCAAACTGCCCTGAGTTTGGTTTCAGCAGGGTTCGGTGAACTTCAAAGAAGTTCGGATTTCTAACCTGAAACCCAGGAACCGATCCTGTTAAATTAAAAATTTCTGGGCTAATAACAAGGGGGTGTCAAAAATAGCATTGGGGATGCGCACTGCTCTGGGAAAGATGTACCAATGTTCGGATATCAAACCTGAAACCCATTGAAATCAAAGGAGCCAATAAAAATTTCTGGGCTAATAACAAGGGGGTGTCAAAAATAGCATTGGGGATGGGCACTGCTCTGGGAAAGATGTACCAATGTAAAAAAAAATCCATTCCTGTACTGAAAAAGGCTACTCCTGCTGATATGGTAAATACACAATATTCACAAGTTATTCCTCTGATTAGAAAGACGTAAATAGCAATAATAGAGTTAGACAACTCAAAATTAATATTTCTGTTTTTTGTGTATAAGAAGTTAAATCACAATCCTAAATCTGTCAATAATTCTTGTAGCCCTCACCATCTTCAGTCAAAAAAGGGTCCTACTCTTTATATTATGAGTAACTCTTCCTCTATGGCAGGGGTCTCAAACTGTTGCAATGCCTCATGGGACTTGTAGTTTCGCAACAGCTGGAGGGCCGCCAGTTTGAGACCCCTGCTCTATGGTATCTATTTTTCTTTTCCATTGCAGGCAAATCATGAATTCCAAGTAGAAGCAGTGTGCTGTCATTGAGTTCTTGAGGAAGAAGGGGTGCAGGCTGTCCAACATCCACAGAAGGCTACAGAATGCTTATGGAGATGATACCATTGACAAGAGTCACCAATGGCATTGCTCTTGTCAATGGTGTCATCTCCATAAACATTCTGTAGTCTTCTGTGGATGTCAGACAGCCTGCATCCCCCTCTTTGTCAAGAACTCCATGACAGCACGTTGCTTCTACTGGGAACCCATTACTTGAAGAAGAAGAAAGAAGAAGGAGAAGAAGGAGAAGGAGAAGAAGAAGAAGGAGAAGGAGAAGAAGAAGAAGGAGGAGAGGGAGAAGAAGCGTTATGGAGAATGCAGAAGGATGAGAATGACAGAGCAGGGAGCTCCAAGAGAGAGATCTATCTGTCATAACAATATACTAACCAGATGACTGCACCCAGAGCATCTATCCATAACTGGAATTTCAGTTTTGAGTGGGCTAACCTTTTCAATAAAACAACTCCTTTTCAATATTGTTATCAAGTTCTAAATTACCTTTTCAGTTTGAAATGTATTAAACACAACTGAGTGATCAAGTTAGGTGCAAGGATTTTACTAGCAGACATTTACTCTGGCACACAAATAAATTATTCAGAATACCTGTAAAGTAAAATGATGCTCTTCTGCATCATCTAATGATACTCAGAATGGCTGAAAGAAGCCACAAATCTGGCTGAAATTTCTATACTGTAGTAAAGGAGCCAGCATTTTTAAAAATAAACTGTTGAAACGGTAAAGCAGCCTCAATTAGGCAAGTATGAAATGTCTACATCTGAAAGCTGTTAGAACAAATTGGTGTTTACACAAAGCTGTTACAGCTAATGGGAGAGGGCTGAAATTGTTAAATCATTTGCAAAGCAAAGTAACTGTATCTGGGTTTATTTTCAGAAATATTAAAAAATTAGAAGAATTATTATTATGAACTTCCCAATAGACATACTGATGCTAGGTTTCCAGTGATACTTTATTAAATCTGAATCTGGCACAACATGTTTTATTTAAATATATTCTTCAATAGCAACAGAGGATATAAATCCACATTGTGTACACCAGATGACTTTGCAAACCCAGATTTTACATTGCAAAAATAGCAGCAGCAGCATCATCAGTGTGCTTTGCATAGCCTGTGCAGTGAGTAGAGCTGTGGGAGGGACCCAGAAAGTTCAAACTACAGGCAGCCTACTGGACACTTCAAGAGGCGTATACAAGACCAGTCACCCTCAAAGTGCAGCACTGACGGGTCTGTCATACAGGAAACTTCTGCACAGAGGCAAAGTGCAGGAATTGTTTAATGCTGGACTATTGCACATAGAAAGAAATTCACAAAGGCATATACAATGGTATCACAGGTCCACCTATGTTGTCCTCTGTTCTGAGGGAAAGCACTGGTGCTGGGAAAGATTTCCGTGACCCAAGCTGCAGAGTATATATGGATGATTCCACACACAGTCCAAAGTTCCCAAACATTTTATTTGTCCATACAAAGACATACAGCTAAAAGCCTGTGGCCACTAACCTGTTTTAACCCTAAAATGGGTCTTAATCATAGCTAACTTAGACAGCAAATCAATGTTCAGGTTCGTCCATAATTACACAAAGCGCACCAAGTTTTAGGAATGCCATTGGCTCATACACTGGGAATTAGGCATTACAGTAAAGGGTCTGATCCATTTCATTTTGGATTTACTAAAAAGGAAAGGTTATTGTTTCCTTGTTATCACCTTCAACTGTTTAATCCAAGACCTAAACCCAAGAACCAAAATGTAAAATATTGCAGATTTTCAGTTCTTAGATGTGGCAGCTGTGTTAGTCTTCTTTTTTTACAGGCTTTTTTCATTTATTTTTAGCTTGTGGCTCTCCCAGTAACATTTCCTGTCCTAGGGCGTCAGTACTCCCACACAGTACTGTGTATATTCAGAAGTATAGTTGTCACCCTAGGGCAGGCCGTGAGTTAGGAGGTTTGCCAATGCAACACATACTAGTGATGTAGCCACGGGAGTACATTTTTCAGCAGGGTGACACTCATTGTGTTTCCTTTATAGAGATAGAGATATAGGAAATGTTGAAGCCATGAAAAGTTTTTTCCCCTGTTTTTTCCGAGATTAAAAAAGATTGAAGATTAAAAAAAAAAAATTTCAGTGTGGAAAATTTTACAAATCGAAAGGCATTTTGTAACACTGGGAAGGTGAAATGCAGTTGTATATAAAAGTATTATGCTTGAAATATGAATACAGCTTATTGCGTAAATAAACTAAGCTTATCTTCTAAAATGTTATTTTTTATTACAAATGGAATAATGACATTTCAACAATACATGAGAACTGGAACCACCCCCCTTTCCCTCATAATAATGTAAAAGCTACCTGCCAATATGCATTTATATAAATTAAGGGATTGTGTATTTTTGGGAGGCAGTGGTTTGTTCCTTACCTGAAGATGCTGCTAGTGAAGAAACACTTTGTAATGATCCAGAAGCAGCAGAAAGAGTGTTTCTGGAATGAAAACTCTGAAAGTAATAGCTACTTGCACTTTCATTATGGTCCTCATCATTTCATTCCATAAAGTATTTTGAATGTCTTTAGGGCGCCTTTGGCATGCTAGGATGTGTTTTGTCATCCTTGTAGCATTTTGAAAAGAATATTTCTTCTCACAATATTTGCACATTGCAGCTTTGCTCTCAGCAGGAATTGCACTGTGGAAATGCTTCCAAACTGTAGATGCCGGTCTAACCATTTTACTGAGAGGAGGAAAAGAAAAAAAATATTTACTGACCAGACTATAGGTAAACCTTATCCTATGATGGCTGAGAACATTAATAGGAATCATTTAAAGGTTAAAAAAGTTTGTTAGAGAAATTGAGCCTCTTGCCTGTCAATTAAGGTTTGAGAGGACAGAAGCTATCATCTACTGTATCCCAACAATCACCCAACTGTAGGAGCCCACAAGCAAACTAAACTGGAGTGCCCCCCTGGTGGCATAAACACACATTTCTATTGTTTGAGAACTGCATTGAGAAGTACAGTGTTGTTTGAACTGTATTCCAGGATTTTCTTGTCTTTAGCTGAGAGAATTTACAATAATTTAAGACTTTACATATAGTCTCAGAAATCTTTCATTCAGATCTACATGTTATATGGCTTTTTTTCCAATTTTTCCAAAAAAGAAAATGGCTGTTCCTTCATAAACATGGATAAATGTCACACTGCACTGCTGCATGACCCCAAATCATTACCAGTAGCTATGTGACATGATTCTTTCACAATAACTGGTGAAAAGGATCTCTTGGTTTTCTAGTGAGTTTCTGCTCAAGCTGATGCTCATCTTTCCTTTTGGCCAATTCTGTCAATAGGGATGGGTGAATCTGCTTGTTTGAAATTCACAAATCCCAAAATAAGTAGTGAATACCAATGAAGTCCATAGGTGGCAAAACTTGATACTAAATTCTGGTTATTAGGCAAGCTGTTGTAATGAAAAAAACTGGCATAGGACGGTTCGGCACTACAATGGGGGACATGGAGGATAGGGTCTATTTAATGCAACTTCAGGATGACATGGAAAGAACACTGCTTTAAATTACATGCTTAGGAAATGCCTGTATATAAGCTGTAAATGTTGTAATCGGGCAGTATAGTTTTTATGGGCAAAACAAGAGACACCATATTCTGGCATCATATTTTGTGCGTGTAATTTTTTTTTTAATGTTTACATTTAAAGCTGATATTCCAGTTATGCATAGATGCTCTGGGTGCAGTCACCAATCTGGTTAGTATATTGTTATGACAGATAGATCTCTCTCTTGGAGCTCCCTGCTCTGTCATTCTCATCCTTCTGCATTCTCCATAATGGTCCTTCTCCTTCTCCTTCTTCTCCTTCTCTCTCTTCTCCTTCTCCTTCTTCTCCTCCTTCATCTTCTTCTCCTTCTTCTCCTTCTTCTTTTTCTTCAAGTAACGGGTTCCCAGCAGAAGCAACGTGCTGTCATGGAGTTCTTGACAAAGAGGGGGATGTGGGCTTTCTGACATCCACAGAAGACTACAGAATGTTTATGGAGATGACACCATTGACAAGAGCAATGCCATTGGAGACTTGTCAATTGTATCATCTCCATAAACATTCTGTAGCCTTTTTTATGGATGTTGGACAGCATGCACCACTTCTTCGTCAAGAACTCAATGACAGCTGTTTCTACTTGGAACCCATTATTTGTCTGCAAAGGAAAAGAAAAAGAGATACCATAGAGGAAGAGTTACTCATAATATAAAGAGTACGACCCTCTTATGACTGAAGATGGTGAGTGCTGCCAGAATTATTGACAGATTTAGGATTGTGATTTAACCTCTTATACACAAAAAACAGAAGTGTTAATTTGGAGTAGTCTAACTCTATTATTGCTATTTAAGTCTTTCAAATCAGATGAATAGCTTGTGAATATTGTGTATTTACCATACCATCAGGAGTAGCCTGTCAGTACAGGAATGGATTTTTTTTACATTGGTACATCTTTCCCAGAGCAGTGCGCATCCCCAATGCTATTTTTGACACCCCCTTGTTATTAGCCCAGAAATGATTAATTTAACAGGATCGGTTCCTGGGTTTCAGGTTAGAAATCCGAACTTCTTTGAAGTTCACCGAACCCTGCTGAAACCAAACTCAGGGCAGTTTGGCTCATCGCTATAACTGAGCATCACTTCAGTTTTGAGGAGGGATGCAACTCAATCAAAAATTCACATACTAGTTACTGAATCCTTTGGGTATTTCATATGTACTTTGATAATAGCAACAAAAAAAAAACATCCTATTCCTTTCTTTTTGTAGTCCTGTCAGTGGGAGTTAATGAATATATCTATACAGTCTACATTTCTATATTGTGTTAAAGAATTAAAGAAGTTCCATTGGATAACCATGAACAGAGCTTACACATCTTCCTTAAACTAAACATAGACATGAACTGAATAAAGTCATAAATCATGCCTAATGGAAATTCAATACCAAAATGCATAAGTACAGTGAACTTATTTAAATACAATATTATCTGAATTTAAACTGGTCGTATATCAATTCCAGTACAATTATTTAAGAAAAGCAACAACCCTCTTTAGAAAAATCTAGGTCACATACTGTTTAATTATCCACCCCTACTTATCGCTGGAGCCCACTTTGCAATAAACTCTACCTACTGAAACATCACTTTCTCTTGTTGCTCACTGCCTGATGCCCCCTCCCTCTGTATTTACGGCACGATCCTCCTAATCCTCAATATCTGTGATCTGTGATTAAATATTTCTGCCATTCCTCCCCATTGCAAATTTGTTGGTCTATGCTAGGATTAGTAGAAGAGGAGGAGGAGGAAGAAAAGGGCAGATTAACAGACAACTGGCAACTTTGAGGCTGAGAGGAGGAAGACTTTGTCAGCCACTTAACGACCTCCTCCATGTAATGTGGCTGTATAGCACATCCATTCTGAGATAAAAAAGGCAGATGTGCCTTGCCTGTGTTGCTGCCCAACCATTGTTTTGTTCTGTAGAACCTGCTTTCCCCCTGCTACCTCCATGTGCAGAACTTCTGCCTCACCCTTTAGGCTTGCCTGACATTTTTAATAAAGTGGATTTCCTAAAGTTATTGACAACTACGTAAATAGGGAGAATAAATATGTAATGCTTTAGTGCACACTGCTTTATTGCACAAGTATGCGGTGATGTGCTGCAAACAGTGGGTAGTTTTGCCTGTGCTGGCAACAAGTGTATGCTGCAAATAGTCCTAGCAAAATAAAATAATATGTACCCCCCCCCCATCCTCCCCAAAATAACACCCCTGAAACATTAAACCCAATCCAATTTTTTTAACCTAGCAGAAAATAGAAAAACATATGGATAAAACTTTAATAAAAAAAAGAAAATAAGCATAGTCCTAAATAGGACTTTTGGGTCTCTGGACTGCGAACACAAGAATATGTAGCTCAACACACTGCAAAGCTCTATAATTTAGCCCAAATCATTGCAATATAGCACCATATAGCAACTTAAAGTGATTGTAGATGATCACTTTGTAAAACAACCCATTCAGTTTAAAATAGAAACAAAAAGGCAAAACATTTTTGTATAGATTTAAAAAAGAATATTATAAATACCTGTTTTCATTTTTTATGAGCGATCAAATTCCCTCTGTTCTCAGCTGCATACGAGCTGGGGGAGGGGGGGGGGAAGCAGCAGAACACTGTGCTATCCTGCTTTTTGTGGTCAGTTTTTAAAAGAAAGCAAGGTGACTGCCAGGAACACCAGGGATTTCACATAAAGAAAGCAATACAAAGAGAACGGGATACATTCGCATACAAGTACATGGTACAGCAAGCACATGAAATGTTGGGGTAACAAACGCTTTAAGCTGGCCATACATTACACAAATTTTCTGTTTGAATTATATATATACAGTATCTCACAAAAGTGAATACACCCCTCACATTTTTGTAAATATTTTATTATATTTTTTTATGTGACAACACTGACAAAATTACACTTTGCTGCAATGTAAAGTAGTGAGTGTACAGCTTGCATAACAGTGTAAATTTGCTTTCCCTCAAAATAACTCAACACACCACAGCCATTAATGTCTAAAATGCTGGCAACAAAAGTGAGTACACCCCTAAGTGAAAATGTCCAAATTGGGCCCAAAGTGTCATTATTTTGTGTGGCCACCATCATTTTCCAGCACTGCCCTAACCCTCTTGGGCATGGAGTTCACCAGAGCTTCACAGGTTGCCATTGGAGTCCGCTTCCACTCCTCCAAGACAACATCATGTAGCTGGTGGATGTTAGAGACCTCGCACTCCTCCACCTTCCATTTGAGGATGCCCCACAGATGTTCAATATGGTTTAGGTCTGGAGACATGCTTGACCAGTCCACCAACTTTACCCTCAGCTTCTTTAACACGGCAGTGGTCATCTTGGAGGTGTGTTTGGGGTCGTTATCATGTTAGAATACTGCCCTGCGGCCCAGTCTCTGAAGGGAGGGGATCATGCTCTGCTTCAGTATGTCACAGTACATGTTGGCATTTATGGTTCCCTCAATGAACTGTAGCTCCCCAGTGTCGGCAGTACTCATGCAGCCCCAGACCATGACACTCCCACCACCATGCTTGACTGTAGGCAAGACACACTTGTCTTTGTACTCTTCACCTGGTGCCGCCACACACGCTTGACACCATCCGAACCAAATAAGTTTATCTTGGTCTCATCAGACCACAGGACATGGTTCCAGTAATCCATGTCCTTAGTCTGCTTGTCTTCAGCACTGTTTGCAGGCTTTCTTGTGCATCATCTTTAGAAGAGGCTTCCTTCTAGAATGACAGCCATGCAGACCAATTTGATGCAGTGTGTGGCATATGGTTTGAGCACTGACAGGCTGACCCCCCCCCACCCCTTCAACCTCTGTAGCAATGTTGGCGGCGCTCATACATCTATTTCCCAAAGACAACCTCTGGATATGATGCTGAGCACGTGCACTCAACTTCTTTGGTCAACCATGGTGAGGCCTGTTCTAAGTGGAACCTCTCCAGTTTCGGGGACTTGGCAATCTTCTTATTGCCTAGGCCATCTTTATGTAGAGCAACAATTCTTTTTTCCAGATCTTCAGAGAGTTCTTTGCCATGAGGTGCCATGTTGAACTTCCAGTGACTAGTATAAGAGAGTGAGAGCGATAACACCAAATTTAACACACCTGCTCCCCATTCACACCTGACACCGGGGAGGGAAAATGGCTAATTGGGCCCAATTTGGACATTTTCACTTAGGGGTGTACTCACTTTTGTTGCCAGAGGTTTAGACATTAATAGCTGTGTGTTGAGTTATTTTGAGGGGGCAGCAAATTTACACTGTTATACAAGCTGTACACTCACTACTTTGCTACAATGTAAAGTGTAATTTCTTCAGTGTTGTCACATCAAAAGATATAATAAAATTTAAAAATGTGAGGGGTGTACTCACTTTTGTGAGATACTGTATACCTTCAACTATGTAGTGCAAGGGCCTGATAGCATACAAATTGAAAGTGTTTAGGTTTGACCTCACATTATGAGATTTTGGTAAATCTAAAGGAAAATTGTACAATAAAATAGTTTGTATGGTCAGCCTAACTCTCTCTTTACAGACTGCAAGTTATCCCTAATCTTCAACACTTGATGACAAATGGCTGCTCAGAACTTAGCCTTGTAAGTGAATGGGTGACACATTTCAAAGCTCTCGCCACAGTTGAATGGTCAGGCGGTTTATTCTATCTGGTAAATTTTCACATTATTTTTTCAGGACCCCAAATTGTGAACCTATTGGATCTGTTGCAAACCCATGAAAGCAATAAACCCAAACTGCATCCATGGCTGTGATAGGAAGGAACATGAGTGCAGAAAGTAATTGTGTTGGGAGGTTAAAGAACTCAAAGCAAGATTGAACGATAACATAATTTGATCAAAAAGATAGTGTGAGATTTTTATAATTTGCACAACATTACTATACCATATCATGTTCCACATCCTCATTAAATAGGTATTTAAATATTCTTTAGTAAATTATGTTCTATAGCATATCACTGAATAGTCATTTGTAGAACATCAATTAGAAAGAAGTAACTTTCCCATTGGACTGATAAATAGAGCCGAGGCTTTCATCAGACAACTCCCCAATTAAATCATCCATGTATCATTATTTTTTTAACAATTTGACACTAATGGGACATAATTGATACAGAAGCAGTTTACTCTTCTGGGAACATCTGTTTTCCAAAGCAGAAGATGTGCTGTTTGCTTGGGAGGAATTTCCCTTAAAGGCTTATTTTTGTTTGTGTAGCAGATCATTTAAGCATCTCTTGTGCTTTTAAGGGCGTGTAGTGCCATTAATACATCGCAGAAAAATATATTTAGAAAGAATCAATTTGAAGTACATTCTTTTGCCTGCGATTTTTTATTTAAATTTCACATTCCAAGCTTCTTGTTCTTTTTAGAAAAAAAAAGATTTATACTAGGTAGAAAACATATTACCAACATTAAAAACCTTTCCTGTAATATAAAGAAATAATATAGGGCAAAAACTTACAAAACTGCAGTTTATAACAACTTGTAAACTTAAAATATGAATCGAAAGAAATTGAGCCAAAACCATTCATCAGCCCTGGAGACATCAATAAAAAGGTCCCTCCTATTGATTCCTTTTCAGAAAAACCTCAGCTGTGCCACTCTGAGACTACTTTTACTTTGTTATAGAGGCCTAACCTCCTTAACTTGAAACATAAGCCTGACCAATGGGAGTTTCATGTGGGCCAGCAAGATTGGGCTTATATGACATTTTAGTCAGCACTTTTATTTATAGTCAGAGGGGAGGACAGGCTCATTAAACAAAGACCACTGTGTTTAGTGTGAGTAAAGTTTAAAGGATAAGTTTGCCTTTGAGAACATGTTACATGTTCCACTCCTTTTTAGGGTGTAACATGTAACACGTTCCCACTCCTGCAGCATCTCCACACTACTCGCTGTCACTATGTAAAAAAAAAAAAACACAGCCGCGTGGGGGCTCCGCCCGCCCAGCTGCGTCATTCATTCACAGAGTTTGGTGAATAGGAAACTACAAGTACCGTCAGCCTTTGCGGCTGTTGGCTTGTAGTTCTCAATTAACTTTCAGGGTGCGGTTGAGCTCGCTAGGTAGTTCATTGTCTCTTCCTGTCAGTGTGCGTTCGCCTATTACAGGTATACTGTAGCAGAGCAGCCCCCCTGCACCCGATTACATACATGTACGTGATCCTCTTCTGGGTAGGGGACGTGCTTGCGTGTGCCCGCCACCCCAGCTGTGCTGTCATTCTCTGCAGCACAAGCTGATCAGCGGGTCCCAACTAATTATATATATATGGCCAGCACCCGCTGATTGACTGAGTGTATGACAGAAGAGAGCTATGCGTTGGTAAATAGCACGGTGCTCTCTTCTGTCACTGGCAATGTGCCATTTTTTTCTCCCTGCAAAGCAGGGAAAACCAACACATTGCTTAGTGAAATCATTACACAACACACACAGTAAACACAGTAAACATTGTTAGGCACACAGTTAAAACTTTGATTGCCCCTAAAAGTTAACCCCTTCCCAGCCAATGTTATTAGTACAGTGACAGTGTATATTATTAGCAATGCTCTTTGTATTAGTGTTGTAGTGGTATTATTAGTCTTTTTTTTTTTTACATTCTATATTGGATATGTTTTATAGCAGAAAGTAGAAAATATTGTTGGTTTTTTTTTTTTCAAAATTTGTGGACTTTTTTCGTTTAAAGGGCAAAGAAATAAAAAACCCAGTGTTGCTGAAATACCACCAAAAGAAAGCTCTATTTGTGTGAAACAAAATTATATATATTTGGGTACAGTGTGGCATGACCACGCAATTACCAGTTAAAGTATTGCTAAATAGCAAAAAATGCCCTGGTCATGAAGGGGGTAAAATCTTCCAGAGCTTAAGTGGTTAAACAAAGTGTTCTGTTCATCCAAACAACCAATATTATTGTGTTAAATGCATGAAAGGGAGCCTCTTTCTACTAGCCATATGTTCAAATATGAACTGTGGTATTTGCATGCAATATTTTATATTTAGCTGACTAAGGGCCCTTTCACACTGGGGCGGTTTGAAGGCGCTATTGCACTAATAATAGCACCTGCAAACCGACCCGAAAGTGCTGCAGCTTTATCTCCAGTGTGAAAGCCCCGGGCGCTTTCACACTGAAGCGGTGCACTAGCAGGACGGGAAAAAAAGTCCTGCTAGCAGCATCTTCAGAGCGGTGAAGGAGCGGAGTATATACCACTTACAATAGCGGCGCTTTACCGCCGACGCCGCCTCCGCCCCAGTGTGAAAGGGCCCTAAAATAAAAAATGAAATATAAACAAAAACACAATACTTTCTCTTTAAGGCATATTTCTAGGCTTATGCAAATACACATTTCCCTCTCCAGTCCTGCTACCACCCACCCACACACACATTATTTTTAACAAAAAAAACAATAAATCCCCATTTTTTTGCTTTCCTTATTTCACCATCATGTATCACTTGCTAGGACCTATTCCTGGAATGGAGACCAGTAATCAGTGCTGCCCTTTTTTATTACATCATTGTGCAGCTACAATCTTCTGGACCCTGCAAGACACTGGATAGTCAATAGTAAGTGTCCATGTCACCTAGGCAGTAATATGGGAGTCAATTCACTAAGAGTTAAATAACGGCCAATGAAATGTGATAGAATAGCGCTTGCAGGAAATCAGTTTTCACTAAGAATATTGCGTTAAGTAACGAATGCGGTGTTTGTTCGATTGATCGGTGATTACCTAATTTTTTCATGTGGTCATTTATCACATTGAGCTGGCTGCTAAGGAGCAGGCTGGGAAGCTGGCTGCCACGCCATTAACAGCGGATGACTCATAAGCTGTCAGTGGGTTCCCTGCTTACAGTTGAATCTAAAAAAGAACATGCCGGCAATTAAAAATTATGAAGAAAAACTGTGTGGGGTCCCCTCCCAATGCATACCAGGCCCTTCAGGTCTGGTATAGATTTTAAAGGGAAGCCCACGCCAAAAAAAACCCAAAAAACGTTGTGCCCCCCCAAATCCATACCCTACTCTTATCCAAGCATGCAGCCCAGCAGGTCAGAAAAGGGGAGGACAAGTGAGCGCCCCCTCTCCTGAACCATACCAGGCCACACGCCCTCAACATGGGGGGACAAGGGCCTCTTCCTCCAACCCTGGGCTGTGGTTGTGGGGCTCTGTGGTCAGGGGGCTTATCAGAATCTGGAAGCTCCCTTTAACAAGAAGGCCCCCAGATCCCGTCCCCTCTATGTGAATGAGAATGGATTACATAGTATCCCTACCCATTCACCAAAAAAGTATAAATGTGAATAAGGACAGTACGAGAGTTTTTGACAATTCCTATAAAAAAACAATGTCCCCCGATGTAGATACATCGTCAATCACAGCGCCGACGCCATTACCGGACCCGAAAAACCGGAAAAAGACAGCTCCGCTCACCACAAACGCTCTTGTGGTCTGCCCACCCCATCGTGTGACATCTCTTAAATAGCTATGGGGCGAGGCCACCTGGAGACATCACCAACCCAGCATGCACCGGTCAGTGATATCACATGAAGGGGTGCCACTAAGTGACGTCGCCGGGTGGCTCCGCCTCTTACCTATTTAAGAGCTGTCAAACGATGGAGCAGGCAGACCGTGAGAGCGTTCATCGCGAGCAAAGCTTTCACAATTGACGATGGATCTACATCGGGGAACATTTTAATTTTTTACCCCATACTCATTCACATGGGGGGCAGGAATCTGGGGGCCCCTTGTTAAAGGGAGCATTCTAGATTCCAATAAGCCCCCTGCCCACAGACCCCCACAACCACAGCCCAGGGTTGTGGGGAAGAGGCCCTTTTCCCCATCAACAAAGTAGCCCCCCATGTTGAGGGCATGCTTCCTGGCCCATTCCTTAGCAACCAGCTATTGGGGGGCACCCCAGGCTGCGTCTGACAAATACTGCATGTGATACCGCCAGCAAAACCCTGGTGATAAATATCATTTTTTTTTTTTACTCTCTGTTCCATTTGTGAATTGAACTTAAAAGCTTACCGCATGTTTTTTTGACAATATTTACATTTTTCATTTTGCAGTAAATACCACATAATCTGATTTTTTTTGTGAATTGGACTTTATTTACCACATGCAATAATTTATGCACATTAGTTACATGACCGTGTTATCACATATGGTAAACGTTAGTGAATTGACCCTCATGGACACCAGAATAAAGACCCCACACACTGCAGTCTAGAAAACAGAACACTTGTTATACAACCTTGTGTTCAGGTAAGTAAGAAAGGCATTTTTAGCTTTAGTTTTTAGATAATGTTGCAATGGTTAGCTGCAAGGGGGTGTGGAGTAATATTTGTTGATCACAGCTATAACTACAGTATTTAGTAAGCACAGCAGACATATCCCTGACTACCCTGAGGGAGTTATTATGACAGTTGTTCCTGCAGGTTTTTATATAGTTCCCTGTTATAAAATGTAAATCCTTCTTCTGTGGGCAAATTAGATTATTTTGAACCTAATGCCGCGTACACACGATCGGAAATTCGGCCAGCAAAAGACCGATGAGAGCTTTTGGTTGGAAAATGCGACCATGTGTATGCTCCATCGGACTTTTGCTGGCGGAATTCCCGCCAGCAAAAGATTGAGAGCAGGTTCTCAATTTTTCGGTCAGAAAAAGTTCCTATCCGAACATGCGTTCATCTGTATGCAATTCGGACGCGCAAAAAAATCACGCATGCTCGGAAACAATTTGACGCATGCTCGGAAGCATTGAACTTTATTTTCTCGGCTCGTCGTAGTATTGTAAGTCACCGCGTTCTTGATGTTCAAAAGTTCAGAGAACTTTTGTGTGACTGTGTGTATCCAAGGCAAGCTTAAGTGGAATTCCGTCGGAAAAACCATCCAAGTTTTTTCGGACGGAAATTCCGATCGTGTGTACGCGGCATTAGGAGAAAGTTAGCCAGCTCCGCATAACACATCAAGGTCTGTAGGTAAGATGTTTCATCCCCAAGACAGTCAATGATTATTTTAACAGAAGGCCCTAATTGCAGTAATGTAAATTCTACACTTTATATTAAATCCTGAAACTTTTGTACAATATGTGCAGTAATTTGCACGCATGTTAAAAAGCATGGTTTAAATTAAACAGCATTTGGGTCTCGTCCACTCCTGTGCTATTTTTGTGAAACAACAGGCAGAAGGGAATTATTCCACTAGACAGGCAGAGTTATATTTCCAAGCTCTAATGCCTCTTCCTGTAGATTCTGTTTCTTACAAAGAATTATTAAGTATGAACACACACTTCAAAAATGCTATTACGACAGTTTAGCAGATGGTTGATATTGTGGGTCAACCCTACAAGGCCTGGTATTTATATAAATAATAGTTTATGCATTCTCATAAATAGAGGGTGATTAATATGAAATCCATTTGCAGAAATCAAACATTAACTGAATATTTCCTGAAACCGCAGCACAAAATATGTTAAACATGATCAGTTAATCCATTTTAATGCATCTCTTCTGTTTTATAACTTACAGAAAAGTTAAGGCAGAAAACCTTTAGAAAAAAAATTTAGATGAATAAAGTGATCTGCCTAAAGTCTAGATCCATCCCAGAGCATCTTCATTTATTTTTCCTTTTCTTTTTGCAAATCTAAAGTGACTCTATCAGAAAAATATGGGGGCTGCCATTGCCGGCCCACTTTTGAAAATACTAGTTACCTAGCTGTGTCAGGCTTTAATACTTTTGAATTACAGACCCAAAACAAGCATGCTGTAAATGAGTGTCAGAATTCTTTATCTCTATATTAGTTCAAGGTTAATTCATGGAATTAATAACTAAGATGTCAGCAAAGGTGTCCTTAATAGTTTTCTCATGATAGAGTCACTGCAAGAAAAAAAAATGTTTTGTTTACTTACCTTATCTGGTAGACCTTTAAAAGTACACTTCTTGTTTTGGATCAGGTGTGATATGCACTTTCTACTGTGTGGAGATAATCAAAACCTGGGGATTGGGGGAAAAGTAGATTTGCATAGACTTCTCAAACACTGTGCCTGAATGCACTTTGCTCCTGCTAAATAGGTAGGAAAATCAAGTTAAATGGCACTGTGCTCTGTAAACTAAATCCAGCTAGTCGCCAATTGGCTTTGTCTGTGACATCAGGGGCATTTGAAAATGTAATGTAAATCCAGCAAAGGGGGCCATTTTGAACCAGTTTGATTGTAAAATATCTTTAAAAAAAATGTCTTTTTTAAAGCGGCGCTTCACCCAAAAGGGGAAGTTCTGCTTTAACTCCTCCTCTTCCACATTTGGCAGGTCACTTTTTTTTTGGGGGGGGGACCTAGTTTTGACAGTTCTCCTCTCCCTCTCCCTCCCTGCAGTTTTCTGGGACACGTCAAAGCCACTCAAACAGCACAGCTGGCTGCCAATAGTTAAGATGCCAGCGCTAGGAACCCGAGGGCTAGTGAAGAACTAGCCCGGGTGAGGACAGAACTGGATCCCTGGACAAGTAAGTGTCCTGTTATTAAAAGTCAGCAGCTACAGGATTTGTAGCTGCTGATTTAAATTTTTGTTTTAGATTGGAGAATCGCTTTAATACCTTCGCACTAACCTTGGCCCATGATGGAAGGATCTCTAAGTCAAAGCCAACAGTCCTGACAGAAAGTCTTTACACTATTAGCTGCCCTTACAATTACAGTGCTATAAAAAAGTATTCATACCCCTTGAAATTTTTCACATTTTGTCATGTTACAACCAAAAAAGTAAATGTATTTTATTGGGATTTTCTGCAATAGACCGACACAAAGTTGCACATAATTGTGAAGTGGAAGGAAAACGAGAAATGGTTTTCAACATTTTTTACAATGAAATATGTGAAAAGTGTGGCATACATTTGTATTCAGCCCCCTTTACTCTGATACCCCTTACTAAAATCTAGTGGAACCAATTGCCTTCAGAAGCCACCTAATTAGTAAACAGAGTCCACCCGTGTGTAATTTAATCTCAGTATAAATACAGCTGTTCTGTGAAGAGGTTTGTTGAATAACCTTAGTGAACAAACAGCATCATGAAGGCCAATAAACACATCAGACAGGTCAGGGATAAAGTTGTGAAGAAGTTCAAAGCAGGGTTGGGTTATAAAAAAATATCCCAAGCTGTGAACATCTTACGGAGCACTGTTCAATCCATTATCTGAAAATAGAAAGAGTATGGCACAACTGCAAACCTACCAGGACATGGCCACCCACCTAAACTGATAGGCAAGGAGAGCATTAATCAGAGAAGCAGCCAAGAGGCCCATGGTAACTCTGGAGGAGCTGCAGAGATCCACAGCTCAGGTAGGAGAATCTGTCCACAGGACAACTATTAGTCGTGCACTCCACAAATCTGGCCTTTATGGAAGAGTGGCAAGAAGAAAGTTATTGTTGAAAGAAAGCCAAAGGAAGTCCCGTTTACAGTTTGCGAGAAGCCATGTGGGGGATACAGCAAACATGTGGAAGAAGGTGCTCTGGTCAGATGAGACCAAAATTTAATGTTTTGTCCTAAAAGCAAAACACTATGTGTGGTGGAAAACTAACACTGCACATCACCCTGAACACACAATCCCCACCGTGAAACATAGTGGTGGCAGCGCGATGTTGTGGGGATGCTTTTCTTCAGCAGGGACAGGGAAACGGGTCAGAGTTGATGGGAAGATGGATGGAGCCAAATACAGGGCAAGCTTAGAAGAAAACCTGTTAGAGTCTACAAAAGACTTGAGACCTAAATCCAATTGTCCAGACCTAATTCCAATTGAGAATCTGTGGCAAGACTTGAAAATTGCTGTTCACAGATGCTCTCCATTATGTTCAGGCGGAACTTTGGTTGTTCGGATGTTCTGCGAACACCGAACAATATGCGGTGTTCGGGGAAATTTCAGAACACCTTTAAAGTCTATGGGACGCTAACATGAAAAATCAAAAGTGCTCATTTAGGCTTATATGCAAGTTATTGTCATAAAAAGTGTTTAGAAACCTGGGTCCTGCCCCAGAGGACATGTATCAATGCAAATTTTTTTTTTAAAAACGGACGTTTTTTCGGGAGCAGTGATTTTTTTAGTGCTTAAAGTGAAACAATAAAAATAAAATATTCCTTTAAATATGGTGCCTTAGGGGGTGTCTATAGTATGCCTGTAAAGTGGCGCATTTTCCGTGTTTAGAACAGTACCACAGCAAAATTACATTTTGCTGTGGTAAAAAAAGGAAAAATTGTCAGGTCTCGGCAATATAGATAAAACTTGTTGAAAAAAAGAGCATGTTTACATAACCGGGTGGTCCCGCCCCCCTCTGACGCCAGGGGAAGCCATGGGGAAGTCCCCTTGCATCAGAGGGGGCGAGGTCACCTGGGTACGTCACCGTGTGGCCCCGCCCTCAGTTATATAAGAACTGTCAAAGGTGTTGAAATGTCATATGGCAGGAGCCTCCCATGGAGGCAGATTGATCGCTTTTTCTTGGTTTTTTTTTGACATTTTGACACTTTTTTTGTGAAATGGTATGGGTACAATGTACCCATTACCATTTCACTCAAGGGGGAAGGCCGGGATCTGGGGGTCCCCTTGTTAAATGGGGCTTCCAGGTTCTGATAAGCCCCCCACCCGCAGACCCCCATAACCACCAGGCAAGGGTTGTGGGGATGAGGCCCTTGTCCCCATCAACATGGGGACAAGGTGCTTTGGGGGCTACCCCAAAGCACCTTCCCCATGTTAAGGCCATGTGGCCTGGTACGGTTCAGGTGGGGGGTGCTCTCTCGTCCCCCCTCTTTTCCTGCAGCCTGCCAGGTTGCATGATCGGATAAGGGTCTGGTATGGATTTTGGGGGGACCCCTACACCATTTTTTTTAAATTATGGTGCAGAGTTCCCCTTAAAATCCATACCAGACCTGAGGGGTCTGGTATAGATTTTAGGGGGGACCCCTATGCCATTTTTAAAAAAAAATTTGCACAGGGTTCCCCTTAATTTCCATGTCAGACTCGAAGGGCCTGGTATGGATTTTAGGTGGATCCCACACAATTTTTTTTTAAATTTTGGTTCGAGGTTCCCCTTAATATTCATACCAGACCCAAAGGGCCTAGTAATGGACTGGGGGGGATCCCATGCTCTTTTTTTCAATGATTTTTATCTATATTGCCGAGACCCGACAATTCATTACATCCGCGAGCAGTTTTAAGTGACAATTTTTCCTTTAGAAATGTAATTTTGCTGTGGTACTGTTCTAAACATGGGAAAACTGCGCCACTTTACGGGCATACTATAGACACCCCCCAGGCCCGATATTTAAAGGAATATTTCGTTTTTTATTGTTTCACTTTAAGCATTAAACAAAATCACTGCTCCCGAAAAAAACGCTGATTTAAAAAAAAAAAATTTGCATTGATACATGTCGCCTGGGGCAGGACCCGGGTCCCCAAACACTTTTTTGACAATAACTTGCATATAAGCCTTTAAAATTAGCACTTTTGATTATTCATGTTCGTGTCCCATAGACTTAAATGGTGTTCGTGTGTTCTGCCAAATTTTTTGCCTGTTCGGTATGTTCTGGTGTGAACCCGAACCGGGTGGTGTTCGGCATATCCTTACTCTCCATCCAATCTGACAGAGCTTGAGGGAAGAATGGGCAAAAATGTCACTCTCTAGATGTGCAAAGCTGGTAGAGACATCCCCAAAAAGACCTGCAGCTGCAATTGCAGCGAAAGGTGAGTCTATTGACTCAGGGGGACTGAATACAAATGCAAGCCACACTTTTCAGATATTTATTTGCAAAAAATGTTGAAAACCATTTATCATTGTCCTTCCACTTCACAATTATGTGCCACTTTGTGTTGGTCTATCACATAAAATTCCAATAAAATACATTTATGTTTTTGATTGTAACATGACAAAATGTGGAAAATGTCAAGGGGTATGAATACTTTTTCAAGGCACTGTAAAGGTGCAAGCAAACTGGCTGTTTTTTTTAACATTCAGGAAAGGGTTGCATCACATACACCAAACACCCAAATAATATTTTTGTTCTTTTTTCCCCAAAAATAGAGCTTTTGTTTGGTAATATTTGATCACCTCTACAATTTTTAGTTTTTGCACTATAAACAAAAAAAAAACTGACAATTTTGAAAAGAAAAAAATATTTGATACCCTGATGATTTTGTATGTTTGTCCACTGACAAATAAATGATCAATTTATAATTTTATTGGTAGGTTTATTTTAACAGTGAGAGACAGAATAACAACAAAAATATTCAGAAAAACGCATTTCAAAAATGTTATAAATTAATTTGCATTTTATTGAGTGAAATAACTATTTGATCCTCTATCAGTAAGATTTCTTGCTCCCAGGTGTCTTCTATACAGGTAATGAGCTGAGATTAGGAACACTTTTTAAAGGGAGTGTTCCTAATCTCAGCTTGTTACCTGTATAAAAGACACCTGTCCACACAAGCAATCAATCAGGTTCCAATCTCACCACCCTGGCCAATCAAAAGAGCTGTCCAAGGATGTCAGGGACAAGATTGTAGACCTACACAAGGCTGGAATAGGCTACAAGACCATCCCCAAGCAGCTTTTTGAGAGGGTAACAACATTTGGTGAAACTATTCGCAAATGGAAGAAACACAAAATAACTGTCAATCTCCCTCGGTCTGGGGATCCATGCAAGATCTCTCCTCATGGAGTTTTAATGATCATGAGAATGGTGAGGAATCAGCCCAGAACTACATGTGAGAATCATGTCAATGATCTCAAGGCACCTGGGAGCATAGTCACCAAGAAAACAATTGGTAACACACTACACCATGAAAGACTGAAATCCTGCAGTGCCCACAAGGTCCCCCTGCTTAAGAAAGCACATTTACAGGTCTGTCTGAAGTTTGCTAATGAACATCTGAATAATTCAGAGGAGAACTGGGTGAAAGTGTTGTGGTCAGATGAGACCAAAATCAAGCTCTTTGGCATCAACTCAACTCACTGTGTTTGGAGGAGGAGGAATGCTGCCTATGACCCGAAGAACACTATCCCCACCATCAAACATGGAGGTGGAAACATTATGCTTTGGGGTGTTTTTCTGCTAAGGGGACAGAACAGCTTCACTGCATCAAAGGGACGATGGATGGGTCCATGTACCGTCAAATCTTGGGTGAGAACCTCCTTCCCTCAGCCAGGGCATTGAAAATGGGTTGTGGATGAGTATTCCAGCATTACAATGACCGAAAACAAATGGCCAAGGCAACAAAGGTGTGGCTCAAGAAGAAGCACATTAAGGACCTGGAGTGTTCAAGCCAGTCTCCAGACCTTAATCCCATAGAAAATATGTGGAGGGAGCTGAAGGTTCGAGTTACCAAACATCAGCCTCAAAACCTTAATGACTTGGAGAGGATCTGCAAAGAGGAGTGGGACAAAATCCCTCCTGAGATGTGTGCAAACCTGGTGGCCCACTACAAGAAAGTTTGACCTCTGTGATTGCCAACAAGGGTTTTGCCACCAAGTACTAAGTCATGTTTTGCGAAGGGATCAAATACTTATTTCACTCATTAAAATTCAAGTCAATTTATACATTTTTTGAAATGCATTTTTCTGTATTTTTTTGTTGTTAATCTGTCTCTAACTGTTAAAATATACCTACCATTAAAATTATAGACTGATCATTTCTTTGTCAGTGGGCAAACGTACAAAATCCGTGGGGGATCAAATACTTTTTTCCCTCACTGTACGTGATCTGGCACAGAGCGGCTGCCCCTCACCAGTAAATGTACGATGGGCGGTCCGCAAACTGTTGATGTAGGCCAGAATCATGTGCTAAAATCACCCCCTAGTATTTGAAATTTATAGGATTCTCCAACAAACACCCCTGACTATTTTTCAAACCTGGATTTGTGGGGACAAAAACTTTGCAGCACAAACACTAAAATAGCTATTGAATTTTGTAGCATAACTGGCCAAGTGTTCAGTTATTTGTGGCTTACTCAAACAAATAAATGATTGCCTTTGTATATAATCTTTCGAGAATATATTCCTTCATCCAGTTATACCTCCATTTGGACACTTCTGCTATGTGTGTCGTTGGGGATTTTTTGAAGTATCTCTTTTAGTCTGCATACCCCCCTATAGAACCATTAGACTGGATGTCATCAGTACAATGTGTCACTTCACTAAAACCATAATAATTCTGTATAATATAAGACAAGATTTATAATACTGTTGATTTTCCCATTACACATCATCCCCTTGTGCTCTGTAGTCTCTCAGCTCTAAGTTTCCAAATACAAATTTGGTCTACGTGATGCAACACACACCAGCAATGGCGTTAATGATCACCAAACAATAGTCAGCAACAGACGTTTCACTAGCTGAGCTTTGGGCTTTTCATAACTTGTTGACGTTTCCGAACACGCTCCCACATTTGAAGAAGATTTTAAGAGCCTTGTTCATAATGTTGTCAAACATTTGTTTGGTTTGTATTTGATATCAAGTTTCTTTTCATCTGTATAAATGAAACAAAATCAGACAGTAGGTGTCTTTCATCATCATTCAACCACTGGCTTAGGAACACCAATTAATATGTTTATCTAGGATAGGTTATATGGATTAGCATCTACTAAAATAAACATGTTATTCATTGTATTGGCAATCATCATGCACAAGATATTACATAACAAACATAATTAATGTTCCTTTTTATTGATTTAAAAAAAAAAGATATAGAGTTCAGTTGCTTAATAACAATGAACACTTGATTGAATTGTAATGATGTACAAGGATACCATGTTCAATGAGATTAAAGTCTCTCTTGGAAGGAAACTATCTCTGTTCCATTTTAATGAACATGTCACATATAATATTAATAAAGCCCTGTGTTCCAGGTGTATATTAGTTTAATACAATATTAACAAGATCTGTAAAATGATAACTAAACCATTCACTTCTCTGTCCCTCTATTTGACACTCATTTGCAAGTTGCTCTGGTTGAAGCTTACACAGGAATAAGGGCTCTCTCCCTATGTGCTTGTCAACTGACCTCTCAGGTACTCAGTGCTGTATTTTGTGAACAAGGGAAGAAAACCCACAAACTAACTATCTTGGAAAACATAAAACATAATAATGAGATGGTTTTATTACTGTTAATGCAAGGTGATTGACTCACCAACTAAGCCACTAAAAGTGAAATTTGGTTATATTTACCTTACTAATGTGCCACTGTCAAAGAATAGCAGGTATCCCTAGGTGCCTACATATTATTATAACATTTTATAAACCGCCCCCTCCAACAGGAGACTGCATCCCCACGAGTAAACTCCAGTGGGCAGAGTGAAACACATTGGGGGCATGGCCTTGCAGGGGCACAGGCTGAGACTGCCACTTGTCTATACACAACAGGTCTTGTTCCGCTGTGCAGCTCCCGGGATCTTCTGCTCTTATCTACCTACATATTAGTTTACGTTTTATTTTGCATACCTCAATATTCCAGAATCTCAGAGTGGTATGCAAATTTCTATCTACTTTTTATATCAAGATAAAAAACCTTTCCCACCTCTTTTGCCTCACTATTGAGTAATCACTGTTTTGAATCCTCACTGGCCAATAGTTAAATAAATGATGCAGGATAGGGTAGGGATAGGCTGTACACCCAGGGAGATCTAACATTGTGCACCAAAATCCTCAATTCCGAGGTCCAGAAACCCTCTTCTTATGGCTCCCTGCTAAGAATCTGTAAGATGGGTAAATAGAAACTGTAGGGGGTAATCTTTTAACATCTGCAGAATTAGGCAACAACCCTAAAATCAGTGTGTACATGATAGCTATAGCTCCTCTTTTGGAACCAAATCCCTCTAGTCCTCTTTCTTCCTCAGGTCTTATAGATAGACCTCTATACAGTTGCAATAAAAAGTATGTGAACCCGTTTGGAATGATATGGATTTCTGCACAAATTGGTCATAAAATGGGATCTGATCTTCATCTAAGTCACAACAATAGACATTCACAGTCTGCTTAAACTAATAACACACAAAGAATTAAATGTTACCATGTTTTTATTGAACACACCATGTAAACATTCACAGTGCAGGTGGAAAAAGTATGTGACTAATGAGATCTCCAAGAGCTAATTGGAGTGAGGTGTCAGCCAACTGGAGTCCAATCAATGAGATGAGATTGGAGGTGTTGGTTACAGCTGCCCTGCCTTATAAAAAACACACACCATTTCTGGGTTTGCTTTTCATAAGAAGCATTGCCTGATGTGAATGATGCCTTGCACAAAAGAGCTCTCAGAAGACCTACGATTAAGAATTGTTGACTTGCATAAAGCTGGAAAGGGTTATAAAAGTATCTCCAAAAGCCTTGCTGTTCATCAGTCCACGTTAAGACAAATTGTCTATAAATGGAGAAAATTCAGCACTGCTGCTACTCTCCCTAGGAGTGGGCATCCTGTAAAGATGACTGCAAGAGCACAGCGCAGACTGCTCAATGAGGTGAAGAAGAATCCTAGAGTGTCAGCTAAAGACTTACAAAAGTCTCTGGCATATGCTAACATCCCTGTTAGCGAATCTACGATACATAAAACACTAAACAAGAATGGATTTCATGGAAGGATACCACAGAGGAAGCCACTGCTGTCTAAAAAAACCATTGCTGCACGTTTACAGTTTTCACAAGAGCACCTGGATGTTCCACAGCAGTACTGGCAAAATATTCTGTGGACAGATGAAACCAAAGTTGAGTTGTTTGGAAGAAACACACAACACTATGTGTGGAGAAAAAGAGGCACAGCACACTAACATCAAAACCTCATCCCAACTGTGAAGTATGGTGGTGGGGGCATCATGGTTTGGGGCTGCTTTGCTGTGTCAGGGCCTGGACGGATTGCTATCATCAGAAAAAGAAAAAATGAATTCCCAAGTTTATCAAGACATTTTGCAGGAGAACTTAAGGCCATCTGTCCACAAGCTGAAGCTCAACAGAAGATGGGTGTTGCAACAAAACAATGACCCAAAGCATAGAAGTAAATCAACAACAGAATGGCTTAAACAGAAGAAAATACGCCTTCTGGAGTGGCCTCAACCCGATTGAGATGCTGTGGCATGACCTCAAGAAAGCATTTCACACCAGACATCCCAAGAATATTGCTGAACTGAAACAGTTCTGTAAAGAGGAATGGTCAAGAATTACTCCTGACCGTTGTGCACGTCTGATCTGCAACTACAGGAAATGTTTGGTTGAAGTTATTGCTGCCAAAGGAGGTTCAACCAGTTATTAAATCCATGGGTTCTCATACTTTTTCCACCTGCACTGTGAATGTTTACATGGTGTGTTCAATAAAAATATGGTAACATTTAATTATTTGTGTGTTATTAGTATAAGCAGACTGTGATTGTCTATTGTTGTGAATTAGATGAAGATCAGATCACATTTTATGACTAATTTGTGCAGAAATCCATATCATTCCAAATTTCATTCACATACTTTTTATTGCAACTGTATATGTGCTTTTCAACCATTATAACTGTTACACTATAGTAAACTTTTCATTTGTTGTTTTGACAACAGACAACGGTATAAGGGCTGCAAGTGGTAAAAAAAGAACTTGGTGGATTACTCCAATAATTTTTTGCATATTAACCCCTTCAGATCTGCGCTATTGCAGAATGACGACTACAGCGCGGATCTACTTTGCCTTGAAGCCGTCAATAGACATCCTCCCCTTTGCACGCTCCCCGCTCAATGAGACTCTTACCACATGATCAGCTGTCAGCCAATGACAGCTGATCATGTGATGTAAACAGAAGATCGGTAATTGTTTTTTTTTCTTCTCACGCTGACAGCGTGAGAAAAAAAAAAGCTGATTACCGGCTTCTGTTGAAGTTACATCGGTCCCGAAGAGGAAGAGGCGAAGCCGCCTCATCTGTGTCCACCAGTACCGCCTGCCAGTGCCACGTGCCAGCGCCCCCAGTGCCACAAATCAATGTCCACTAGTACATAACAGTGTAAAAAATCTGTGCCACCTATCAATGCCCACGAGTGCCACCTATCAATGCCCACCAGTGGTACCAATCAGTGCCTCATCAGTGTCACCTAGCAGTGCTGCCTATCAGTGTCACCTACCAGTTGCCTATCAGTGCCCATCACTGCCACCCATCAGTGCCCATCACTGCTGACTGTCAGTGCCACCTATCAGTGCCACCCATTAGTGCCCATTTGTACCACCCATCAGTGCCACCTATCACTGCCACCTCTCAGTTCCCACCAGTGCCACCTCATCAGTGCCCATCAGTGCTACCTTATCAGTGCCCATTAGTGCCACCTTATCAGTGCCCATTAATGCAGCCTATCGGTGCCCATCAGTGCAGCCTATCAGTGCAGCCTCATCAGCGTACATCAATGAAGAAGAAAAATTACCCGTTTGCATTTATTAACAAAATATAAAACTGTTTTGTATTTTTTTTTTTTAATTCGGCCCTTTTAAATTTTTTTAACAAAAAAAAAAAACCCAGAGTTGATCAAATACCACCAAAAAGAAAGCTCTATTTGTGGGGAAAAAAATGCTAAAAATGTAATTTGGGTACAGTGTTGTATGACCATACAATTGTCGTTCAAAGTGTGACAGCGCTAAAAGCTGAAAATTGGTCTGGGCAGGAGGGGGGTTTAGGTGCCCAGTAAGCAAGTGGTTAATTATTCATGATCCATGTAACTGGGGCATTCCTAGCTCATAAAGTTAGTTGGCTTGCGTTTGCTACTGTTTTCATTAAATAATGTGGATGTGAACATGATGACTTTTGCATAGATATGCACATACTTTTGTACATGTATTTGTGTGTGTATTTATTGTACATTTTTGTATAGTGACTCGTGAGCTGTTACTTAATGGAGCAAAAAAAGCCAGATTAGCTGTTAGCGCCACTAAATCTACCCATACTCACAGATCAAGCTGCTTAACATTTATTTTATACTATGTTTTTTGTTAGAGATAGACTAAAGCTGGCCATAGACCACGGGTTGCAGGAACAAAAATTGCTTGTTTCTCTTATCAACACAGTCATTGTTGATGGGGGAATACCTCTCGCATTGTGTTCTCGTGGTGGGGAGGCGGGAGGAGTCATCCCGGGCGGGAGAACACACAACGAGTATTGCTAGTGGATATAGCTGATGGCAAACATTAAAAAAAATCCTACAGGCTGGTTTCACCCAAGTTGAGCGATTGATCAATAGACTTGGGTACAATAAGCCTGCCCATACATGGTTTGAATCTTGCCCAGTCTTTGCTGAACCAGACGAGATTCGAACCATCTATGGCTGACTTAAGAGTACAAAACAATTAAAAAGTGTTGTACAAATATAGTTAACATTAAAGAGACCTTGAATACTATGCAATAGGAAGTGGAGTACTAAGAAAACCTGTTTCTTGGATCTCCCTAGGTGCAAGTAAGGCAGGCCATAGATTATTCAATTTTCTTCCCTTTCACCACGAGTGGAAGAAAAGAAAATTGCTCAATTCCCCCTTCAACACAGTCAGTGTTGATGGGAAAATCCCTCCCATGGAGCAATTATGTTCTGCCAGTGAGGAGCACGGAGAGCCTTCCCTGATAGCAGAACACAATGAGTAGTGCTGTCGTCTATAGTCAGCGGCACTAATCATTTGGGAAAAACCTGACAGTCTGGTTGAACACAATCCAATTGATAGACCAGGGTGGCCATACATGGATCAAAATTAGTTTGGTCCCTGCTGAATCAGTCGAATTTCAATCCATATATGGCCGGCTTAAGAGTGAAAAGTTTGGGTGTACTATCTTCGTGTGTCACCCAAGAATGTGTACTTGAGCCCTTTCCACCTGTAACAAGCTATACCAGTGATGGCGAACCTTGGCACCCCAGATGTTTTGGAACTACATTTTCCATGATGCTCAACTACACTGCAGAGTGCATCAGCATCATGGGAAATGTAGTTCTAAAACATCTGGGGTGCCAAGGTTCGCCATCACTGAGCTATACAAATGTTTGTGTTTTATTTCACCACAGTTGTTTTACGACATTCTTGGCCATTCATGACCAAGGGTATTCTCAGGCAGTAGACATTGGTGGCAGTGGTGCAACAAATGCATATACAGACTGATGCAGCACTTACACAAGTCCCTACTTATCTCTACTGGTTGAAGGTGCTTCCTAGAGTGTCTGCAGTCCTGCCTGTGTCAGGCTGGCCAAGATGGGCGTTAACGCCCCACACACGTAAATGTGAAGTTGCTCCTTTAGTGGGAGGTGTGACCCAATCAAGTTCAAGTTAGTGTGCAAAGTAGAGTAGGAACTGGCCAAGGAAGTTGCTGAAGTTAGCTTGAACATCTATTGCAATATGATGCATTCAAATGCCTTGTACACACGACCGGTTTTGCCATCGGAATAAACTCTGAAGGTTTTTACGACAGAGTTCTGATGGAATTCCGCTCAAGCTGTCTTGCATACACATGGTCACACCAAATTCTGACTGTCCAGAACGCGGTGACGTACAACACGTACGACGGGACTAGAAAACGGAAGTTCAATAGCCAGTAGGCAATAACTTCCGTCTCGTACTTGCTTCAGAGCATGCGTCGTTTTTGGTATGTCAGAACAGCATACAGACGAGCATTTTTTCCGATAGTAATTTGTTCCGTCGGAAAAATATAGAACATGTTCTCTATCTAAGTCGTCTGAATTTTCGACAGAAAAAGTCCAATGGGGCATACACACAGTCGGAATATATGATGAAAAGCTCCCATTGGACTCTTTCTGTCGGAAATTCTGCTCGTGTGTACAAGGCAATAGAGTATTCAAACCCCCCTCACCTTTTTTAAATTTTTTCAATTTTGTTATGTTGCAGTCTGATACTACAGTTGTTTAAATGCATTTTTTCTCATTATTCTACACCAGTACACCATAATGACAAGTGAAAACTGAATTTTAGAAATGTCTGTGAATTTATTAAAAAGAAAAAAAACTGAAATATCACATGTATTCAGACCCTTTACTTGGTACTTTTTGGGTATGACGCAGCAAGCTTTGCACACCTGGATTTGAGGGATTTTCTATGCTTCTTTGCAAATCTTCTCAAGATCAGTCAGTTGGATGGGGGCTATTGGTGGACAGCCATTTTCAGGTCTCTCAAGAGATGTGGGTTCAAGTCAGGGCTCTGGCTGGGCCACTTTAGGACATTCACAGAGTTGTCCCTAAGCCACACCTGTGTTGTTTTGGCTGTCTGCTTAGGGGATCAATGTCATGTTGGAAGGTGAACCTTCAGCCCAATCTCAGGTCCTGAGTGCTGTGGAACAGATTTTCATTGAGGATCTCACTGTACTTTGTTCCATTCAGCTTTCCCTCCACCCTGACCAATCCCCCAGTCCCTGCTGCTGAAAGACACCCCACAGCATGATGCTACCACCACCATGCTTCAAGGTTGGGATAGTATTAGGCAGGTGATGAATGGTACCTTGTTTACTCCAGACATAACTGTTAGAATTGAGGTCAAACAGGCCAAACAGTTTAATATTGGTTGTCCCTCTGGAATTTGCATGCAGGATCTCTGGAACTCAGTCAGAGTTCTTATTCACCTCTCTTATTAAGGTCCTCTCCCCCGATTGCTCAGTTTGGTCTGGGAGATCAGCTCTTGGAAGAGTCCCTGTTGTGCTAAACTTGTTCCATTTGAGAATTATGGAGGCAACTCTGCTTTTTTGTCTCCTCCCTGATGCATTTCGTCCAATAGGATGTTATCAAGGGGTCCTCATCCTAGAGAACCCCTATTGGATAAAACGCGCTGGGAAGGAGACACTAGTGCTGTCAGGCCACTGTCCGATACCGTGTTGGCAGTGGCACCCATTGTCATATGTTTTTATAAGTTATTTTATTTTGGCTTTTAACCACTTGCCAACCAGCCGCCATTATACTGCGGCAGGTTGGCTCTATTGCGCGAATCACCTTAAGTGTACGTCACTTCGTGCAATAGATACCGTGGGCTCTCACACGGTGCCAGAGGCGCACCCATGGCGCTGGGCCAGAGCCGATAGGCGTGACCAGCGGCCACAATGTCCGCCGGCCACCCGGGATCGCTGCACAGAGAGCCAGAACCGGGAAACAAACAGATCCCCATTCTGTCAGGGGAGTACAGAGTGACCATCTGTTGAGTGGCGTAACTAGAACCTTCATGGCCATGGCGACCTCAGCGACTCCTATACTTCCGCCACTGCGTTTGTTCCTAGTGATTAAGAACAGTGATCTTTCTATAGTCCCAGTCAGTCCCCTCCCCCCCACAGTTAGAATCACCTCCCAGGGAACACATTTAACCCCTTGATCACCCCCTAGTATTAACCTCTTCCCTGCCAGTGTCATTTATACAGTAATCAGTGCAGTTTTATAGCACTGATCACTGTATAAATGTCACTGGTCTCAAAAAAGTGTCAAAAGTGTCCAATCTGTCTGCCGCAATGTCGCAGTCCCGCTAAAAATCCTTGTTCACCATCACCGCCATTACTAGTAAATAAAATGGCATAAACCTATTCCCTATTTTGTAGATGCTATAACTTTTGCGCAAACCAATCAATATACGCTTATTGCGATTTTTTTTACCAAAAAATGTAGTAGAATACATATTGGCCTAAACTGGTGAAGAAATTCATTTTTTTTACATTTTTTTGGATATTTATTATAGCAAAATGTAAAAAATATTGTTTTTTTTTTTTTTTTTTTTTTTTCCAAAATTGTCGTTCTTTTTTGTTTATAGCACAAAAAATAAAAACCGCAGAGGGGATCAAACACCACCTAAAGAAATCTCTATTTGTGGGGAAAAAAGGACATAAATTTTGTTTGGGTACAACGTCGCATGACCACGCAATTGTCAGTTAAAGCGATGCAGTACCGTATCGCAAAAAATGGCCTGGTCATTAAGGGGGCAAATCCTTACGGTCCTTAAGTGGTTAACATACAAATCCAATAAATACTACACTATGGAGACTTCATTTGGCTCCTGGTGAGCTTTATTTACCACAGCTACATCTGGATAGTGCGAGTTGCTGAATAGCTTTCCCCACAACAGATGGTGGATCTACACTGAGTGCTTTGAGTGTCCATTTCACAGGGGTGCGGTGGATGATTCTGGAGCATTGTACTGGATCACCTCTTCACTTTTCAAGTTACTACCAATTTTTTGTGCACATCTTTGCAATGAACTTTATGCTTTCACCAATAAGGTTATATTACTGATCCTATCACAGGACTGTACATTTAAATCTATATTTTTCACTATATTGTTTTTTTATTTCATTTCAATGTGCTGTCCATTTATAACACATTATTCACATTTCATTGCTGCTACTTTTTCTTAAAATGGATGTAAACCTGACATGATTAATGAAGAATTCTACCTGGTAGAGTAGAGGATGTCAAGTCATATGTGCCCAGTCTTGCCACGCAGAGTTAATCCAGCTCTGAGCAATCCTCTTATTTTTTTTTACTAAGATAAAAAACAACACACAGATAGACAATATGCGCCACAATTTTAATCGCGTAAGATTTCATTATTATGTTCACTAGATTTTTTACATAGAAATGGAATATCTCACCACCAATATTTAACTGCAGTCAGTAATATTAGGATTTAGTATGATTATCATTTGATTACATTTGGATAGCGCAGCATTATATTGGTATAAAAGCAATTCAAGTCTTACCACATATTCATGGCTTCTCGCAAATTGCAAACAGGAGTTCTTATGGCTTTCTTTCAACAATGGCTTTCTTCTTGCCACTCTTAAAGACCATATTTGTGGCGTGCACGACTAATAGTAGTCCTGTGCTCAGATTCTCCCACTTGAGCTGTGAATCTCTGCAGCTCCTCCGGGGTTACTATGGGCCTCTTGGCTGCTTCTCTTTAACCACTTGACGACCGCCTCACGCCGATGTACGTCGGCAAGGTGGCACGGACAGGCAAAATCACGTACATGTACGTGATTTGCCTTCCGCGGGTGGGGGGTCCGATCGGTCCCCCCCCCGGTGCCCGAGGCGGTCGCCATTTGTTCCCGGGCGATGAGAGGTGAGGGGGCGGCCATCCATTGTTGGCCACCCCCTCCCGATCGCTCCCGGCGAATGAAAATGCTTCCTTTCCCTCTGTAATGTAAACAGAGGGAAAGGAAGTGATGTCATCTCTCCTCGAGTCGGTCTTTTTGATCCGACGCAGAGGAGAGAAGACATCCAAGTAAGTGCACCAACACTACACTTACAGTAGAACACGCAGGCACACATTTCACCCCCCTGTCACCCCCCGATCACCCCCCGATCACCCCCCTGTACCCCCTGTCACTCTGTCACCAATAGCAGTTTTTTTTTTTTTTGCATTGGTGTCAGTTTGTGTCAGTTAGAAGTGTTAGGGCAGTTAGGTTAGCCCCCTTTAGGTCTAGGGTACCCCCCCTTAGGTCCAGGGTACCCCCCTAACCCCCCCTAATAAAAGTTAACCCCTTGATTACCCCCCGTCACCAGTGTCGCTAAGCGATCGTTTTTCTGATCGCTGTATTAGTGACACAGGTGACGCTAGTTAGGGAGGTAAGTATATAGGTTCGCTGTCAGTGTTTTATAGCGACAGGGACCCCCATATACTACCTGCTAAAGGTTTTAACCCCCTGATTGCCCCCTAGTTAACCCTTTCACCAGCGATCACCGTATAACTGTTACGGGTGACGCTGGTTAGCTAGTTTGTTTTTTGTAGTTTATTATAGTTTTAGGGCACCCGCCGTTTATTACCCTATAAAGGTTTAACCCCCTAATTGCCCGGCGGTGATAGAAGTTAAGTTTTTAGGATCAGATAAGGTCTGCGTCGCCCCAGGCAGCGTCAGGTTAGCGCCAGTACCGCTAAAACCCACGCACGCAGCATACACCTCCCTTAGTGCTATAGTATCTGAACGGATCGATATCTGATCCGATCAGATCTATACTCCCCAGCAGTTTAGGGTTCCCTGAAACGCAGTGTTAGCGGGATCAGCCCAGATACCTGCTAGCACCTGCGTTTTGCTCCTCGGCCCAGCCCTGCCCAGCCCACCCAAGTGCAGTATCGATCGATAACTGACACTTACAAAACACTAAGCACACATAACTGCAGCGTTCGCAGAGTCAGGCCTGATCCCTGCGATCGCTAACAGTTTTTTGGTAGCGTTTTTATACAGTCGCCAACAGTCAGGAGCTTTTTTGCCTGTGAGTCTCACTAGTGTACCCCTAAATTTAGAGGCCAAAATGGCAAATCGAAGGTACACTAGTGAAGAGGCCTACACGTTTCTGAGTATGACAGATAGTGAAGAGGAAGTCACTCATCTGTCAAGTTCAGGCTCAGAATACGAACCTGTAGAGGACAGCGGCTCCATGACAGATAGCTCTGACGACAGAGTTGTGGTCCCTGCTAGAGTCAGGCGTACCAGACCCCATTCTTCTTCTTCTGTCCTTGAAGTGCAAGAACCGCAGGGCTCTCGTATGGAGCAGAGAAGTACTAGCGCCGCTATTCCTTCTGGTGAACTGGCAAGCACCAGCGGCCTAGTACACCCTGGTCGTACATCCAGCACTGCAGTATCACGTGGTGACGTGGCGAGTCCCATAAGTGCAGTTCAAGCTGGCGAGGTGGCAAGCACTAGTAGTGTCCCGCTGCCACCAAGAAGACAAAGACAGGCCCGTCGTGCCCATAGTGCCCTTCCTGCTGCATTGGCCAATCCGAATTGGGAACCTTCCACTTCTGCAGCACCCGTACTTCCCCCTTTCACTGGCCAACCCGGAATTCAGGTGGAAACAGTTGACTTTACGCCACTGGATTTTTATTCACTGTTTTTCACCGAAGATCTCTATAGATCTATTGTGGACCAAAGCAATTTATACGCTGGTCAACACATCGCCGCTAATCCCCAGTCCTCCCTTGCCAGAGATTGGAGACCAATTACGGTCTCCGAATTTAAGACCTTTCTGGGCCTTTCCCTCCTCATGGGGTTGAATAAAAAGAGTAAGTTGCGGTCATATTGGTCCACTGACCCAATTTACCATTCACCCTTGTTCTCTGCTTCCATGGCCAGGGCACGATACGAGCAGATTTTGCGGTTCATGCACTTCAACGACAATGAACTCTGTCGTCCTCGTGGAGACCCTGCATACGATCGGCTCTACAAAATTCGGCCCCTCGTAAACCACTTCAACCAACGTTTTGCAGACTTGTTTACCCCCCATCAAGTTGTCTGCGTTGATGAGTCCCTGATTAAGTTTTCTGGCCGCTTGTCATTCAAACAGTACCTTCCCAGCAAGCGTGCCAGATACGGGGTCAAGATGTATAAGCTCTGTGACAGGGCCACAGGCTATACATGTAGATTTATGGTTTACGAGGGCAAAGATAGTCACGTAGAGCCGATCAACTGCCCTGACTACATAGGAAGCGCTGGCAAGATAGTGTGGGACTTGGTGTCACCCTTATTCGGAAAGGGGTACCACTTGTACGTGGACAATTATTATACGAGCGTGCCACTTTTTAGTCACTTGTTTGATCAGCAGATTGGAGCATGTGGCACCGTGCGACCTAATCGCCGGGGCTTTCCCCAGCGGCTTGTAGATTCCCGTCTTAGGCTGGGGGAGAGAGCCTGCTTGAAGTATAATAATTTGCTCGCTATGAAGTGGAGGGATAAGAAGAATGTTTTCGTTCTCACCTCCCTTCATGCAGACACGACGACCCAAATTTCTACGGCGACTGGTGTTGTGGAGAAACCCCTCTGTGTCCACGAATACAACCTTAATATGGGAGGGGTGGACCTCAACGACCAGTTGTTGGCGCCGTACTTAGTTGCCCGTAAGGCCAGACGCTGGTACAAAAAAGTGTCTGTATACTTATTTCAATTGGCTTTGCTGAATGCTCATGTGCTATACAGAGCTTCAGGACAGACTGGATCCTTCCTTAAATTCCAGGAAGAGATCGTCAGAGCCCTTCTGTTTCCAGACGGTGCTCTACCTCACCTTCCCCAACCAAATGCAGTAAGCCGGCTGCATGAGCGGCATTTTCTTTATGCCATCCCGAGTACCCCTACCCAACGAGCCCCCCAAAAAAGATGTCGTGTCTGTAGCAAGCGCGGATTTAGGCGTGACACCCGGTCTTATTGTCCCTCCTGTCCTGGCAATCCTGGTCTTTGCATGGGTGAATGCTTTGAACGCTACCATACATTAGTTGAGTATTAGCGTAGGGTTCAGCACTGCACAGACTAGGCACACTAACACAGGGTCTCCCAAGATGCCATTGCATTTTGAGAGACCCAAACCTGGAACAAGTTACAAAAGTTAAAAGTTACTAAAAAAAAGTGTAAAAAAAAAATTAAAAAAAAATTAAAAAAAATAAAAACAAAAAAAAATATAAAATAAAAAAACCAAAAATAGTTGTTGTTTTATTGTTCTCTCTCTCTCTATTCTCTCTCTATTGTTCTTCTCTTTTTTACTCTATTCTATTCTGCAATGTTTTATTGTTATTATGTTTTACCATGTTTCCTTTTCAGATTTTTCATACTTTACCGTTTACTTTGTTTTGTTGGTAACCATTTTATTGTTTTCAGGTACACCATTCAGTTGCAGCGCGGATTTATTTATCTTGACAGCAACAGCGTTTGCTCCCACGATATCTAAAGCCGTGACTCCAGCGCTGTCGGAGGTGATTTCACCACCACAGTTACATACTTCAGCATATATGCCGAAGCGTGGGGGCAGCAGTGGGTGGAGGAGCAATTTGCTCCTGCCTTTTGCGGGAGGATGCCCCCATGCTTCGGCATATATATATATTTTAGGCACAGGTTGCGTTAAATGTTTTATTTTTTACTATGGTTTTTTTTTGTATTTGCTTTGCAGGTATGGTAAGTCTTACTGTTATACTGTAATGTTACTTTGTTTTATTGTTAACCATCATTTGCTTAGCAGGTACGCCATTCAGTTGCAGCGCGGATTTATTTATCTTGACAGCAACAGCGTTTGCTCCCACGATATATAAAGCCGTGACTCCAGCGCTGTCGGAGGTGATTTCACCACCACAGTTACATACTTCAGCATATATGCCGAAGCGTGGGGGCAGCAGTGGGTGGAGGAGCAATTTGCTCCTGCCTTTTGCGGGAGGATGCCCCCATGCTTCGGCATATATATATATTTTAGGCACAGGTTGCGTTAAATGTTTTATTTTTTACTATGTTTTTTTTTTGTATTTGCTTTGCAGGTATGGTAAGTCTTACTGTTATACTGTAATGTTACTTTGTTTTATTGTTAACCATCATTTGCTTAGCAGGTACGCCATTCAGTTGCAGCGCGGATTTATTTATCTTGACAGCAACAGCGTTTGCTCCCACGATATATAAAGCCGTGACTCCAGCGCTGTCGGAGGTGATTTCACCACCACAGTTACATACTTCAGCATATATGCCGAAGCGTGGGGGCAGCAGTGGGTGGAGGAGCAATTTGCTCCTGCCTTTTGCGGGAGGATGCCCCCATGCTTCGGCATATATAAATGGTGCATGTATGCCCATCATTAGAAGTGGGTGGATGAAGGGAGGTATTCTAATGGTGGGCATACCCACCGATCAATATCTTTTTTTCGTTCAGCCCACAGGCTGCATGAAAAAAAAGTTTACAATATATGCCTAACAAGGACCAGCAACGTACTGGTATGTTGCTGGACTTTGAGTGGTTATACCAGAATGATGCCTGCAGGTTTAGGTATCATCTTGGTATCATTCTTTTCAGCCAGCGGTCGGCTTTCATGTAAAAGCAATCCTAGTGGCTAATTAGCCTCTAGACTGCTTTTGCAAGCAGTGGGAGGGAATGCCCCCCCCCTCCCCCACCGTCTTCCATGTTTTTCTCTGGCTTTCCTGTCCCAACAGGGAACCTGAAAATGCAGCCGGTCATTCAGCCAGCTGACCATAGAGCTGATCAGAGACCAGAATGGCTCCAAACATCTCTATGGCCTAAGAAACCGGAAGCTACGAGCATTTTATGACTTAGATTTCGCCGAATGTAAACAGCGCCATTGGGAAATTGGGAAAGCATTTTATCACACCGATCTTGGTGTGATCAGATGCTTTGAGGGCAGAGGAGAGATCTAGGGTCTAATAGAGCCCAATTTTTTAAAAAAAGAGTACCTGTCACTACCTATTGCTATCATAGGGGATATTTACATTCCCTGAGATAACAATAAAATTAATTTTAAAAAAATAAAAATGAAAGGAACAGTTTAAAAATAAGATAAAAAAGCAAAAAAATAATAAAGAAAAAAAAAAAAAAAAAAAAAAGCACCCCTGTCCCCCCCTGCTCTCGCGCAAAGGCGAACGCAAGCGTCGGTCTGGCGTCAAATGTAAACAGCAATTGCACCATGCATGTGAGGTATCACCGCGAAGGACAGAACAAGGGCAGTAATTTTAGCAGTAGACCTCCTCTGTAAATCTAAAGTGGTAACCTGTAAAGGCTTTTAAAGGCTTTTAAAAATGTATTTATTTTGTCGCCGCTGCGCGTTTGTGCGCAATTTTAAAGCATGTCATGTTTGGTATCCATGTACTCGGCCTAAGATCATCTTTTTTATTTCATCAAACATTTGGGCAATATAGTGTGTTTTAGTGCATTAAAATTTAAAAAAGTGTGTTTTTTCCCCAAAAAATGCGTTTGAAAAATCGCTGCGCAAATACTGTGTGAAAAAAAAATATGAAACACCCACCATTTTAATCTGTAGGGCATTTGCTTTAAAAAAAATATATAATGTTTGGGGGTTCAAAGTATTTTTCTTGCAAAAAAAAATTATTGTTTCATGTAATCAAAAAGTGTCAGAAAGGGCTTTGTCTTCAAGTGGTTAGAAGAGTGGGTGATGTGTGACATAAGCTTCTAAATGTTGTGCATAAATTGCCAGGACAGTTCAAACCCCCCCCAAATGACCCCATTTTGGAAAGTAGACACCCCAAGCTATTTGCTGAGAGGCATGTCGAGTCCATGGAATATTTTATATTGTGACACAAGCTGCGGGAAAGAGACAAATATTTTTTTTTTTTTTTTTTTTTTGCACAAAGATGTCACTAAATGATATATTGCTCAAACATGCCATGGGAATATGTGAAATTACACCCCAAAATACATTCTGTTGCTTCTCCTGAGTATGGGGATACCACATGTGTGGGACTTTTTGGGAGCCTAGCCGCGCACGGGACCCCGAAAAACAAGCCCCGCCTTCAGGCTTTCTAAGGGCGTAAATTTTTGATTTCACTCTTCACTGCCTAGCACAGTTTCGGAGGCCATGGAATGCCCAGATAGCACAACCCCCCCCCAAATGACCCCATTTTGGAAAATAGACACCCCAAGCTATTTGCTGAGAGGTATAGTGAGTATTTTGCAGACCTCACTTTTTGTCACAAACTTTCGAAAATTGAAAAAAGAAAAAAAAAATACATTTTTTTTGTCTTTCTTCATTTTCAAAAACAAATGAGAGCTGCAAAATACTCACCATGCCTCTCAGCAAATAGCTTGGGGTGTCTACTTTCCAAAATGGGGTCATTTGGGGGGGTTTTGTGCCATCTTGGCATTTTATGGCCTTCAAAACTGTTATAGGAAGTGAGGAGTGAAATCAAAAATTTATGCCCTTAGAAATCCTGAAGGCGGTGCTTGGTTTTCGGGGCCCCGTACGCGGCTAGGCTCCCAAAAAGTCCCACACATGTGGTATCCCCATACTCAGGAGAAGCAGCAGAATGTATTTTGGGGTGTAATTCCACATATGCCCATGGCATGTTTGAGCAATATATCATTTAGTGACAACTTTGTGCAAAAAAAAAAAAAAAAAAAAAAAAAGTGTTACTTTCCCGCAACTTGTGTCAAAATATAAAATATTCCATGGACTCAACATGCCTCTCAGCAAATAGTTTGGGGTGTCTACTTTCCAAAATGGGGTCATTTGGGGGGGGTTTGTGCCATCTTGGCATTTTATGGCCTTCAAAACTGTGATAGGTAGTGAGGAGTCAAATCACAACATTACGCCCTTAGAAATCCTGAAGGCGGTGCTTGGTTTTCGGGGCCCCGTATGCGGCTAGGCTCCCAAAAAGTCCCACACATGTGGTATCCCCATACTCAGGAGAAGCAGCTAAATGTATTTTGGGGTGCAATTCCACATATGCCCATGGCCTGTGTGAGAAATATATCATTTAGTGACAACTTTGTGCAAAAAAAAAAAAAATTGTCACTTTCCCGCAACTTGTGTCAAAAAATAAAATATTCCATGGACTCAACATGCCTCTCAGCAATTACCTTGGGGTGTCTACTTTCCAAAATGGGGTCATTTGGGGGGGTTTTGTGCCATCTTGGCATTTTATGGCCTTCAAAACTGTGATAGGAAGTGAGGAGTGAAATCAAAAATTTATGCCCTTAGAAATCCTGAAGGCGGTGCTTGGTTTTCGGGGCCCCGTAGGCGGATAGGCTCCCAAAAAGTCCTAAACATGTGGTATCCCCATACTCAGGAGAAGCAGCAGAATGTATTTTGGGGTGTAATTCCACATATGCCCATGGCATGTTTGAGCAATATATCATTTAGTGACAACTTTGTGCAAAAAAAAAAAAAAAAAAAAAAAAAGTGTTACTTTCCCGCAACTTGTGTCAAAATATAAAATATTCCATGGACTCAACATGCCTCTCAGCAAATAGTTTGGGGTGTCTACTTTCCAAAATGGGGTCATTTGGGGGGGTTTTGTGCCATCTTGGCATTTTATGGCCTTCAAAACTGTGATAGGTAGTGAGGAGTCAAATCACAACATTACGCCCTTAGAAATCCTGAAGGCGGTGCTTGGTTTTCGGGGCCCCGTATGCGGCTAGGCTCCCAAAAAGTCCCACACATGTGGTATCCCCATACTCAGGAGAAGCAGCTAAATGTATTTTGGGGTGCAATTCCACATATGCCCATGTCCTGTGTGAGAAATATATCATTTAGTGACAACTTTGTGCAAAAAAAAAAAAAATTGTCACTTTCCCGCAACTTGTGTCAAAAAAGAAAGTATTCCATGGACTCAACATGCCTCTCAGCAAATAGCTTGGGGTGTCTACTTTCCAAAATGGGGTCATTTGGGGGGGTTTTGTGCCATCTGGGCATTTTATGGCCTTCAAAACTGTGATAGGTAGTGAGGAATGAAATCAAAAATTTATGCCCTTAGAAATCCTGAAGGCGGTGATTGGTTTTCGGGGCCCCGTACGCGGCTAGGCTCCCAAAAAGTCCCACACATGTGGTATCCCCATACTCAGGAGAAGCAGCTGAATGTATTTTGGGGTGCAATTCCACATAGGCCCATGGCCTGTGTGAGCAATATATCATTTAGTGACAACTTTTTGTAAATATTTTTTTTTTTTTTTTTTTTTGTCATTATTCAATCACTTGGGACAAAAAAAATAAATATTCAATGGGTTCAACATGCCTCTCAGCAATTTCCTTGGGGTGTCTACTTTCCAAAATGGGGTCATTTGGGGGGGTTTTGTACTGCCCTGCCATTTTAGCACCTCATGAAATGACATAGGCAGTCATAAACTAAAAGCTGTGTAAATTCCAGAAAATGTACCCTAGTTTGTAGACGCTATAACTTTTGCGCAAACCAATGAATATACGCTTATTAACTTTTTTTTTACCAAAGACATGTGGCCGAATAAATTTTGGCCTAAATGTATGACTAAAATTGAGTTTATTGGATTTTTTTTATAACAAAAAGTAGAAAATATCATTTTTTTTCAAAATTTTCGGTCTTTTTCCGTTTATAGCGCAAAAAATAAAAACGGCAGAGGTGATCAAATGCCATCAAAAGAAAGCTCTATTTGTGGGAAGAAAAGGACGCAAATTTCGTTTGGGTACAGCATTGCATGACCGCGCAATTAAAAGTTAAAGTGATGCAGTGCCAAATTGGAAAAAGACCTCTGGTCCTTAGGCAGCATAATGGTCCGGGGCTCAAGTGGTTAATAATGCTCTCCTTGTCCGGCCTGTCAGTTTGGATGACCAAGTCTTGGTAGGTTTGCATTTGTGCAATACTCTTTCCATTTTCGGATGATGGATTGAACAGTGCACAGTGAGATGTTCAAAGCTTGGGATATTTTTTATAACCTAACCCTGCTTTAAACTTCTCCTAACTTTATCCCTGACCTGTCTGGTGTGTTCCTTGGCCTTAATGACACAGTTTGTTCACTATGGTTCTCTAACAAGAGCTTCACAGATCAGCTTTATACGGAGATTAAATTACACACAGGTGGACTCTATTTACTTATTGGGTGACTTTTGAAGGCAATTGGTTCCACTAGACTTTAGTTAGGGGTATCAGAGTAAAGAGGGCCAAATACAAATGTACACCCCACTTTTCAGATATTTATTTTTAAAACATTTTGAAAACCATTTATCATTTTCCTTCCACTTCACAATTATGTGCCAGTTTGTATTGGTTTATCCCATAAAACCCCAATAAAATACATATTTACGTTTTTGGTTGGAACATGACAAAATGTGGAAAATATCAAGGGGTATGAATACTTTTTCAAGGCACTGTATAGCTAGTATAACTAAGCTTCTAATTGCCAAAGGCCCTTTGTACAGTTGCACAGTCTGCAAACATTGTTTTGTCCATCCCTTACATTAAAGTCTATCTGAAGCCAATTTTTACAATTTAGATAGTGTAAAAAAAGGTTAGAACCACTTTCAGTTTTTAATGTAGTCTCTGTCCCCACTCAAGAGATTCACTCTCTTTTTTTCTATAAAATCTCTCCTACTGTGTTTCCCCGAAAATAAGACCTACCCTGAAAATAAGACCTAGCGCTATTTTCCAGGAGGGCTGCAATATAAGCCCTACCCCGAAAATAAGCCCTAGTTCAAGGTGATTGTGTGCTTTTTAAAGAAACGTGGTATAATTCTGTTACAGCGATGTGCAATGTGCTGTGTGTGTCTCTAGTGGTGTCAGGTGCCTTTGATACAGAGCGGCGCTCAGCTGATCTCCCCACTGGTCTCCTTCTCTCCCACCTGTCTGCGGGGGATCTCGGTCCCCCTCCCTTCGCAGAGCTTCGGCGGGTCACTGAATGTACAGTTCAGAGCCTCTGCAATCAACATGTCATACTGTGTGTGCGGTATGCAGCATGGATACTCCTGTCTCCACACGGTATTTACAGATTTTTTCTTCACATGGCTGGTGTGCTCTCTTCCCTGCTTCGAGCATTGCAGAGGGAGGGGGGCTGGGGTCCCTCACTGGCGGCTGGGAGAGGTGGAGGAGAGCTGAGGTGTTTAGATTGCAGGGGCACACACATTCTGTATTGAGTGCTACTGTAAAAGAAAACATTTGGGAATTTTAAGTTTGTTCAAACTGGGGTTTTCCTAGCAGGCAGGGAGAGAGAGAATATGTTAAGACCTACCCCAAAAATAAGCCCTACTGGGTCTTTTGTTGCCAAAATTAATATAAGTCCCGGGCTTATTTTCGGGGAAACATGGTACCTGGGATGAACAGAGGAGAAGTCTTTCCATGGCGAAGCTTGTCACTACTGGTGACAGCTGTTTAAGGAAGCTGTTCTTTACGTTTCTTTAAGAGATCTCCTCTTACTTCCTGTTGTAATTTGAAACAGAAAATAAAGAAAAAGTAAGGGACACAGACAGAAAAAAAAATCCAAAACTAAAAAGTTATAGCATTAGATGTACCTTGGTGATTTATTTACTAAGCAATTTGAGTAACAATTACTTTATAACGAAAACCCTCTAAATTAAAAAAAAAGTATGCGTTATTAATTTTTAAATTAAGCATGCAAAAATGTATCATTAAACACTGATTAATTGTAACATTTTTTAATAATACACTTAATTCTTTTTTTCTAAGTTTCCACCTGAATGTCTCTAGAATTTACCAAGCACGTTTTAAAATTCTGCATGGTAAATGATCTTACTAATGCTGCTTTTCAGAAAATCATTTGTAAACACCATAGGGGGCTACATCATTTCTGTCGCAGTCCGCATGCCATATTTCATCATGTCACAGGATAAGGATACTCTTCATGCTCCAGCAATGTTTACTAAGTGTGAAGGTTTAACAGTTACATTTAGGTGTAAATCTAATTACCCAGGTGCATAGTTTATAAGTAAGATTTCCGTCAAACATCCAAGCATGCAAGGCCATCATATTTTCCAGAAATTACAATCTCTGGAACATAAACATAATGGAAAAATAAACCTTTATAACCCATAAATTACATGTATAAATAAACACAAGTAAATACTATTTGTCAAATTAGCAAAATCTGTTTAGAAAAATGTTGATCTAGTCAAATCACAGAATTAAAAGGTAAAATAATAAAGGTATAAACTAAAATGAAAACTTTATTTTTTAAAGTCAATCTTAATCTCATAATTATAATTATTAATGTAGTCAATATTTATTGTTGGCTATTATTTTTGTCTAAGGACTGATCTATGTTTATTGAAGGTAATGTAATATCAAGTAGCACTTTTTGAAATATTTTTCTATATAAGTTCTAGAAGTCTATCTACTAAAGTTTAACTAAAAATATTTTCAGTTTAGTAAAGGTTTTATCAGCTGATATTTGTGGGGTTGTGGGTATGTAAATATTACAAGAAAAAGCATGTCATTCAGTTTAAAAAAATAACACCTTGCATCTTCCAAGCAGGCAGTTGATCCAGAGAAAAGCAATCATCACTCCTAAAGTGTGATCCAGTTTGTTCCAACATGAACAAATATTCCTTCTTGATCCCCCAAAGACAACCGAAAACTTTCTGGATCAACATTCTACAGGATTATTTCATATAAATATTAGTACTCGATCTAACCCACTTTTGAAACAAACCACTTGGCTTGGTTTGCTTGCAGCAGTTCCCATTGAAGACCAATCTACATAGTCACAGTTTTTATAGTAAAGAACCATTTCCGCAGTGGCCAGCAATCACTATGAGAAGCCCTTATGCTTCCTGGAGTGAAATTAAAGTGACCTCTACAGTGCATTTGTATATGTGTACCATTTGTATATTTATACAAAATAATCATATCCCCTCTAAGGTATGGCTGTATATTATAAAAAAAAACTAGTTTTGTGGTGGGGCAGGCAGTGTTTACATTCAATTTTCCTCCTCGCTCTTATATTTCAGTGCATGGGCATGACTATAGGCTCCATAGGATGAAATACATAGAGGAGCCGAATTGGCAATCATTGTTAGGTGAAAAAACAAGGTAGCAGAAGAATGTGTGGATCACAAGACTAACTAATCCATGGGTGCTCAACCTGTGGCCCTCCAGCTGTTGCAGAACTACAAGTTCTATGAGGCATTGCAAAGCTGGCAGGTAGAAGCATGACTCCCGAAGGCAGAGGCATGATGGGATTTGTAGTTTCGCAACAGTTGGAGGTCCACAGGGAGCACCAATGAGCTAAACTTTGGGTTAGTGTACGTTTTCGAAGAATCTGGAGTTCAGTTTTTATATTTTAAATTGGATTGCATTGAGCGGTGTTTACTTATGTTTATTGTTGCTTTTGCCATACATCTATTTATTTCCTCTTCACTATTCAATCAGACTTCCGTTCAGTTTTTATCACTGTCCCACTTACCATTTCCTTCACCCCCACGGGCCCCTTGCCTATTTCTTCATTCTATCCACATTCCCCATGGACTCCCCTGGCTCACTCCATTTTTTCTAACCCCTTTCACAAGAGTGGCTCATTCTTTCCATACCTGCCCTGGGTTCAGCCTGTATGTGTTGTCTATCCCGAACTGTCCAACTCAGCTCCATTTGGGGGGATGTCCCTGGTTGGCCTATGGCACCCGGCCACCCTACCACCAATCCACGTATCTGAGTAAGTACACATGCACTGTAGGTTCATCTACCCTTCCCCTGTTTATGTTATTTATTACTTTAACTTGGTTATTTGTATACTACTCTTCAGAGCTACCAATTGCCAAGTTTCTACTAATTTATACCTGAATTTCAAGTTATTACTTTATTACCCATCTACAGGCCCAGGGAGGCAACAGGTCCTGCAGGCCCTACCGCGTTCATAACCTTACCCAATCATGGTTCTGGTGAAACTTTGGAATTTTATTGTTTTTTTATGAGCTTTCATTTTTATCAATGTGTTCAATATGAGCTATTATTGTCATCAATATGTTCAACATGAGCTATCATTGTTGTTAATATGTTCAATATGAAGTCTTTGACACCATTATTATATTTCTGTACCAGCATTTTATGTATGTATTACTGTCACAACCAATAAAATTCCTGCATATTCACCAACCAATTTTGTTGCTACCTTGTGCTTCACACAAAGTCCCGCCCTCCTTGCTCCTCCTCATCAAATGGGATGGAAACGCATGATCTTACCAGATCATGGTTTCATTCAAAGTCCCCAGGGATGGAATGACATGTCCTTACCAGGACATGGCTCCTTAAAGTCCCTAAACAAACTTTTTCTTCGCCCAATCAGATTACAGTGGTAATCACATTTCTTATGTTTTTTTAAATGTAAGCCATTCTGTTTACATGAAAGGCTGCTGTGTCTGTCTTGCATCTACTGTAAGTCTGTTGGTCGCATATACTGACAATTATAAACATCTTGATCAGACCCCCATCACCACCACCCCAAAGAGAACACCCATGCTCCAAGGAAGTCTGATTCCCTGTCCCTTATCCTTGGAGATTCAATGGTATCCCATGGGAAATCTTGCATGTGAGGTGCAGGTGATTATGTAGTGGGATTTCCCATCCACGTGACATAAGTGGCCAAAGAAGGAAGCACTCTCCCCCTCAGTTTTCCTTATAAGAAAGTACTAGATTTCCTTATAATGAATTTGATCATTTCCTTTTGTGGCCTCAAACATCAAGAAGGTAAAAACTACTATCCCATAAATCCCTGCATCCTTACTGAGTAATGCACTATGTGACAAGAAGTCATTCAAAGACGGGTAATCTGCACTACTTTGGAGTGCATACTATCTGAGGAACTATTTGAGGAACACACTCTGCATATACCAACTACTCTTATCCAGTCGGTTAAAACCACTGACAAATCACATATCCATCAAGAGATTGTTATGGCTATAATTCATACCAGATGACTTACAATTTTCCTATAAATCTTTGTACAAATTGTATATGTAATCCTATATTCTTAAATATCCTATACATTGCAAGTTTGACTTAGAAAACAAACTTTGGGGAGGGGAATCTAATTTTGTGCTTTCCAATAGAAAACTTTATTATGTTTCTTCATAATATCATTACTGTCATTTTTAACCATTTTAAAGAATGTGTCTATAGATAGCATGGGCATTTAGCATTTTGTAAGTCGCTAAGTCTTGCATAGGTTTGATAAAAACAAAGAATTATTTTGGTAATTATTATAGTTATTTCTTAAAGCTGATGGTAGAATGAAGACACACACACTGTAGATAGAAATGGACATTTAAATAATAAAATACAATTTACAATTACAATTTAGATAGTCATGCTGATATCAGTGAAGGGCTTTTTAAACTGTAATATGAAGGTGTAAATGGGTATTCATTTAAAAGAGTGAGGTATAGATTGTCCAACAATTGCACAGAGTTACATATTCATTACAGATTCATTTGGTTTTTGACGCAGGTGTAGGATCATTGCTATGAAGAGAAAAGGTGAAAATTTAAATCTAAGTATAGAAAACTTTGTACTAGGGAATTATCCTTTAAAGCATAGTCCAAGTTTCCTGTCACTTCAACCACTTCAATACTGGGCACTTTTATTCCCTTCCTGCCCAAGCCAATTTTTAGCATTCAGTGCTGTCGCACTTTGAATGACAATTGCACGGTCATGCAACACTGTACCCATTTTTACATTTTTATAATTTTTTTTCACACAAATGGAGCTTTTTTTTTTTGGTGGTATTTAATCACCACTGGGTTTTTTATTTTTTGCTACTTAACCACTTCAGCCCTGGAAGATTTGGCTGCTTAATGACCAGGCCATTTTTTGTGATACGGCACTGCGTCACTTTAACTGACACCTGCGCGGTCATGCGATGTGGTACCCAAACAAAATTTACGTCCTTTTTTTCCCACAAATAGAGCTTTCTTTTTGGTGGTACTTGATCATGTCTGAGGTTTTTTATTTTTGTGCTATAAACAAAAAAATAGCAACAATTTTGAAAAAAAATAAAAATCGCAATAAGAGTATACTGATTGGTTTGCACAAAAGTTATAGCATCTACAAAATAGGGGAAAGATTTATTGTTTATTTATTTTTTTACTAGTAATGGCAATGAGCAGCGATTTTTATTGGGGCTGCGACATTATGGTGGACAGGTTGGACACTTTTGACAAATTTTTGGGACAATTATACAGCGATCAGTGCTATAAAAATGCACTGATTACTGTGTAAATGTCACTGGCAGGGAAGGGGTTAACACTAGGGGACGATCAAGGGGTTAACTGTGTTCCCTAGGTGTGTTCTAACTGTAGGAGGATGGGACTGACTAGAGGAGATGACAGATCGTTGTTCCTAGCTAGTAGGAACACACGATCTGTCTCTCCTCTCCTCACAGAACAGGGATTTGTGTGTTTCCACACACACACACACGTCCCTGTTCTGGCTCTTAAGCCCGCAATCGCGCATGGCCATCGGCACCCCCGCAGGGCAGGGGGCGCGCGCCTGCTATCCCCGCTTAAAGGGCCGACATACAGCTACGATGGTTCATGGGAACGTGCCGTCCTGCCGCAGTATATTGACAGTGGCTGGTCAGCAAGCAGTTAAACAAAAAAAAGACTGAAAATGAAAAAAATAACAAGTTTTTCTACGTTTCTGTTATAACATTTTACAAATAATCAAATCGTTATTTATACATTTAGCTTAAAATGTATTCTGCTATATTTCTTTGGTAAAAAATAACCCAAATCAGTGTATATTATTTAGTCTGTAAGAACGTTATAGAGTCCACAAACTATGCTATAAACAGTATATCTAAAAATCGATCAATCCTGATGTACTGATGGCCTATCTATAAGGCCTGAAAATGACAGAACAGTACAAATACCCCCAAATAACCATTTTTTTTTTTTGGAAAGTAGACAGTCAAAGGTAATAAGAGGCATGGTGAGTTTTTTTTGAAGTTGTAATTTTTTGTCACAATTATTTGGAAAATAAAGAAATAAAAAAAAAAAATTGTCACAATATTTTCTTTTTTTAACATACTGTCACCAGTGTAGTACAGAGTTATCATATAACAGATTTGGCAGTGATCAGGGACACTGACTGGTGACAGTATGTAAAAAAAAAAAACAAAAGTATGTAAAAAAACAAAACAAAAAAAAATTATATATTTTTTTTCTTTTTTATTACATTTTTAAAATTTTTTTTTTAAGATTTTATTTTTCTAACACACTGTGACCAGAGCAATTCAGTGTTACCATAGTAACACTGTACTACTCTGAGGATGTGATCAGAATTTTTTTTTTTTTTTTTTTTTTTTTTACACATTATGATTGTTTATACCAGTACATTTCACTGGCATAAGCAACCATTGTTACTGAAAGAAACTGGTTAATTTAGTTTCTTTTGTTGTGATTAGCTGTGATTGGCCAAAGTTAATCACATGGTACAGATGGGCTGTGATTGACCCTGTCTGTACCATGTGATCACTGTGACCGATCACAGATAGCAACACAATTGTTTATAATGGATGCAAGAGGCGTGTTCTGGGATGACGTCATGTGACGTTGTCCCAGAACAACAGTGCTCCTGCCTGGCCATCATTTTACTATACGCCGGGTGGGACGCTGTTAAATTGTTTGGGCCAAGCTTGCCCAAACAAACTATTTCCATTATTATGTTATTCTGCAGCTGTGTTCCTGTCTGCTGCTGGTATAATATCAAGTGAGGTCGAGTGCTTCTCAGCCTATTTTTATCAATGAATCCAGGGCTTCCTCTACAGAGGTAAAAGTCCTGACATCATACAACTACCTCTCCGCCTCAGCCAATCAGGTGCTACTACAGTGTGATACAGAATTAACAGCCACCAAATAACATCGTTTTTTTGGGCCAGCTTGGCAGTGATTTTTATTTTTTTTTGTGATTTCAAGAATCACTTGAACGTATTGAGCCATTTAGTAACTTATAAAGGGTGGTATTTAGAACGCCTTTTGGAACTTCAGCAAGCCCTATAACCCACCTTAGCAATTGTCACTATCGAATAAATACTAGTACTTAGGTGCCCCATTCCCCATGGTCAGCTATCTCTTTCAATCATTCTCAGGTTGATAAGTTTCTATCTATGTCCATACTAAGATCCTAAAAAAAACAACAAAGAGGCTGTACCACTTTAATGGAGCAGAGGCAGGAAACATAGGCTGCTGGAGAGGTGAGAGGAGTATAAGAGCTCTTCTCTTGCCGGGCATACTATTTTGTATTTTTTTTTTGCTACCCTGATATGGTTGAGCAAGGATGTACATTGTTGTGTGCTGTACCTGGCGTCTTCAAAGACAGGTGCAGTAGCATTTCTTCACTTAGCCATGTACTTAAAACATATGAGCTGAAAAGGTACCTAGTAAAAAGATAATCAGCAATGGAGTCCTCTGGGGTATTTGCAGCCAAAAAAATTAATGAAAGAAAAAAGATCCAAGAGAACATTCCCTGCTGGTAATGGGTTCTTCTAAGTATTCCATTACATTGTAAAACTTTTTCAATGGGTCAGTCAAAATAAGTTATATTCTAGTTATGTAAGGAGCCTGGTGGTCTGAGTTGTCAATACGGAGATCTGCCTGCTTTATACTTTATATCTGAATGTTCTGTCCACCTAGAAGTTCTGGGTGCCCCCACCAAACCACCACCTTTACATTTTCCAGCAACTCATATTATATTCATCAAAATATGGTCATAGCAAGTGTGCAGACCCAAAAACTCAAATGCAGCAATCTAACCAACAGGGACCATGAGAGATATGTGAAATTGTCAGAAAATGTAAAGCTAAACTCCAGGTAAATATTCTACAAACATGTGTGCACTTAAAGTGTTACTAAACCCAGTAATATGAAAATAGTTAATCTGCCCCCCTCCCACCCCCCCAGCGCCCACAGCTTATGAATCTTCTTTTTACATTAAAATACTGCCACTATGTACCTTTTTGGAGGATATGGTATACCACGGTTACATGATAAACTGTAGAGGTTCTCCAGTGTTGAGAGTTCAGGAAGGAGGAGATTTCCACTGCAGCCTGTATACACGCCCACATGTGTGATGTCAATATCATGTTACCTGGCTATCTCTGAGAACAAGTATCTGTTCTCTCCAGAATAAAAGACACAACTGAGCATGTGCAGGTCGCCTACTCTGCCTGTGTTAGCTGGCTTTCCCCAGATAGACAGTGCAGGAGGGGGAGAATTTCTGCATGCAGGATAAAACAGCTTTTTTACACAATGCAGAGGATTAACTCCTTAAGTTCCACAGTGAGTATAACAAGAATGCTAGGCTGCATATACAGAATGATTTTACTGTTGTGGGTTAAGTAACACTTTAAGTATTAAAAAAAATTGTATTTGGATGCAACTAGTATAATTACTACCTTTGGGGTGCAGCGCTCTCCTTCAATACATTAAGTGCATGATTTAATTAACCACTTAAGGACCAGAAGGATTTTACCCCCTTAATGACCAGGCCATTTTTTGCGCTACGGCACTGCGTCGCTTTAACTGACAATTGCGCGGTCATGCAACGTTGTACTCAAACAAAATGCATATCTTTTTTTCCCTAGAAATAGATCTTTTAGTGGTATTTGATCACCTCTGCCGTTTTTATTTTTTTGCGCTATAAACAAAAGAAGAGCGTCAATTTTGAAAAAAAAGCAATATTTTTTTACTTTTTGCTATATTAAATATCCCAAAAATATATTTAAAAAAACAAATTTCTTCCTCAGTTTAGGCCAATATCTATTCTTCTACATATTTTTGGTAAAAAAAAAATCGCAATAAGCTTATATTGATTGGTTTGCGTGAAAGTTTTTATTTTTTTCTAGTAATAGTGGTGATCAGTGATTTTTAGCTGGACTGCGACATTGTGGCAGACAGATCGGACACTTGACACTTTTTCTGGGACCAGTGACATTAATACAGCAATCAGTGCTATACAAATGCACTGATTACTGTACAAATAACACAGGCAGGGAAGAGGTTAACACTAGTGGTGATGAAGGGGTTAAATGTGTTCCCTGGGAGGTGTTTCTAACTGTAGGAGGAGTATACTGACTGAGGAAGGAGAGAGATCGCTGTTCCTGATCACTAGGAACAGACGATCTCTCTCTACTCCACTGTCAGAATAGGGATCTGTTTGTTTACGTTGACAGATCCCCATTCTGGCTCTCTGTGGAGCAATCGCGGGTGGCCGGTGGACATAGCGGCCGCCGGTCACACGCATTGGCTCCAGCGCTGTGCTCGCCCACTGTATCTATTGCATGAACCGATGTACAACTATGGTGATTCGCGCAATAGTGGCAACCTGCCGCAGTATGATGGCGGCTGGTTGGCAAGTGGTTAATATAAAAAGTTCATCAGTGATCAAACTTGGACTGGATTTGATCTGCCAGTGGAAGCAGTGCCACTTTTACACTGCAAAGACACATAGGGGTAGATTTACTAAAGCCGAAGCACTCAGAATCTGGTGCAGCTGTGCATGGTAGCCAATCAGCTTCTAACTTCAGCTGGTTCCATTAGGGTTTGGCAATAAAACCTGGAAGCTGATTGATTTCTATGCAGAAGTGAGCCTGGTTTTGCACTCTCAAGCTTTAGTAAATAAACCCCACACTGACCTCCTTTAGGTAGTGGGGTTCACCCAAGCAGGTGAGAAGACACCGTCAGGTGGGGTGAAGGGCACCGTGGTGAACAAAGGTCGATACACACAGGATTGTTTTTGGTGTATGGGATTACACGATTAACGGATTTTATACATACAGTACCTGTATAGACTGGCACTGAAAGATGGACTCACTTTGATATGGTTACTACTATATACTGTATATATATGTATATATATATATATATATATATATATATATATATATATATATATATTTGTGTTTATTTAGTTATTGTATTTTATTTATTAATATTATTCTGATAACTGATGAACTTTTTATATTAATTAATCTATGCACTTAATGTATTAAATGAGAGCGCTGCACCCTTGAAGGTAGTATATATTTATGTTTAGGTGTTTGGTGTTTAGCTGCCTCCTATATCATTTTGTTTTGTAGCGTGAAGTTCTTAGATTTAGCTATAGTAATAGTGTGGAAGGTTTATTCATAGTTACATACTTAGTCAGGTTGAAAAAAGACACAAGTCCATCTAGTTCAACCAAAAAAAAATACAATCTCATAAACAGTGGGGCAAAAAAGTATTTAGTCAGCCACCAATTGTGCAAGTTCTCCCACTTAAAAAGATGAGAGAGGCCTGTAATTGTCATCATAGGTATACCTCAACTATGAGAGACAAAATGTGGAAACAAATCCAGACAATCACATTGTCTGATTTTTGAAAGAATTTATTTGGAAATTATGGTGGAAAATAAGTATTTGGTCACCTATAAACAAGCAAGATTTCTGTCTCTCACAGACCTGTATCTTCTTCTTTAAGAGGCTCCTCTGTCCTCCACTCATTACCTGTATTAATGGCACCTGTTTGAACTTGTTATTAGTATAAAAGACACCTGTCCACAATCTCAAACAGTCACACTCCAAACTCCACTATGGTGAAGACCAAAGAGCTGTCGAAGGACACCAGAAACAAAATTGTAGACCTGCACCAGGCTGGGAAGACTGAATCTGCAATAGGCAAGCAGCTTGGTGTGAAGAAATCAACTGTGGGAGCAATGATTAGAAAATGGAAGACATACAATGCCACTGATCTGGGGCTCCATGCAAGATCTCACCCTGTGCGGTCAAAATGATCACAAGAACGGTGAGCAAAAATCCCAGAACCACACGGGGGGACCTAGTGAATGACCTGCAGAGAGCTGGGACCAACGTAACAAAAGCTACCATCAGTAACACACTACGCCGCCAGGGACTCAGATCCTGCAGTGATAGCCGTGTCCCCTGCTTAAGCCAGTACATGTCCGGGCCCGACTGAGGTTTGCTAGAGAGCATTTGGATAATCCATTAGAGGATTGGGAGAATGTCATTTGATTAGATGAAACCAAAGTAGAACTGTTTGATAGAAACACAACTCATCGTGTTTGGAGGAGAGAGAATGCTGAGTTGCAACCAAAGAACACCATACCTACTGTGAAGCATGGGGGTGGCAACATCATGCTTTGGGGCTGTTTCTCTGCAAAGGGAACAGGACAACTGATCTGTGTACATGAAAGAATGAATGGGGCCATGTATGGTGAGATTTTGAGTGCAAACCTCCTCCCATCAGCAAGGGCATTGAAGATGAAACGTGGGTGGGTCATGACAATAATCCCAAACACACCGCCCGGGCAGCAAAGGAGTGGCTTTGTAAGAAGCATTTCAAGGTCCTGGAGTGGCCTAGCCAGTTTCCAGATCTCAACTCCATAGAAAACCTTTGGAAGGAGTTGAAAGTCCGTGTTGCCCAGCGACAGCCCCAAAACATCATTGCTCTAGAGGAGATCTGCATGGAGGAATGGGCCAACATACTAGCAACAGTGTGTGACAACCTTGTGAAGACTTACAGAAAACATTTGACCTCTGTCATTGCCAACTAAGGACATATAACAAAGTATTGAGATGAACTTTTGATATTGACCAAATACTTATTTTCCACCTTAATTTGCAAATAAATTCTTTCAAAAATCAGACGATGTGATTGTCTGAATTTGTTTCCACATTTTGTCTCTCATAGTTGAGGTATACCTATGATGGCAATTACAGGCCTCTCTCATCTTTTTAAGTGGGAGAACTTGGTGGCTGACTAAATACTTTTTTGCCCCACTGTACACAATCCTTTACCCACAGTTGATCCAGAGGAAGGCGAAAAACCTCAGCAAAGCATGCCCCAATTTGTACAGCAGAGGAAAAAATTCCTTCCTGATCCCCTTAGAGGCAATCGGATTTTCCCTGGATCAACTTTACCTATAAATGTTAGTACCCAGGTATATTATGTACATTTCGGAAAGAATCCAGGCCTTTTTTAAAGCAATCTACTGAGCTGGCTAGAAGCACCTCTGAAGGGAGTCTATGCCACATTTTCACAGCTCATATGCCCCGTACACACGGTCGGACTTTGTTCGGACATTCCGACAACAAAATCCTAGGATTTTTTCCGACGGATGTTGGCTCAAACTTGTCTTGCATACACACGGTCACACCAAGTTGTCGGAAAATCCGATCGTTCTATACGCGGTGACGTAAAACACGTACGCCGGGACTATAAACGGGGCAGTGGCCAATAGCTTTCATCTCTTTATTTATTCTGAGCATGCGTGGCACTTTGTCCGTCGGATTTGTGTACACACGATCGGAATTTCCGACAACGGATTTTGTTGTCGGAAAATTTTATCTCCTGCTCTCCAACTTTGTGTGTCGGAAAATCCGATGGAAAATGTCCGATGGAGCCTACACACGGTCGGAATTTCCGACAACACGCTCCGATCGGACATTTTCCATCGGAAAATCCGACCGTGTGTACGGGGCATTACTGTGAAGAAACCAGTGTTAATTTCGTCAACTAAAATGACTAAAACATTTTTGTCGACTAATTGAATACTATTTTAGTCGACTAAAATATGACTAAAACTAAAACAATTCAGATGACTAAAATATGACTAAAACTAAAATGACATTTTAGTCAAAAGTCTAAAATGGGACTAAAATTAAAATGGCATTTTAGTCAAAAGACTAAGACTAAAACTAAATTGAAATTTGACTTCAAAATTAACACTGGCTTTTAGTGCATGTTCATACCCCAATACTATAAATAATAACATATGAGATTTTTCACTCCAGCAGTATATAATGAGTTTGGAAATTGTAGAGAAATGTTACCTAATGCATTACAATTTAATTACACCCGTTCGATTTCAGACGACTAAAATGAGTTTTAGTCGACTAAAATGTACTGGAGATTTTAGTCGACTAAAAGGTAGATTATTTTAGTCGACTAAATATGACTAAAACTAAGACAATTGCAGAAGACTAAAATGGGACTAAAACTAAAATGTCATTTTAGTCCTAGACTAAAACTAAATTGAAATTTGCTGCCAAAATTAACACTGGAAGAAACCTTTCTGTATTTGGAGATGACATCTTTTTTCCTCTAGAATTTATATATATATATATATATATATATATACACACACACACAACTAGTATAATTACCTGAAATATTTTAGACTTCAATCTTAGGAAGGGTCACCATTTAAAGCAGTATTAAACCCCAAACCAAAAATGTAAAAAGCTTAAATGTAAAATATCATCATTAGAAGTGGCTACAGAATTAGTTATTTTTTTTAATGCTCCCCCCCCCCCCTTGCTTTTACATGGTGATCCTGCCTACACTCTGATTGAAGGAGCAACAGAGACACCTTTGGACAGCAGCACTGTCAGTCTGAGAGGAGGGTAATGTTAGATGTACTACCAGATTTAGATACACTAACAGATTGAAGCCAAACTCCAGCTAACACTTTTTAAGCAGTTAGAGCAACAGTAGAGGTTTTATATACCTAAATAAAAGCTGAGCATTATAAGCAGCCCGGTCAGTGGTAAATGTTTTTATTTCAACCCTCTAACTGGGACAACTTGTTCTGTTGAAGATTTGCTGGCCAGATCACCTGGTGAAAATAAAAGAAAGAAAGCCCAAAAAAAGAAAACTAATGCAGGGATCTAAGAAACGGTAAGCTGCAATATAATAAATGTTTGCTTTAGGTTTAATACTGTTTTAAGGTCAATTAATTGTCCTGCATTCACATATGCAATAAAGCAGAATGCTGATAGTAGTAGAAAGAACATAAAGATGACCCCATCAATAGACATTTTCTGCTTTTCTATTGTCTAATCACAGACTGAGGGGCATGGAGGTGACCTAGTTGTGCTGCTTAACTAAAGCAGAACAAAGTTGGGTCTGGACTGTGTAAAATCTTTAAAGTGGGTGGACAGAAATAAAAGTCCTTTAGCAGGTAAATGCTTAGCTGTTTGCCTGGAGTTTACCATTAAGGTTACATCATCTACTAAGAACCTAAATAGGTGGATGGAAGGATACTTAAAATAAACTACATTAGAGACACAACTGACCCACCGAATGAACAGTGTATCAGTAAGTAAAACTAAAGCCTATTTGAGTCATCTCTATCTATTATTAGTGCCTATTTAAATATACTGAACAAAAGTCGCAGTTAGAGCTGAAAACCAGGAGCTGTTTCCTGTAAAAATTATTGATGTACCGATTCCTGTACTGAGCAATATTTATAAGAAGAGCAGATGCTATGATAAAGAAATCCACCCATTACTCACACATTCTCATCCTGGCTGTAATATACACTTCACAACACAAAGTACCAAGAAACAATTGGTTACCATGGCTATTCAGAGTGGGTGGCCATCCTTGTACCCACTGAATGAAGTGTAATAGGTCTCACAAATTACCAACTATTATTATACACAGTGAGCTAAGAGCGTTTCTGAAAACTCCACAGTTTGTAAGAAAACACATTTACTCTGTTTTCCTACAAAGTCATTTCTATCTGGCTGTTCCCCACTATTAACTCTAATGCTCGCGTTTATTTAGTGAACACGTCTATAAAAAGCCAACAGCTTCTACTGCCAAACCATCGCCAGGAATTAAAAAATAAACATCTCAAAGAACTTTTCACAGGTAAACGTCATTCCCAGTTGTTTTATTGGCTATAGCTTCAGAAACGAAAAAGATAAAATGATTAAAAAATGCTTAAAAAGGTTAATACAGAATTAATATCTTACACTGAGAAAATAACATGAAATAAAATATATACGTACTTTTTTGTAGGTTGGAACATGGCTAATAGTCAGGTCTTTAAAGTCCCATTAGAGATAATTGTGCTGGCCTGTGTAAACAGTAAAGCACTGAATTTGTCCTCATCGTAATGGGCTCTCATTTCAGAGCAATACAGTAACTCATTTCATGCTAACAGAAAAATGTTCTCTAACAAGTTATTTTACTAATGGATCTGCCAGTACCGAATGAAGTTTGATTAGACTAAAATGAAAGCACTTGAATAGCTCTAGAACAAATGTATGCTTCTATATGCCAATGCTATTTTGATGTTTGCAAAGGTAGATTTCAATTTTGTCTATATGTCAGCAAAACTGAATGACCCACCTTTGTCTGTAAGGAGGTCTAACTGATCAATGCAACATAATGTTAGTAGTTTATTTATATCTTTATGGCAACGTAAGCAGTACAATTTTTGCAAAGCATTGAAAATTGCTGCAAAATTGGCGTGTAAATGGCCAGCAAAGTCTACTACTGTAGGCTCTATTCTAATTGCCAGCCAGAGACTATGTGACTAAGACTGACAAGGATTTAGGCTACACAAGGAAGGTTACTAGAAAAAAAGAAAGAAAACTGTTTCAAAATCATTGTTCTTTCACTTTAAAAGGTCAGTTCACTCAAAACAACGTTTTAGATATAGATGGATCCTGGTAGGCTTAGTTAGCTTCTGGTTTCCTTGATTGTCTTTGCATTCCAGTGGAAAGTTTTCCTCATTTTCTGGCTTTGTTCATGCCTAGCTTCGAGTTTTAGATCCATAACAAAGTGAAGCCTGATCATACAATATCAAGTTAGAGGTACTTGAAAGGAGCATACATAATAAGACATGGTCAAGCAAGAACCCAGTTGGGTTATATAGTGAGCAGAGAGTTGGTCCAAGGCCCCCAAATTTTCTCAAAACTTTTTGGAGACCCCCTGTAAGTTGGTACAATGGAAAAGCAGAACTGGTTGGCCTCCTCCAGGTGATTGAAAAACTCTTTTTGGCATAAAAATAAAGTATACATAGTCGTTTTTTGGTATGGGAATTAACTCATCAGCCCCAGCAGACAGATCATAGGGCACTGAATATTTGGGACACCCATAGCCAACTCAAACAATTTGCACACTTGCGACCAAAATCTTTGTATTCTGGGGCATAACCATAAGGCATGAAAGAAATCAGCTTCTTGACCACATAAACAAAAGCAAAGAGGAGTATTTCTAATTCCTAGGCTGTACATGCTTTGGGGAGTATAGTAAATTTGATGAAATAGTTAAGTTGTATGAGCCTATCCTTTGAGGAAATTACAGATGTCATATACAATTCCTCAAAAACCTCCAAATCTTCTTCGAAAAGTTGGGGGATTACTGCATGCCATTTTCATCTAGCCCTGGGTGGGGGTAAGATGTCACTTTAGTATTAATACGTTCGGAGTAGACCTTGGATATTTGTTTGGTCTCCACCAAGAATAGTAACAATTTTTCCAAGGGCTTCTGTTGGAGTGCCACTGAAAGTTATTTAAATTGAGTGGCAACTGCATGTCTCAACTAGAGATAAAAGAGAAAGTGTGTTGAGGGAACCCCAAACTCCTTTTGCCTTGTAGAGAAATCTTTCATTCGGCCTTCCTAAAATTATTTATGCAAAAACTTAAGACCTCTAGAGGACCAATAACTCGCACTGGGTACTGATAGAAATTCAGGGAGTAGAACATTACCCCATATAGGTTAACGATATAGCATGAGGTGTTTGATTTTTCAGTTTAAATCAATCCAGTTACATCAAAACAAAAGTTCTACAAAGTCTTACCGTTTTCTTTTGAAGGCAGCCACGTCTTAATTAGAGCACCTGTCCCCTGCCAGCATACTGAAGAGAAAGAACTTTGTTCTCTGTGTGCCTTTTCTCTATAGGTCAAACAAGGCACCTGCTAAATCAGAGCTAGAACTCTCCAATCAGCTTATAGCATAAGCTATGCTGATTATTTAACTATTGGTCTAAATCATTGGGGTTACGTTTGATCTCTACAGAGAGACCACCCTTTCCAGCGTGAGAGAGAGCAAATGTCCTTTTTCTACAGTATGCTGACAGGCTTTTCTACTCAGGTTTTGGCTGATTTATAGAGAAAACAAACTGTAAGACTTTACACACCTTTTCCCTTAGTGCACCACGGTATATGTTTTTACATAGATCTAGCAACTACTCTAAGTGCATTAATGTATCATGAAACCATCCTACTTTAATTTGTGCCATTGTAGGATTCCTACAGAGACAGATAGAAGTATGTTTAGCTTTGCAGCATGACATGGGTGACCACAAGAATGTGGATTTTCATCAGGAAAGATAAGGTGAGCATAAAATGTATGTATAGTCATTTTTTCGTTTTGACAATGTAGGGAAAGGTTAGATCCCATGTCATATCTCTAATAATGTATGTGCTTTTGTTAAGTAGATTTACCCTCTCTGTCTATCATTGTGATCATTGTCATCAAGCCAGAAAGTGATGAAAAACTAAAGTTTAATAGACGTCTCATAACAACTAAGGTGTCTATTTTTTAAACCAAGATGAGCTGCGATCCTGATTAGCAATCTATGAAACTGAGATAATCAGCGGAGAACATGAGAATCTGTCATTGACAGAAACAGAAATTACCAGTTTATTTTATGAAGGTGTGATCTCAGCACCTCACTGGTGAGAATTCTCCCTCCCAGATTTTCCAGCCCATAGGTGGAGAATAGGGCAGATAAGAGAGAATCCCTGGAGAACTGAAAGGGTAGCTGATGCTTGGAATAAACTTTTAGCAGAGATAGTGAGACAGTCAACAGTAATTGGCTTCAAACATGCTTGGGACAAACATAGATCTATACTCGGACAAAAAAGTTAATGAAAAAAAAACAAGAACAAAATGGACTTCTTCCTCAATCAGACCCCCCAAGACAGTAAAAAACCCCCCTGCCTTTTATATATATATTCAGTGTAGTGTGATGTACTGAAGAGAGCGGTCTCCTCTGTCTGAGAATGTACTCCGCTGCTTAACCGCTTGCCGACCAGACGCTGCAGTTTTACTGTGGCAGAATGGCATGGTTGGGCAAAACGAAGTTACCTTACGTCGCTTCACCTTTTGGCCACTAGGCGTGTGCCCGGAGGCGGTGCGAGTGCCCCGTGGGTGCGATGACTGCCGTGCTCCCGCGATTGCTCGTGACAGAGCGAGAACCGGGATCTGTGTGTATAAACACACAGATCACGGTTCTTTCAGGGGAGTAGAGACAGATTGTGTGTTCATACTATGTATGAACACCGATCTCTCTCTCCCCCTAGACAGTCCCATCCCCCCTACAGTTAGAACACACCTAGGGAACACAGTTAACCCCTTCCCTCCCAGTGACATTTATACAGTAATCAGTGCATTTTTATAGCACTGATCGCTGTATAATTGTCAGTGGTCCCAAAAATGTGTCAAAAGTGTCAAATTTGTCCACCGCAATATCACAGTCCCGATAAAAATCGCAGATCGTCGCTATTACAAATAAAAGAAATAATAATAAAAATGCCATAAATCTATCCCCTATTTTGTAGACGCTATAACGTTTGCGCAAACCAATCAAGGTACGCTTATTGCGATTTTTTTTACCAAAAATATGTAGAATACATATCGGTCTAAACTGAGAAAAAAATTTGTTTTTTTTGATAAATAATGTGGGATATTTATTATAGCAAAAAGTAAAAGATGGCAGAGGCGATCAAATACCACCAAAAGACAGCTCTATTTGTGGGAAAAAAGGAAGCAAATTTTGTTTGGGTACAGCGTCGCACGACCGTGCAATTGTCAGTTAAAGCGACGCAGTGCCGTATCGCAAAAAATGGCCTGGTCATTGAGCAGCCAAATTTTTCGGGGCTGAAGTGGTTAATAAACACCCCCGTGTTTCACTTTCTCGTGAGATTACAAAACCAGGAGGCGTTCTCCATAGTTCGAAGCGTTTGTAGATCTCTTCTCTCCTCAAGAGGAGAGACGATCTACACTGCTTCATAAACAGGCACTCAGAGGAGAGCGATTATCTCTGAGAATGCCTAATTTACTGCTGCTGCCTGATAAATGAACACCTAAGAGGGGAATACTCTTTACTTTGTAGAGATTTACTTTCACTTCCAGTTTGTGTCTCTGAATAGAAAGTGAATGCAAATCTCAAGGGGACATAGACAGCAAAAACATAACATGACAAGGGTTTAAATCCTTCCTTACACTAACCAAAAATATTTTGGATGTAAATACACTTTCATTTCAAAATGCTCTGAACTGTGATTCATGCTGAGACCAAGTTGGAGCAATTTACATTAATTGTATTTTACATTAATATATTATAGAGCATTATGTGTAGGCATTGTGTAAGCATTTTTGTTTGACATTTGACAGTATGGCAGGTGAAATGTTTTAGTGACCGGTCTGCTTTAAAAAATGCAATGCAAAAATCCTGTATAATAATAATACTCCTTTTAGGGCTATATACATGTTTATGTTTTATATCACCTTTTTAATATTTGAATGACACTGTCACTTACCCTTTAATTTTTTTCACTAGGAATAATACTTAAAGTAGTAGCAAAAGTTGAGGCTAACTATTCTCAAAAAGGTTCCCTCCCCCATCCTCCAACCTTTCCTGCCTACCCTGTATAAAAAGATCTGTGTACTTAACTTTTTTTAATCCAGTCCAGTCACGTGAGTCAGCAGGTCTAGCTCTCTGTGCAAGGGGATGCTCAACAATGGCTGTAAATTCCTAGAGCCATGATGTCCTCCATAGGCTCCCCTGCCCCATTCATTGTTGGCTAACCCTCCTCTCCTGTGCAGCAGCCACTCACTCACACAAGAGAGCCAGAACTAATGGATCACTTGACTGGACCAGAGCAGGTTAAACATACTGTAGGTAAGTACATAGATCTTTTCTATACAGGGTATGAAGGATAGGTACTAGGAAGGGAAAGGTAACATAAAAAAAAAAACAGTTAGAGTTATGCTATTCTTTTACTTTAAGAATGTTATGTTTTGAGGCGACTGTTACAAGTCAACCAGGCAGGCTAACGTATACTTTATAACTATATCGCTTGGCATTAGTAATACCTGAAAATTCCCAACACTTCTATATAGACAAACAACACATTCATTAACCATAAGCAAAGAAAACATCGTTGATTCATGTGCTAGCTTACTGATATGTGTACATATACATTGTAACAAAAAATGCAGATTAAATATTCCACGGTGCACAGCAATGTGGCACACATCACCGCCGGCTTGTTGCTTGTTGTCAGTGGTAATCATGTGTCAAAACTCTGTGAAATTGCCTAGCAGTCTGGGCTGAGTTTCCATGAGGCATATTTGACTTTGGGCCATTCCAAAGGCGCCATGTTTTAAAGAGCGTAAGTGTTACTTTACATTGCCAAGACAGTACAGGAATAGTTCACTTTGCTAATTTGTAGTAATGTTATTCCATCCACTTATGCAACACAAGCAGCGGATAATAAGTTCTTCGGCTTTGCAAGTCGATCATTCTGGAAACACCTTGTTTTCGGTTTATTTATCTGTGTTCGGTCTCTCTCGGTTACTATGTTCAGGGTTCCTGCTCAGAACAGCTGAGCCATTGTGTGGGTTCCGTTCTGTTGAGCCATATGATAAAGGGCTTTTCATTTTTGGAAGGAGCTAAGGATTGCATGGAAAGTGGTCAACCTCCAGGGACGACTAGCACTTAGCTTTAAAACAGTCACTGTTTCCACCAGAGACCATTTTAATAACAAAAAAAAAAAAAAAAGAGACATACAAAATCGCTGTCTTTTTTCTCTGGAACTACAGACGAAACATTAATTAATGGAACATGGACACACAGAATCTCTATCCGCTGCTGCAGTTAATACAGAAGAATGAGCAAGCACCATTAAAGATAATTAGTAAGTTGTGAAAACATAATTAGGAGTAATTACAGGTAAAAATCATCTCAATGTAATTAGGGAAAAAGCTGGAAAGCTTGTTTTAATCAGGACACGCTGGACTAGCAGAACCTTTGCCAAACTGAAATAAATCTTACCTAAATTACATGGCCAGATATAATGCTTTGCAAATGTGCAGCTTAATGCAAATTTATTACATTTGTGAATGTATATAGTACAATTATGCATTAACTACAGTGACATTGTATATGCTACTGATCCTGAAATTCCTCTCGATAAATGTTACCATTCCATTGACTGTTTTGCATAGCTCTGTGAATGAAATCGGTCTTTTGATTGTTAAAATATGTTTCGGGCTTTTACTAAAAAATAATATCATGATGAACTAGAGGCACAAATGAGATTTTATGCCGCCAAGGATAAGGAATAGAAGCAGGCTTGGCACTGCCGGCCACCTAAACTATTTGTGGATTATATGCAAAAGTAGAGGATTTTCTCTTTGTAAAGTGAAGGCTGTAGCTGCTTTTAGTGAAATCGTCCAATCATATGCTTATAAAAATACAGTTTTTTCTTGTCAACGCAATACCTTTCAGTCAGTATCTGCAACTGAGAAGGAATTGTTCCATGGATTCTACTTTTTAATTAGAAGCTGACAAACTAAAAAAATGTTTTTTTGAAAAGAGGGTATAGTAAAACTTGTCTACATAAGGCCTTTAACCACTTAAGGACCATGACCAGGCCATTTTTTGCGATACGGCACTGCGTTATTTTAACCAACAATTGCATAGGGCGTACAGCGCTGTACCCAAATAAAATTGATGTCCTTTTTTGCCCCACAAATAGAGCTTTCTTTTGGTGGTATATGATCACCTCTGCGGTTTTTATTTTTTGGCTATAAACAAAAAAACACTTCTGCTTTCTTACTTTTTAATACATATCCAAAAATATATATATATAAAAAACTAATGTATTTATCAGTTTAGGCCAATATGTATTCTGCTACATATTTTTGGTAAAAAAATAAAAATCGCAATAAGCATATATTGATTGGTTGGCCCAAAAGTTACAGCGTCTACAGTATAGGGGATAGATTTATGGCATTTTAATTGTTTTTTTTTGTTTGTTTTTTACTAGTAATGGAGGTGGTCAGTGATTTTTAGAAGGACTGCGACATTGCAGCAGACAGATCGGACACTTTTGACACGTACAAGTACGTCCTTTCGCGCAATAGGGTCACCCTGCTGCAGTATATATGCGGTGGGCGGTCCTTAAGTGGTTAATAAAGCAAATAGATTCCCTCATGAGGAGTTACTTTTTAAACATACAAAAGCCCCAGATGCTTCTTCACATGTGCAATTTTACCACACACCAATCAACAATCAGAAATTAAAAGAATTCTTAATAGGCACTGGCCCATTTTAGCGCAAGACACCGTAATCAAACAGTTTATTATTGAAAGGCCAGCTATTACCTTTAGAGGGGCTACCTCACTGAGGGATAAACTTGTGAGCAATGACTTTTGTGACGGGAAGATCGATTTATGACGACAGGGAGGTACTTTTCCCAGTGGTGGATGCTCTTACTGCACATACATACTAGGTAAAAGTCATCTAATTCTTCCCAGCGGTGAACCTTTTAAATTAAAACATTTTGCAAACTGCCGGATGTAAAGTGGGTAGTGTACATAATCACACGTGACTGTGGATCGTTTTACATTTGGTAAAACCAAACAAGAACTATGGCAGCGCCTATATAGACACATTCGCTGCATACAAATATGCAACCCAGATTTACCTCTGGGAAGACACGTTACTAAGACCCACGGGGGGTAGATTTCCAAAAATTAAGGTTACAGCGTTGGATGGATAGGATTCATATACCTCAAAGAAAGGGGGATTGGAATAAGATACTTTTACAAACAGAACAGAGATGGATATACAAATTAAAGGCCACTTTCACTCCAGGGTTAAATGATGCAATCACTTACAAACCTTTTTTGAAGGGTTTTGCTTCAGGAAAAACTGATTGAATACTTTACTTTTTTTTTCCAGGTTTTTCCATTAATTCTAACACTTATTGTCCCAGTATGAAGAATTTTAATATAAGATTTTCAATAAATGTTGTAATTATTCTACTTTAGCAGTATTTGTTGTGACCCCAAGATGGCATATGTGTTGTTGTTACTGTCGAGATTCAGCCCTTCTGGGTTTCCAGAGTCCCCCAGCGTGGATGTGGGGGGTTGTGTCTGTCCCTATGGTTGAGCTTTCCCCTATTTTTGCCTTTCAGCCCACTTGGTTCCCTCGCGAGTGGATTTGGGCATACGTCCGCGCTGTTGGTGTCTCCATCTTGTCTCTTCCATCTCCATGCATGCGCGTTCACCATCGCCATCGGTGCTACGTGGAGCGCATGACGTCAGCGGCAGCAGCCGTTCATGCCTCCCGGAGGCGACGGCAGTGGGAGATGGCGGTTTAGGGGGATCAATTTGAATGGCATCAGCTGGGGGTGATATTGCAAGCTCCCACTCGATACACATATATATAGAGCCCTTTGTCTTCTAGCATTTAGCTGCTGGAGCTCTGACCATCAGTTCATGCAGAGTGTAAGTGAGATAAGCCTTTATTTCTCACATATTCAAGCTTTGGAATGTCATTACATAGCCTTTCTTCTGTTTGATCATAGGACTCTATAAGGGGATTTCTTTGCCTCCTCTTATATTAGCTCATCTAGCCCACACTTATATGGTCACTCATTTTTCAAACAGGTATGGTTCTTTCACATATTGTTATGATAATGTATTCATTCGGAGGATTGTATTTAAATATACATACTCCTTTTATTTATTTTCATATCATTTTTAATAAGTAGATATATCTATACAATGTACTTCCCCTATTTTTTGATTTAGCTAATATGAGTGAGCTTGCCTCTTTTTCCCTCCTCTGATGACCATTGATCCTTTGTGGTACTTGTGGGGCTCACATTAGGCTGAGATTCAGACAGTATGCACCACTAACCATCCTCGCTGGTCTGTACACGTGGCCACGTCCATGCTTTTTTAAGTGCAAGATATGTTTATAATATATTGCATGAGATAACAATATATTGTAAAATTAGTCAAGTTAATATGAATTTCATTTGAACTTTTCCCTTTTCCTTTTTCTATGTATATAAGATTGATTCCACGTTTCTATCCCCTGAAGCAGACTTTGTATAAGTTGAAATGCGTTGGGTTGATTTTGTGCATATGCAATTTATTTAAATTTCTCACTAAGGTATTCCTGCTCCTTGTGAGGTCAGCAGGACATTTTTTATAGAATAGGACGTGACTTGTCTAGATCAGCATTTTTAATTCATTGTTTAATAAAGATTTTCTAATTTTTTACATACATGCTCACATTGTGTGATTTCTATTGCTGCAACAATCCCATGGGAGATATTTTTGCAATAGTCTATTAGGGATGAAGCAACTACTCTGTTTCCTTATTCAGAGAGGAGTGCCATATATACACAGACAATATTTATTTAAGCGTGCCACTTTTTAGACACCTCTATCAATCAGGAATTGGGGCATGTGGCACCATGAGATCTAATCGTCAGGGCTTCCCCCAATGGCTATTAGTTCTGCCAGGAGACTCTAACTGTCATTTTTCAATCACTTGTGACAAAAAAATAAAATATTCATTGGGCTCAAAATGCCTCTCAGCAAATTTCTTGGGGTGTCCACTTTCCAAAAAGAAGTAATTTGGAGGGGTTTTGTACTGCCCTGCCATTTTAGCACCTCAAGAAATGAGCTAGGCAGTCATAAACTAAAAGCAGTGTAAAATCCAGTAAATGTACCATAGTTTGTAGACACATTAACTTTTGCGCAAACCAATAAATATCCGCTTATTGAAATTCTTTTTACCCAAGACATGAGGCTGAATACATTTTGGCCTAAATGTATGACTAAAATTGAGTTTATTGGGTCTTTTTTTTTTTTAACAAAAAGTATAAAATGTCTTTTTCAAAATTTTCAGTCTTTTTTCTTTTATAGCGCAAAAAGCAAAAATACCAGAGGTGATCAAATACCACTAAAAGAAAGCTTTATTTATCAAAAAAAATGGACGCAGATTTCGCTTGTGTACAACATTGCATGACTGCGCAATTACCAGTTAAAGCAGAGGAGTGCTAAATTGTAAAAAGTGCTCTGGTCATTAAGGGGGTACACTGCCTGTTCGGTCGTTTGCCGAATTCTGAACGATATTGGCCGTTCGCGCCAAATTCGAGTGGCGCGTCACGGCCCATAATTCACTGCGGCATTGCAGTGCATTGCTGGCTGATGATTGGCCAAGCATGCACTATGACCCACAAGCTTGGCCAATCACAGCTACGTCTGTCCAGGGTGGTTTTGGCCAATTATGGCTCAGGGGGTTTAGTACAAGCCCCACACTATATAAGGCCGCCTGCACAGTGGCCCTGTGTAGTGTGTTCCGGCGTTGAGAGGGAGATAGATAGACAGAGAGACAGTGTCATTTGATTTAAGTTAGATAGAGTAGACAGGAGAGTCAGTTAGCTGCACTTACAGTGTATTGTGTATACATCCTAGGTGTTGTGTGTGTATATATATATATATATATATATATATATATATATATATATATACTGTATTCAATTTAGCTAGATCCGTTCCTGTTATTCTCTTCCTACTACTGACAGGCAGGCAGGTGCTTTTACAGTATTTACAGCTACCTGAAGAAAATTGCTGGTGTTCTTCTGATCCTATTAGTCCTATTAGCTACAGTATTTACAGTGAGTGTAGTGCGTCCTCTGCACACTGTGAACCTACAGCTACATGAAGAAAATTAGTGTTCTTCTGATCCTATTAGTACAGTACCGCAGGCAGCTACAGTATTTACAAGTTAGTGTAGTGCGTCCTCTGCACAGTATGCACCTAAAGCTACCTGAAGAAAATTAGTGGTGTTCTTCTGATCCTATCAGTACAGTACTGCAGGCAGCTGCAGTATTTACAAGTTAGTGTAGTGCGTCCTCTGCACAGTGTGCACCTAAAGCTACCTGGAGACAATTGCTGTTGTTCTGCTCCTATTAATACCACAGGCAGGCAGCTACAGTATTTACAGTTAGTGCACTGTGTCCTCTGCGCAGTGTGCACTTAAAGCTATCTGAAGAAAATTAGTGGTGTTCTTCTGATCCTATTAATACCACAGGCAGGCAGCTACGTATTTACAGTTAGTGCAGTGCGTCCTCTGCACAGTGTGCACCTAAAGCTTACTGGAGACAATTGCTGTTGTTCTGCTCCTAGTAATACAACAGGCAGGCAGCTACAGTATTTACAGTTAATGCACTGTGTCCTCTGCACAGTGTGCACCTACAGCTACCTGAAGAAAATTAGTGGTGTTCTTCTGATCCTATTAATACCACAGGCAGACAGCTACAGTATTTACAGTTAGTGTAGTGCGTCCTCTGCACAGTATGCACCTAAAGCTACCTGAAGACAATTGCTGTTGTTCTGCTCCTATTAATACCACAGGCAGGCAGCTACAGTATTTACAGTTAGTGCACTGTGTCCTCTGCACAGTCTGCACCTAAAGCTACCTGAAGAAAATTAGTGGTGTTCTTCTGATCCTATTAATACCACAGGCAGGCAGCTGCAGTATTTACAGTTAGTGTAGTGTGTCCTCTGCACAGTGTGCACCTAAAGCTACCTGGAGAAAATTGCTGTTGTTCTGCTCCTATTAATACCACAGGCAGGCAGCTACAGTATTTACAGTTAGTGCACTATGTCCTCTGCACAGTGTGCACCTAAAGCTACCTGAAGAAAATTAGTGGTGTTCTTCTAATCCTATTAATACCACAGGCAGGCAGCTACAGAATTCACAGGTAGTGTAGTGCGTCCTCTGCACAGTATGCACCTAAAGCTACCTGGAGACAATTGCTGTTGTTCTGCTCCTATTAATACCACAGGCAGGCAGCTACAGTGTTTACAGTTAGTGCACTGTGTCCTCTGCACAGTCTGCATCTAAAGCTACCTGAAGAAAATTAGTGGTGTTCTTCTGATCCTATTAATACCACAGGCAGGCAGCTGCAGTATTTACAGTTAGTGTAGTGCGTCCTCTGCACAGTGTGCACCTAAAGCTACCTGGAGACAATTGCTGTTGTTCTGCTCCTATTAATACCACAGGCAGGCAGCTACAGTATTTACAGTTAGTGCACTGTGTCCTCTGCACAGTGTGCACCTAAAGCTACCTGAAGAAAATTAGTGGTGTTCTTCTAATCCTATTAATACCACAGGCAGGCAGCTACAGTATTTACAGTTAGTGCACTATGTCATCTGCACAGTGTGCACCTAAAGCTACCTGAAAAAAATTAGTGGTGTTCTTCTGATCCTATTAATACCACAGGCAGGCAGCTACAGAATTTACAGGTAGTGTAGTGCGTCCTCTGCACAGTGTGCACCTAAAGCTACCTGGAGACAATTGCTGTTGTTCTGCTCCTATTAATACCACAGGCAGGCAGCTACAGTATTTACAGTTAGTGCACTGTGTCCTCTGCACAGTGTGCACCTAAAGCTACCTGAAGAAAATTAGTGGTGTTCTTCTGATCCTATTAATACCACAGGCAGGCAGCTACAGTATTTACAGTTAGTGTAGTGTATCCTCTGCACAGTGTGCACCTAAAGCTACCTGGAGACAATTGCTGTTGTTCTGCTCCTATTAATACCCCAGGCATGCAGCTACAATATTTACAGTTAGTGCACTTTGTCCTCTGCACAGTCTGCTCCTAAAGCTACCTGAAGAAAATTAGTGGTGTTCTTCTAATCCTATTAATACCACAGGCAGGCAGCTACAGTATTTACAGTTAGTGTAGTGCATCCTCTGCATAGTGTGCACCTAAAGCTAACTGGAAACAATTACTGTTGTTCTGCTCCTATTAATACCACAGGCAGGCAGCTACAGTATTTACAGTTAGTGCACTGTGTCCTCTGCACAGTGTGCACCTAAAGCTACCTGAAGAAAATTAGTGGTGTTCTTCTGATCATATTAATACCACAGGCAGGCAGCTACAGTATTTACAGTTAGTGTAGTGTATCCTCTGCACAGTGTGCACGTGAAGCTACCTGGAGACAATTGCTGTTGTTCTGCTCCTATTAATACCCCAAACATGCAGCTACAGTATTTACAGTTAGTGCACTTTGTCCTCTGCACAGTCTGCTCCTAAAGCTACCTGAAGAAAATTAGTGGTGTTCTTTTAATCCTATTAATACCACAGGCAGGCAGCTACAGTATTTACAGTTAGTGTAGTGCATCCTCTGCATAGTGTGCACCTAAAGCAGACTGGAGACAATTGCTGTTGTTCTGCTCCTATTAATACCACAGGCAGGCAGCTACAGTATTTACAGTTAGTGAACTGTGTCCTCTGCACAGTGTGCACCTAAAGCTACCTGAAGAAAATTAGTGGTGTTCTTCTGATCCTATTAATACCACAGGCAGGCAGCTACAGTATTTACAGTTAGTGTAGTGTATCCTCTGCACAGTGTGCACCTAAAGCTACCTGGAGACAATTGCTGTTGTTCTGCTCCTATTAATGCCACAGACAGGCAGCTACAGTATTTACAGTTAGTGCATTGTGTCCTCTGCACAGTCTGCAGCTAAAGCTACCTGAAGAAAATTCGTGGTGTTCTTCTGATCCTATTAATACCACAGGCAGGCAGCTACAGTATTTAAAGTTAGTGTAGTGCATCCTCTGCACAGTGTGCATCTAAAGCTACTTGGAGACAATTGCTGTTGTTCTGCTCCTATTAATAACACAGGTAGGCAGCTACAGTATTTACAGTTAGTGCACTGTGTCCTCTGCACAGTCTGCACCTAAAGCTACCTGAAAAAAATTAGTGGTGTTCTTCTGATCCTATTAATACCACAGACAGGCAGCTACAGTAGTTACAGTTAGTGTAGTGTGTCCTTTGCACAGTGTGCATCTATAGCTACCTGGAGACAATTGCTGTTGTTCTGCTCCTATTAATGCCACAGACAGGCAGCTACAGTATTTACAGTTAGTGCATTGTGTCCTCTGCACAGTCTGCAGCTAAAGCTACCTGAAGAAAATTCGTGGTGTTCTTCTGATCCTATTAATACCACAGGCAGGCAGCTACAGTATTTACAGTTAGTGTAGTGCGTCCTCTGCACAGTGTGCATCTAAAGCTATCTGGTGACAATTGCTGTTGTTCTGCTCCTATTAATACCACAGGCAGGCAGCTACAGTATTTACAGTTAGTGTAGTGCGTCCTCTGCACAGTCTGCACCTAAAGCTACCTGAAGAAAATTAGTGGTGTTCCTCTGATCCTATTAATACCACAGGCAGGCAGCTACAGTATTTACAGTTAGTGTAGTGCGTCCTCTGCACAGTGTGCACCTAAAGCTACCTGGAGACAATTGCTGTTGTTCTGCTCCTATTAATACCACAGGCAGGCAGCTACAGTATTTACAGTTAGTGCACTGTGTCCTCTGCGCAGTGTGCACTTAAAGCTATCTGAAGAAAATTAGTGGTGTTCTTCTGATCCTATTAATACCACAGGCAGGAAGCTATGTATTTACAGTTAGTGCACTGCGTCCTCTGCACAGTGTGCACCTAAAGCTACCTGGAGACAATTGCTGTTGTTCTGCTCCTAGTAATACAACAGGCAGGCAGCTACAGTATTTACAGTTAGTGCACTGTGTCCTCTGCACAGTGTGCACCTACAGCTACCTGAAGAAAATTAGTGGTGTTCTTCTGCTCCTATTAATACCACAGGCAGGCAGCTACAGTATTTACAGTTAGTGTAGTGTATCCTCTGAACAGTGTGCACCTAAAGCTACCTGGAGACAATTGCTGTTGTTCTGCTCCTATTAATACCACAGGCAGGCAGCTACAGTATTTACAGTTAGTGTAGTGTATCCTCTGCACAGTGTGCACCTAAAGCTACCTGGAGACAATTGCTGTTGTTCTGCTCCTATTAATACCCCAGGCATGCAGCTACAGTATTTACAGTTAGTGCACTTTGTCCTCTGCGCAGTCTGCTCCTAAAGCTACCTGAATAAAATTAGTGGTGTTCCTCTAATCCTATTAATACCACAGGCAGGCAGCTACAGTATTTACAATTAGTGTAGTGCATCCTCTGCATAGTGTGCACCTAAAGCTAACTGGAGACAATTGCTGTTGTTCTGCTCCTATTAATACCACAGGCAGGCAGCTACAATATTTACAGTTAGTGCACTGTGTCCTCTGCACAGTGTGCACCTAAAGCTACCTGAAGAAAATTAGTGGTGTTCTTCTGATCCTATTAATACCACAGGCAGGCAGCTACAGAATTTACAGGTAGTGTAGTGCGTCCTCTGCACAGTGTGCACCTAAAGCTACCTGGAGACAATTGCTGTTGTTCTGCTCCTATTAATACCACAGGCAGGCAGCTACAGTATTTACAGTTAGTGCACTATGTCATCTGCACAGTGTGCACCTAAAGCTACCTGAAGAAAATTAGTGGTGTTCTTCTGATCCTATTAATACCACAGGCAGGCAGCTACAGTATTTACAGTTAGTGTAGTGTATCCTCTGCACAGTGTGCAACTAAAGCTACCTGGAGACAATTGCTGTTGTTCTGCTCCTATTAATACCCCAGGTATGCAGCTTCAATATTTACAGTTAGTGCACTTTGTCCTCTGCACAGTCTGCTCCTAAAGCTACCTGAAGAAAATTAGTGGTGTTCTTCTAATCCTATTAATACCACAGGCAGGTAGCTACAGTATTTACAGTTAGTGTAGTGCATCCTCTGCATAGTGTGCACCTAAAGCTAACTGGAGACAATTGCTGTTGTTCTGCTCCTATTAATACCACAGGCAGGCAGCTACAGTATTTACAGTTAGTGCACTGTGTCTTCTGCACAGTGTGCACCTAAAGCTACCTGAAGAAAATTAGTGGTTTTCTTCTGATCCTATTATTAGCACAGGCAGGCAGCTGCAGTATTTACAGTTAGTGTAGTGCGTCCTCTGCATTGTGCACCTAAAGCTACCTGGAGACAATTGCTGTTGTTCTGCTCCTATTAATACCACAGGAAGGCAGCTACAGTATTTACAGTTAGTGCAGTGTATCCTCTGAACAGTGTGCACCTAAAGCTACCTGGAGACAATTGCTGTTGTTCTGCTCCTATTAATACCACAGGCAGGCAGCTACAGTATTTACAGTTAGTGCACTGTGTCCTCTGCACAGTGTGCACCTAAAGCTACCTGAAGAAAATTAGTGGTGTTCTTCTGCTCCTATTAATACCACAGGCAGGCAGCTGCAGTGTTTACAGTTAGTGGAGTGCGTCCTCTGCACAGTGTGCACCTAAAGCTACCTGGAGACAATTGCTGTTGTTCTGCTCCTATTAATACCACACTACAGTATTTACAGTTAGTGCACTGTGTCCTCTGCACAGTCTGCACCTAAAGCTACCTGAAGAAAATTAGTGGTGTTCTTTTGATCCTATTAATACCACAGGCAGACAGCAACAGTATTTACAGTTAGTGTAGTGCATCCTCTGCACAGTATGCACCTAAAGCTACCTGGAGACAATTGCTGTTGTTCTGCTCCTATTAATACCACAGGCAGGCAGCTACAGTATTTACAGTTAGTGCACTGTGTCCTCTGCACAGTCTGCACCTAAAGCTACCTGAAGAAAATTAGTGGTGTTCTTCTAATCCTATTAATACCACAGGCAGGCAGCTACAGTATTTACAGTTAGTGCACTATGTCATCTGCACAGTGTGCACCTAAAGCTACCTGAAGAAAATTAGTGGTGTTCTTCTGATCCTATTAATACCACAGGCAGGCAGCTACAGAATTTACAGGTAGTGTAGTGCGTCCTCTGCACAGTGTGCACCTAAAGCTACGTGGAGACAATTGCTGTTGTTCTGCTCCTATTAATACCACAGGCAGGCAGCTACAGTATTTACAGTTAGTGCACTGTGTCCTCTGCACAGTGTGCACCTAAAGCTACCTGAAGAAAATTAGTGGTGTTCTTCTGATCCTATTAATACCACAGGGAGGCAGCTACAGTATTTACAGTTAGTGTAATGTATCCTCTGCACAGTGTGCACCTAAAGCTACCCGGAGACAATTGCTGTTGTTCTGCTCCTATTAATACCCCAGGCATGCAGCTACAGTATTTACAGTTAGTGCACTTTGTCCTCTGCACAGTCTGCTCCTAAAGCTACCTGAAGAAAATTAGTGGTGTTCTTCTAATCCTATTAATACCACAGGCAGGCAGCTACAGTATTTACAGTTAGTGTAGTGCATCCTCTGCATAGTGTGCACCTAAAGCTAACTGGAGACAATTGCTGTTGTTCTGCTCCTATTAATACCACAGGCAGGCAGCTACAGCATTTACAGTTAGTGCACTGTGTCCTCTGCACAGTGTGCACCTAAAGCTACCTGAATAAAATTAGTGGTTTTCTTCTGATCCTATTAACAGCACAGGCAGGCAGCTACAGTATTTAAAGTTAGTGTAGTGCATCCTCTGCACAGTGTGCATCTAAAGCTACTTGGAGACAATTGCTGTTGTTCTGCTCCTATTAATAACACAGGTAGGCAGCTACAGTATTTACAGTGAGTGCACTGTGTCCTCTGCACAGTGTGCACCTAAAGCTACCTGGAAGAAAATTAGTGGTGTTCTTCTGATCCTATTAATACCACAGTCAGGCAGCTACAGTATTTACAGTTAGTGTAGTGTATCCTCTGCACAGTGTGCACCTAAAGCTACCTGGAGACAATTGCTGTTGTTCTGCTCCTATTAATACCCCAGGCATGCAGCTACAGTATTTACAGTTAGTGCACTTTGTCCTCTGCACAGTCTGCTCATAAAGCTACCTGAAGAAAATTAGTGGTGTTCTTCTAATCCTATTAATACCACAGGCAGGCAGCTACAGTATTTACAGTTAGTGTAGTGCATCCTCTGCATAGTGTGCAACTAAAGCTAACTGGAGACAATTGCTGTTGTTCTGCTCCTATTAATACCACAGGCAGGCAGCTACAGTATTTACAGTTAGTGCACTGTGTCCTCTGCACAGTGTGCACCTAAAGCTACCTGAAGAAAATTAGTGGTTTTCTTCTGATCCTATTAACCACTTGAGCCCCGGACCATTATGCTGCCTAAGGACCAGAGGTCTTTTGGCACTGCGTCACTTTAACTTTTAATTGCGCGGTCATGCAATGCTGTACCCAAACTAAATTTGATGGCATTTGATCACCTCTGCGGTTTTTATTTTTTGCGCTATAAACGGAAAAAGACCGAAAATTTTGAAAACAAATGATATTTTCTACTTTTTGTTATAAAAAAAATCCAATAAACTCAATTTTAGTCATACATTTAGGCCAAAATTTATTCGGCCACATGTCTTTGGTAAAAAAAAATGTCAATAAGCGTATATTTGTTGGTTTGCGCAAAAGTTATAGCGTCTACAAACTAGGGTACATTTTCTGGAATTTACACAGCTTTTAGTTTATGACTGCCTATGTCATTTCTTGAGGTGCTAAAATGGCAGGGCAGTACAAAACCCCCCCAAATTACCCCATTTTGGAAAGTAGACACCCCAAGGAAATTGCTGAGAGGCATGTTGAACCCATTGAATATTTATTTTTTTTGTCCCAAGTGATTGAATAATGACAAAAAAAAAAATATTTACAAAAAGTTGTCACTAAATGATATATTGCTCACACAGGCCATGGGCCTATGTGGAATTGTACCCCAAAATACATTCAGCTGCTTCTCCTGAGTATGGGGATACCACATGTGTGGGACTTTTTGGGAGCCTAGCCGCGTACGGGGCCCCGAAAACCAATCACCGCCTTCAGGATTTCTAAGGGCATAAATTTTTGATTTCACTCCTCACTACCTATCACAGTTTTGAAGGCCATAAAATGCCCAGATGGCACAAAACCCCCCCAAATGACCCAATTTTGGAAAGTAGACACCCCAAGCTATTTGCTGAGAGGCATGTTGAGTCCATGGAATATTTTCTTTTTTGACACAAGTTGCGGGAAAGTGACAATTTTTTTTTTTTTGCACAAAGTTGTCACTAAATGATATATTTCTCACACAGGCCATGGGCATATGTGGAATTGCACCCCAAAATACATTTAGCTGCTTCTCCTGAGTATGGGGATACCATATGTGTGGGACTTTTTGGGAGCCTAGCCGCATACGGGGCCCCGAAAACCAAGCACCGCCTTCAGGATTTCTAAGGGCGCAATGTTGTGATTTCACTCCTCACTACCTATCACAATTTTGAAGGCCATAAAATGCCAAGATGGCACAAACCCCCCCCCAAATGACCCCATTTTGAAAAGTAGACACCCCAAACTATTTGCTGAGAGGCATGTTGAGTCCATGGAATATTTTATATTTTGACACATGTTGCGGGAAAGTGACAATTTTTTTTTTTTTTTTTGCACAAAGCTGTCACTAAATGATATATTGCTCAAACATGCCATGGGCATATGTGGAATTACACCCCAAAATATATTCTGCTGCTTCTCCTGAGTACGGGGATACCACATGTGTGGGACTTTTTGGGAGCCTAGCCGCATACGGGGCCCCGAAAACCAAGCACCGGCTTCAGGATTTCTAAGGGCGTTAAGTTGTGATTCCACTCCTCACTACCTATCACAGTTTTGAAGGCCATAAAATGCCAAGATGGCACAAAACCCCCCCAAATGACCCAATTTTGGAAAGTAGACACCCCAAGCTATTTGCTGAGAGGCATGGTGAGTATTTTGCAGCTCTCATTTGTTTTTGAAAATGAAGAAAGACAAGAAAAATTTTTATTTTTTTTATTTTTTCAATTTTCAAAAGTTTGTGACAAAAAGTGAGGTCTGCAAAATACTCACTATACCTCTCAGCAAATAGCTTGGGGTGTATATTTTCCAAAATGGGGTCATTTGGGGGGGGGGGGTTGTGCCATCTGGGCATTCCATGGCCTCCGAAACTGTGCTAGGCAGTGAAGAGTGAAATCAAAAATTTACGCCCTTAGAAAGCCTGAAGGCGGTGCTTGGTTTTCGGGGTCCCGTGCGCGGATAGGCTCCCAAAAAGTCCCACACATGTGGTATCCCCATACTTAGGAGAAGCAACAGAATGTATTTTGGGGTGTAATTTCACATATTCCCATGGCATGTTTGAGCAATATATCATTTAGTGACAACTTTGTGCAAAAAAAAAAAAAAAAAAAAGATTTGTGTCTTTCCCGCAACTTGTGTCACAATATAAAATATTCCATGGACTCGACATGCCTCTCAGCAAATAGCTTGGGGTGTCTACTTTCCAAAATGGGGTCATTTCGGGGGGGGTTTGAACTGTCCTGGCATTTTATGCACAACATTTAGAAGCTTATTTCACACATCACCCACTCTTCTAACCACTTGAAGACAAAGCCCTTTCTGACACTTTTTGATTACATGAAAAAATAATTTTTTTTTGCAAGAAAATTACTTTGAACCCCCAAACATTATATATTTTTTTAAAGCAAATGCCCTACAGATTTAAATGGTGGGTGTTTCATATTTTTTTTTCACACAGTATTTGCGCAGCGATTTTTCAAACGCATTTTTTGGGGAAAAAACACACTTTTTTAAATTTTAATGCACTAAAACACACTATATTGCCCAAATGTTTGATGAAATGAAAAAGATGATCTTAGGCCGAGTACATGGATACCAAACATGACATGCTTTAAAATTGCGCACAAACGCGCAGCGGTGACAAAATAAATACATTTTTAAAAGCCTTTAAAAGCCTTTACAGGTTACCACTTTAGATTTACAGAGGAGGTCTACTGCTAAAATTGCTGCCCTCGTTTTGTCCTTCGCGGTGATACCTCACATGCATGGTGCAATTGCTGTTTACATTTGACGCTAGACCGACGCTTGCGTTCGCATTTGCGCGAGAGCAGGGGGGGACAGGGGTGCTTTTTTTTTTTTTTTTTTTTTTTTTTTTCTTTATTTTTTTTTGCTTTTTTATCTTATTTGTAAACTGTTCCTTTCATTTTTATTTTTTTTTAATTAATTTTATTGTTATCTCAGGGAATGTAAATATTCCCTATGATAGCAATAGGTAGTGACAGGTACTCTTTTTTTTAAAAATTGGGCTCTATTAGACCCTAGATCTCTTCTCTGCCCTCAAAGCATCTGACCACACCAAGATCGGTGTGATAAAATGCTTTCCCAATTTCCCAATGGCGCTGTTTACATTCGGCGAAATCTAAGTCATGAAATGCTCGTAGCTTCCGGTTTCTTAGGCCATAGAGATGTTTGGAGCCATTCTGGTCTCTGATCAGCTCTATGGTCAGCTGGCTGAATCACCGGCTGCATTCTCAGGTTCCCTGTTGGGACAGGAAAGCCAGAGAAAAACATGGAAGACGGTGGGGGGGGCATTCCCTCCCACTGCTTGCAAAAGCAGTCTAGAGGCTAATTAGCCGCTAGGATTGCTTTTACATGAAAGCCGACCGCTGGCTGAAAAGAATGATACCAAGATGATACCTAAACCTGCAGGCATCATTCTGGTATAACCACTCAAAGTCCAGCAACATACCAGTACGTTGCTGGTCCTTGTTAGGCATATATTGTAAACTTTTTTTTCATGCAGCCTGTGGGCTGAACGAAAAAAAGATATTGATCGGTGGGTATGCCCACCATTAGAATACCTCCCTTCATCCACCCACTTCTAATGATGGGCATACATGCACCATTTATATATGCCGAAGCATGGGGGCATCCTCCCGCAAAAGGCAGGAGCAAATTGCTCCTCCACCCACTGCTGCCCCCACGCTTCGGCATATATGCTGAAGTATGTAACTGTGGTGGTGAAATCACCTCCGACAGCGCTGGAGTCACGGCTTTATATATCGTGGGAGCAAACGCTGTTGCTGTCAAGATAAATAAATCCGCGCTGCAACTGAATGGCGTACCTGAAAACAATAAAATGGTTACCAACAAAACACAGTAAACGGTAAAGTATAAAAAATCTGAAAAGCAAACATGGTAAAACATAATAACAATAAAACATTGCAGAATAGAATAGAGTAAAAAAGAGCAGAACAATAGAGAGAGAATAGAGAGAGAGAGAACAATAAAACAACAACTATTTTTGTTTTTTTTATTTTATATTTTTTTTTGTGTTTTTTATTTTTTTTTATTTTTTTTTATTTTTTTTTTTACACTTTTTTTTGGTAACTTTTAACTTTTGTAACTCGTTCCAGGTTTGGGTCTCTCAAAATGCAATGGCATCTTGGGAGACCCTGTGTTAGTGTGCCTAGTCTGTGCAGTGCTGAACCCTACGCTAATACTCAACTAATGTATGGTAGCGTTCAAAGCATTCACCCATGCAAAGACCAGGATTGCCAGGACAGGAGGGACAATAAGACCGGGTGTCACGCCTAAATCCGCGCTTGCTGCAGACACGACATCTTTTTTGGGGGGTTCGTTGGGTAGGGGTACTCGGGATGGCATAAAGAAAATGCCTCTCATGCAGCCGGCTTACTGCATTTGGTTGGGGAAGGTGAGGTAGAGCACCGTCTGGAAACAGAAGGGCTCTGACGATCTCTTCCTGGAATTTAAGGAAGGATCCAGTCTGTCCTGAAGCTCTGTATAGCACATGAGCGTTCAGCAAAGCCAATTGAAATAAATAAACAGACACTTTTTTGTACCAGCATCTGGCCTTACGGGCAACTAGGTACGGCGCCAACAACTGGTCGTTGAGGTCCACCCCTCCCATATTAAGGTTGTATTCGTGGACACAGAGGGGTTTCTCCACAACACCAGTCGCCGTAGGAATTTGGGTCATCGTGTCTGCATGACGGGAGGTGAGAACGAAAACATTCTTCTTATCCCTCCACTTCATAGCGAGCAAATTATTATACTTCAAGCAGGCTCTCTCCCCCAGCCTAAGACGGGAATCTACAAGCCGCTGGGGAAAGCCCCGGCGATTAGGTCGCACGGTGCCACATGCTCCAATCTGCCGATCAAACAAGTGACTAAAAAGTGGCACGCTCGTATAATAATTGTCCACGTACAAGTGGTACCCCTTTCCGAATAAGGGTGACACCAAGTCCCACACTATCTTGCCAGCGCTTCCTATGTAGTCAGGGCAGTTTGTCGGCTCTACGTGACTATCTTTGCCCTCGTAAAACATAAAACTATATGTATAGCCTGTGGCCCTGTCACAGAGCTTATACATCTTGACCCCGTATCTGGCACGCTTGCTGGGAAGGTACTGTTTGAATGACAAGCGGCCAGAAAATTTAATCAGGGACTCATCAACGCAGACAACTTGATGGGGGGTAAACAAGTCTGCAAAACGTTGGTTGAAGTGGTTTACGGGGGGCCGAATTTTGTAGAGCCGATCGTATGCAGGGTCTCCACGAGGACGACAGAGTTCATTGTCGTTGAAGTGCATGAACCGCAAAATCTGCTCATATCGTGCCCTGGCCATGGAAGCAGAGAACAAGGGTGAATGGTAAATTGGGTCAGTGGACCAATATGACCGCAACTTACTCTTTTTATTCAACCCCATGAGGAGGGAAAGGCCCAGAAAGGTCTTAAATCGGAGACCGTAATTGGTCTCCAATCTCTGGCAAGGGAGGACTGGGGATTAGCAGCGATGTGTTGACCAGCGTATAAATTGCTTTGGTCCACAATAGATCTATAGAGATCTTCGGTGAAAAACAGTGAATAAAAATCCAGTGGCGTAAAGTCAACTGTTTCCACCTGAATTCCGGGTTGGCCAGTGAAAGGGGGAAGTACGGGTGCTGCAGAAGTGGTGGGTTCCCAATTCGGATTGGCCAATGCAGCAGGAAGGGCATTATGGGCACGACGGGCCTGTCTTTGTCTTCTTGGTGGCAGCGGGACACTACTAGTGCTTGCCACCTCGCCAGCTTGAACTGCACTTATGGGACTCGCCACGTCACCACGTGATACTGCAGTGCTGGATGTACGACCAGGGTGCACTAGGCCGCTGGTGCTTGCCAGTTCACCAGAAGGAATAGCGGCGTTAGTACTTCTCTGCTCCATAGGAGAGCCCTGCGGTTCTTGCACTTCAAGGACAGAAGAAGATTGGGGTCTGGTACGCCTGACCTTAGCAGGGACCACAACTCTGTCGTCAGAGCTATCTGTCATGGAGCCGCTGTCCTCTACAGGTTCGTATTCTGAGCCTGAACTTGACAGATGAGTGACTTCCTCTTCACTATCTGTCATACTCAGAAACGTGTAGGCCTCTTCACTAGTGTACCTTCGATTTGCCATTTTGGGCTCTAAATTTAGGGGTACACTAGTGAGACTCACAGGCAAAAAAGCTCCTGACTGTCAGCGACTGTATCAAAACGCTACCAAAAAACTGTTAGCGATCGCAGGGATCAGGCCTGACTCTGCGAACGCTGCAGTTATGTGTGCTTAGTGTTTTGTAAGTGTCAGTTATCAATCGATACTGCACTTGGGTGGGCTGGGCAGGGCTGGGCCGAGGAGCAAAACGCAGGTGCTAGCAGGTATCTGGGCTGATCCCGCTAACACTGCGTTTCAGGGAACCCTAAACTGCTGGGGAGTATAGATCTGATCGGATCAGATATCGATCCGCTCAGATACTATAGCACTAAGGGAGGTGTATGCTGCGTGCGTGGATTTTAGCGGTACTGGCGCTAACCTGACGCTGCCTGGGGCGACGCAGACCTTAGCTGACCCTAAAAATGTAATTTATATCACCGCCGGGCAATTAGGGGGTTAAACCTTTATAGGGTAATAAACGGCGGGTGCCCTAAAACTATGATAAACTGTAATAAACTGTAATAAACTACAAAAAACAAACTAGCTAACCAGCGTCACCCGTAACACTTATACGGTGATCGCTGGTGAAAGGGTTAACTAGGGGGCAATCAGGGGGTTAAAACCTTTAGCAGGTAGTATATGGGGGTCCCTGTCGCTATAAAACACTGACAGCGAACCTATATACTTACCTCCCTAACTAGCGTCACCTGTGTCACTAATACAGCGATCAAAAAAACGATCGCTTAGCGACACTGGTGACGGGGGGTAATCAAGGGGTTAACTTTTATTAGGGGGGGTTAGGGGGGTACCCTGGACCTAAGGGGGGGTACCCTAGACCTAAAGGGGGCTAACCTAACTGCCCTAACACTTCTAACTGACACAAACTGACACCAATGCAAAAAAAAAAAAAATGCTATTGGTGTCAGAGTGACAGGGGGTACAGGGGGGTGATCGGGGGGTGATCGGGGGGTGATGGGGGGGTGACAAGTGTGCCTGGCGTGTTCTACTGTTAGTGTAGTGTTGTGCAGACTTACTTGATGTCTTCTCTCCTCGGCGCCGCGATGAAAAGACCGGCTCGAGGAGGGATGACATCACTTCCTTTCCCTCTGTTTACATTACAGAGGGAAAGGAAGCATTCTCATTCGCCGGGAGCGATCGGGAGGGGGTGGCCAAGAATGGATGGCCTCCCCCTGACCTCTCATCGCCCGGGAAGAAATGGCGACCGCCTCGGGCACCGGGGAGGGACCGATCGGACCCCCCACCCGCGGAAGGCAAATCACGTACATGTACGTGATTATGCCTGTCCGTGCCACCTTGCCGACGTACATCGGCATGAGGCGGTCGTCAAGTGGTTAATAGCACAGGCAGGCAGCTACAGTATTTAAAGTTAGTGTAGTGCATCCTCTGCACAGTGTGCATCTAAAGCTACTTGGAGACAATTGCTGTTGTTCTGCTCCTATTAATAACACAGGTAGGCAGCTACAGTATTTACAGTTAGTGCACTGTGTCCTCTGCACAGTCTGCACCTAAAGCTACCTGAAGAAAATTAGTGGTGTTCTTCTGATCCTATTAATACCACAGGCAGGCAGCTACAGTATTTACAGTTAGTGTAGTGTGTCCTCTGCACAGTGTGCACCTATAGCTACCTGGAGACAATTGCTGTTGTTCTGCTCCTATTAATGCCACAGGCAGGCAGCTACAGTATTTACAGTTAGTGCATTGTGTCCTCTGCACAGTCTGCAGCTAAAGCTACCTGAAGAAAATTCGTGGTGTTCTTCTGATCCTATTAATACCACAGGCAGGCAGCTACAGTATTTACAGTTAGTGTAGTGCGTCCTCTGCACAGTGTGCACCTAAAGCTATCTGGTGACAATTGCTGTTGTTCTGCTCCTATTAATACCACAGGCAGGCAGCTACAGTATTTACAGTTAGTGCACTGTGTCCTCTGCACAGTGTGCACCTAAAGCTACCTGAAGAAAATTAGTGGTGTTCTTCTGATCCTATTAATACCACAGGCAGGCAGCTACAGTATTTACAGGTAGTGTAGTGCATCCTCAGCACAGTGTGCACCTAAAGCTACCTGGAGACAATTGCTGTTGTTCTGCTCCTATTAATACCACAGGCATGCAGCTACAGTATTTACAGTTAGTGCACTGTGTCCTCTGCACAGTCTGCACCTAAAGCTACCTGAAGAAAATTAGTGGTGTTCTTCTAATGCTAATAATACCACAGGCAGGCAGCTACAGTATTTACAGTTAGTGTAGTGCGTCCTCTGCACAGTGTGCACCTAAAGCTACCTGGAGACAATTGCTGTTGTTCTGCTCCTATTAATACCACAGGCAGGCAGCTACAGTATTCACAGTTAGTGCACTGTGTCCTCTGCACAGTGTGCACCTAAAGCGACCTGAAGAAAATGAGTAGTGTTCTTCTGATCCTATTAATACCACAGGCAGGCAGCTGCAGTATTTACAGTTAGTGTAGTGCGTCCCCTGCACAGTGTGCACCTAAAGCTACCTGGAGACAATTGCTGTTGTTCTGCTCCTATTAATACCACAGGCAGGCAGCTACAGTATTTACAGTTAGTGTAGTGCGTCCTCTGCACGGTGTGCACCTAAAGCTACTTGGAGACAATTGCTGTTGTTCTGCTCCTATTAATAACACAGGTAGGCAGCTACAGTATTTACAGTTAGTGCACTGTGTCCTCTGCACAGTCTGCAGCTAAAGCTACCTGAAGAAAATTCGTGGTGTTCTTCTGATCCTATTAATACCACAGGCAGGCAGCTACAGTATTTACAGTTAGTGTAGTGCGTCCTCTGCACAGTGTGCACCTAAAGCTATCTGGTGACAATTGCTGTTGTTCTGCTCCTATTAATACCACAGGCCGGCAGCTACAGTATTTACAGTTAGTGCACTGTGTCCTCTGCACAGTGTGCACCTAAAGCTACCTGAAGAAAATTAGTGGTGTTCTTCTGATCCTATTAATACCACAGGCAGGCAGCTACAGTATTTACAGGTAGTGTAGTGCATCCTCAGCACAGTGTGCACCTAAAGCTACCTGGAGACAATTGCTGTTGTTCTGCTCCTATTAATACCACCGGCATGCAGCTACAGTATTTACAGTTAGTGCACTGTGTCCTCTGCACAGTCTGCACCTAAAGCTACCTGAAGAAAATTAGTGGTGTTCTTCTAATGCTAATAATACCACAGGCAGGCAGCTACAGTATTTACAGTTAGTGTAGTGCGTCCTCTGCACAGTGTGCACCTAAAGCTACCTGGAGACAATTGCTGTTGTTCTGCTCATACCACAGGCAGGCAGCTACAGTATTTACAGTTAGTGCACTGTGTCCTCTGCACAGTGTGCACCTAAAGCTACCTGAAGAAAATTAGTGGTGTTCTTCTGATCCTATTAATACCACTGGCGGGCAGCTGCAGTATTTACAGTTAGTGTAGTGCGTCCTCTGCACAGTGTGCACCTAAAGCTACCTGGAGACAATTGCTGTTGTTCTGCTCATACCACAGGCAGGCAGCTACAGTATTTACAGTTAGTGCACTGTGTCCTCTGCACAGTGTGCACCTAAAGCTACCTGAAGTAAATTAGTGGTGTTCTCATACTAATAATACTACAGACAGGCAGTTGATTCTGCTAGCTGCAGTATCAGTATGTATATACATCCCAGCTTTGTGCAGCTACATCTCACTGCAGGCCATTAGTATATCTGGAAGGCCAACAAGGAGAGGCAGACAGTCACAAGCCAATAAAAGAGGGCAAGCAGGCTCTGTGTTTAGAGGCAACAGTGCTGGTTGTGGAGACGGTGCATCCTCATCAGCACATGGCCGTGGGACACTCTTGTCCTTTTTTCGGCAGCTGGCCGTGTTGAGCTGCAACATGCGGACGACTTGGTAGAGTGGATGACCAAGCCGTCCTCATCCTCCTCATCCTCTCTCACCCAGGCTCAGGGTACTTTGTCTGGCAAAGCTGCTGCCAACGCGGCCTCTTCCCTCGGCTCAGTGGCATCAGTCTCTCCTTCCCTAGCCCCACCATGTCCTCCTGAGGAGTCCCCCGAACTGTTTGACCACAGTGTTGGATACATGCTCCAGGAGGATGCCCAGCGTTTTGAAGGGTCCGATGATGGTACCCAGCTAGAGGAAGGCAGTAACGTGAGCCCAGAGAGAGGGGTGCCCAAGAAGAACAGCAATCTGGTAGTTATATTCCCCCAGCTGCAGCATACTGCCAGCTTTGCTCCAGTGATGAGGAGGGAGGGGATGATGAGGTCACTGACTCCACATGGGTGGCCTCTAGGGGCCAGCTTAAGGGCAGCACACCGACTGCATCACACCGCAGAGCTCCGCATGTGCAGGGCGCTGCTTTCTCTGCACGTTATTTCCAAAAGTTCTTTGGTGTGGGCCTTTTTTGAGATGAGTGCATCAGATCCCACCGCTGCTATTTGCAACATATGTCTAAAGCGTATCTCACATGGCCAAAACATCTCCCGCTTGGGCATCACATGCTTGACCAGACATATGTTGACCTGCCATGCAGTTCGTTGGCAAGCATATCTAAAAGACCCACACCAAAGAACAAAGAGGACCTCTTCTTGCTCCTCATCAGCTGAGATCTCCAACCCCACTATACCTTCAGTCCTCTCTGAGACCTGCACTGAGAGGAATGAAGGTGTAGAATTAGGTGTGTCACAGCCAAGTACTTGTGGGCAATCTGCTTTTGGTACACCGACGTCAGATTGTACCAGGCAAATTTCCCTGCCCCAGCTGCTGCACCGCCGAAGTTCGCTCCCAGCCATCCACATGTCCAGTGGTTTAATGCTAGCTTGGCAAAATTGCTAGCACTTCAACTGCTACCTTTTCAGTTGGTAGACTCTGCCCCCTTCCGTGAGTTTGTGGAATGTGCGGTTCCTCAGTGGCAGGTACCCAAACGCCACTTTTTCTCACGGAAGGCAATTCCGGCTCTCTACCGGCATGTGGAAGACAATGTCTTGGCCTCGCTGGACAGGGCGATCAGCGGTAAGGTGCATATTACCGCTGACTCGTGGTCCAGCAGGCATGGACAGGGACATTACCTAAGTTTCACGGCGCATTGGGTCACTCTGCTGGTGGCTGGGAAGGATGCAGGGCAAGGTGCAGTAGTGTTGTTGTGTGTGTTGATGTTGTGGTGAGGTTGTTCCGCCACCACACCTCTAAAATGCCACTACTAATGATTGTGACACACCTCTCTCCTCCACCCCCTCCTCTTCTTCTTTGTCCTCGGAACCAGTGGTGCTTCATTGGCATTCAAGGGGCTACGCAAGTATGCAGGCCAAAAGATGCCATGCGGTGCTTGAGCTGGTGTGCTTGGGGGACAGGAGCCACACTGGGGCAGAAATTCTGTCAGCTCTGCAGGGTCAGGTTCAGAGATGGTTGATGCCACTCCAGCCTAAGGCAGGTATGGTGGTTTGCGACAATGACACCAACCTCCTCTCCACCCTCCGACAGGGACAACTGACCCATGTGCCCTGTTTGGCTCATGTCCTTAACTTGGTGGGCAGGTACCCAGGCTTACAGGATGTCCTGAGGCAGGCCAGGAAAGTCTGTGTGCATTTTCGCAGGTCATATAATGCCAGTGCTTGGCTGGCTGACCTCCAAAAGGAATTTTACCTGCCCAAGAACCGCCTAATCTGTGACATGCCCACCAGGTGGAACTCAACGTTGGCCATGCTGCAGCAGCTGCACATGCAGCAGAAGGCCATCAATGAGTACCTGTGCAACTATGGCACCAGGACAGGGTCAGGGGAGCTTGGTTTTTTTCCCCCACGCCAGTGGCCATGATCAGGGATGCATGAACTGTCCTGTCACCATTTGAGGAGGCCACGAGGAGGGTGAGCAGTGACAGTGCATGCATCAGTGACACTGTCCCACTTGTCCACCTGTTGGAGCACACGCTGCAAGGAATAATGGACAGGGCACTTGAGGCAGAACAGAGGCAGGAAGAGGAGGACTTCCTTAGCTCTCAAGGCCCCCTTTATCCAGACAGTGTTCCTGCATGCCCGCCAATCACACAGGAAGAGGACGAGGAGGAGGAGGAGGAGGAAGAGGAGGATTGTGTCAGCATGGAGGTGGAGCCTGGCACTCAGCATCAGCAGCAGTCTTTAAGGGATCATTTACAGTCCCAAGAAACCCATGGACTTGTACGTGGCTGGGAGGAGGTGGCTGTGGATCATGTCGTCCTTAGTGACCCAGAGGACTCCGAACTGAATGCCTCAGCAAACCTACGCTGCATGGCCTCCCTGATCCTGCAAAGCCTGCGGAAGGATCCTCGTATTTGTGGTATCAAGGAGAGGGATCAATACTGGCTGGCAACCCTCCTTGATCCACGTTACAAGGGTAAGATTGTGGACCTTATCTTGCCGTCGCAGACGGAGCAGAGGAGTCTGACTTGAACACTTTTCCCACCGAAAATCCTCTGGGTTACTGGGTCTTGAGGATGGATCACTGGCCAGAGCTTGCACAGTATGCAATTGAGCTACTGGCCTGTCCTGCATCCAGCGTTCTTTCGGAACGCACATTCAGTGCTGCTGGAGGTTTTTTAACCGATCACAGGGTGCGCCTGTCCACCAACTCTGTTGATCGACTGACCTTCATAAAAATGAATCAGTCTTTGACCACCACCAGCTACCCAGCACCTGATGCTGATGTAACGAAATTATTTTTTTTGAAATGTCAGATCCCTTCAAGACTGCCTATGCTGATGCTGAGTGACTATCCTGTTATGCTGAGTGACTATCCTCTTCCTCCTCAATGATCATGCTGATAGCTTGTAAGAATATTTTTGGTCCTGGGCACCGCCACCAGTGGATAAGACTCAACTAGAGTATTTGTGAGGGGTTACAGTGTTGTGGCACCAGCACCAGTGCCTAAGGCCCACTTTTTCAGCCCCTGTTTAACAGGGGCGTGTAATTACAATTTTTGATGCAATACTTTGCAGCAGGGCTTTTTCCTGCGCTCCAACTAGAGTATCTGTGAGGGGTTGCAGTGTTGTGGCACCAGCACCAGTGCCTAAGGCCCAATTTTTCAGCCCCGGTTTAACAGGGGCGTGTAATTACAATTTTTGATGCAATATTTTACAGCAGGGCTCATTCCTGCGCTCCAACTAGAGTATCTGTGAGGAGTTGCAGTGTTGTGGCACCAGTGCCTAAGGCCCAATTTTTCTGCCCTGGTTCAACAGGGACATGTAATTACAATTCTTGATCTAATATCTCATAGCAGGGCCCGTTTCTGCGCCCACTAAGAGTAACTGTGAGGACTTACAGTGTTGTGGCAACACCACCACCACCACCAAAGGCCCAATTTTTATGCCACTGTTCAACAGGTGCATGTAATTACAATTCTTGATCTAATATTTCACAGCAGGGCCCATTTCTGTGCCCACCAAGAGTAACTGTGAGGACTTACAGTGTTGTGGCACCAGCACCTCCACCACCAAAGGCCCAATTTTTCTACCACTGTTCAACAGGTGCATGTAATTACAATTCTTGATCTAATATTTCACAGCAGGGCCCGTTCCTGCGCCCACCAAGAGTAACTGTGAGGGCTTACAGTGTTGTGGCAACAGCAACACCTAAGGCCCCAATTTTTGTAGAGTATATAGGGCAGGCCCCTACTTTCAAACATCCAACTTACAAACGTCTCCTACTTGCAAACGGAAGGAGACAACAGGAAGTGAGATGAAATCTACCCCTAGGAAGAGAAATTCTCTCCTGTAAGAGTTAATATGGGAAAAACGTTTCTCCTTTCCACTAATGCTTTATCACCAATCCTTGTTTCACTAAAAACCCCAAATTGTCAAAAAACATTTGTCATTGGGACAGAAAGTTAAATAAAATCTTCTGAAGAGGTGCACAGACAGCAAAAAAGCTTAAAAATAGATTTTTTGGCTGGAGCTACACTTTAAAAAGTACCAGTTTAAAATTACAAACAGATTCTACTTAACAACAAACCTACAGTCCCTGTAATTACCGGGACTATTACATTAAAGCCATAAGCAGTTTTAAATGACTTTAATTCCTTTAAAAATGTAATTTTGTGCAGGGACTGTTCTAAGCATGGGAAACACGCGCCACTTTACAGGCATACTATAGACACCCCCCAGGTACGATATATAAAGGAATATTTCACTTTTTTTTTCACTTTAAGCATCATTAAAATCACTGCTCCCGAAAAAACGTCTGTTTTTAAAACTTTTTTTGCATTGATACATGTCCCCTGTGGCAGGACCCGGGTCCCCAAACCCTTTTTAGGACAATACCATGCAAATTAGCCTTTAAAATTAGCACTTTTGATTTCGAACGTTCGCGTCCCATAGACTTCAATGGGGTTCTAACGTTTTTGCGAATTTTTCGGTCCGTTCGCAGGTTCTGGTGCAAACCGGGGGGGGATGTTCGGCTCAACCCTAGTCTGCTCTCACTAGCGCCGCTCTGCTTCTCTCCCCGCTGCTTTAAAACTATCTGACCTTTATAACATCCCATCTGTCAGATAAAAAGCTGTATCCTAGTGCCTCTGTGCTTTATAAAAAAAGTTGATTTCTACCTGTTTTAACAGCATTTCCCAACGATCACATGACTCCAGGCTCTCTCCTCCTCTCCTCCCCGCCTCCCTGCCTGACGTCAGCAGGGGAATCTTGGCCCCGCCCACTGGAGCTATCAGACAGGGAGAGCAGAGAGCCTGGAATCACGTGATTGCTGGGGGATTAAAACAGGCAGAAATCTGCTTTTTTTATAAAGCCCATGTACTAGAAGTGTTATGTCACCTCTTCAACACTTTTTTAACCCCAAAAAAGCTGCACTGCTGCATTGCATATGGTTGTGGGGCAGTTGCACCATGGCCTATAAACTTACATGGGTTGTGTTTGGCGAGGGGTACTGAACGCTGAACTTGAGGGGGGAATCAGTTTCCACCCCACAATGCAAAGCATTATGGAGGCGACATGCATATACTCCAGTATGCCTACCTTTGCAGCATAGGAGGGAGTGGTTGAGGACAGTAAAACATGGCTTTGCTGCTAATTTTACTGCCCCATAACTGCAAGTGTAAGCTAAGCCTAAAAATATTTATTTTACCTATATCTATGCAGAGTTTGATTTTGGGCTGGAGGGATGTGGTATTAAATGTTAGCAATAAACTGTACTGAAACTTGAGGGAGGCTACATATTGCTGTCACATAGGGGTTAATTTACTAATGCAAATAAACGATTCACTTTGCAAAGGAATTTGCACTTTTTTCCCCACTGAGAGGGGAAGTTCTACTGACTTCTTTTATCCAATCATGTGCAAGCAAACATGCTGTTTTTTTTTTTATTTCCTTGCATGATTGGGTATGCTTTGAAATGTGAAATTTCATGACTATTCATTCACTAAACTCTGGGGATGATTTCCTTGCAAAGTGCAACTCCCCCTGCAAAGTGAACAGTCTATTTGCCTTTAGTGAACTAACTCTGTAATCTCCACATTCCAAATTTTCTTTTTAAAAAAGTGAGTACACCCCTGAGTGTAAATGTCCAAATTGGGCCCCAAGTGTCAATATTTTGCATGTCCACCATTATTTTCCAGCACTGCCTTAACCCTATTGGGCATGGAGTTCACCAGAGCTTCACAGGTTGCCACTGAAGTCCTTTTCCACTCCTCCATGATGACATTACAGAGCTGGTGGATGTTAGAGACCCTACGCTCCTTCACCTTCCGTTTGAGGATACCCCACAGATGCTCAATAGAGTTTAGGTCTGGAGACATACTTGGCCAGTTCATCACCTTTACCCTCAGCTTCTTTAGCAAGGCAGTGGTCGTCTTAGAGTTGTGTTTGGGGTCGTTATCATGTTGGAATACTGCCCTGAGGCCCAGTCTCTGAAGGGAGGGGATCATGCTCTGCTTCAGTATGTCACAGTACGTGTTGGCATTCATGGTTCCCTCAATGGACTGTAGCTCCCCAGCGCCAGCAGCACTCATGCAGCCCCAGACCATGACAGTCCCACCACCATGCTTGACTGCAGGCAAGACACACTTGTCTTTGTACTCCTCACCTGGTTGCCACCACACACGCTTGACACCATCTGAACCAAATATGTTTAATTTGGTCTCATGGGACCACTGGACATGGTTCCAGTAATCCATGTCCTTAGTCTGCTTGTCTTAAGAAAACTGCTTGCAGGCTTTCTTGTGCATCATCTTAAGAAGAGGCTTCCCTCTGGGACGATAGCCATGCAGACCAATTTGATGCAGTGTGCTGTGTATGGTCTGAGCACTGACAGGCTGACCCCTCACTCCTTCAACCTCTGTAGTAATGCTGGCAGCACTCATACGTCTATTTCCCAAAGACAACCTCTGGATATCATGCTGAGCACGTTCACTCAACTTCTTTAGTCGACCATGGCGAGGTCTGTTCTGAGTGGACAGAAAACAAAAACTCCTGCGCACAGGTGGATCACCATATGATCAAGGACGGGGAACCCTAGTGCAAACCGAGACAAAAGAAAAACAGGGGCGCACCAGCCTAGTGTATTAACTTTTATAAAAAGATTTATTTAAAAATGATTAAAAGAAACAACTCACAAGCAATGGGTGGAAGAAGTACAACACGAAGTGTACCGACAGCCAGCATGCGATTATAGGATAAGCGATGCCTTCCAAAGATTATAGAGAGATGCATACATATCACAAACAGCTTACGCGTTTCGAAGGGAAAATCCCTTCTTCCTCAGAGCTATGCAATCAGATTGCATAGCGCTGTTCTGAGTGGAACCTGTCCTGGTAAACCTCTGTATGGTCTTGGCAAACCATGCTGCAGCTCAGTTTTACAGTCTTAGCTTCCCTTTTTTAGCCTAGGCCATCTTTATAGAGCAACAATTCATTTTTTCAGATCCGTTAGAGTGTTCTTTGCCATGATGTGCCATGTTGAACTTCCAGTGACCAGTATGAGAGAGTGAGAGCGATAACAGCAAAATTTAACACACCTGCTCCCCATTCACACCTGAGACCTTGTAACACTAACAAGTCACATGACACCAGGGAGGAAAAATGGCTAATTGGGCTCAATTTGGACATTTTCAATTAGGGGTGTACTCACTTTTGTTGCCAGCGGTTTAGACATTAATGGCTGTGTTGAGTTATTTTGAGGGGACAGCAAATGTACACTGTTATACAAGCTGTACACTCACTCCTTTACATTGTAGCAAAGTGTAATTTCTTCAGTGTTGTCACATGAAAAGATATCATAAAATATTTACAAAAATGTGAGGGGTGTACTCACTTTTGTGAGATATATATATATATATATATATATGTACTTTATATCCCTAGACTAGTCATATTATGCAGTTATTTTACTTTAGATGATGTGTTATTATAAGCCTACACAAGTCTAAGGTAGCACTAGAGAAATTAATTTGTGTTGAAAAATATTGTGTTCTTTAATATATTTTTTCACAAGCTCGGTGCACATGACAGGCAGCTGATATCGCTCATAAATCAATCCTCTGCATTCATCTGCTCAGAAAATGCAGAATCTATATGCATTAAGTTTCATGCACATCCAGTAAGGCATTGTCAGCATAGCCTTCTCTAACTACATGTTTCATTGCTCTGAATTACCTGACATCATTAATCATTCTTCATAATTATAGAGATTATTTTGTACCCTTCACTTTTTTTTGGCAAAGCTCAGTGAGTAATTGATTAAGCACTCATTCACTCGGTATAATATGTTGTCTCAGGTGTGCGAGAGCTCAATAAAAAGACTACAGCTTGAGGATGATTTATCTTTTTCTAGGAATTTTTATTAAGTGAACATTATCTTATTTTAAGGTTAGAAAAAAGCAAAAAACAATCGCAGAGTATCTCAAATTGAGTCAAATTAAATGCAATTTAAAGGGGTCTATTTATATGTGTTTTTCCACGATTCACACAACTTTCATCCAAGATTCACACATTTTTCCAATTGAATCAATTAAAGAATTAAAGGAACCAGGCGGACAATTGGCAGCCAAACTGTGGCAGCTTCCAATCTTGAATCAGATGCAGCCACTGTTTGGGTATTCTAACAGCCACTGCTGGTGAATTTCAGAATACAATAGGCAAAACAGAAGGGCTCGATCTCTGATGTCACTTCCGGTATCTCTAATAAAACCCAGAAGATGGTGCTGAGGCGATTTGCCAATGATTAGCCCTTTATGCCTTGTACAAAGTTAACTGAATGTGAGTGGTTTTAGTAAATTTTTATTAAAGATTTCTATTAAAGATATTTTGCGCTATGAGTATATTCCCTTCATATATTTGAGCAACCTGGTGGAGTGGAGTTTCATCCAAGCAAACCCTTAAAAGGGGAAAATATGTTTGAAGGTCACTTAATTGGATGGATACCAGGCCTGCAAGTCTAACATCATAAAGGAGCAAGGAGCAAGGATTACTTACCTTTAATCACTTCAGCCCCGGAAGGATTTACCCCCTTCCTGACTAGGACATCTTTTGGGATACAGCACTGCGTCGCTTTAACTGACAATTGCGCGGTCGTGCGACGCTGTGCCCAAAACAAAATTGATGTCCTTTTTTTCCCACAATTAGAGATTTCTTTTGGTGGTATTTGATCCTCTCTGCGGTTTTTATTTTTTTGCTATAAACAAAAAAAGAGTGACAATTTTGAAAAAAAATAAACATTTTTAACTTTCTGCTTTAAAACACTTCCAAAAAATTAAAAAAAAATAATTTATTTATCAGTTTAGGCCGATTTGTATTTTGCTACATATTTTTGGTAAAAAAAAAATTGCAATAAGCATATATTGTTTGGTTTGTGCAAAAGTTATCATGTTTACAAAATAGGGGATAAATTTATGGCATTTTTATTATTATTATTATTATTTATTTTTTTTGTAGTATCAGTGGTGATCAGTGATTTTTAGCAGGACTGCGACATTGCGGCAGACAGATCGGCCACCTAACTGACATTTTTGACACTTTTTTGGGAACAAGTGACATTATTTCAGTAATCAGTGCTAAAAATATGCACTATTATTGTACTAATGACACTGGCAGGGAAGGAGTTAACATCAGGAGCGATCAAGGGGTTAAATATGTTCCCTGTTTGTGTTTTCTAACTGTATGGGGGACTGTGTGACTGGAGAAACACACAGATTCATCTTCCTGCATAGCAGAAACTGGAAAGACAGGATCTGTGTGATCTCCCCTGTCAGAACCGAGATCTGCCTTGTTTGCACAGGCATATCCCCGTTCTGTCACTTCGGTGAACGATCACGGATGGCCGGCGGACAACGCATCTGCCAGACCCGCTGATTGGCTCCCCCGCTGGCCAATAGGAGCATGTGCGCGCCTCTGGCGCACGCACGCGCCCACAAAAGTGAGTTCACAAGCTGACGTACTGTGACTGGTCGACAAGCAGTTAATAGGTATTCCCATAAGTTGAGGGAGCACTTCACCCATAGGTGATTGGTGGGAGAAAGAAAAAACGAGACACCAGTTTTTATGTTAGTGACCAGGCCTTTACTGAAACTTTTTGTTTATAAGTCTTAATTTGTATTTTTTGCTAGAAAAATCCCCAAAGAACCCCCAAACATTATATATATGTATTTTTTAGCAGAGACCCTAGAGAGTAAAATGGTGATTGTTACAATATTTTATGTCACACTGCATTTGCGCAGAGGTCTTTCAAACACAATTTTTGGGGGAAAAAATACACTTTAATGAATTTAAAATAAAATAACAAAACACAATAGTTATCCCAATTTTTTTGTACAATCTGAAAGATGATATTACATTGAGTAAATAGATACCTAACATGATACGCTTTAAAATTGTACACACTTGTGGAATGGCGACAAACTACGGTACTTAAAAATCTCCATAGATTGTGTAATTCTATTTGCAAAAACTACTGAAAATAATAATTTTAATGTTTTGTTTGATATTGATATTTGATATACTTGAAATTAATAAAGAAATAATAATAATAAAAAAAATCTCCATAGACGAAGCTTTAAATTTTTTTTCTTATTTATTTTAATTTTTATTTTTACACTTTTTATCACTTTGATTCCTATTACAAGGAATGTAAACATCCCTAGTAATAGAAATAAGCATGACAGGTCCTCTTTATTGAGAGATCTGGGGTCAAAAAGCTTTACCTCATTTACTAAGTTTGGGAGCAACTGCACAGTCTATTTGCCTTTAGTAGATCAGCTCCTATGTGAAATCCCCCCATGATGCAATGCACTGGCCGGAGCAGTCAATGGCCAGGCCCTAGAAGGGAGTGGTAAGCCAATGCTGCGAAGGTGAGAAGAAGTGGATTGGGAAGATGGGCTTAAAGAACCTTTGTCATTTCTCCCTGAATGGGCAAACCTATAGTCATTTTTTGTGTTAGGGTCACATTGTATATTAACTGTTCATTTGTAAGGTTGAGTTACAAGTCAATTGTGTTTTTGTGCTTAAAAGCCTGAGCAAAGCCTAGTCTCTGAGGCATCAGGACTCAAAGAAAGACCTCAATGAGGTTCCAGGCCTTCATTACTCACAAATTAGTTAATTACTAAAAAATCCCGCTCTAAATTGGCTGCTTTGAAAATGTAAACCCATTGTCAATATCAGGATTTTGAAGTTATTAAGCTGGGTATACATACACTAGTAGAAATTCAAATGCAAATTCATATGAAAATTCTTCTGGAAAATGTGTACGGGAATTCTCAGTACATTTTAATCTTGTTCAAAAATAAATCAAGATTGTATTTGTTTTTAACATTTGATTTTGGAATGAAAAGATTTTTTTGAACAAAATTCACATACACTGTTATGCCACGTACACACGAGCGGACTTGCCAATGGGCTAAACATGTTCTATATCTGAGTCTGTCGGAAATGCCGACAGAAAAAGTCCGATGGAGTATACACACGGTCGGAATGTCCGAGCAACAGCTCCCATCGGACTTTTTCTGTCGGGAAGTCCGGTCGTGTGTACGCAGCATTGTAAATTCATACATTCAAGAAAAAAAATGTGCATCTTGCTCCTTTGCATTTTCTTATCACTATGGTTGAAAAGCAACACAGATTTGACTCTACTAATGTATGGAAAAATGGACAAATTTTCTTACAGCATCCTTAGAACTAAAAATGATGAATGAAATTCTACTAGTGCATACCCAGCTTTACAGCCAAATTATTAATTATAAATTAGTAAGTCTGCTTTCACACTGGGGCGGGCGTTAGTGGTAAAACGCCACTAGTTTTAGCGGCGCTTTACTGTCATTTTAGCGGTGCTATTTGGCTGCTAGCAGGGCACTTTTAACCCTTGCTAGCGGCCGAATAAAGGGTTAAATGAGCCCTGTGTAGTACCAATGCCGAAGCACTTTGCAGGCGCTTTGCAGGCGCTTCTGCAGCGGTGCCCATTCATTTCAATGGGCAGGAGCGGTGTATACACAGCTCCCCCACCACCACAAAGATGCTGCTTGCAGGACTTTTTCTAATGTCCTGTAAGCGCAACTCCCCAGTGTGAAAGCACTTGGGCTTTCACACTGGGGTTGCAGGAGAAAAGCTATGAGTAAGCACTAACGTTAGTGCGAAACGTCATCTCTCTTTTGTCTGCTGTTACCTTTGATTTTGATGTGAACCTTTCCAAATGAACAAGGCAAATTTAAGAGTGCGGCTGTCCAGAATCTATTCCTGTTTATTGGGGTTGCAGGGGAGGCATTTTTCAAGCGCTTTACAAGCGCTATTTTTAGCCCAAAAGCACCTGAAAAATGCCCCAGCGTGAAAGCGGTCTAAATGTTCCCAGTTCTTCAACAGTCAGGCACTGATAGGGTATTAAAAAAAATGTAACTTTGTTTTGATTGAGTAGAGTTCCTACCTGGTGATGAAATATAATTTTTGGTTTTCAATGGCCTGTAAAATCTTTACCCAATAGTAATTTATCCCACTGCATCGTATTTCACTACATCTATTTTATTGTGTTGAATTATGGCATCAATCCAACATTTCCATTTAGTTTTCTGGAAAATTACACCCTTTTTGAGGCAGGGCAGGCAAAATTTTTTCCAAGACTTTAGAAAATACTGAATCTTTACAAAAATAAAAAATAAGCTTAAAAAATTAAAAAATAGTGCATGTTTGATTGATCTTCAGGGTCTGAGATAAATTATGCCTGTTTGTAATTTTTTTTTTTCTTCTAGTATTATTTATTTACATCTGTAGACCATGCAGACAAAACATTCCAACTATACTTGTGCTGTGTCGAACTAAAATAATTGTAATCTTGATACTATAATCATGGTCTTTGCTATGTAGACATGTGCAGCTTTAATTGTCTTGTGATCCCAGCCAGGTATGAGAATAAAGTTGTTAAAATAATACCACAGTTAGATTTTGGCAAAAAAATAAAAAAAAGAACTCTACTGAATGCTAATGCAAAGCAGAAGTTAAAAAAAAAAAAAGGATAGGCGTCCTAGCCTTTTGGTGCCTTGGTGTCTAAACCTACCCTTAGTGCCTCTCAGCGTCTGCTCCTTAAAATGTGACTTTTATCATTACTAGTAATACCCAGTCTGACAGTACCTGGTAATTGGTTACTTGGGTTCTGACTGCTGCATTGTGTTCTCTCATACCTGCAAGCAGCAGGACCGGTATTTGCACGGTTGGGGAAGTGTCCCCAAGCACTCATCCATACCTAGGCATTGCAGTAATGCACACGAAAGCATGCATTTTGATGCACGTTAGCCCGGTGGATGTGAATGCATGGGTATAGGTGGTGCATTGTCTTTCTTTTTAAATAGTGCCCCTACACACATATACCGTAAGAAAAAAAAATGCTCCTGCGCTATGATGCATGACAAAGCTCTATGTATTGTGATGAGCTGTACTGTCAAAATGTGCATTTTTTTTTTTCATGCATTAAAGCTAGCCAGAAATCCATTAATAAATGAGCTGCTTTGAACACTGTTATGATTTTGGCTTAGCTGTAAATTCCATTTGAAAAAAAGATACTGATGTGAAAATACAAGAATTTCAGTGTAATAAATCTAAGATGCTCAAAAACCTAAATCACTGGAAGAACCAAGAAACATGTCTACCTTCCCTATCCTCTTCCTTAGCAGCATTTGTTAACTGTTCAAAGTACAAGCTATTAAACTCACACAGTGAAAATCAACTCTGCACTAGCAAATCCCATCATTATTGTGAATTAAAGAAGTACCTTTATCTTATATATATACAAATGCCACTCTTTAGCTCCCTCATGTGATCTGGAGTCTCTACCAGGAGAATTTTGACTAATTTGATGTGATTATAATTATGTTATTAAAGACTTTTATTTGGGGAGATATTATCTCACTTCTTGTCCCAGGAAAAGAAATAAGGGGAGTGGTTGTCCCTGGAACAGGAAGACACAGACAGTCATTTTACTGAATAAAGCATTTTGTTGCAATCTGTGTCCTCACTGGAGAGATTTTTCCATTACTTTTTGTCCCAACAGGAAGTAGAGGGAAATCTCTCCAATGAGACACATACCAGAAATAAAAGGTGGCATGATTTATATTTCTTCCCTGCTCTATCCAAAGTTTAAATAAAAAGTTTAGCCTGGAGAGGGCTTCACGTATAACTAAAGGCAAAACTTTCGTTTGTAGTTTTGTACAGTGGAGATTAATTAAAACACCTATTAGATAATCATTGCTGTGCCCCTGTTAGAGAGAATCACCCTTTCTGTTTCTCCTGTTTACCATTATCATTGAATGTAAAAGTAAAAGAAAATCACATATTTTGGGTTGTCCCCAGAAAAGTAATAGAGGGGAAATCTTCTCTTCCTGTTTTGGCTATGGGACAGGAAGTTATGGTAAATATCCCCACTGGCAGATGGCAAAAAAACAAAACAAAAAAAGGGATTATAACCCTCCCTTACTCTATCAAAACAAAAAAAAGTTTTGCCTATAGTTCTACTTTAAAGATGGAACTATGGGGAGACACACGGGAGGAGCTTAGAGGAGAAGAACCCCCCCTTACGGGACTTTAATGCCCCATGTAGTAGTACACAAAGAGTATGTAAATGAAGTATACAAAATTTATTGAAATATAAACAATTAAAATTTTAATCAACAGGTGGCTACAGACATCTGAATTACATAGATATGGCAAAAAACAGAAGAACAAAACTCTAAAGAAGTCCAGGGACCATCGTGATAGGGTCACCACAACAAGTCGCACGGACCACACCAGACGCGTTTCAGGAAACTCCTTCTTCAGGGTAGTGTAGAGCAATTTTGTTTCTATCTTTTAAAAACGGACAAAAAAAGACATAATAAATAACATGTACAGAAAAACATGTGTATATACATGTATGCAGAATATACAGCCATTAGTTATTCAAAAACATATCTGAGTACAGGTATATGAAGAAAATATAAAGGAACACTTACATGCTGCCAAAATAAATGCAAGTACATGTCACAGCCACAGAGTGATTTTGTAAAAACCAGACAGCCATGTCCCAACAATGATCCGATTGGTGCAACCAGAGGCCTCCAGATAGAAACAGCAGTGAGCAACCAGCGAGACCAGTATAGGGTAAAGCACAGCCACAAGGGCACACAGGTGCTTGGAAGGGTTTCTTATAACACTGAGGAAAACCTCATGCTCTATTTAAACATAAGAAAGGATGAGTGTATAGAGGAGTATATATAGCAAGATATACCAAAGAGTTTTTGTATATTTTTGTACTCATATATACAGTGAGTAGGTGTGTGTGTATATAAATGCATGGGCAGGGACCAGAGTATATAATATATACCATCCATATGGATGCTGCTAAAAGCAAAAGGGAAGTGCTGCACCCAGGCCCAGGCGCTCCCGGGCCACTTGGAGCTTTGTACCTCGTGGCAAATGCTTTCCACTCTATGGGCCCTCCTCTCTTTGGCATTGGCAAGCATTGCGGCTTGCGGCATTGCTTAGAAACCCTGTCGGCCCGTGCTTCTTTCTCTGCCAATGGCCCCTGTGCGTGTCGGTGAGCGGATGACGTGGGGCGCAGCCACGCCTCCCTGGGACCGGCTTAAAGTGTACGTTGCACCTGCATGACGTTGGCTCATATGCCACTCGTGTGCGACGTCTGTACGCCGCACCGAACGGCTTCACTGACGGCTTCTTCCACTTCTAATCCTTTTAAGCTGCAGGTGAGGGCAGATGTGTGTGGCAGTAATTGGCCAGACACACTTGTTGTGGACTATAAAATTAATGCTTTAGCACTCCATACGCCATCCATCTCCCACTTGCCTGGCTACATCTATGCTGTGCACTTCCTCTCCCGGGGGGCTAATCTGCACTGTTCCATCGCATTCCTGATGCTTTCATTTAGGGATTTACTGCTCCCTCATTACTCATTTCTTTCTACATGCATGCTCCATAGACATATCTTTTATCCCACTATTCTCAAATCTATCTTTCAATTTTTAATACCAAGTGTTTCATCTGCCCTGGATATTAATTCCAGCAGCACTTCCCTTTTGCCTTTAGTAGCATTTATATGGGTGGTATATATTATATACTATGGTCCCTGCCTATACATTTATATATACACCTACTCGCTGTAAATATGTCAAAATAAAATATACAAAACTCTTTGGTATATCTTGCTATATATACTCCTCTAAACAATCATCCTTTCTTATGTTTAAATAGAGCACGAGGATTTCCTCAGCGTTAAAAGAAGCCCTTCCAAGTACTGCCACAGTGATTGTGGGATTGGCATTGATTGGCAACACACACCAGTTGTGGACTATAAAATGAGCGCTTCAGCACTCCACACTCCATCCATCTCCCACTTGTCTGACTACATCTATGCTGTGGGGGGCTTATTTGCATTGTTCTATCACCTTTCTGATCAGGTAACATTTGTTTTTATTTAGGGGTTTACTGCCCCCTTATTATTCATTTCTTGCTACCTGCATGCTCCATAGACATATCTTTTATCTCACTATCCTTTAATCTACCTTTCAACTTTCAATACCAAGTGATTCATCTGCCCTGAACACTAATTCCAGCAGCACTTCCCTTTTGCTTTTAGCAGCATCCATATGGACAGTATATATTATATACTATGGTCCCTGTCTATGCATTTATATAGACACACCTACTCACTGTATATATGTCAAAATAAAATATACAAAAACTCTTTGATATATCTTGTTATATATACTCCTCTCACTCATCCTTCCTTATGTTTAAATAGAGCATGAGGATTTCCTCAGTGTTATAAGAAGCCCTTCCAAGTACCTGTGTGCCCCTTGTGGCTGTGCTTTACCCTATGCTGGTCTTGCTGGTTGCTCACTGCTGCTTCTATCTCTATGGCCTCTGGTTGCACCAATCGGATTGTTGTTGGGACATGGCTGTCTGGTCTTTACAAAACCACTCTGTGGCTGTGACATGTACTTGCATTTATTTTGGCAACATGTAAGTGTTCCTTTATATTTTCTTCCTATACCTGTACTCAGATATGTTTTTGAATAACTAATGGCTGTATGTTCTGCATACATGTATATACATATATTTTTCTGTACATGTTATTTATTATCATTTTTTGTCTGTTTTAAAAGATAGAAACAAAATTGCTCTACACATCCCTGAAGAAGGAGTTTCCTGAAACGGTGTGGTCTGTGCGACTTGTGGTGGTGACCCTATTACAGCAGTCCCTGGACCTCTCTAGGGTTTTGTTCTTCTGTTTTTTGCCATATCTATGTAATTCAGATGTCTATAGCCACCTATTGATTCACATTTTAATTGTTCATATTTCAATACATTTTGTATACTCCTTTTATATACTCTTTGTGTACTACTACTTTCACAGGTAGATATGCTGGCACAATGAGTTGGAGGTTTATTCTATGCCTCTATGTCTATTATTTCAGTACATCTTTTCATTATACGATTTTGAATAATTGGGCCACAGGATGATATTTTCATTTATTTTTGAGTTCAACATACTTAAAAATGCTTTAATTTTTCTCATATATATTTATTGTTGCACTGTATATGTAGAAGAGAAGTTATAACTTTCGGGTCTGTGTTTAATAAACTAAACAAATATACAGCACACGATTTCTTTGGTCATCATAAGAGCTTATCTATAAAAAAAAGTCACAAAGGATTCTCTATGTTGCTTTTACGTGTTGCGTCATTTTGATGCCAGCTTTTTTTCAGATTAAAAGAAATCCTGCTAAAAATGCATTTATTGTAAAGTACATATTGTAGGAAAAACTGTCAAAAACATCATATCAAACTCCTATGAGTCCCCAATGACTCAAGTGACACATTTCCTTTGTTTCTTAGTTTTTTTTTTTTAACTATTATGTAAAACATTTTTTCTGGTTTAAAGTCAATTAAAAAGTAACTAACTACCTAAGTTTTACATGGTGAAATGCTATTGCTTCTGGACAGGAAAAGTAGAATTCAACACCTCACTTCTCCTTTAAACATTAACAAGTAGATAATTTACATGGGCTGCTAAGGTTCTGCTTTTCCCACTCATTTTTTTGGAAAGGGCATTGACGAATATACATCTACATGTGACAGTCTAGTATAAATACTACATTGTTTTACAGTATTATAATTTTACTGTCAGGTCACCTGAGTCCAAGTGACAGATGCACCCCGTTGGGGTCAGGAGTGCACCGCAAGGTAGTAGACCCTAAGGAGAGCAGGTATTCTGGAGCACCAACACAGTCACACTGGGAGCTAGAGCATGAGATTTCTCAGGGCGCGGAATCCAAGAGCCAGCGGGTGTTCACCAAAGGCCCCTTGTGGTGGGGATGGATTTAGCTGCAATCTGGCTCCAGGTCACGACCTCCCAGCTATATATACTGTATGTAAATAGTATATTACTAAAACCTCATATTAGGTTTAACATGTTAATGTCATTTCAAAAGTTTTTTTTGAAAAGGTTACATAAATTAAGAATTATGTTTTGAATATGACCTTTGACCGAACCAAGCAAGAATACCTTACTTTGAAGAGGAATACCATTGTTATGGCAGCAGCTAGCTGCCACAACCCCAGTATCCTCTTCTTTAGCGGGCAGTCCGCTTCAAGATAAAATTAATCTCTGCGGCGGATTCTTCGTGATTTTGAAGCGTGACATGTTGGGTATCAATTTACTTGGCGTAACATTATCTTTCACAATATAAAAAAAAAATTGGGCTAACTTTACTGTCGACGTATTTTTTTAACTAAAAAAACTGTATTTTTTCCAAAAAAAAGTGTGCTTGTAAGACCGATGCTCAAATACGGTTTGAGATAAAGTATTACAACGACTGTCATTTTATTCTCTAGGGTGTTATAACCCCCAAACATTATATATATATATTTTTTCTAAGTAATTTTCTAGCAAAAAAACTGTTTTTAACTGTTTTTAACTTGTAAACACCAAATCTCAGAAAGAGCCCTTAAGCTGTTAACAATAGCTTGCTTATTAGCTCTATAAATGACTGGAAATTAATAACATAATTTCCCTCCCCTCCTCCCCATATAATATACTTTAATGGCATTCAAAAACTTTAAACCTTGTGCAAGATTCACCAAACTGTTTGCGAACTGAACAATGGTAGATTAGATCGTTCCTAATTACTAATATACAATAATTTGTTTCTGTAATATCCTAGCTTCACAAAATGCTTTTATTTGTGCCATTACTAATACGTTTTCATCACAAATAGATATAATATAAAATTATTCTGATCATTAAGCATTTTAAACGCAAAACAACCTTGTCTTTTTTAATAGACCCAGAGGAAAAATTTCCACTAGAATATGAGTTTTAATTTATTTATGATGATGTAGGTGTACAGAATGCACTTACCATAACAGATTAGTCATTGGATGAAACTTTTAATGTAAGTGAACACAAGTGTGCAATGTCACTTTCCATCTCACCACTTGAATTTTCCTCTCTATGAAAAAGCACAGCTGTGTTCTTCTATCATGGACACATATTTGCAGACACTAAAGAGGAAGCTGTACTGAGAAGGCCCTAGAAGAACTAAGCCATCTGTCTGCATGCAGTATCAGCACATAGTCCATTTGCCCCCACTGTCCACATAAAACTGAATGACATCTGTCAAAACAAATGGATCTGAGTATCTGCTTGTAGTTGTTATCCTTGTGTACTGCAAATCCTACATAATTTCTTCTTTGAATTGGTGGTGATGGATTCCCTTCCATTAGCCGAGAGATTATTAATAACATTCCACAAACTCAGAGATAAAATGCTCCTAAAATGTTATGGTAATTGTGAAATTAATCAAGTCTCCCCGTGCAGTAAGTACTTTTGCACATTATGCATCTTGGCATTTTGTGTATAATAAAAGCCTAAATAATGGATTGTAAACTTTAATGTTTTGGGCTGACATCAAGGCTGTGCTTGGATCTTAAAATATGCTTCCAGCTTGCGCCTGGGGAAACTCCCTGCAGTCACAGCTCTTAGAAATATCTGTATAATGTTTAAGTGGTAATTTTCATCAGAAATATAAATACAGTTATACAATATGCATGCTACAGTAAAAAGAACTACCATATAACTTGTTCACTTTGATGTTTAGATTTTTTTTATTGATGTTTAAATAGGACAAAAACAATAATAATCATGCCTTTTTTCTCTGAAAATAGGTGCAGGAACTCAACCACGACCCCCGAAATCCCCTTCTCCCCCACACACACCCTCCAATAAATAGTGAGTGTGGTCAAATTTCACAATGGGCGGGTCTTAAAGAGCCTTAAATACCAGGAGTGCATTACGTACAGAGGGCAGAGTTCGGGGGGGGTTACACACAGAGTGCAGAGTTCAGGGTTGCACTACGTGCAGAGTTCGGTGGTACACTACCTACACAGTGCAAAGTTCAGGGGTTAGCTTCTCAGAGTTCAGAGGTCAGCCCTCTTCCACAGCTGCTTACCTCTGCATCCCTCCTCCACATCTCACTTTTACCCCTCTTCAGCTCTAAACCTCTGCATGCAATCCCCCCCCCTTCCCTCCTTAAAAGCTCCACCATCTTCCACATGTCCAACTTTTGATGCTGTGTTAAGTTGAAGCACCCAGCCGGCTCTAGTACCCCCCCTCACACTGTAGTTTGTCCCTTCTTTCTCACTTGCAGGGAGATCATCCAGTGGCGGTGTCGGCATCCACACTTCACCCTGAACACCTGCATCTCCCTTTTCCCCATCCTGCACTCAGTGGGAGCTGCTCAGGAGATCAGATCTGTGGGAGCCTTTGGGAGACAAGCTGTCATTTGTAAACACAGAAGCCAGACTTCTGTGTTTACAAGTGATGGTGGTGAGCAGAGAGCAGAGGGCCTGAGCCAGAGGTGGTGGAACTGAGTTCCACCAAGTTCCAGCTGAAAAAAAGCCCTAATAATAATAATAGGATACTAATAGGTGTAATAGTGATATCAGCAATAGTAGTTATAATAGTAGTAGCAGTTGTTGTATTAAAAGTGGTAGTAGACGTAATAATAGCAGCGGTACTGGCAGTTGCAGTAGTAGTAGTAGTAGTAAAAGTAATAATAGCAACAACATAAGTAATAGCAGTTGAATTAGTAGTAATAGCAGTAGTAGTAATTGTAGTAGAAGAAACACTAGTAGTAATAGTATTAGAAGTAGCATTTGTAACAGAAAAAGTAATAGTTGTAGCTAAACATGTGTGATTCATTTTCTAACGACTCAAAATTCGGTCAAAATTTTTGTTATGCAGAGATTCTGATATATCCGAATCTCCGAATCATAATATGTATAAGGCGGGGGGGGTTGGGACTTTACATGAGGCACACACATTGTACTATGCGCCACTTTGTGTGAGGCAAGTGGCAACCAAATAAGGTAATACGTATAGTAACTTGGCAAGTTTATTGTCATAAAGAGTGTAGAAAATCACACTCAGTATGAAGTACATTATGAAGCCACAATTGGATAAAGTACAGTTCATGAGCACATAAAAATAAAGGTATAAATGCACAATAAAGGTATAAAAAAATAAAGGTATAAATGCACATTCCAAACAGTTCATATACAGTATTTTATAAAAGTAAGTACACCCCTCATATTTTTGTAAATATTTTATTATATCTTTTTATGTGACAACACTGAAGAAATTACATTTTGCTACAAGGCAAAGTAGTGAGTGTACAGCTTATATAACAGCTAGACATGTGCAAATAGTTTAGTAACAAATCGAAATTCGGCCAAATTTTGCATCTTTCGGACATTCGGATGCATCCGAATGTCCGAATAAAAAAATGACGAATTTCAACTAATACGAAAGAAATTATAGCGAATATAACGAATTAATTCGACATGATTCGGTAATTCATTAAAGATCTAATGAAACAAAAGGTCAACTCAAAATAAATCTTACAGTCCAATCAGCTGATTAATTTTGTGCTGGAGGTTGGATTACTGGCAAAGTGCATTCCTGAGAACTGAGTGAGAAGGGTGTTGTATTGTATTTGAGCAGAGGAGAAGAGATATGGTCATTGTGTCTGTCAATAGATTCAATAAACAAACGACTTTCCAAGCTACGAATCATTATCATGAATATATATATATATATACATAAATATCGAATTTCAACTAAAATGAAATAAATTACAGCGGATATAACAAATGAATTTGACATGATTCAGTAGTTTGTTAAAGATCTAATGAAACAAAAGGTCAACTCAAAGTAAATCTTACAGTTCAATCAGCTAATGAATTTTGTGCTGGAGGTTGGATTTCTGGCAAAGTGCATTCCTGAGAACTGAGTGAGAAGGGTGTTGCATTGTATTTGAGCAGAGGAGAAGAGATATTGTCATTGTGTGTGTTAATAGATTCAATAAACAAACGGCTTTCCAAACTACAAATCATTATCATGAATATATACATACATAAATATTGAATTTCAACTAATATGAAAGAAATTATAGCGGATATGAATGAATTCGACATAATTCGAGATTCAGTATAACGAATATCGACACTCTACGAATAATAACGAATTCTCCAAAAACGAATTAACGTAACATAACGAATATAGCAGAACGAAATTATGTATTTTACGAATGACAACGAACCAAAACTAAACAAAATTTCCCATTTTGCACAAGTCTAATAACAGTGTTAACTTGCTGTCCCCTCAAAATGACTCAACACACAGCCATTAATGTCTAAACCACTGGAAACAAAAGTGAGTAAACCCCTAAGTGAAAATGTCCAAATTGGGCCCAAAGTGTCAATATTTTATGTGCCCACCTTTTTTTCCAGCACTGCCTTATTCCTCTTGGGCATGGAGCTCACTAGAGCTTCACAAGTTGCACCTGGAGACCTCTTCCACTCCTCCATGATGACTTCTCGGAGATGGTGGATGTTAGAGACCTTGCGCTCCTCCACCTTCCATTTGAGATGCTCAATAGGGTTTAGGTCTGGAGACATGCTTGGCATTCCATCACCTTTACCCTCAGCTTCTTTAGCAAGGCAGTGGTCATCTTGGAGGTGTGTTTAGGGTCGTTATCATGTTGGAATACTGCCCTGTGGCCCAGTCTCCGAAGGGAAAGGATCATGCTCTGCTTCAGTATGCCACAGTACATGTTGGCATTCACGGTTCCCTCAATGAACTGTAGCTCCCCAGTGCTGACAGCACTCATGCAGCCCCAGATCAGGATACTCCCACCACCATACTTGACTGTAGGCAAGACACACTTGTCTTTGTACTACTCACCTGGTTGTCGCCACACACGCTTGACACCACCTGAATCAAATAAGTTTATCTTGGTCTCATCAGACCACAGGACATGGTTCCAGTAATCCATGTTTTTAGTCTTCTTGTCTTCGGCAAACTATTTGCGGCTTTCTTGTGCATCATCTTTAAAAGAGGCTTCCCTCTGGGACGACAGCCATGCAGACCAATTTGACAACCTCTGGATATGACGCTGAGCATGTGCACTCAACTTCTTTGGTCAACCATGCTGAGGCCTGTTCTGAGTGGAACCTGTCCTGTTAAACCACTGTATGGTCTTGGCCACCATGCTACAGCTCAGTTTCAGGGTCTTGGCAATCTTCATATAGCCTAGGACATCTTTATGCAGAGCAACAATTCTTTTTTCAGATCCTCAGAGAGTTCTTTGCCATGAGCTGCCATGTTGAACTTCCATTAACCAGAATGAGAGAGTGAGAGTGATAACACCACATTTAACACACCTGCTCCCCATTCACACCTGAGACCTTGTAACACTAGTGAGTCACATGATCCCGGCAAGGGAATATGGCCGGTTGGGCCCAAATTGGACATTTTCACTTAGGGGTGTACTCTCTTTTGTTGCTAGCGGTTTAGACATTAATGGCTGTGTGTTGAGTTATTTTGAGGGGACAGAAAATTTACACTGTTATACAAGCTGTACATTCACTACTTTACATTGTAGCAAAGTATAATTTCTTCAGTGTTGTCACATGAAAAGATATAATAAAATATTTACAAAAATGTGAGGGATGTACTCACTTTTGTGAGATACTGTGTATATATATATATATATATATATATATATATATATATATATATATATATATATATATGTACACACACACACACTTTGAATTAATTGAATTAATACCTAAAAATTATATTTTGACTAATGCAGCACTCTATGATATTTAAATTTGTTTTTGAAACACTTCAGCATTGTGCTGAAAGAATTGGCAGTGTGTGAGAAGCTCCCTATAGGGTGGTCTATAGCATTTTATCACACATGTGAAATAATGTTTTCACATGATGTATTTTGCTGATTCCATTTTACTAACCCAGCTGTTTTCTTTCTCCTTACCCTGCTGACAGACAGATGTGTATACCAGAAAGCAGTTATGGAATTATTAACCTGGGCTCTAGTGGAAGAATTTGTTTAAAACATAAGACAGTCTGCCTGGGTGAGAAAATAAAACAAAGCTATAATGCATTTTTTTTTCTTGAATGGATTTTAGTATAGCTTAAATACCTGAAGTTTCTGACTTTGCGCTTGCGGTAACATGGAATGCTGTTTTAACCCATAGTCCCCTCTAAATAAAAGCTGAATCCATGTTTTACAGATGTTTATATTACTAGGTATACTAGAGAATGGCAGTTCCTGATATAACGCTAGGCTTGATTTGGCGAAAAACTCTTTACCGATCAGCGATCAAAGTGATCACTGACCTTAGTAAATAGGGCAAAACTGTACACTTCAGTCAACTCATTATATTTTTTATTGCCCTTGCATACCATTGTATACTCAAAATGGACACAGGTTCAGTTTTTTTAAGAGATTTTTATTTACCTTATTCAGTTCCAGACGGGAAAAAGTGCATGTAGAATTTTAGTCTATAGAGATGAGCAGACTGATTTGTGGATATATAATTTGACATTTTATCATCAGTTGAGTTTTGACTAAGTAGACACTCTTAACTTCAGTTATTGGGATGCCAAGGTAAAATTGGATTTAAAAAAAAGTACTTTTGGATCTGTTTGTGTTTTATTTTCATTGTGAATAATAGTGTATTTAGGGTAGTTTAAGTCGTTTGGTTGTTTCTTTATATTCTCCCCCCTCCTTTTTTTTTGTGTGTTTAATAGTTCATGTGCTCTCTCTTTAAAATGTATGTCTTTTTTTCTTTCTCTGAATAAATGTAAAAACAAAATGCTAATGAAGTGGTGTATTTTAGAACACATCCAGCACAGTAGAAAGAAGATTGCACAACTTTCAGGAGCCATGTAAACCTTGGTGCGGCCTTCAAAATCAGCAAAAACCACCTTAATTTCTCCTTTCCTGTTGACTCCAATGCATTTTGCCAAAACATGAAAATGTTATTTACAGTAATTTTATGGAAATAAAGAGTCTCAAGTGTGCTCTTCCCTAGTGGTATGCTGTTTTCTGAACATACCTAAAAGTATGCTTTGATGTAGGGATGAGTGAATCATCCTGCGTTAAATTCACAGGCTGTTCTTCAAAGTCTAAAAATTACAAACTTTATTCTGAACTCCCCTGAAGTTTATTGAGGGTAAACCTGAAAGTCAATTCCAGCCATTTTCAAGGTTAATAGGCAAGGGATTGTCAAACAAAGGGCACGAGGAGATGCACCACCATGGGGGACATGTGCAAATGTAAAAAAACAAACGGCAGGGAGAGAGTCCATCTTTTTATGGGACTTTGAGGGCAACATGGGAAAAAACAATTCTTGTTATTACATGTTTGGGAGAAGCCATTAAACTGTATATGGAACAGTACATTTCTCATAGACAGTGTTAGCGACACCATATTTTAGCATCACCTATTTTGCATGTGTAATTGATTTTTTTTATTTTACATGATTGCTTGGTCTAAGTACAGCAGAAGCACCCATATCTGATTCATTACAACTTGAAAAAAAAGGATTTTTTATCTAACGGTAATAGGTCTCAATTGATCGCTAGAAGTAGGAAACACAACAGATCTAAAGCTATACTCTTAAAATAAAGCTGAAGCCCTCAACTTGTACAAATCAGGTAGTGGCACAACAGTTTCACAGTATAGTTTGTGAGTTTCTTATTTCACAGTACAACAGACAATGCATTGTCTTAAAAAGTTAATAAAAAAACAGAAGTGCGTGCACAAGAACCACTTCAAAACCATGAACATCATATTCCCTAAAGCCCCTTATGTCCCCGTATCTCCAATTATTCCCAAAATATTCAAAATATAGACTTCAACTATATGTTTGGTGAAAATTGACTAGCGGCAGGACAATAAGTAATCATTAGATTAGGCAGGACACTTAAAGTACTCTGCAGTGTGGCCTTTTTTTATTGTTTCTGCTGCTGACAACACCATTGCCTGCAGCATATCAGCCATGGCAACAGTACTAGTCATTTGGGCACCCTATGCATGAGGAAACACATGGCTATACACCATCAGTTGACAGCAACCTCCTCCTGAAGGACGCATAGCAGCCACTTGATTTTAGAGTGCTGCTAATCTGCCCTTTCCTCCAGCATCCAAAATTAAGTGTACAATCCTATGGCCATAGGCTGTCTGTCCTCCCTCAAATCAGGATTTATATTTTGTGGAGATATATTATATTTTAGTTTATTCTATTTTACTGTGTACTTTATTTTTTCAGTGCAACATAGTATTTCTTCTATTGCCATAGTATCCTTTACATTTATTTAAAACAGGGAGACTTAAAGTCAGAGGCAAGGGTTCTGTATGTGAAGGTAGTAGTTTTTTTTAAACAGTATTTATAGATTTACATACACTGGCAAGGACGGCAATGCAGAACAACAAAACAAAAAAAAAGTAGGCCTGTATACCATCTTGACTATAAATAAAAAAGAAAAAAAAAAGACTGTGCAGCTTGAAGGGCAAGCAGCAGCAAAAGGAATAGAAATGCTATGGCCAGTGAGAGGGACACGTAGTTTTAAATAGTTAAGTGATGAATCTTAGAGCCATTTTGGAGCTTTCTTTGAGGTTGCACATATCAAAAAGATGGCAAAGAGAGGCTCTAGGTAACGGGGGGGGGGGGGGTCACCCTGCCAGTGGTGAAAGGCACAGGGGGTTATGAAGTGGCCAACAAATCAATCCTCTTTTTAATTCACCCAGGTACAGAGCAGCCACTTGCCAGCATGGTCTGCTAATGTGCCCTTTACCTTCTCACTAAACACACATATCAGCCATTTTTGTATGGCCTCCTAATGAGGGCTGTTCCTCCTCTTCAAGGGTACATAGCAGCCATTGTTTATTGGACTGCTAATGCACACTTTTCCTGTGGCCTGTGCTACACCACAGTGGCAGGTACCCAGCCTCCATTATTTGGACAAGAAGTTGAGTTGCTGGGAGTTAGGAGTGCTTGGTGCTGGTAGTGAGGAAGACATTTTTGGAGGAGGCTTCAGGGGGACAATCTACCCCTCCCCCATATAGGGAGAAAGTCTGCAGGGATCTAGAGCCACCATTCTAGAGGAAGCTCAAAATCTGAGTATGCATAGCAAATAATCTCTTTGCTGCATTTCCTGATGGTGGCTGGATCCACCACACTTTAGACACAACAGTGGTGTGTACCAAAGCACTGCCTATTTTCCTTCCTTTGCCATAGCTACCATTATATTTAGTGATTCTGGTGTCTGGATCCATGGCACTGGAGGCAGAGCTGCAGGGAGAAAAAAAACAACGCACAAATGTTCCCCCAGTTTGCTATAGAAGCCATTAGGTTTAGTATATCCTCTTTATCAAAAATAATGGTAGACTCTATATAGTGTTTTATATAACACGTAATTTTGCATTTAATTGTTTATTTTTTAATGTATCTTTTTTTCATTTGTTTTACATTGTAAGGCTGTCCCTGCCCTGCTGAAGACAACATGGGCAAGGACAACATTTCAGAAGGAGAGACCAGGCAGGTTTTAATCAGAAATCAAATTAGAGCTTATTATTTCTGAGACAACAGCCAGATAAATTGTACAGACTCACTGCGCAGTATGTAACCAGTTTTATTAGGCTGCAACATAAAAGGGAGAGTGTATAATTTCATAGACAACAGCTACAAATTATTGTGCAGACTCGCTGAACAGTATGTAATCACTTTTAAAAGGGTGCAGTTTAAGAGGGAGAGACAAGGCATGTATTTGTTTAAGAAATGTAAATTAAAGTGTATTATTTTGTAGAAAAAACTGAAATATTGTACAGATTCAATGAACACTATGTAAGCGGCACAGTAGGCTGTTTAGGAATGAGAGACTAGGTTACTTTTATTGTGATGTAAAAATTACAGTGTACAAAATTATACCACACAATCACAGTGCTAAGTAACCACAATCAACAGTCCCAACAGAGAAGGTATGTGAAACTTTTGGCTTTCAGGTGATCCGGTTGTTCAGGTCATGAAATCTCTCACATGTCAAAAAGAAAAGCTCCCATAGTGCACTACTGTAAAATTATTTAAAATGTATTTATAATAAAAGAGTGCTAGCCCATTTTAAAAATGTTTGTGAGTAGCACTCTTTTATTATAAATAAATGCAAATAAGTCCAGCTCAACACCACATCCCCTATTGTATAGAGAAAATGGTTATATAGAAGATATAGGACTTTAAAGGTGTTGAAACCTTCTACCAGAGTAATACAGCCACATGCTCATATTTGTTAAAAATATTAACTCTATTACAAATTTCATTAAAAAGAATCTGGGGTAACCATTCCCCTAAAAACAAAAGTTTAGCACACCATATTAACAGACACCAACCCCATGATAGTAAAGCACCTCCCTTCCCATATGTTCTATAAGATACTCTGTGATGAAATAGAAGTGTAAAAGGGTATCCAAGGTATTGCGCTGTGTTCCACCCAATAGAAGGTAAACAAGGAGGGTTGCTATGGTACTTTATACTGATGCGTTTCGTATTGAGTGCTTCCTCAGGAATACATGGGGTGCTTTGAGGTATGATCGCTGAAATGCAAAAGAAAAAAGATAATAATAGATGATCTATTGAATGACATACAAATACAGATTCCATATAAAGTCAAAATATGTATTCCAAACTTACAGAGTATGTAATGTCAAACAGTATCAACCCCCACAAGGGGTATGAGTGAATCAAAGGATTATATCACTAGGCGCATGGTATAATGGTATAGAAGTGCAGCCGCCCAAACAGGAAAGCAGTTCAGAGGGACCCGATTCACACCTGGAGGAAGCAAGGTGAAAAGAAGAGAAAAACTTATTATAAATACATTTTAAATAATTTTACGTTAATGCACTATGGGATGCTTTTCTTTTTGACATTTGAGAGATTTCATGACCTGAACAAGTGGATCACCTGCAAGCCAAGTTGTATGCCAGGGGGTATATTCATTTTGAAGCTGAGTTTGCAGAGCTTTAATGCAAGGCAAAAACGTATGGTGAGTCATTCCCACTAAGGGAGCTTGTGGTGAAGCATGAAGGGTGTGTTGTGGAGGCTTTAATCTGCACGTTTGTTTTTTTTATTTCAAAATTCACAGCACCATCTTGCACATACCTTCTCTGTTGAGATACTGTATATACTGTGTCTTTTGGACGCTTGGATATTTTACGATATCCCGAGCCTCTTATTCTATGGACTTTCTATAGATGTGTTTATTTTAACCTCCCTGGCGGTATGATTATTTCTGATTTTAGGTGCTGAAAGCGGTACAATTATTTTGCACAGAAATTTGGCGTTTTATATTGTAGGCCTGTAATTCTTAGGAATAGTTCACTTAAATCTGTCCAAACAAGAGTCTAGTAGACATCCCGGGTATGATAAAGTTTGAAAAACGAAATAAAAAATTATAATATAATAAATAACTATAAATAATTATAACAAATAATAATATAATAATAATAAAAATTATATAATAATGCAATCAAATCAAAAACACTGAAATTTGCTCAGTTGCAGAATTTTAGCTTTTGTTACTTTTAGTGTTTGATGACGGATCTCCTCACAAATCACTATCGCTCAATTCTGCGAGTGATTCTAATTTATTATCGCTTTTTTCTAGCTGCTCTAAAACCACTTTTGATGTAAAGAGACAGTTTTGGTTGCTATGGACAATCTCCAGTTTCCTGGCAGAAAGAACAGTTTTATATATATAAAACTGCATGCAGGACACTGGGCAGACCACTAGGGACAAAGGGGATGTGTAGTTATTTGATACAGTACTGTAATCTGTAAGATTACAGTATGCTGTATCTATACTGTGTGTTTCACTTTTGAATTTACCGCCGAACTCCGTCCCCGTGCGTCGCAACGCTCGCAGGGAACGGAGCTCGGCACTGTGAATCGAGCGAGACACGGCGGCTCGCCGATCACAGCGGGGAGACATCGCAGGATCCAGGGGACAAGGTAAGTATGCTCTTCCTGGATCCTGCAATGCAAGCCCGAGTCTGGCTCGGGGATACCGCTTTTGGTATGTAAAATCCATTCCGAGCCAGACTCGGGAATACCGCCAGGGAGGTTAAAAGTTAGAGTGTATTACTGTATTTTTGAGACAAGACAGAAATATTGTACAGACTTGATGCACATTGTGTAAGCAGTTTTTTAGAGCTGCAGATTCAGATGGAGAGACCAGGCAGGTTTTGTCATGCAATAGTAATTACAGCAACTGTGCAAGTTCTAGCCAGCTGTCAAGTCCTCATTTCAAAAAGTGTTTGCATCAGCACTGGACTCATGTAATCTGCAATCATATGATTTAGGCATTGCCTGTAACTGCTTCCTGCAGCCAGGCTGACCACCCATGGTTGGAAAAATAGCCTAAATCTGACACTGAGACAGCCACCACCATCACTTCTCCTGCTTTCAGCAATCTGAGGATCAGAGGCATGTTGAGCATTAGAGGGGATTCTGCCACTATCTGGAAATGCAGCCAAGTGGTTTCTCAACAACTCCTTATGTAAAGGATGCATTTTTTGTAAATGCAGAACATGCTTGCCCCTACTAGCTGTATGTTCAGAACGTCTTCCTCTCTCTCTTTAGACCTGAATGACATTATGAATACAGTGGGTTGCCTATTTTTATTGACAGCTATGACATAAGGGGGATTAAGGATGTGGTGCTTTATTGTACTTAAAGTGATTGTAACGGCAGAAGGTTTTTTATCGTAATGCATTCCTCATAAACATCAGCATTCTTGTTTTTACCTTTTCATTGTCACAGGCTGCTGTTTCATACAAGATCATGGTTAACATATCAGTTTAGCCTTTCTGTATGAGAGTATGTCTTACTTTTTGGCTAAAACAGCATTGTTTTGGTTCACTCTGCTGTACATTTGCAAATGATACCTGCAGCTTCTGTTACAGGAGAATTGCCTGCTATTAACACAGCCTCTACGGCTCTCATCCCTGAGCAGAAAATGAGCCACTTCTGCTTGGAATTAGCCAAATCTATTCAAAACAGATTATCATCAATAGCTCGGAGGAGGTGATTATCAGTTCCAATGGTCTGACAAGGAGCAGGAGGGTTTAGTCTTTCCATCCTTTAGTCATTAAACACATGTCAGACTAAAATCAGTAGTGGTAATTTCTCCAATTAGCTTCCCCATCATTGTTTCCTTTTCACAAATTGTCAGCCAAAAATTACAGCCACTGGCTGAACCTCACACACTCCAGTTTTGTGTATGTAGGATTTACTAAGACACCGTGGATAAATTTCTTCCGTAATAATAATATAAAGGAAAACACAGATGTTGCAGGATCATGTGCTGGACCATGTGCGGTAATTGTTGATCCTTATGCACTGGGTCTAACTAAGTGGACTAGGATTCATAATAAGAGTTTACTTGTGCCTCATCTTTTAAATTGCTGCATCTTTCTTTTTTCATCTTTCTTGCATTTTAAAGAATATGTAAACCCACATTTTGTATTTCTGATATGTGCCTGCTGTACCATGTACTTGTATGAAAAAGTATCCTGTTCTCTTTATATTGCTTCCATATATGAAACTCCTGGTGTTCCTGTCAGTCCCTCTGCTTCCCTATCAAAAACTGATCACATTAGGCATGAGGGCACAGTGTGGCCAGTTCTCTAGCTGTGCTGAGAGCTCAGCCTGCTCTCCTCCAATAATTAGACTTGTCCTGACAACCCCCCCCCCAGCCATTTACTGGAAAGACCAATGTGCTGTTGTTTCTTCTTCCCCAGCTCTCTGAGCTCCATATGCAGCGGAGTATGTGATCATGTAAAAAAAGGTGAAGAAAGGGTATTTATAATGTTTTTTTAGGTATATGCACAAATGTTTTATCTTTTGTTTCTATTCTAAACAAAGTTTTATAAGGTGAGGGTTTACATATGAAAAAACAAAGTGTAGCGCTAAATATAAAAAACAATATAACAGCAGTGAACTCAAATTGTTACTATGTGAAACATGTACACATGTAATGCGGACATGCAAGGTGAAAATCCAATATTCATATGTAAAAAGGCAAATCAGTGAAGGTAAAAATCAAAAAAATACACAATAAAAATAAACTTCCTAAGAAGTGTGTCCATCAAACATGTGACTTATGAGTCCTCAACAGAGATGGTGGTGGTGCAACCATGCGAGTCTGGCTGTGAGACCGTTGAAACAGGAAGGCCTTCTGTTAAAAAAATGTAGATGGGTACTCTTACCAGATAAGGTGGACCCACTTGCCAGCAGCAGTGGGTCAATCAAGCTCGTACAGGCATAACCCTTAGAGATTGAGAGCTGGCTGAAAGATGGTCGCTCCAAACAGGGTAGGTCCACTCATCTGCAGTATGGATCTAGTCGAAGGTCCAGGACTCGAATAACCCTCCAGAGAAGAGTGGGACTACCGCCCAATGGGAGAGCCATCTGAAGGACGATGGTAGGTGAGGGAATAGGCTTACTAAAACTGGAATATGAATAAGAAAAAATGGAGAGGCCCCATATGGTGCAGGTCAAAAATAGGGAGGGCCCAGCTGAAGTCAGTTGGAACAAAACGCGTTGGACTCGCTTCGCTTGCTTCCCACGGTGCTTTTAATACTTTTTAACTTGTGATCACCAAGAATTTTTTGTACTCATCTATCATTGATGCATTGTACTTTTTAAGAATAATTCTCCCTGTTTTTGACCTGCACCATAGGAAGCCTCTCCATTTTCTCTTATTCATATTCCGGTTTTACTGAGCCTATTCCCTCACCTACCATCGGCCTTCAGACGGCTCTCCCATTGGGTAGTAGTCCCACTCTTCCCTGGAGGGTTATTCGAGTCCTGGACCTTCGGCTAGATCCATACTGCAGATCAGTGGACCTACCCCATTTGGAGCGACCATATTCCAGCCAACTCTCAATCTCGAGGCGTTCGGCCTTAACGAGCTTGATTGACCCACTGCCGCTGGCAAGTGGGTCCACCTTATCTGGTAAGAGTACCCATCTACATTTTTTAAAACAGAAGGCCTTCCTGTTTTAACAGTCTCACAGCCAGACTCACATGGTTGCACCACCACCATCTCTGTTGAGGACTCATAAGTCACATGTTTGATGGACACACTTCTTAGAAAGATTATTTATGTTGTGTATTTTTTTTGATCTTTACCTTCACTGATTTGCCTTTTTACATATGAATATTGGATTTGCACCTTGCATGTCTGCATTACATGTATACATGTTTTACATAGTAAAAATTACAGTTCACTGCTGTTATATTTTTTTTTATATTTAGCGCTACACGTTGTTCTTTAATATTTGGTTGGAACTTTGTTTGTTTCAGTGTTAGCAGCGTTTGTTTTTCCATTTGGTTTAGCGCAGTATTTTCCCCAATTTTTTGCTTACATATACTTTAAATGTATTATATACCTGTACATATAAATAGTAAAACAGTAAAATAAGCAAATCCTGGGTTAACTACTTCAGATCCACGTTATAGCCGAATGATGGCTACAGTGCAGACCTACTGTGCCGGGAGTATGTCTATTGACGTCCTCCCATGCCCAAGTGGCCTGCGCACCCCCTGCAGGGCATGAGCGGTGCGCTCTGTGATCGGCGAGTCTATGAGACTCTCTGGATCAAAGATCGGAGTAAGGGGTCAATCCCGACCCCTTACCACGTGATTAGCTGTCAGCCAATGACAGCTGATCAAGTGATGTCAACAGAGCCAGTAATCGGATATTTTTCTCCTCGCGCTGACAGTGTGAGGAGAGAAAAAAGGCCGATCACCAGCGGCTGTGAGAGGGACATCAGTCCCGATCACGGTGAGCTGCTGCCAGATCCTCAGAGCCCACCTGTGCCCCCTGCCAGTGCCACCTAGCAGTAGGCAACAGTACCACCTACCAGTGCCCACCAGCGCCATGCATCAGTGCCCACAGTGCCACCTATCAGTGCCCACAGTGCCACCTATCAGTGCCCACAATGCCACCTATCAGCGCCACAGTGCCACCTATCAGTGCCCACAATCAGTGCCTCAACAACAGTGCTGCACATCAGTGCCACCTATCAGTGCCCATCAGTGTCACCTATCAGTACCCATCAGTACCCATCAGTGCCCATCAGTGCCACCTATCAGTGCCACCTATCAGTGCCCATCAGTGCCACCCATCCGTGCCACCCATCAGTGCCTCCCATCAGGGCCCATCAGTGCCATCTTATCAGTGGCCATCAATGCCACCTTATCTGTGCCCATCAGTACCGCCTTATCTGTCCCCATCAGTGCCACCTTATCTGTGCCTATCAGTGCCGCCTTAACTGTGCCTATCAGTGCCCACCAGTACAGCCTATCAGTGCCCACCAGTGCCGCCTCATCAGCGCATATCAATGAAGGAGAAAAATTACCTGTTTGCAAAATTTTATAACAAACTATGAAACATGATTTTTTTTTCAAAATTTTCCATCTTTTTTTGTTTGTTTAGCAAAAAATAAAAATCCCAGCTGTAAATACCACCAAAAGAAAGCTCTATTTGTGGGAAAAAATTATTAAAATTTAATTTGGGTACAGTGTTGTATGGCCGCACAATTGTCATTCAAAGTGCAACAGCGCTGAAAGCTGAAAATTGGTCCGGGCAGGAGGGGGGTTTAAGTGCCCAGTAAGCAAGTGGTTAAAGTATAACTGCCACTTTGCTCTTTCTTGAAAGCTCACCCTCTTACCTTCCATGCATTCCCCTGCATTTCAATTCCTCTATTAGAGTCAGAAGGAAAGCTCTGTGTAATCGCCATGTCAGATGGTGGCGGAGCTCCATAGGGATGATGACATAGTCGTCCTCCTTCACATTTGACAGTTTTGGTGATTGCCCACCCAGGTCCAAGCATTGCATCTTGGGATGAGGGCACACCCTCCTCTGCATCAGTTTCAACAAAGCATCAGAGCAACGGGGAAATGCTGTAAAAGTGAGCATAGGTTGGTTAGGGGTGGGCTGGTAAAAAAATACATTACATTGCATTGTATGGGTGAAGCGTAAAGTAGTTTTCTTCTTCACTTGACCTTCTTAACAGTCAAAGATAAAGGTTCTTACTTTAGCACTTTAGCAGGAATTTTTTTTGCGATCACCCAATTGGAAGGGATGCAAACATTTTGGCCATTCTAAAACCAAACTCCTCCTGCTGGTCCTGGACTTTGCTAGCAGCTAGCTAGCTAAAAACCCTATGGCCTCTCCCAGATGAATAGTTGGTCACTGAAAGTTGTTTTAGCTTTCCTTTGGGTCTTAAGGCCAAAAATAAAGCAAAAGTAAACATTGGCAACCTATGATGGATAAACGGATGAACAGGATAATACTCAGGAGTTTCTGGTGTGTAATTCAACTTGTTTTTTTTTTTTGTTTTGTCCCCAGAACAGGAATAGATGGATATTCCTCAAAGAAAGGATGTACAGAGAAATCTCCCTAGTGGGACACAGATGTAAAAAATGAATAGGGGCTTTAATTATTCCCTATTCTTTACTAAATCAAAAGAAAAAAACGCTGATAAATGCTGTAACGCTGATACTTTTTTACTGTATAATACACATTCAGGTGTGTTTAAAGAAACAACATAGTATAAACAGGAATTTGTCGCTTTAAGCTGTAGTTCTATCTGTTTGACATAAAGACCAAAACCAAACATTTTCCCGCTTTCTTGTATTTTGAAGTGTTTGGATCTTTTTCGAAAAAGCTAATTATTCAGTAAAAACCTAGAATTTCAAAGTCATGTTTAAACTAAAAAGATTTTGTCAGTTATGTTTTCACATTCAAGAGTTAATGCATTAGCTCACTTTTGCTCTATTTTTGTATTTAAGGAATGTAATCACTAGGACTGTCATACAATGTGTAAACATGCTGCATTCCGTTCTACCAATTATCCTTCATACAGATTCTAGGGACAAATCACAATTGGACTTTGTAGTGTTTTATTTGGTTCTAACTGGATTGTGATTACATCAATATACTGTGCAATACATCACTTCTCATTAAACAGTCGAATTGTTCCAGCTATCAAACATTTCACAGTGGTGGAATGCATTCATATTTTGTTACTGAACCTAACTTTAAGATAAACCAGGACTTTTTATAGCACTTTCAAATGTTCTTTCAATAGGCAAAGCCACTGAAAAAATGCATCAGTTGTGCAATGGAGTTGATTTAATGAAAGTAGTAGTAACTGTTCATTTAGCAAAGAAAATGTTCATTGAGCTTAGTAAATAACGGGAAATTTATTTCCTTTACTTCTTTAGTATGTTAAACCCTCAGAATGCCATCATACCAGATTTTTTTTTTTGAGCACAGGAAAGACTAGTAACAGATGTTTTCACTTAAAGAACATCTAAGGCATTTTTTTCATAAAGTAGGGAAGAGCTAGAATCATTGTCACTAGGACTGGAAGCTTTTCCTGAGCTTTCCCTAGAACAGGAATAGAGGGGAAATCTTCCAATAGGAACCTGCTTTCCACTGGCGAGTGTCTAAGACAAGATTTTCCTTCCTTTGTAGAGATCTCCTTTTACTTTCTATTGTGTCTTGAGACAAGAAGTGAAGCAGCAAACAGTGATTCAGACTCTTGACCACTTGAAGACCAAGCCTTTTCTGGCAGTTTTTGTTTACAAGTTTAAATCAGTGTTTTTTGCTAGAAAATAACTTAGAAACTCCCAAACATTATATATATATATATAGATATATATATCTATATATATATATTTAACAGAGACCCTTGTTGCAATTTTTTATGTCACAGGGTATTGGCGCAGTGTTTTTTCAAATGCAATTTTTTTGGTAAAAACTTATTTTAATGGATTAAAAAAAACACAATATATACCACAACTTGTTTGTATAATATGAAAGATGATGTTATGCTGAGTAAATAGATACCTAAAATTGTTTACTTCCACCCTGGACCAGAAGTGGCGTCATGACATCGCTCCAGTCCTCCAAGGCCACAGAGGCAATCAAAGACAATCTACTCTTAGATCTCCTCTGTGACCAGCTGGCGACATCGGTGAACCAACAGAAACGGTAAGCCTGAGAGACACCGGTAAATGGCCACTCCCGCCCCTTCTGAAAGCGTTCCAGTAGCTCATGAGCTGCTTGGAATGCTTTCAAGAGAGAGCCAGCCACTGGCTGAAAAAAACAATACCGAGGTTATTGCTGATATCTTCAGCCATTAACCCAGTAAACCACTTGCAAACGGCAACGTATATATATGTATTGCTGTCGGAAAGTGGTTAATCTCTAATGTAAACACAGGAAAGGTGCTCTTAGGAAGGAGTAAGGCCTGATTCACACTTATGCATTTTTAGTAGTTTTTGCATTTTGCAGATTAGCACTACAGAACATGTTCCATAGGAAACCATGTTACATGGACTAAAGTGCAAATCTGCAAAATGCAAAAAGCACTAAAAATTCATAGGTGTGAATCCAGCCTTAGAGATCAGGGAGAGCAACACTGCTGAGCTGATGACTTAATTAAATGCTTCTTCTACAAACCCTCTTTTCCTGTGGCCTACCAGGTTGCGTGCTCGGATAAGGGTCTGGTATGGATTTTTGGGGGTCTCCACACCATTTTTTTTATTTTGTCACGGGGTTCCCCTTAAAATCCATACCAGACCTGAAGAGTCTGGTATGGATTTTGAGGGGGACCCCTACGCCATTTAAAAAAAAAAATTGACGCAGGGTTCCTCTTAATATCCATACATATCCTGGTATGGAATTTGGGGGGGACCCCCACGCAATTTTTAAAAAAATTTTGGTTCTGGGTTCCCCTTAATATTCATACCATACCCAAAGGGCCTGGTAATGGACTGGGGGGATCCCATGCTGTTTTTTTCAATTACTTTTATCTGTTTTGCCGAGACCTGACAATTCACTATACCCGCTATTACTTTTAAACTTTTTAAAAGACTTTTTTTCCTTTAGACATGTCATTTTGTACAGGGACTGTTCTAAACATGGAAAAAATGTGCCACTTTACAGGCATACTATAGACACCCCCCAGGTACGAAATTTAAAGGAATATTTCACATTTATTGTTTCACTTTAAGCATTATTAAAATCACTGCTCCCGAAAAAACGGCCATTTAAAAAAAAAAAAAATTTCATTGATACATGTCCCCTGGGGCAGGACCCGGGTCCCCAGACACTTTTTATGACAATAACTTGCATATTAACCCTTAAAATTAACACTTTTAAGTTTCTCCCATAGACAATTCACTATAGCCGCTATTACTTTTAAATGACTTTAATCTAAAGGATTAAATGACTTTAATACTTTAGAAATGTCATTTTGTGCAGGGACTGTTCTAAACACGGGAAAAATGCGACACTTTACAGGCATACTATAGACACCCCCCAGGTATGAAATTTAAAGGAATATTCCACTTTTATTGTTTCACTTTAGGCATTATTAAAATCACTGCTCCTGAAAAAACGGCCATTTTTAAAACTTTTTTTTGCATTGATACATGTCCCCTGGGGCAGGACCCAGGTCCCCAAACACTTTTTATGACAATAACTTGCATATTAACTGATAAAATTAGCACTTTTGATTTTTCACGATCGTGTCCCATAGACTTTAACGGTGTTCGCATGTTCGAACAAATTTTTTGCCTGTTCGCATGTTCTGCTGCGAACCGAACTGGGGGGTGTTTGGCCCATCCCTACTGATGAATCCCCTTTCAGATTGTTTGGGGCATCCGGAAAAACCCTTGTACAGAGAGGAAAAGGTGAGCGCTACCATCAGTCCTGTGTCATGCCAACAGTAAAGCATCCTGAGATCATTTATGTGTGAGGTTGCTTCTCAGCCAAAGGAGTGGACTCACTCACAAATTTTCCTAAGAATACAGCCATGAATGAAGAATGGTACAAAAACATCCTCCGAGAGCAACTTCTCCCAACCACCCAAGAACAGTTTGACGAAAAATGCCTTTTTCATCATGATGGAGCACCTTGTCATAAGGCAAAAACTGATAACTAAGTGCCTTGGGGAACAAAACATGAAATTTTGGGTCCATAGCCAGGAAACTCCACAGACCTTAATCACATTGGGAACTTTTGGTCAATCCTCAAGAGGCTGGTGTACAAAACAAAAACCCACAAATTCTGACAAACTCAAATCATTGATTATGCAAGAATAGGCTGCCATCAGTCAGGATGAGGCCCAGAAGTTGATTGACAGTACGCCAGGGCAAATTGCTGAGGTCTTTAAAAAGAAAGGTCAACACTGCAAATAAAAGCCTTTGACACTTATGAAATGCTTGTAATTATACTTCAGTATACCATAGTAAAATCTGACAAAACAATCTAAAAACACTGAGGCAGCAGACTTTGTGAAAATTAATATTTCTGTCATTCTCAAAACTTTTGGCAATGTATGTCAATGAGGACTTCTGTTAAAGTGCACTTGTGCCCAGACGATGAACAAAAAAATTTTACAAAGTCTTTACAATCAGTAAATGGCTTTAAAATAGATACAATTTGACCTCTTTAGCTGTATCTACTGTGAAGTAAGTCATCCTCTAAGATCAGAACAAAGACTCATCAAGTCAGGTTTCAGCTGGTTTCTAACACCTAATGTGTGTTTACTTTAGAAGTCTAAAAGGCTGCCAAGGTTCTCCTCTCCATACAGAAGTAGAAGGAGTGAAGCTCAGATTTCTGTTCTTCCTTTGCAAATTTTGAAGATTAATTTCTCCAAAATGTCTAACGCTACAGAGCTAAGTTGGAACTTTTTAATTGCTGCTGGTTATGTAATTACTTTAATGTTTATAATCTGTATACATGTTCTCTTTAAAGTTCATTTACCGCTTGCTAAGAATGTACTGAAATTCAAGCTGCCAAATAGACCTAAATGAACATGCCCACACATAGTAGGAGTGTTCATTAAACAAAGACATAAAACTCTTGCATGTGATGTTTCTAGATCCTGTTTATTAGAGACATGAGAACACCAAAAAGAGCATTTTTTGCAAAAGCGATCTGCAGCTTTCCAAAAAATGTGGTTAATGTATGTGGCCACCAAAGAAATACTACACGTTGTACTTAATAGAATACATGGGCATTGCCTGCTGCAGATAGCAGTTTAATTCATCAGAATTGTACAACATCAGAATTGTACAACAACCAAGTAGATGTAAGGCACAGATATGCAAAGGACCTTGCAAAACCATAGGTTGATAAATTTGCAGCCGAGTTGTTTTGATTACTGATGATGCTTGCATGCGTATTCTATGCTTATATCTGTTTTCATTGTAAACACCAGAAAATATTTCCACATTGCCACAGCAAAGTGCGGAACTGCAATTATGTTTCAACTTAATGATTCAATTACATAGCAGCCGTTTAAAGTGTAGTTTGTTACATATTACTTTAAATACTTCCCTTTTTCATCCTAATCACACATGATATTAGACAGAAGGTTCTCAGGTACTGTATATCTTTTCTCAGAAATAAAAGGCTAATTTAAGCCTCTTGAGGCTTTTTTGCATTGGTAATTTCTTGACTGTGTTATTGGGGGATTGGAAATCACCACTACTACTGTAAGGGAATAATTATTGTTCCCCTTCTATTTCAGAGACATGTGACCATAGAAAAACAAAAACTTCTCTACAAGGGCAAAAGCCCTGTCCTCTTACTATTAAATTTATATAGCAAAACACAATAAAATAAAATGAAAAAAATTGTAAACATTCTAATACAAACAATGAACTAAGCAAATGTTATAAAATAGTCACAACATTGTGAATGGCCTGACTACCAGCAACTATGCTTATTTGGGAAAACTTGTGTGGTTTGTGCTAAAGAGAACCAAATTTTATCAGACTGTTTGGATAATATTACAGTTCATATTTCTTCATATTACAGTGTGTATTGTTTCAGGAAGGGATGAGCTTCAGGTTTGGGTCATCTTAATGCAAATCCCTACTTATTACAATATAAAGGCCAGAGAAAGATAACAAGATTCAGCTCCCATAGACTTCCATGTGTTTTTGCGGTGCTATGTTCAAGGTTTGCAGATTATGAAGAATTACACAGTTAATACTAAACTGTAATTTGATTTCCTGTTCGGCTGTATTTACAATATACAAAGTAAAGCCTAGTACACACAATGATATTATCGGACGAATGATCGTCTGTACTTTTTTGCATGCTAGTCTCCATATCGAAAACTAATAGTTTACTAAAGTATGAAAATTCTTGAACAACAGAATAAAAATTTGGACGTGATGAAATGAATTTGTATTGTAAATTTGGATGAAAACTGTACTAATTAAACAAAAATCGTACGAGAAAATTTTTTGTGTTTGTCCCTTCGAAAAATTGGATGAAAGCTGTGTAGGATCAGATTATTGTACTATCGTTTTGAAAACAGTATTTTTTGTGCAATATTCTGATCATGTGTATGGGACATCCATTATTTATTTTTAAATATTATATTTTTTACAGAGCACTCTACTTGTATAATTTGCAGAGGCATTGGAAGCCCAGGAGCTGGTTGTTTCAGCTTCTAAGCTTATGCCGCATACACACGATCGGACATTCCGACAACAAAATCCTGGATTTGTTTCCGACAGATGTTGGCTCAAACTTGTCTTGCATAGACACGGTCACACAAATGTTGTCGGAAATTCCGAACATCAAGAACGCGGTGACGTACAACACGTACGACGAGCCGAGAAAGATGAAGTTCAATAGCCAGTGTGGCTCTTCTGCTTGATTCCGAGCATGCATGGAATTTTGTGCGTTGTAATTGTGTACACATGATCGGAATTTACGACAAAGGATTTTGTTGTCTGAAAATTTGAGCACCAGCTCTCAAATTTTTGTTGTCGGAAATTCCGACAACAAATGTCTGATGGAGCCTACACACGGTCGGAATTTCCGACAACAAGCTCACATCGAACATTTGTTGTCGGAAATTCCGACCGTGTGTACGCGGCATAAGTGTTGAATGCTGGCTGCTGGATTAGATCTGAACACCCTCTTTACCCTGCAGAAATTGCTGATTCCCATTTTGAAACTGTGAAAGGCTTAATAGCCACCGTCCCAGTACTGTTTTAAAAAAGTTGCTGGAATGCAATGGGTAAAGCCCCACATCCTGGCTCAAGGTTACCCCATATGTGTATTTTACAGGAGGACAGCTCTGGACTGAAGGTGTTTTTTTTCACTGAAGGTAATCTCTGCTCCATGTATGGCCGGCCTTAAAATACTTTCTTTTTCCCTATTGGGAAGATAACATTTACTAACTGTCTCACTAGCAGGACAGGGAGAGTACACTACAGCATCTAGTGAATAAAGATAATAAATGCAAATAAAATCCAACAAGGGCTTTAACCCTTCCCCACTCAGTTCAGCACTGAAAATATCAAATAAAAGCAGAATCACAATAGATGTGCCGAATGCACCTGAGAATTTGAAACATGATGGAAATGGAACTCAGATGTTTCATGAAGGGGCATCTTCAACCTCCACACACTATGGTTGCGTGGTTGAAATCCAAAAAAATCGTATGTCTTAATGGAGTGAATGTGTTGACATCTCTGTATACTCACCTGAGCAATAGTAAATAATGTGAGCATCTGATGTAACACTAACAAAGGCTGTACCAATGGCCAGCTTTTAGTATAAGAAGTAGGCGGCTCTTTTTCTGTTAGTAGTAGAAACTCATGACTTGTATTTGGGAATGCGAATGTGTGGTTAAAGTGGTAAGCCAAAACCTAATTCTAGAAGATGGAGAAAAGTTTAAAATCATAAGGCTCCTTTCACACAGGCCGGATCCAGATTTTCTTAGCAGGGGATCCGTCCGCTGATACCCTGCTTAGTTCTGACAAAGATAGGATGGGATTTTGCAGGTGCCATTTAGGTCCACCAAAAGGGTAAGTGTAAAAACATATATATTTTATTTATACAAAGATTAAGTCCCAAGCGCACTTTTATCTTCTACATGTTTCACCACATTGGCTTCTTCAGAAAGTATTAAAGTGCTACAGTACAGCTATGTGAAAAATATAATCATAATTAGAAAGAAATGCATACACAAAATAGATATAAATCAGTATATATAATGTTTCAGATTCACATCACATACTGAGGCTCCCAGACGTTGCACCCAGATAGAACCTGGACAAGAGACAAAGGGGTTGAACAATCCCAGACAGCCATGGGGCACAGTGGAGGCCCACTCTTTGAATTTGGGGTGCCCCACAGCTGTCTGGGATTGTTCAACCCCTTTGTCTCTGGTCCTGGTTCAGAGTGCAACTTCTGGGAGCCTTGGTATGTGATGTGAATCTGACACATTTAATAGACTGATTTATATGTATTTTGTGTGTGCATTTTTTTAAATTATGATTAGATTTTTTCATATAGTTGTACTGTAGCACTTCAATACTTCCTGAAGAATCCAATGTGGCGAAACATGTAAAAGATAAAATTGTGCTTGGGAATCTCCTGTTGGTGGACTTCCAGCAGCCAGGTCCTCTCTCATGGGCTCCAAAGGAAGGAGAATTCATGGGGACAGTGAGGGGACCAGTGCAGAAGAAGATAATGAGAAGGGAAACATGTCTGGTCCCCAAGACAACAAGATATTTTGGCTCATAGAGGAAACTATGACTTTGATCTATTACAATGCAAGTTGGCTTAGGAAAAGTAATCAAGACTAAGTATACATTGGCGTGATATGGTTTCATTTTTTAAAATTCTAAATAGTACCCAAACGTACCTTGACAACAGACTTGTATTGCAGCGAAATGCATGGCAATGTACTAACCAGCATTATGTTGAGGTGCACTGATAGAAATGGTACAAGCACCATTTTGGGGGCTTTTTGGTGCGGTGGCAGATCATTAATTGTGACTGGGCTGCCTTAATGCAACACATGTTGCTGTATGGCATAACACTCATCAACGCGCATACTTAATGCACTGCAGCGGTGTGAACGAACCCTGGGTGTTTCACAGTTTTTGAGGAATTGTAAGAATTCCTCAAAAACTGGCACAAAATAAGAATAATATTGTTTCTCAAATTAATTTGATATTGGGTACAATTTTAATTGATCAATTTTAATTAATTTTAATTAATTTTAACTGAGTTTAAAGTTAACACAAAACAGCTAATACGCAGATGAAAATACATATATGGGAGCTGTTTTTCCTAACAAAGGATTTTTATTTCTGTCCATCCAATTGTGAAATTTACAGAGCACTGACACACAGCTTGCCTCTGCCCACTAAGAAATGGGAACCAGATCTTTCTCTGTGGAACTTTTACTTAGAGGTCTCCTCCCCATCCTGAGAGTGGACAGAAAAAGCAGAAGCAGCACACTTGATGAGTTTATCTCTCTGTCAATCTGCCCTCTACTCCTATCAGTATTCTGTTTACACTGCAACACACATGGCTCCTTGTGCTGCTTCTCCATCCTCTCTTTGAGCTCTGCTGTACAGTGGCTGCAAAAGGCGGATACCATGCTGAATTCAGGAACTTATACTTGTTGTATTAAAAACCATGCCTTGTGCCTTTTTATATCTGCCTTAGGTTCAGCATTGTTGAACAATGGATTTTACTACTGATAGCCATGAGAACACAAGTATCCTTTGGTTGCCACTATCAGGTAGTTAAACTACTATGGAGTATAACTTGTTCAGATCCAGGACTGTAGAAGACACCTTACATGTTTGAGTAATTTTCACATTACAGTATGCAAAACAAACATTTTTGCAGTTGATATAATTATTTTTGTTTAATCTGATTTATACAAATTGATGACCTTCAGCAAATAAATTTTATTCTGACTATAAAAGCATTACAGAAAATCTCTTTGTTTTCTTTTTATTGGGAAAAAAATGTATCTAGAAAACTCCAAAGTTTAAGCAATCAAATCAGACGTTAAGAGAAATGGGAATAATGTAATGATGTAAGAATGTTAACATTGCTTTGTTTTGTAAAAAGGAATACAGTTTACCAATTTATAGTGAGTTATAATGACATTTGACATCTTTCCACATTAGGGATAGCTGGAATGTATAAGGTTCCTAGTATGGTTTTGGCTCAGAAAATTGTTTGAGTTTTTTTCTTTGATTTGGTACGGGGGAAATTTGCCTGTTTGGTTTGTGTTTAAGTAATGATTTGATTTTGTCCGGCAAGTATTGAAGTTACTGTCATCTGTTCTTAATAAACCTCATCAAACAGCATAATTGGTGGATACTTGCAGAAAACCAATGCAGCAGCATAGATCGACAACCTAAGAAGTTATATTATGGGGAAATGTACTCAGTTGTAAAATTGCAGTATTTGAGGCTGTCATTTCAATTATTTTTTGATACTGTTTTCAATGAAGTGAACTAAACAGGTATCTACTACTGTTGCTTTACGTAAGGTTGACAGACATTTTTTTTAATCATGAAAGAAAAGCCTATGTTAAAGCAGTTATAATATTAACTGAATATTATACTATTATTTGTGCTGAGAAGCCATTTATTGGTTATAATGCTTAATAAAGGCTTTTATACAGCACCATCAATTTACATAAACTATTTAACCAAAAGTACTGGGACACCTGCCATTACACGCACACAAACTTAATGACATCCCAGTCTTAGAAAAGAAATGTGTAAATATCGCGCTGTCCTGTGGACAAAATTAGATAAGCGGCTAACACAACAAGTGATCTAATCTTGCAAGGAAAATGTGGTATAGAAAAGTGCTGCGATAAAAAATGTGAAAGTAGTTAGTGAAACTATTTCTTGTAATGTAACAAGTAATGCTTGTCAATGCATAAGATCCTTAAACATGTAATAACATATGATCAACATTATTATTTATATAAACTGAGTCCATATACAGGTGACACACAGAATTGTGGCACACATATACTTGGTGTTCTTAATTACATAGACTAAGTCCGTAAGAAGGTGACGTTCAAAAAATTGTGATACACCAAAAAATGTGAAATTTAAAATAAAGTGTTGATAGAAGATCCACCACCGCTCTTATAGGAGGCTTACAGAAAAGATTGGACACAGATGGGCATACGCCCACTGAGTCAATCAAGATTGTAAAGTGGGGATCCTTGATGGTAGCTGTTGTAAACAATGCAATTCCAGGTGACCCGGGTACTTGCAGGGATATATTTGATAAAAGGGCAGGTCCAATCAGGCATCCAAAATATATGTGGAAGGAATATGAAAGCACATAGCGTAATACTGTATAAAAAGCTTAAAGCATATTTATTGAAGATAAAAAACACTCACATTTGTTGAGAGTAAAAAAGCGCTTAGTATATAGATGGTATGGCAGTGTCAGTGGTGTCAGCAGTCTGTCCCGATGCGTTTCATCCTATAGGACATCATCAGATTATGTCCTATAGGACAAAAGTTGATATCCCAAGACAGGTTTCCACATTCTTATGCCTCGTACACATGGTCGGATTTTCCGACGGAAAATGTTCGATGGGAGCTTTTTGGCGGAAATTCCGACCATGTGTAGGCTCCATTGGACATTTTCCATCGGAATTTCTGTGGCACAAAATTTGAGATCTGGATCTCAAATTTTCCGACAACAAAATCCGTTCGCGTAAATTCCGATCGTGTGTACACAATTCTGATGCACAAAGTGCCGCGCATGCTCAGAATAAATTACGAGACGGAAGCGCTCGATCTGGTAAAACTAGCGTTCGTAATGGAGATAGCACATTCGTCACGCTGAAATTTTTAAAATAGTTTAATGCAGCGCATTCTCTTCTTCTTTATAATGCTAGAATAATGAAGTTGTTTTGCTGCTCATATTCACACATAATTCTGACAAACTGATTTCTTTATTATTTCTCGTGATCTCATGAATAATATTAATTTTGTTTTTCTTCAGATCTCCATAATAATGTTTCTAATTTTTGTTTCTTTTCTTGTTTTTTTATCAAGATTTACACTTTTTTTTTCTAGTGCTCTCCATAATATTATTTCTTGTTTTGTGTGTCAAGTTACCACAACACTATTATTATCTTGTATTTTTTAACCTCAAGGAGGTTGGTTTGTGTTGGTGTTCCTTGTTAATTTGACATTGTATTTAGGAAATGCACCTGCCTACTCACAAACAAACTGTCCTTTTTGAACTAAAACACATAGGCAAGTATTTGTGAAAAATAAATAGCCATAACATGGGTCATAACAAAATAAAAAGGAAGGCAGCGCTGGAGAAACTGGTGAAATTTGCAACGCCTTTGTACCCCAGAGCACACATCAATTACTACAAGAGATCATGAACAGCAGCAGATGACATATCTGTCCCCAGGCTGTGGTCATACAACAGCCTGCGTCTTTTGTCAGACCAGACTGAACCCAGGCCATCACTCTCTGGTCTTCCTTACACGCTTCCTTCCAGGCTGTGGCTCTGGTGTTGTAGTTGTGGCAGGAGGTTGAGGAGGAGAACCATGGTTCAACTCACAAATGTGGCTTTGGCTTGTGAGTTCGCCCCTCAACCCCTTATTTAGGGCTTGAAAGATCACTTCCTCACATAAGAGGCGTTGGCCCTCCTCCATTTCCAGCATTTTGCAGGCTGTCATGCAGGCATAGTCCTTTTGAAGACTGGGGGGGGTTTCTGAGGGCCGCAGTAGCCTTCATAAATAGGCCAAGTGCTGCCTCCTCCAGGTTACTCCTCTTCCTGGCACTTTTTTGTGGAAGGCCGAGGGGAAGGACCTGGGATTCGGGCAGGCTACTGGGCCTGGCCACCTCCTGGCTGCCACTTTCCACGGCCTGGCTGAGGCTTTCCTGTGTATGAAAAAGGGACATAGTTTTAGTTTTTGGTTCATCAATCCACACAATTTTCAGCTCATGACTGTTGCAAATTGAATGTTATAAAATAGAAAAGACTATCATTCAGACCCCAGCATTTTTCATTCCTGTCCCAATCATTTGTGGCCACTACTCTCTATTGATATGTAAAACACTTTGTGAAATCAGAAATTAGTTATCAAAACTAACATATATTTAACATCATTAATTTGACAACCAGAAATATGTTGAAGAATGCTATACCTGACTCAAGCTGGGCTCCCTCACATGTTGCTACCTGAAAGGCCCAGGCTGTTTGTCGGAAGCCTCAGCTGGGGGGAAGGAAGCCTTGAAGGAAGACTGGAGAGTGCTGGCCTGGGTTCACTCTGGTCTGACAGAAAATGCAGTCTGTCATAGTACCACAGCCTGGTACATAAATGTCATCTGCTGCTCCTGATCTCAGGGAATCCTGGACCTTTTTGCGCTCCCTATTATAAGTGCTCCTCATGCCAACAATTTTGGACAAACCCTAATGTCAGGCGAAACTCTCCTAATCTTGACCCAATATAGGCCTAAATCTATAAGCAGTTTAGGCCACTGATCCACCAAGTTTAAATTGTACCTTCGTTATAACGATCGTCGCTTCCGTTACTCCGTCCTCCGCTTACAGATTGTACGTATGACGCACGCGTGTTACGCTTTATATACACTGCGCATGCGTGAAACTCCGCCCGCCCCTGATGTTCTTTCTAGTATATTCCCCGTCCCTTCTCTTTCGGCGCAGTGGGAGAGCACATGGTGGAGAAAGAGCAAGTGCATGCAGAGGAGAGCAGCAATGACGAAAAGCCAGAGCCACGACTGTCCCGATCCCTGAGGAGATTTAAGGCCTCAAATATGTCCTTTGTAGAGATGGTGGAGATGGTGGACATTTTGAAGAGTGACGACTATGACGGGAAGCATGGACCTTACCCAAACCCAAATGTGAGAAAGACCAAGATCAGGACTAAAGTTGTGAAGAGTCTGCGCCAGAATTTTGGGGTACGACGATCCAAGGATCAAATGAGGAAATGCTGGTCAGACCTCAAATTGAGGGAGCTCGATCAGTACAGAAAGATCAGGAAACTGCTTCTAAAAAGTAAGTACTTGTCATGTGTTCCTATTATTATTATTACTTGCATGCTGTTTCATGTGCTTTTCTTTACTGTTGTACAGTTTAAAATGGCAACTTTCATGTTCATGGGCACAGTAATCAGTCGTAGGAAACATTGTTCGTTCGCCCACTTATAAGATGTTTTTGGCAGATACAGGTTAACTACATTTGTTCAGGCCTATTTGTATTAAAATATGTTTGTTGTCTAGATGGGTTTGTAACTAGAATGAAATGCAAACTTGATTCAGTGTAAGGAGAGGACACTCAGCAGCTGTTTACACATCTGGATGCAGGAGCACTAGTGTGGGACACCAGAACAAACTTTTTAGGGTGTCCCACACAGGTTCTCCAGAGGATACTAGGGGTCTCTACATGTGTGATACTTTAACAAAAAAGGGAAGTATTCCATCTTTAGAAAGGAAATAAAATGTTCTTCAGCTTTGAACCCTGCCAAAACAGACAATTGTACGACACTTCCAAGCAATGTTTTATATTCCTATTTCTGCCCTCAAATATCTGTGTGCTAAGTATACCTATTTTTTATTCACATAGGGGAGAAAAGACTCAGGACATCTGAGGACACCAGGGACCCCCCACCTCCTAAAGAAGGGAAAATCCCAAAACCACAAGCAGAGGATGAGGAGGGAGACGTTTATGAAGTGGGCGAAATAGTGACCGCAACAGGTGAGTGTCTGAGACCACAGCTTCAGGTAAGAGATGGATGCCTGCATATTTATAATACATGGTGTGTTTTTTTATTTTAGGTGATGTGGATGTTGTGGAAGAAGAATCTCATTTCACAAGTGAAAGGGCACATGTCCTCATCGGGGAGAGAATGGGGTGCAATCGTGATTTAGAAAATATAAAGGAATACATCAATGATGTTCAACAAAAATGAAGAACATCATTGATGTTTTAGGCAGAATATAAAACACACAAAAATGGTACCATTTTCTCATGTATTTTTGCTTTGAACATTTTTTTTAAAAGTATTCTTAAAAGCCAAATTTTGAAGATGCACACGGTGTGTCAACATGTGTTATCTGCCATCATGGGATATCAATGTACGCGTTTTGTGGGTGCAACCCCTTCCTCGCAACTCAATTAGGTGAGAGGAAGGGGTTGCACCCCCAAAACACGTCCATTGATCCCTTATGATGGGAGCTAGCACATGTTGACATTAGGCATGGGATCAGGAGGGAAATCCCCAGTTTGAATCTGAATTTGTGTGCATCTTCAAAATTTGGTTTTTACAGGGGTGACATCACCCCATCTGATGAAGGCAAGATCAATACAGTTTGGACATACTGATGTCTGATATTGCCTTCACTTTATCAAAGTTGAACTTTGGAAGTTCCTGAGTTGTGTATGTTATGCTTTGAAACATGCCTGTTTAACCAAAAAAAGGGTATTTACAACGTGAAAATAAAAAGTTATACCCCAAAGATGTTGGTTTGTTCAAAAACCCTTTTCTAACGCACATGTGAATGTGCTTTGAGTAAAATGTTTTCTACTCAACAATGTGTGGCTTCTTCTTTCAATGCGCAATAGCAGTTTTTGTAGTAAGTTGGTGTTTACAGTGACAATGGGGGTTATTTACTAAAGGCAAATCCACTTTGCACTACAAGTGCAGTTTCAGTGCAGTTTCATGTACACTTTTAAGTGTTGGAGTGCAAAGTGGATTTGCCTTTAGTAAATAACTTCAACAGTGCTTTCTAATTTGCCACAATTACACCATTTTCATGACTCTACAAAATTAATTCATGGTGTTGAAAATGATGAATATTTTTGTCAGTAATGCATTACATACATTAACAACAAAAACAAGTGTGTGTTGCCGACCCACAACATAATAATAGTTTGCTGAAGAAGAGATTGTCACCTCATGTATCAAATAAATTACATTTGCACTATTGAAGAAAATGTCCAAAAAGAAAAGCCCATTGGAGAACCTAGGGGACAGCTAAAAGAAACCCAGGCAGTAAATCAAAGGAAATCTTCTTTCAGTTTAAGTTCAAAAATTGTTGATAAAATGTTTCTTAAACCGTTTCTGGCATATCAATGGCCCCCCTACCCGCAAAGTACTCGACATACTTCTGTCTTACTTTGCGGGCGCTTTGGGGGGCAAACCAGGGCGGGCAGCTCAAAGCGCCGTCAGGGTTTCTTCTTGACTTCTGGCCTCAGGTACAACTTCAGCCACATAGTTCATTATATTTCTCCTTAAATAGTTGTGTAGAATGCAGCATGAAAGGATTATCTGGTTAAGTTTATATTCCGCCATGTTGATTGGCGTAAGGAATAGGCAGAACTGGCTGGCCATTATCCAAAAATGTTCTCCACCACTCTTCTGGCTCTGGCCAGACGGTAGTTATAAACCCTCTGGTCCAGTGAGGGTCCTCATGGCTTCAAAACGGTCGGCTGGTCAGAATGAACTAACAGAAAGCACTGAAAAACAGAAAGGCCGGAGCTGAACGCACTAGAAATCAAATACGTAATAGAAATACGAACCCACGTGCACAAACCAAAGAGCAGTAACGATCGGAAAAGCAGGAGGCTGAAAAGCGCGAATCGCCTGTCACCAAACTTCTACTAACAGAAGATTAGTGGAAGGAGCCCAAAGGGTGGCGCACTTGGTATTGAACTTTCTCTTTCTAGTGCCGTCGTACGTGTTGTACGTCACTGCGTTCTTGATGTTCAGAATTTTCGACCAACTTTGTGTGACCGTGTATGCAAGACAAGTTTGAGCCAACATCTGTCGGAAAAAAAACATGGATTTTGTTGTCGGAATGTCCGACCGCATGTACGGGGCATAAGTGTCAGGAAAACCCTTTCAGAAGTGACTTGTGCAGATAGCAGTGGAATAAAGCAGGAGACAGAAATGACACTTAGTACTCTCCAAGTACACACCATAGAGGGATAGGCTTTGTTCAGATTTCATGTCTGAGATTTACAACCACTTTAAGACAATGGTTGCCAGGACAATTAGAAAAGGAAAATGGATAGGAAGGTACTGTATATTATATTTACTTGGTTTAAACATTTCTTCAATTGCTTCCTGGTTTCTGGCCCAAGCTAAAATGATGTCACTTGAGTCTTCATGGATATTTTTTTTTTAATCTGGAGGAGGGGAGGAGGTTTTTCCCCAGCTAAGCATATCCTACTGCATGCATGCCTGAGCTAAGGGAAGATGGATTTCATGAAGCAAATGCTATACGAATCAGTTGCCCTTACTCAAGATGGCCGTGGGGGGCACTTTTCAAAGTGATTTCTCAACAAAATAAAGCATGGAGACATGGATGGATGGTTTGCTTTGAATACTAAAAATGAATTAAATAGCATTTTCTGGTACAATAATTTTAATGTTGCACTGAAAAGTAACAGTACAGCAAGTCACCCACGCAGGGGTTACATAATGAGAAACAAGTCATACAGACATGAGTGAAGTCTTGTGCAACAACCATTTAGACAATATAGAATTTCCACTAGACAACCACATGTTGGGGGCCATGGGTCCATATGAGTTACCTAAGCCCAGGGTTCAGGTTGTACCATAGGGAAACCTGAGAGGTGGATCGTTCATAAGAGAAGGAGTAAAATGAAGACAGAGATAAAACAAAACAAAAAACAAACAAAAAAGGGGGGGGGTTGGGTTAAGAGTGCGGGCTTGGGCGAGAGCCACAAAAATTACAAAATGCCCAGGCTGGTTGGATGCAGGGTGGGGAGAGCATACTTTCAGAAATTTAGCATGGGACTCATGTAAGATGCTGGACATCTTTTTGTTGATCATCAAGGTGGTCAGGTTGCTCTTCACCGCTGCAGATAGCAGATCTAAGAGCTTTCTCAGCTTGCTCGGTGGCTAAAAGGTCAAGCTCTTGCACTTGTTGATGGCCGAGGGACGGGACTTCTACAGTTCATCCACAGATGCAAGCTGCGAAGCCAGCTCCTTAAGCCTCCGTTTCCTTGCAGAGACTGACTGGATCAGATGTCCTTGAAGAGTGGCTTTGGGATTAAATAGCATTTTCTGTTCATGGTGCTCAGTTTATTTCAATAAATTCCCAGCTATATCACTAGAAACTCAGAAGGTCAGTGCACACAAAAGTGATACCTTTGTGATAGGTGGAGCTTGGTGGACTGCATCTGCCTCTGGCTTTTTAGACTTGAATATTCCAATATTCTCTCAATCAGGGAAGGCAGACCTGATAGAGAAACTAGTCTTTCTTCAACATCAGGCTCCACCCACCCCACCACAAAACTACTAAGCCATGCACCTGTCTGTTACAAGCTCAGTGGCTGAGGAGGGAGCGCACTGTAGAAAGAGTGTCCAGTATGGAAATTTCCACCTCAGTGACAGCCACTGATAGTTTCATGTACCTGTTTCTAACAAGTACATGAATCTGGTGCAAGCACTGAAACTTTTGGTGTGGAGTCTTGACGGGAATTCTAACCACTTGAGCCCCGGACCATTATGCTGCCTAAGGACCAGAGGTCTTTTTCCAATTTGGCACTGCGTCGCTTTAACTGCTAATTGCGCGGTCATGCAATGCTGTACCCAAACGAAATTTGCGTCCTTTTCTTCCCACAAATAGAGCTTTCTTTTGATGGTATTTGATCACCTCTGCAGTTTTTATTTTTTGCGCTATAAACGGAAAAAGACCGAAAATTTTGAAAAAAAAATGATATTTTCTACTTTTTGTTATAAAAAAAATCCAATAAACTAAATTTTAGTCATACATTTAGGCCAAAATGTATTCGGCCACATGTCTTTGGTAAAAAAAATGTCAATAAGCGTATATTTATTGGTTTGCGCAAAAGTTATAGCGTCTACAAACTAGGGTACATTTTCTTTAATTTACACAGCTTTTAGTTTATGACTGCCTATGTCATTTCTTGAGGTGCTAAAATGGCAGGGCAGTACAAAACCCCCCCAAATGACCCCATTTTGGAAAGTAGACACCCCAAGGAAATTGCTGAGAGGCATGTTGAACCCATTGAATATTTATTTTTTTTGTCCCAAGTGATTGAATAATGACAAAAAAAAAAAAAAAAAAAAATATTTACAAAAAGTTGTCACTAAATGATATATTGCTCACACAGGCCATGGGCCTATGTGGAATTGCACCCCAAAATACATTCAGCTGCTTCTCCTGAGTATGGGGATACCACATGTGTGGGACTTTTTGGGAGCTTAGCCGCGTACGGGGCCCCGAAAACCAATCACCGCCTTCAGGATTTCTAAGGGTGAAAATTTTTGATTTCACTCTTCACTGCCTATCGCAGTTTCGGAGGCCATGGAATGCCCAGGTGGCACAAAACCCCCCCAAATGACCCCATTTTGGAAAGTAGACACCCCAAGCTATTTGCTGAGAGGCATGTTGAGTCCATGGAATATTTTATATTTTGACACAAGTTGCGGGAAAGTGACAATTTTTTTTTTTTTTTGCACAAAGTTGTCACTAAATGATATATTGCTCACACAGGCCATGGGCATATGTGGAATTGCACCCCAAAATACATTTAGCTGCTTCTCCTGAGTATGGGGATACCACATGTGTGGGACTTTTTGGGAGCCTAGCTGCGTACGGGGCCCCGAAAACCAAGCACCGCCTTCAGGATTTCTAAGGGTGAAAATTTTTGATTTCACTCTTCACTGCCTATCACAGTTTCGGAGGCCATGGAATGCCCAGGTGGCACAAAACCCCCCCAAATGACCCCATTTTGGAAAGTAGACACCCCAAGCTATTTGCTGAGAGGCATGGTGAGTATTTTGCAGCTCTCAATTGTTTTTGAAAATGAAGAAAGACAAGAAAAAACTTTTTTTTTTTTCTTTTTTCAATTTTCAAAACTTTGTGACAAAAAGTGAGGTCTGCAAAATACTCACTATACCTCTCAGCAAATAGCTTGGGGTGTCTACTTTCCAAAATGGGGTCATTTGGGGGGGTTTTGTGCCACCTGGGCTTTCCATGGCCTCCGAAACTGTGATAGGCAGTGAAGAGTGAAATCAAAAATTCACGCCCTTAGAAAGCCTGAAGGCGGTGCTTGGTTTTCGGGGTCCCATACGCGGCTAGGCTCCCAAAAAGTCTCACACATGTGGTATCCCCGTACTCAGGAGAAGCAGCAGAATGTATTTTGGGGTGTCACATATTCCCATGGCATGTTTGAGCAATATATCATTTAGTGACAACTTTGTGCAAAAAAAAAAAAAAAAAATTTGTCTCTTTCCCGCAACTTGTGTCGCAATATAAAATATTCCATGGACTCGACATGCCTCTCAGCAAATAGCTTGGGGTGTCTACTTTCCAAAATGGGGTCATTTGGGGGGTTTTGAACTGTCCTGGCATTTTATGCACAACATTTAGAAGCTTATGTCACACATCACCAACTCTTCTAACCACTTGAAGACAAAGCCCTTTCTGACACTTTTTGTTTACATGAAAAAGTTATTTTTTTTTGCAAAAAAATTACTTTGAACCCCCAAACATTATATATTTTTTTAAAGCAAATGCCCTACAGATTAAAATGGTGGGTGTTTTATTTTTTTTTTTTCACACAGTATTTGTGCAGCGATTTTTCAAACGCATTTTTTGGGGAAAAAACACACTTTTTTAAATTTTAATGCACTAAAACACACTATATTGCCCAAATGTTTGATGAAATAAAAAAGATGATCTTAGGCCGAGTACATGGATACCAAACATGACATGCTTTAAAATTGCGCACAAACATGCAGTGGCAACAAAATAAATACATTTTTAAAAGCCTTTAAAAGCCTTTACAGGTTACCACTTTAGATTTACAGAGGAGGTCTACTGCAAAAATTACTGCCCTCGATCTGACCTTCGCGGCGATACCTCACATGCATGGTGCAATTGCTGTTTACATTTGACGACAGACCGCCGCTTGCGTTCGCCTTAGCGCGAGAGCAGGGGGCGACAGGGGTGCTTTTTTTTTTTTTTTTTTTTTTTTTTTCTTTATTATTTTTTTGCTTTTTTATCTTATTTTTAAACTGTTCCTTTCATTTTTTTTTTTTTCAATCATTTTTATTGTTATCTCGGGGAATGTAAATATCCCCTATGATAGCAATAGGTAGTGACAGGTACTCTTTTTTGAAAAAATTGGGGTCTATTAGACCCTAGATCTCTCCTCTGCCCTCAAAGCATCTGACCACACCAAGATCGGTGTGATAAAATGCTTCCCCAATTTCCCAATGGCGCTATTTACATCTGGCGAAATCTAAGTCATAAAATGCTCGTAGCTTCCGGTTTCTTAGGCCATAGAGATGTTTGGAGCCACTCTGGTCTCTGATCAGCTCTATGGTCAGCTGGCTGAATCACCGGCTGCATTCCCAGGTTCCCTGTTGAGACAGGAGAGCCAGAGAAAAACACGGAAGATGGTGGGGGGGGCATTCCCTCCCACAGCTTGTAAAAGCAGTCTAGAGGCTAATTAGCCACTAGGATTGCTTTTACATGAAAGCCGACCACTGGCTGAAAAGAATGATACCAAGATGATACCTAAACCTGCAGGCATCATTCTGGTATAACCATTCAAAGTCGTGAATAGCGTACCTGAAGACAAAAAAATGGTTAACAATAAAGCACAGTAAACGGTAAAGTATAAAAAATTGCATACCTGAAAAGCAAACATGATAAAACATAATAACAATAAAACATTGCAGAATAGAATACAGTAAAAAAGAGCAGAACAAGAGAGAGAGAATAGAGAGAGAGAGAACAATAAAACGACAACTATTTTTTTTTATTTTATATATATTTTTTTTTTTTTTTACACTTTTTTTGTAACTAACTTTTATAACGGTAACCGGTTCTAGGTTCGGGTCTCTCAAAATGCGATGGCATCTTGGGAGACCCTGTGAAAGTGTGTCCTAGTCTGTGCAATGCTGTACCCTACGCTAATACTCAACTAATGAATGGTAGCGTTCAAAACATTCACCAATGCAAAGACCAGGATTGTCAGGACAGGAGGGACAATAATAGCGGGTGTCACGCTTATATCCGCACTTTTTGCAGACACGACATCTTTTTTGGGGGTTCGTTGGGTAGGGGTACTCGGGAGGACATAAAGAAAATGCCTCTCATGCAGCCGACTGCATTTGGTTGGGGATGTGAATGGGGGAAGTACGGGCGCTGCAGAAGTGGTGGGTCCCCAATTAGGATTGGCGAATGCAGCAGGAAGGGCACTATGGGCACGATGGGCCTGTGTTTGTCTTTTTGGTGGCAGCGGGACACTACTTGTGCTTGCCACCTCACCAGCTTGAACTGCACTTATGGGACTCGCCACGTCACCAAGTGTTACTGCAGTGCTGGTTTGACTACGACCAGGGTGTACTAGGCCGCTGGCGCTTGCCAGTTCAATAAAAAGCTACTAAAAAAACTGTTAGCGATCGCAGGGATCTGGCCTGACTCTGCGAACACTGCAGTTATGCGTTTAGTGTTTTGTAAGTGACAGTGATCGATCGATACTGCACTTGGGTGGGCTGGGCCGGGCGGAGGGGCAAAATGCAGGTGCTAGCAGGTATCTGGGCTGATCCCGCTAACACTGTGTTTTTGGGAACCCTAAACTGCTGGGGACGCTAGTATAGATCTGATCGGATCAGATATTGATCCGTTCAGATACTATACCACTAAGGGAGGTGTACGGTGCGTGCGTGGGTGTTAGCGGTACTGGCGCTAATCTGACGCTGCTTGGGGCTGGTGCTTGCCAGTTCACCAAAATACTACCAAAAAAACTGTTAGCGATCGCAGGGATCAGGCCTGACTCTGCGAACGCTGCAGTTATGCATTTAGTGTTTTGTAAGTGTCAGTGATCGATCGATACTGCACTTGGGTGGGCTGGGCTAGGCCGGGCGGAGGGGCAAAACGCAGGTGCTAGCAGGTATCTGGGCTGATCCCGCTAACCCTGCATTTTTGGGAACCCTAAACTGCTGGGGACGCTAGTATAGATCTGATCGGATCAGATATTGAACCGATCAGATACTATACCACTAAGGGAGGTGTATGGTGCGTGCGTGGGTGTTAGCGCTACTGGCGCTAACCTGACGCTGCCTGGGGATGGTGCTTGCCAGTTCACCAAAATGCTACCAAAAAAATGTTAGCGATCGCAGGGATCAGGCCTGACTCTGCGAACGCTGCAGTTATGCGTTTAGTGTTTTGTAAGTGACAGTGATCGATCGATACTGCACTTGGGTGGGCCGGGCGGAGGGGCAAAACGCAGGTGCTAGCAGGTATCTGGGCTGATCCCGCTAACACTGTGTTTTTGGGAACCCTAAACTGCTGGGGACGCTAGTATAGATCTGATCGGATCAGATATTGCTCCGATCAGATACTATACCACTAAGGGAGGCGTATGCTGCGTGCGTGGGTGTTAGCGCTACTGGCGCTAACCTGACGCTGCCTGGGGATGGTGCTTGCCAGTTCACCAAAATGCTACCAAAAAAATGTTAGCGATCGCAGGGATCAGGCCTGACTCTGCGAACGCTGCAGTTATGCGTTTAGTGTTTTGTAAGTGACAGTGATCGATCGATACTGCACTTGGGTGGGCCGGGCGGAGGGGCAAAACGCAGGTGCTAGCAGGTATCTGGGCTGATCCCGCTAACACTGTGTTTTTGGGAACCCTAAACTGCTGGGGACGCTAGTATAGATCTGATCGGATCAGATATTGCTCCGATCAGATACTATACCACTAAGGGAGGCGTATGCTGCGTGCGTGGGTGTTAGCGGTACTGGCGCTAATCTGACGCTGCCTGGGGCGACGCATATCACCGCCGGGCGATCAGGGGGCTAAACCTTTATTCGGTAATAAACGGCGGGTGCCCTGACACTAAAAAAAATAAACAAACTAACCAGCGTCACCCGTAACACTTATACGGTGATCAGTGGTGAAAGGGTTAACTAGGGGGCCATCAAGGGGTTAAAACATTTATTAGGTAGTATATGGGGGTCCCTGTCGCTATAAAACGCTGACGGCGAACCTAAATATTTAGGTCCCTAACTAGCGTCACCAGCGACACTAATACAGCGATCAGAAAAATGATCGCTTAGCGACACTGGTGACGGGGGGTGATCAAGGGGTTAAAACTTTATTAGGGGGGGTTAGGGGGGTATCCTAGACCTACAGGGGGGTAATACTAACTGTCCCAACACTGTAACTGTCACAAACTGACACCACTGCAGTAATCAGAAAAAAAAAAAAAAAAAACTGCTGTTGTCAGTTTGTGAAAGGGAGGGGGGGGTGATTGGGGGGGGATCGGGGGGCGATGGGGGGGGGATCGGGGTGTTTTGTGTGCCTGGCATGTTCTACTGTGTGTGTAGTGTTGTGCACTCACAGTGAAGTCTTCTCTCCTCTGCGCTGCAACGGAATACCGAGCCGAGGAGAGATGACATCATTTCCTTTGCTGCTGTTTAGCATACAGCAGCAAAGGAAGTGATCTGATTGGCCGGCGGCGATCGCGAGGGGGGGCCATGAACGGATGGCCTCCCCCTCACCTCTGATCGCCGCTGGACAAAAGACGACCGCCTCGGGCACCGGGGGGGGTCCGATCGGACCCCCCACCCGCGGAAGGCAAATCACGTATATGTACGTGATTTTGCCTGTCCGTGCCACCTTGCCGACGTAAATCGGCGTGAGGCGGTCGTCAAGTGGCTAAAAAATGTCTGTGACATTCTTTATTAATTCCCCCCCCATGTTACACTAGGGATGAGAACTGCCTTTCTGACCAATGACTGTCAGGAACCATGATAATATAATACGATGTATTATTTTGTATGTATTATTTTATAAAATGTGTTAGTTATCTCCCAATAACAATACCATCAAAACGATCAGTTCACAAATTAACATTTCACAAACTTATCCCATGGACATGTACCTTCGTTATTATGTTTTTAATCTATTATTGTTATTTTGTACATTTATATTATTTCATATAAATATTTCTGCTTTACCCCTACTTGGTATAGTTATTAAAGCCCCAGCTGCAATCAAAACTGGTTACTTTGGGGAGGGGTTTCCTTGCTTTGTGCTGGTGAAATTGTGGCCTCTTGTGGCTCCAATTCTACCTGCTGCTTTCAAATTGATAGGGAAGTGTGCAGCCTCAGGCCCAGACCCAGTCTGTCACATACCTCCCAGGCAGACCTGGACAGCGTCCTCTCCCAACAGAGGCACAGAGCAGTGGTCATATCCAAGATGGCAGCCACAGCCAGTACACAGAGCAATACCTCTCTCAATAAAGAATCCCCACAGCCCTCACATTAGTGATGCCCCCCTGGACCAAGGGGATAGACAAGCCAAACATTTCTGCCTAAATCCTCTAGCTCCCCTTCTCTGTAGTCAAAGCCTGGAGAGATAGATACTGACTGGAATGATAGGGCTTATAATAAAGTGCAACTAAAGGCAAAACCTTTTTTTTTCAGTTTTGGATAGTGTGGAGAGGGATTAGAACACCTGCCAGTTTTTATTGCTGTCATGTGCTCCCCGTTAGGGAGACTCACCCTCTCTATTTGTCATGTTTACCATTATCATTAAAAGTGAAAGTAAAACACGTATGCTCCAACAACGAGGTCTGCCTTTTGTGAGTCCTATGATGCTCCCCAGTCAGAATTCTTTCATTTTCTCCAGCTCCAATACTGGATAGCTTTGCTGCGGCGTACTTCTTCTTATCCATTCCAGACAACCACTTTCGAACGTATCTGTCTACATTCCCCGGGCTCTCCGGGTCTTATCTCTATTCTCCATGCATCTTTAAATAGTCAATCTTCTTTCACCTCGCTTTCCTATGTGTCTCAATGAGAACAAGATCTGGGTACTGAGATCGACCCGGTGGATTGGAGTAGGGCCGGGTCTTCTGTAGCTAAATGTCAAATAGAGCTTTCTTTTGGTGGTATTTGTTCACCTCTGCGGTTTTTATTTTTTGCGCTATAAACAAAAAAAAGAGCGTCAATTTTTTTAAAAACACAATATTTTGTAGTTTTTGCTATAATAAATATCCCCAAATTTAAAAAAAAATAAAAAAATGTTTCCTCTGTTTTGGCCGATATGTATTCTTCTACATATTTTTGGTATTTTTGGTATTATTTTGGTTTGCACAAAAGTTATAGCGTCTACAAAATAGGGGATAGATTTATGGCATTTTTATTATTAATTTTTTTTTTTACTAGCAATGGCCATAATCTGCAATTTTTATCGGGACTGCAATATTGCAGCGGTCAAATCGGACACTTTTGTCACTATTTTGGGACCATTGGCACTTATACAGCGGTCAGAGCTAAAAATAGCCATTGATTGCTGTCTAAATGTCATTGGCAGGGAAGGGGTTAACACTAGGGGGCGATCAAGGGGTTAACTGTATTCCCTAGGTGTGTTCTAACTGTAGGGGGATGGGACTGACTAGGGGAGGAGAGAGATCGGTGTTCATACTTTGTATGAACACACGATCTCTCTCCTCTCCCCGTGCGCCTTCTGTCACGCCTTAAAGGAGTGACGTACAGCTACGGCGATTTACCCAGCTGAGCCAACCTGCTGCAGTATAACTGCGGCAGCTGGTTGGCTAGTGGTTAATACTGCCACTTTAGAAGCAGCGTACAAAGTGCTGTTGCGATGGTACTGGGTTCCAGCTCGTATTGCCCATGCTAACCCAGCCTCTATTGATCTCGCTCTTTCCAGGGCCCTTAGCCCTCTTTATTCATCGATGGATGCCCAGGACCATTTCAGTGCTGAGTTACTACATATTTGTCCTGGTTACCTTTGCACTCTATGGGGTTTACCCCAAAATACATATGTTACAATTGGGTCTTCTGTGATAGTTTAGACAGGAGGCTTTCCTCCTTTGTTTATGTTGTACGTTTTATGTTTTTCATGTGCCAGTCCTAGCCCCTGCATGGGCAGTTTAGGTGCCTTTGACACTATTGTAGGTTTTACTGCTATAATTGCAATAAAATAATTATTGAATCAGAAAGTGAAAGTAAAAAATATCCCAATTTTTAGGTTGATGCCAGAACAGTAATAGGGGGAAAATCTTCCAATGGGGATACTAGTTCCGGTGACCCTGATGACACCCTGGGATTCTCTCACTTCCTGTTTTGGCTATGGGACAGGAAGGGAAATCCCCCCTATGGGATACAGGTGATAAAAAAATTGACAGGGGTTATAACCATTCTTTACTCTATCCAAAATTAAAAACAAAATTGCCTTTTTTTTTAATCAACAAAAGGTTTTTATTGATGAGAACACAAGCCACTACATGGTATCATTGCATAGGTATACAGTATATCAGTACGGTATATCAGTAAACAATAGTATTTTGTATAGTCTAAACAATCTATAGGTATTTGTAGATGTATAACCATCCTATTTATCTTATATCATAAAGATCATTGTATAGTACCCTGAATTTTCTCGGCACCCGCAACCAAAAGGGGTGCAACATACGAATAGAGCAGTAAGAAGAAATACATTAAAAAAATCGTAAGAAAAAATAACTCTCTTCAGTCCAACTGGCAATGTGTGTGATAGTAATCATAATATTAAATTACTGGCAGAGCTCATTCGGTGGGTCACCTGTCTTGCCATATGTTTCCCTGGAATCATTGCGCTCAGGTCACTATCCCAACAGTAGTCTATCTAATGCCAGCTGTGGTGGTGCCACATCTGGCGAGTTCAACCAGTATTGCCATATACTGTAAAAAATCAGTTTTCTTGCGATATATAGGAGCCTCGTGAGGGCAATGCACAATGAAGGGGTGTACAGTTCCTCGTTAAGGCTCGCCAATAGACATGCCAATGGGTCAACTGCTAACTGCACCTGGAATATGCTATTGATTTTGGCTACAATGGTGCTCCAATACCTCACCAATTTAGGACATCTCCAGAATATGTGAATAACATCTCCTGATTGGGCTTGACACTTTGGACAAATAGGGGTATCTCTCCTGCCCCATTTGTGCAACTGCACCGGTGTATGATACACACGGTGTAATATGAACAGATGGGATAGTCTCTGTGCCGCAGATACTGACATTAATGGTCCCACCTCCAAAATCTGCTCCCATTGTTTGCCATCAATGGGGCCAACATCTCTCTCCCACCTCTCCCTACATGGTAAAAGGTCAGGAGCTTGTATACGTGATAATAGATAAGTATGGATTCTAGAAATAATTCCTTTATTCTTAGGTTCAGTGAATATGGAGTCCAGGAACGCTGAATCTTCCAGTTTCATATTAGAGTGTCTACCTTGGCACCTCAGAGCATAATGTAGTTGAACATATTGATAGTGGTGGCCTTTGAGTACGGGGAATTCCCTTAGCAATTGAGAGTGTGGTTTCAGTGTGGGCCCATCTAGGATTTGGTATAAGAATTTAATCCCAGCTCTCTCCCAAATTGGGTGTTTGGGAACCTTAGCTATATCTGTGTAGAGGGGATTGTGCCAGATGGGGGTTTGACGCATATAGCGTGTTAATCCGAGTGTTTTTGACCCCCTTCCATACTTTCATTAGTAGCTGAGTTGTGGGATAGTTAGAAGGGACTTTAGGGAATCCCATTTCCATATGAGATAGGGTGGTGTAAGCTGCGTCCAGACCGACAAGAAGACTCCTAGAGGGGTCCCTGGATATCTCAAGGTCCCACCCCGTGAAGTGTTGTAGCTGGGCTGCAAAGTAATACGTTTGTGGGTGCGGAACAGCCATTCCACCTTGATCTTTTGGGCGTTAACTTTTGGATATGTGCCACTCCACCTCTCCAGATAAGAGCCCTGAATTGTGAGTGAACCCGCTGGAACCAGTACTGTGGTATCCAGCATGGGGCGTTATGTAAAATGTACAATAGTTGTGGTGCCCAGATCATCTTGATAAGATTTACCCATCCAGTTACTGATAGTGGTAGCCTACTCCAGCTGGCCAGTTTTTGTTGAAACTTCCGTAATATTGGTTTTAGGTTCAATGTAATGTAATCCCCTGGGTCTTTTGTCACCACTATACCCAAATATTTGAATGAGGTAACAACCTGTATATGAGAGACATCGTCAGGTAAAGGTGTTAATATAGGGTCTAGTGGTAGAAGAGCAGATTTTTGCCAGTTAATGGCAAAGCCGAGAGCTGCCCGAATTGATCGATTAGGGACATTACTCCTTAGGGAATCCCCAGTATCACCCAAGTACTGTACAGCAGTGTATCATCTGTGTACAATGAGATTTTTTCCTCAGTTTGACCACGCTGGAAGCCCACAATGTTAGGAGAGGCCCGCACCATAGCCGCAATGCAAGTTCAAACAGCAAGGGCGACAATGGGCACCCTGCCGTGTGCCACAGAACAAAGGAAATGCCTCTGATAGGGTGTCATTAATCCTCACCCTTGCTGTGGGGGCAGCGTACAGCAGCTGCACCCAAGAAATAAATTTATCTCCCAAACCAAATCGATGCAGTACCTCCCACAGATATTTCCATTCCACGCTATCAAAAGCTTTGGCAGCGTCGAGGGAAATGATGGCTCTATTATCGGGGTTGTCAACTGAAATCTGAGTGTTGAGAAATAGTCTGCGGATATTCGTCGCCGTAGATCCGGTGAGGATGAAGCCTGACTGGTCAGCATGGACCAGGTCCGCCACAACCCCCGAGAGTCTAGTGGCCAGTACCCGAGCTAGTAATTTCACATCTGCATTGAGAAGTGAAACCACAACAAAGTCCCAGCGCTAATAAATGGGGACCTAAGGAGCAAAAACTAAGAGAATAAGTGAATAGGGAGGCATCTATAACCAGTGCAGCTGGAATGGAGACCGTAACTGGTAGAAACAGATCTGTCAAATAAAACACAAAACAACAAAAAGTCCAGCGCTCCAAGGGTCAAAAAAACATAGACTGCAGCATTTGAAAAAGTTGAATAATGAATGATTTAATTCCAAATGGCAGTGGATGTAAACAATCCTGTACACTCACAATAACGATAAAAAGATAAAACAAGTTGGTGTTGCCACTAGCCATCCATAGAGCAACAGGGGCTAAAACAGAGTCTCAACCAACTTCGTATTCCCAATACAGGAGACAGGAAGGAGGGGAGCTTGGATGGAACAGCAACCAATAACCTGCTGAGTCCCCACTGGGTGTGGGATGTGATCCCTGGGGGGACAACTCACCAGCAACTGAAGGCAAACCCGCATGTAGAGCGGTGGACGATACAGTCGTATGCAGCGGGGAAGATGGAACAGAGCTCCATCTCACAATGGTCAGTGACGTCAGACTAGCTGAGACACTGATCCAGGAAGGGGAAAGCCAGGCCTCACAGTGGTGGAGCCGCTCTAGTGTCAGCTGATGGATCGCTCTGCCACTCGCGATACAGATCAATACGTCCCCAATGGTGAGAGTTCTTCTTCCACGTGTGGTGTCACCCAGTGCATAACCGCTGCTGTAAAATGTAAACTGGTAGAGAGACTGAACAGGCAAGCTGAAAGGGTTGTATGTGCTGCCAATGTTGATCAATGGTGGAAGTCCCAAAATGTGAATGATATGGGGCTAGTAAAAACGCCAAATTTGAGTTGCCCAAATTTGTCTAAAAGACCCCCCATCCCTCCTTTACACTTCAAAGTATTCAGATCGCTGAAAACGGCGATTCTGAATACTGTGTACTTTTTTAAATTTACAATGAGAAGGCTGGAACGAAGCCACTCGCAGCTTCGTTCCAGCCCGCCCCCAGCCGCCGAAGGCAGCCGAATGGACACCGGGCCTCCCGATCGCACGGGAGGCCCGGTAACAGCGGCGGGAGGCAGCGGGAGGCGGTGGGGGGGGGATGACCCCTCCCGCTCCTCTGGTATAACAGCCGAGCGGCTTTTAGCTGCATCGGTTGTTATACACGTGTAGCCGATCGCCCGCTGTAAACAACGGTACCGGGATGATGCCTGCAGCTGTGGGCATCATCCCGGTATAACCCCGGAAAGCCGAATACGCATATCTTATTCACACCCCCATAGTATTTTGGTTTGTTGCTTTTTCTGCCCACATTAGAGACGGATGGTTACTGGCCACCCCAGTTACAGATATCACAGCTCACTTTTATGTATATATGTTATCGATATTTTGATGATTCTGTAATGTTATATTCATATATGTTCTTTTTTCCATTTTCCTGATAGTTAATGTATATGCTCCTGAAGAAGCGTTATGAGTGCGCAACATGTAGAGCAGAGCAATTTACTCAACATCATTACACCGCATATCTGTCTTTGAACCATATTCCTGGACATATACACCATACGGAATGATTTTTATTCATCCCTTTGTCTCCTTGTAGTTACACTTCGTTCTGTACAGTAGCGGTAATGTATATTATGTATTGAATTATCAATGTGGATTTTTAGATCAGGTTTTTTCCTGCGTTATATTAAAATAAAATTATATTTTTTGTATTAAATATTTGTTGACTGTGCCTAAAAAGTCCAGGTCCCATTTTCTCTTGATATTCCAAATTTCTTGGCTGACTTCCCTAAGTACCCTCGGGTGCAAGCCATCCGGTCCCGGTGATGTATTAATGTTAAGTTTCCCAAGTCTAATTCTAATTCTGTCCTCTGTTAGCCATGAGGGAGCTTCATGTGATGTGTCGCGAGTATAAACACTGCAGTTTTGGTTACTGAAGTCCCCCGATTCCCTCGTGAAGACTGAGGAGAAGAATAAATTCAATAACTTTGCCATCTCCCCATCCTGTAACCAGATGTCCTTCCTCATTCTTTATAGGGCCAATATGGTCTGTCCTCCCTTTTTTACTGTGTACATACTTGAAGAATTTCTTGGGATTTTTTTTGCTCTCCTCCACTATGTGTCTTTTGTGTTAAATCTTAGCCGCCCTAATTGCACCCGTACATTTCTTATTGCATTCTTTATAAAGTCTAAATGATGATGATCATCCCTCAACCTTATATTTTTTGAAGGCCTTCTCTTTTGCTTTTATATGCATTTTCACATTGGAGTTAAGCCATCCAGGACTTTTGTTAGCTCTTTTAAATCTATTACCCAATGGGATGCACTGGCTAATGTCCTTATTTAATATGCTCTTAAAGCAAACCCATCTCTCCCCGTGTTCTTTGTTCCTAAGATTTTATCCCAATTTATGCCTTCTAGCAAGGTTCGTAGTTTAGGGAAGTTGGCTCTTTTGAAATTCAGTCTTTGTATTTCCCTTATGTTTCCTATTTGTGTGATTTATACTAAAGCCAATTGACCTGTGATCGCTGTTTCCTAAATTATTTCCACATCCATGACCAGGTCTGTATTGTTGGTAATCAGTAGATCTAGTAACGCTTTATTTCTAGTTGGTGTGTCTACCATCTGACCCATGAAATTGTCCTGCAAGATATTTAGAAACTCTGATATACAGTATCTCACAAAAGTGAGCACACCCCTCACATTTTTGTAAATATTTTATTATATGTTTTCATGTGAAAACACTGAAGAAATGACACTTTGCTACAATGTAAAGTAGTGAGTGTACAGCTTGTATAACAGTGTAAATTTTCTGTCCCCTCAAAATAACTCAACCCACAGCCATTAATGTCTAAACCACTGGTAACAAAAGTGAGTACATCCCTAAGTGAAAATGTAACGAGCCCCTTGCTCGCTCAGTTCCACTCTCCCGACACACCTCTGCAGCTATTGAATCAGATTGCAACGTCTGATGGTTCGGTCATCCGATGCTCCGGGACTAGAACTACAGCTCTGTGCTGTTCTAGTCCAGTTGTGATAGCTCAGAACAAACACCAGGCAGGCTGTATGTAAGTTCAACCAGGAATCTCTTTTATTGGAAAATACAGGCTTTTATACACTAAAAGTGGAGGTGCATACCTCCGGCTCATATTACTCTAACAATACACCTGTAACCTAATTAACCTAATTAACATGAGCTAATTAACTAATCCCTTTAGACAGCCTAGATGACTCAGACATGACCGTTAGGCCAGACTGGCCGTCTTGTAGTTCAGAAAATCCAATCAACATTAGCACAATCAACATAGACTCTTCTTCACACAATAGCATAGTTAAAGGGGTTGTAAAGTTATTTATTTTTTTTTTTTTAAATAACAAACATGTTATACTTACCTTCACTGTGCAGCTCGTTCTGCACAGAGTGGCCCCGAACCTGGTCTTCTGGGGTCCCTCGGCGGCTGTTTCAGCTCCTCCCTGCAAGCATTTACCACCTTCATGCGAGCTCCCTCGCACGGTGGTGAGTGCTTGCGGGCGCGCTCCCGTGATACAGCCGGCGGCTATAGCCGCTCGCTGTATCACTCGGCCCCGCCCCCCGGCGCGCCGCGTCATCGGATGTGATTGACAGCAGCGCGAGCCAATGGCTGCGCTGCTTTCAATCCATCCACTGCAGCCAATCAGCGACCAGGCTGAGCTGCAATGAAGATGACGAGCACGAGCAGCGAAGATTCGAGGCGACAGGTAAGTAAAACGGGGGGGCTGGGGGCGGCGGTACTGTCAAAAGTTTTTTCACCTTAATGCATAGAATGCATTAAGGTGAAAAAATTTTTACCTTTACAACCCCTTTAATTAACACAAATAACAATGGGGATCTAATGACTCTTAGATCCCATAGTAGACTTATTTACAATACACATTTTAGCAGACAATAGACAGACAGGTGTTGGAATTTACATCAGCATCTCCTAACAGTATCTGTCCCAGCATTATGAATCAGCCACTATTCCAATATGGCAAATCCAGGGTCCCCAGAGTCTGTGTGTCCTGGGGGACCAGGACCCGAATCCACAGTAATACCACCTCAAGGGTCCCCAGGCATACAGCTCACACAGAGCACCGTTCCCCCAAATGCAAGGGCCCCCGATCGATCGGCAAAAGGGTAGCATACAGTCCCCTCCAAAAGTCTCTTTCCCGGCTAGGTCTGTCATATTTCTCCCCTTTTGGCAGGAGACTAACACAGGAGGAGACCCCAGACGGGTTGACTCCGAAGTTAGTCAGTAGTTCCAGTCCTCTAATGCCTGTACCCACACAGTACCCCAAACAAATTGTTCCAAACAAAGCATTACTCACCCAGCCAACCTCTGCCTCTCTCAGAGAACATATCTGCCGCTGGGGAGAGGCCTGGACTGGCCCTTCTCCCTGGAGTCCTTTCTGCCGCTGGAGAGAAGACAGGGTGTCTGGGCTCACTCCGTCATGCTGTTGTGGATCTGGGCTGACTGCCCAGCATCCCTGGGGTATACAGGTGGAGACTGAAGTCCCATCCACCTTCACAGGACATCCATCCTCTGTTAGTTGAGGGCAGAGTCCAGCAGTACTCGGCCCTGTTGCCAGCCCTTCTGCTGGAAACCCCACACCATCTGCTCCGGCTAACTGTTGGGGAGGGATGACGAACACCTCCTCTCCCTTCTCCCCCTGTATCCTGATCTGCTGCTGGGACTTGACCACCTCCTTCTCACCCTGAGCCTCCGGAACCGCCGCAGGTGTAGGGCAGAGATCTTGGACCCTCTGTCCGGTTGCCAGCGCTTCAGCTGGGGAAGTTCCTTGTGACTTCACAGATACTTCTGTTGGTACTGGGCAGAGCATAGTGAAGTTTGGCCCTAATAACAGCTCCTCTTCTGCTGGAGGCTCACCAGGTTGTTCTTCCTCAGCAGAAAAGTCTATCAAATCCCCTGTCTCTGCAACTGGTGTCTGGGGATAAAGGTTCACCATCTCCTCTCCGTGGAACCCAGAAGATGCTATCAGTGCTGGGCAGAGGTTAGCAGAGCTCTGCCCTGTTGTCAGCACTTCAGGTTTGGGGACGGCAATCTTCAGATTTTCCACTGCCGATTCTCTGGCATTCTGCTGGACAGGCACATTCCTCCATCCAAGATCATCCAATGCAGAAACAGGTTCATCAAGGTCAGTTAGCACTTGCTGCATCCGCCATAAGACCTCCCCCTTCATAGCTGTGGGTGCAGGTTGGCAAAGCACACCGTTACTCTGCCACATTGTTAACTCTTCAGCCAGGATTTCAGAGTTGTCATCTGGTATTTCATGATAGTCCCAGGCAAAGGGAGCACCACCCTGCTGCTGAGCAGAGTCTAACAGCTGTTTGTAGGCGATCTCCAACTCCCATTCCTGAACGGCCAGAAACTCCAAATCTTCCAGTGCCCAGTGCACTTCTGAGACATTCAGTCTCCACTCTCTGTGCTCCATTATTTCCTCCAAACGCCACTCCCGATCACTTCCAAAGTCAGGGTCCCTGGACAGCCTCCAGTATAACAATCCCAGGCCATCGTAGTGAAAGCCTTCCGTGGGGCTGTCATCCGCTGTCCATGGGCACACTTGGGCTACATACCACTGGAGGGCTCTGTAGCTCTCGTCCAACCGCATTTCTGCCCGGATCAGCCTGCTTAACTCGGCTGTCCACTCCTGGTTCGGCTGTTCCCCCAAAAACAGCATTCGCACTTCATACTGCGACCAGTACCTCACATGGATGGAGGGGAGAACTTTTCCCTGGTGTCGCTGCTCATGGGCTAGCGCTTCCTTCCAGTGTTCACAGCGGATAGAATCAAATCATCCTAGCAGGACCTGCTCTGATACTGGTCCTCTGTGCTGTATGTCATCTCATAACCTCCTTCTGAATTCCTCATCCATGGTGGCTGGTACTTCTCCTCTCCTGCTATCCTGCTACCTTGGATCCAGGTGATGGTTTGGATGTGTTCATGGCAAGGAAGCACGATCTCACCATTCCCTCCACGGCTCTCAAGTAAGTCTTTCAGCGTGGCTCTCCTGCAGGCTGGTTTGGAGTGTCCCAGTAACTGGAGAGCAAATCCCACGGCTGCCAACCAATGTAACGAGCCCCTTGCTCGCTCAGTTCCACTCTCCCGACACACCTCTGCAGCTATTGAATCAGATTGCAACGTCTGATGGTTCGGTCATCCGATGCTCCGGGACTAGAACTACAGCTCTGTGCCGTTCTAGTCCAGTTGTGATAGCTCAGAACAAACACCAGGCAGGCTGTATGTAAGTTCAACCAGGAATCTCTTTTATTGGAAAATACAGGCTTTTATACACTAAAAGTGGACGTGCATACCTCCGGCTCATATTACTCTAATAATACACCTGTAACCTAATTAACCTAATTAACATGAGCTAATTAACTAATCCCTTTAGACAGCCTAGATGACTCAGACATGACCGTTAGGCCAGACTGGCCGTCTTGTAGTTCAGAAAATCCAATCAACATTAGCACAATCAACATAGACTCTTCTTCACACAATAGCATAGTTAATTAACACAAATAACAATGGGGATCTAATGACTCTTAGATCCCATAGTAGATTTATTTACAATACACATTTTAGCAGACAATAGACAGACAGGTGTTGGAATTTACATCAGCATCTCCTAACAGTATCTGTCCCAGCATTATGAATCAGCCACTATTCCAATATGGCAAATCCAGGGTCCCCAGAGTCTGTGTGTCCTGGGGGACCAGGACCCGAATCCACAGTAATACCACCTCAAGGGTCCCCAGGCATACAGCTCACACAGAGCACCGTTCCCCCAAATGCAAGGGCCCCCGATCGATCGGTAAGAGGCTAGCATACAGTCCCCTCCAAAAGTCTCTTTCCCGGCTAGGTCTGTCACAGAAAATATCTAAATTGTGCCCAAAGTGTCAATAGTTTGCGTGGCCACCATTATTTTCCAGTACTGCCTTAACCCTCTTGGGCATGGAATTCACCGGAGCTTCACAGGTTGCCACTGGAGTCCTCTTCCACTCCTCCATGACAACATCACAGAACTGGTGGATCCTCACCTTCCATTTGAGGATGCCCCACAGATGCTCAATAGGGTTTAGGTCTGGAGACATGCTTGGCAAGTTCATCACCTTTACCCTCAACTTCTTTAGCAAGGCAGTGGTCATCTTGGAGGTGTGTTTGGGGTCGTTATCAAGTTGGAATACTGTCCTGCGGCCCGGTCTCCGAAGGGAGGGGATCATGCTCTGTTTCAGTATGTCACAGTACATGTTGGCATTCATGGTTCCCTCAATGAATTGTAGCTCCCCAGTGCCGGCAGCACTCATGCAGCCCCAGACCATGACACTCCCACCACCATGCTTGACTGTAGGCAAGACACACTTGTCTTTGTACTCCTCACCTGGTTGCAGCCACACACGCTTGACACCATCTGAACCAAATAAGTTTATCTTGGTCTCATCAGACCACAGGACATGGTTTCAGTAATCCAGTCATCAGCAAACTGTTTGCGGGCTTTCTTGTGCATCATCTTTAGAAGAGGCTTCCTTCTGGGACGACAGCCATCCAGACCAATTTGATGTAGTGTGTGGTGTATGGTCTGAGCACTGACAGGCTGTCCCCCCACCCCTTCAACCTCTGCAGCCATGCTGGCAGCACTCATACGTCTATTTCCCAAAGACAACCTCTGGATATGACTCTGAACACGTGCACTGAACTTCTTTGGTCGACCATGGCGAGGCCTGTTCTGAGTGCATCCTGTCCTGTTAAACCACTGTATGGTCTTGGCCACCGTGCTGCAGCTCAGTTTCAGGGTCTTGGCAATCTTTTTATAGCCTAGGCCATCTTTATGTAGCACAACAAATCTTTTTTCAGATCCTCAGAGAGTTCTTTGCCATGAGGTGCCATGTTTAACTTCCAGTGATCAGTATGAGAGAGTGAGAGCGTTAACGCCAAATTTAACACACCTGCTCCCCATTCACAACTGAGACCTTGTAACGCTGAGTCACATGATACCGGGGAGAGAAAATGGCTAATTGGGCCCAATTTGGACCATTTTCACGTAGGGGTGTTCTCACTTTTGTTGCCAGCAGTTTAGACATTAATGGCTGTGTGTTGCCTTATTTTGAGGGGACAGCAAATTTACACTGTTATACAAGCTGTACACTCACTACTTTACATTGTAACAAAGTGTCATTTTTTTCAGTGTTGTCACATGAAAAGATATAATAAAATATTTACAAAAATGTGAGGGGTGTACTCACTTTTGTGAGATACTGTACATCTGATTAACTAAATAAAATGTATGTTAGGATTCTGCTTTTAAAAATGAAAAAAAAATTAAAACATGACAATCACCCTTATAGCTCATTAAAAAGGAACTTCATCTTTATCATAAAAATTCCAACAAAGGCACCTTTGTAAAAAGGTAAAATGTATAGTAATGCCAATCTACAAACAGATATAAAAAGATAATTGCTGGTGTTTTATTCTTTGAATATTTCATTTTTCTTTTTCCCCATTCTTCTCACAGTGGCCATCTTTACTAGGGGCAGATGAGTCCATCTCCATTTTCCTACTTTACTTCCTGGACCTCTGCATAGAACTCTGGGTCTGCCTTCTGCAACGTGTAACAGAAACTTAAGGATGCAGTTGTGAGGCCAGGGTTACATAATCAGTGCCTCACTCAACCAGGAAGTGGAAAACTGTCACTGTAAGTAAATGCAAAAAGTGTTTGCTTAACTAATGAATAAGATGATTTCGTAACAGCATGCAGAGTTCTGTGCTGCTATTGTTTTTTTGTGAAAGGGTGACATGTCCTCAATAAGAGCTTATACGTAGTTCTCTTGTAACAAATATGGCAGTGTATATTTGGGTATGTAGTATAACGTGCAATATATGAAACCATGAATGGGCCTTTTGTGTTCATGCATGCCCACTGTGGTAGCTTCTGTAAAATTGTCTTTAGTGATAGCGATTCACACCTAATGCACATATTCTTACTGTATGATATACAAATGCAAAATTGTTAACGGTTGTAATATAGCCTCAAAAATCCCATCCCATTTTATTTTAGGTTTGTCACCATTTGGCTGGCATATATTTAGAATCTAGAAAGTATACTGTTTAAAAAATCAAATAAATGACTGAATTTGTCATATGGATGTATACAGTAACTGATGTGCACAGCTGCGTGCCCCAAGTAAATACTGTGATAATATGATTGGGTTGTTTAGCCTTGTTCTCTTACATATCTTTTTTACAGTGTGCATGTTTTTTTCATTGGAAGATTAGGGCCAGTATAGCTGTTTGTAACAGTATGCAGGAATCCCAAGCAAATTACAGGTACTGCTCACTTAACAACCAGGTTCCGTTCCAACGACTAGGTCATTAAACAAATTGGTTGTTAAACGAGGAGTCACAAGTAATCAATATTTTAAGCATTCTTAACTACTGTACTGTGCTGTATTGTGAAAAAAAAGGTCTAAACACACAACTCCAGCTCAATAACATTGTTTTAATTTGCATATATCCAAAATTTTGTACTGTACTGTACAATACAATGATATATAGTGGGTCGCTCGGGTGGGGAGAGCTGGTCGTAAACCCAAGTGGTCGTTAAACAGGTAAGTCGTTAAACAAGCAGTATTTGTACAGATTATTTAGTTATCATGAATACTCCCTTTAAAAAAAAAAAAAACATAAATCTCTTGTGTTATCAATAATTAACCAAAGAGTTTTAATAGCTCTACAAGGAATACTCAAATATAAAGTAATTTAAATTGTATTTTGATTACAATTTATCCGAAGTCTTTTGTTCCATTGCTAGGTAAAAATAAAAAAAACTTCTTTAAGAAAAGGGGAATCGGTGTTGGGCGAGAAACATATGATAGCAATCCAAGTATGTGACATAGTGCAGACATAACAGTGCACTCAGACACTTGTTACAAGTACATAAACACTTTGCTTTTTTTAAGATTTAAAAAGAAGCAGCAGCTGAGAGAGCAGTCTAAATCACAGGGACCCTGGTTCTGCCATATATCATCTCCTAATTAACTGTTAATTTGCCAGTCTTTAACTTAAAGCATGCCGGTCATTTATCACATTCGGGTGTCAGAAATTAGCAGCATAGATTGCACAGACCCCTCAGATGCATGGGTTTCATTCCTTGTATATTGTGGCAGGTTAGAAAATAAATACATCCCAAGATCAGTTTCTGTAATTCTCTTGGAGAAAAGATCATTTAAATGCTTGTTTCTGGCTAGCAGCGAAATGACAATGCAACTTAATCACATGAAGGCAATGTACAACATTTTGTATATATATACCTGCATATATATTTTCAATATTCTAATCAGGATATAAAAATAAAATTGCTAAAATTATGTTTCACTTTTATTTA